>NC_079155.1:41463700-42173700 GCF_947563725.1 Argiope bruennichi
TTACATGATAACATGGGCAAAGCATTATATGCATATATAATATTTATATACTTATATAAACTTTTTGAACGAAGGGTGGTTTTGGGTTTTAAGGGCAATGATCAGTGAAGAACAGAAGAAACGTTTCCAAAACCTTGTCATGAGAACCATTGCAATAGGTAGTATCTATTGGTGGGTAGTATTACGTGAATTTCATTACTATAGAAATCCACTTAAAATGCATTTCCGGCTTAATGCATTTCCGGCCCGTTTCAAAGCAACACGGGTCAAACCGTTCAAAGCAACAGCTGGCTGATGACGAGGAGGTCACCTGAGCTGGCAACCCCCTCTCCAAACTTCCACACCACATGAGCGGGAGGACGTTTGGCCCTGACGGATTTTAATGTGCACCAGACCCGCCTACTCGACGGTTCTTCGATGGAATCGGTCTCGAACCTGAAACCCTCCGATTCCGAAGCCGAGACCTTACTATTAGGCCAACGCAGCCTTAATGTGTTTTCGGATTCTGCCAGTTCAAAAATGGAGATAATCGTCAAAATCTAGAGTCTATCTTATAGAACAAGTTTTCTGACTTTTACATTAATGGTTATAACATGAATAATTTGTAATATGAGATAAACCAGACATCCGCATCACCATCAATGATATATTTCCTCAAAAGGGAATACAAATAACATCGCCTACTAACTACATCGAAATCCATTAATTTCACAGACAGAACAAATTGATTTCAGTAGTCGAAGCAAACGGACATACATGTAATCCCAACAATCTTAATCAACACTCTGCAGAACGCTCTTAAAATAAAAGCAGCCCCCATCTGGCACCTTAATATTGAACTCGTTAAATTATGCGAGGAGGTATTAGGAAGCACTTAACAGGGATTTATACTTCCTAATGATAAAATTAGGCACTAAGCTCATTTTCCTGAAATCAGTAATCAACTTCTTTTTAGCTAA
The DNA here is from genome assembly GCF_947563725.1 of Argiope bruennichi. Taxonomy (NCBI): domain Eukaryota; kingdom Metazoa; phylum Arthropoda; class Arachnida; order Araneae; family Araneidae; genus Argiope; species Argiope bruennichi. Next base: position 41,464,660 of record NC_079155.1, read on the forward strand.
AATTTGGGGAATTCTCATTAGAAATGCTGAAAAATATGCAATGCTCCCAACGTGCCGTCTGAGAGAGATTCATTCTATAATTTGGGATTAGAACGAAGATGATAAGATGCAGGGGTGGGAAAAAAAATCGTAGTTCAGCGTTTTGACACATTGCTTTAATTACAAGTAAATGTTCTCTGTCTACATCATAAGTTTTAGACTCCAAATTGAGAGAGTTTGGTGTAGATTATATTAATGAAAACGGGAGTATGTGTTATTAAATAATGATAAGGAGGAAAGCTTCATTATTTATCTTGCAAGTTTTAGTAATTATAGATTTGGAAGAAATTAACATTTCAAATATGCGTTGATTTTGTCAAAAGGATTTCGATTAAAACCAAAGGTCACTGAAGCTTTTCTTGCATGTTACCGCTAAAGCTCGAAAGTCGTTATTCTGCAGATTACCTTGCTAATCTGCATATTAACTGATTAGCTCCGTTAAAGTGCGCAGTCAGGAGTATCTGTTATTAAATAATGATAATACGTAAAGAATCATTATTTATTCTACAAGTTTTAATAACGATTATAAATTTGAAAGAAATTAATACCTTAATTATGCATTGATTTTGTCAAGATTGCTTTTAATCGAAATCCTTTTGAAAACTAAGGTCACTGAAGCTTTTCTTGCATGTTACCACTAAAGCTCAAAAATCGTTATTCTGCAGATTACCTAGCTAATTTGCATATTAACTGATTAGCTCCGTTAAAGTGCGGAATCAGGAGTATCTGTTATTAAATAATGATAATACGGAAAGCATTATTATTTATTCTACAAGTTTTAATAATGATAATAAATTTAGAAGAAATTAATGCTTTAAGTACGTGTTGATTTTGTCTATATAGTTTTCAAAAGGATTTAGATTGCAGCCAAAGGTCACTGAAGCTTTTCTTGCCTATGTTACCGTTAAGCCTCAAAAGCCGTTAATGCACAGATTACCTAGCTAATCTGCATATTAACTGATTCGCTTCGTTAAAGTGCGAAATCAAGAGTTTTCCGCATTTTAACTAGATAGTGTGCACATTACCGGCTTCAGCATCGTTAAATTTCAAAAGTTTGTTTCTCTCGTTTCATTTCCCTACTCCACTCGCCTCTCCAATTGCTATGCAATTCAAAGTGTCACCAATCTTTAGATTGCACTAATAAGTAAGTACAATTTTATCATATGTTTCGAAAATTGAAATCCGTAATAGTAATAATACGTTAAGCCGTTTGATTCTTCGTATTATACTTTTTCATTTGATTGATTGTGTCAACTAATTTGTTTTCCTTGATTACATTAACGTGATTCTTTAGATATCGAAAAATAAATAAATAACATTATGTCAATTTCCTTAATTGCAATAATATTTTAACCATTTGATTATTTGGATTGAAGTTTTTTCAATTGATTGATGATTGATTCTATCAACTAATGTGTTGATTGTTCAATTGTATTAAATTGATTCTTTAGATATCAAAAAATAAATGAATAACGTTTAATATAAGCGTATAGAAACGTTGCTGTTGTCCCAGCAAAAATCTTATTTTCACTTTAACGAGTCCCTAATAGGTAAAATGCAGATTATCTAGGTAATTCGCGGATTACCAAAGTAATTTGAGAATTGAAATAATTTCCCGCACTTTAACGGATCACCTAAGTTAATGTGCTGAACATTATCTGATTTCTGCATTTTAATGGGTAACGCATACTCTCAAATGAAACTATTACTCTTTCAGCCCTCCTTTTGCAGTAAATTTTAGACTTTGTGCAAGGCCGTTAATGCCATGCGTGCTTGAATTTTTATTTTCAATCTTTTAAAAATGAAACTTTCCTGCTTCATAATCTAGTAACGAATTTAGTCTGGTCTAACAACTTCTAGTCTAGCACTTTGGGTGTCTTTTTGTCGTGCGATTGAAAATAAAATTTGACCAAAATCACAATTATAGCAAAAAGATCACATACTAAATTATATTTATCTAAGTCGTTCGTTATTATTTTTATTATTTATTACCTTGTTTACGTGCATGCGAATGTACAAACCGATAGACGGATTTAGTTGAATATTTTATACGGATTCACATTTTTTTTTTTCTTCATTCAATTCCTACTATTAGCTCATATTCTCTCAAGATATATCTTGTTCAAATTTTCAATCGTTAATAAGATACTTTTTATTCATCCACTCAACTTCAAATACATTTTTTAAAACTTGTAGTGGATGGCACTTGATGTTAATACAGATTTTTTTCAAATATTAATTAATTAATTAAATTTGTCCAATAATTTCTATTTGGTCACCAAAGTTGCCAAATCCGTCGCCAAGTTATCGCCAAGCTTTGAGATTACTGATGCGACACGCGATCATAAATAATGTAAGAAAATAAGTAAGAATTGACTTTAAAAATTTTTTATATATTACTTGTAGATGCTAAATTTGTGCACCAAATTATATAATCAAATTCTTTATGTCTTATATTGTTCATTTGCATTCGGATAGCCAAATAGGTAGATTTCCCTTGAATGTATATCACTCAAAATTTAGCAGAAATATACAAATTTGGTTTAAAGACAGTATACCGAAATTCATTCGCCTAGATGAACGCATTTTTTAGTTATAATATTCACAGAAAGAATGGCATAGTTCTAAATTTATTTATTTGATAGGGAGAGTTCTGAAGAGGACATTCGTCAACTTCTAGAGTTCAGAAGATTTTTAATTCGTTTGCTGCAAACGAAAAATTAAAAACTAACTCATTTTATAATAGACATATTGATAATTTCGGATAAGTCATTTATTAGACCCTGATACAACTCGAAACATTTTCAAAATGCCATTTAATAATATTGATTATTACATTTGTTTAATAATATTGATTATTACACCTACATCAGTCTGTTGTCATGGAAACTCGTCTTACAAGAGGAAGGTACGGATTGCAAAATTTAATTCAGGATAAGACTTAGTATCATGGCAGTATGCATTTAGGATGTTCATTCATTAAAATATTAAAACGGAATAGCCAGCCAATTTCGAGAAAACAGTTTTAAAACTTTTGGCGTAGCTTACACACTTGTAAGTTGTCACGTCGTTCAATAAGCAATGACTATGGCTCTTAACGTACGCGCTTTGTATCTTTGAGGTCAGAAGTTCGATCCTAGATGGGCTTTTTTTTTTTTTAAATTTTCAATAATTATTTAAATTAACGATTTACAAATAGTTTTAATTTATATATATTTTTGCATAAAAATAGTTATTCACAAAATGCTTAACTTATAATTTTTAAATAGAAACATAATTATGGATGCATTTTTATGTGTTATTAAATGTGTTATTAATTTAACAATTTTTACAAATTTTTAATTAATATTCCAATAATACTAGGCATAAGCATTTAGACTTAAGAACATCTCAACTACCTATATCATGTTATTAATTCAAGGACGACAAGCGACATTCCAATCACAGCAAAACCCAGAAGTTGCTTTTTTTTTCCAGTTTCTAGAAGATTAGCAGTTCTAAGATTTAAGTATTCCAAAATATAGTTGAGATGCCATACCAGCAATTTATATTATATTTGTTCTTACTGGTTTCTGCTTATGCCTTCTGAAAACAAACCTTCGTTTAGAAATTTGTTGATATTATTATTATTATGTTCGCATATATTTGTCATCTAGATGATAAAATAAATGTTAGGGAGGAAAGTTTTATTTCCTTAGCCTTCGGTCGAATTTGAAAGATCATTAAAATTTTGTGTCATCTGCCAGCGAATTCAATAGCTAAACACCTGCTTTCTGTAATTTCCTTTCGATTTTATTAAGGTCAGAAACATTGGCGTACGTACATAATAAAATATCAGCTGCTCTCTTTAATTAACCAAATAAATACATTTTAGTCGATTAGAATAAATAGAATGTCACTCTCAAAATCCAAAAACTAAAAATGTAAAAAATGGCAATAATAAATTTAAATTATTTTTCAACATTAAATTTATAATTAATTCAGTGTTTAAAAAATTAATTCACATTAAAATTTAAATATTAAGTGTAATAACCTTAATTTTTGCATTAAAAATAGAAAATATAAATTTAAAATATTTGTAAATTAACAGATGGAAACAATTTTAAAAATAATTAAATAAAACGTACGCGATTAAAACGATAAATTACTGTTGCATAAGCTATGCCAAAGCTTAAAGGTTATTTTCTTGGAATTAGTTGACTGTTGCGTTTTAACCACTTAACTGTTTTGACATCTTCGGAAAATGCGTATCTAATTGTATCGGAAAAATTTAGTAATGGCGAGTATACTCGTCAAACACAAAGTATGTGTAATATGAAATTATGTTGTAATAAAATTACTTTTATTTTTTATTTCAATAATCACATTTATTTACTTAAACTAACATACATCTTTTTGCATATGAACGAAAAGAAATATATAAAAAAAAATTAATTCATTATTTTAATTTGTTGTTAGAGAATGGCAATGAGCAAAGCAAGCGCATAATAATCCTTTATTTGTTTGTTTCATTTCGCTTGGCCTCAGAATATTTTAAACATCATGAAATTTACGAATATGCTTGATTTTTTTACTAAAATTGCAATTCAAACTGCAAATTGTCACTACTTATTACTCCTGACGAATAAACTTGTCATAACGCAAAATGTCACTCGTGACTTTTCCATGACGAGTACACTCGTCAAAAATAGTTAACTAGTTAATATTTTTATGAATGAACATTCCAAAGACATATCATTATACTATATCTCATCCCGAACTCAATTTTCCAACAAATGCCTTTTCTTTTCGTCTATTTTCAGCTGATAATTCGCAAACGTTCATTCAGTGGAGGCGTAAACACGTCAATAAATACAAACTCTTTTATGCAATGCTTAATAATGTTTCAAAATTCTTGTTAACATCATCCGTTTCGATGGCAACCACGCAAAGGACATTAAGGCAGAGATAATACAAGACAAAAAAAATGCATCATATCGAATTTTTAAACACTGAAAGAATTTACAATTGACAAACAAATATAACATTAACAATGTTTTGAAGCAGCATTCTAAACCATTTTCATATCATTCCAAAGTCTAATCAAAATTTTGATACGAAAGACATCTTCAGAACAGTTTCCAAGTAAGAAATCTTGTGGAAAATCGAATCAGTAAAACCTTGAAATGATGAAATATATTTCTCCCCAACAAATTTGATTTTTCAATAGAGTGTAAAACTTCCGAGAGAAAATTCAAATAACATTCAATTCAGTTACGAGTTTATCAGATTTCTCTCTGAAACAATTGTAAATTGGATTACTTTAAAATCGAAAGAGATAAAAAATGTACACTCTTTTTTTTAATTTTTTTAGTTTTTGAATTGAGAGCTGAATATCCAAATAAAAAAAATCAATATTTAAAGAGAGAAAGCATGAACATCAAATGAAAAAAAGAAACAAAATATTATTTTTCGAAAAATCGCAGCAAAAATAAATCAAGCGCATAAATAGCTAGAGTTTTGATAAAAACCTTATCGAATGTTGCTTACATTTTCTAATCATATTTCATTCAATAAAACGAAGTTCAAATCATATATTTAATAAACAATTCATCCATATTTATTTTCTTTTAGAATAAGAATGTAAAAATTCAACCCGTGTTAAAGATATTACAATTTACATTAAAAAATTTACTGATTATTCAAAATTAATATAAAATTCCAATTATTTGGTATATATATATATATATATATGTAATGATTTTTTAAACTCTTAATTTGGACCATAGTAAAATATTCTCTTATTTCGTGATCCAGTTCCACTTTCGGTTTAATTGGTTCTCTTGTGAAAAATAATGCGCTATCAGTACTACGTATCAAGAGAAAGTGATATCTTCGGTTGCCCTTGAAAAGGTGTCAAAGGTCCCCACGTGTATTGAATTGGCGCCTGACCAGAAATCCTATGTTATATAAGACTAGTGATCATTTGTTCGACCCCTTTTACTCTTCTGCTTTTGTAAAATAATCATGTCTGTGTCCCGGGAGAGAAGGGAGAGAATAAAACGAAATTGAAAATGCAACGTCTCGTCTGTCTTCAAACCTGCACTCTGCTTCAACCAAAATAATGTTACATATTATTTAGCCGACAGGATTCAAAATGCATTACACACACACAATATTATATATATATATGGGGATGATAGACAAGCAATAACAAGTTAGAGTTAGTTGATATTCGAGAATTTAATGAGTGACAATATAGTTACGTTAATGATGATGCACAAATTATGATGAACAAACGGAAGATGACAAATTTACAGGATGAGACTAAACAATCAGGTTCAGAGCTGACATAAAAGTTCGTCTTTTAAACAACACGTCGTAATAGTTCGTCTTCACATTGCGTGTCTTGCCAGCAACTTTTGTTACATCCGCCAGGGGCGCTGTTCAATGTCGGGAAGTGAGGCACCTTACGCCTGGCACCACATATATATGTAATAACCTCTCATAATTTAATTTAAATCCAAATTAACTTCCAAATCTTAAATTAGTCCATGTTAACTTCAAAATGTTCTCTTATTTCCTGATTTAATTCCCACTGATTTTATTCAATTATTTCTAACACGCGCTTAATAAAATTGCTGACTCCTTTGATTCCCATGCCGTGAATGAAAGGATAAAAATCCATAAAAATTACGCATTTCATTCAAAGAAATCTATATTTCCTTTCCTAAATCTACACGTGTCAAAAAAAAAAAAAATCCCTATGAGATAGTCTTAGCAAAATCACTAAAGGGAAAAATTTGTCACTTTGCTCTTGTATCGATATGCAAACAGACGTCTTTTTTATCGTCGCTTTTTCGCCTTTACAAATTACGACTCCGTGGTAAAATCAATTGAAGTTAAATTTCAAAAGTTTCTTTTTTTTTTATCACACATTTGCAAAATAATGTTTACATATATATTATTCAGATGTGTATATAAATGGTACGCGAATTTTTCTTATTTATATGATACAAGGTTTATGAAGTATGAGAACTGTTAACTAATAAACAGCACAATTTTGATTTAATTTTTAACATTTCAACACTGAACAAAAAAAAAATGACATATAATTTCTTATCCTTTATTGTTTGAAATACCATCAATACAAGCACTTGAGATGTCATTAAAGATTCACATTCATTCATTTTTTTTTTTTTTTGAAGAAATAATAATTTAAAAAAATAATATGGCGAAAAAAAAAGCCTTCGAACAAGACAATCTAGTAAAAAATACAATATAAATTTAAAAAAGCAAAAGTAAAAATACGATTTGGTAGAGGTGGAATAATATCTTTCTTTTTTTTTATCAGAAGTAACACTAAAAGATAACAAATGTTATTTTAAACAACTATAATTCTCATGTCAAATGGCACATGTTATTTTTAAAACCTTATCTGTTATCCGTCCATTCAACCAAGCATGATATAAACGATAATTTTATGGATGATTAGTAAGGAAAATTGGTTGCATAACCTACAAATGTTTATCTAATAAGCAAGATTAGAACACTTTAAATGACGTATCATGACGTCATACGGATATATCTTTTTTTATTTTATGCAATAAGTGAGGGGAAACAAACATAGATTCTACTGACATAGAATCAAACATAGATTCTACTGGCATAGAATCAAACATAGATTCTACTGGCATAGAATCAAACATAGATTCTACTGGTATAGAATCAAATATAAATTCGACTGGCATAGAATCAAACATAGATTCTACTGGCATAGAATCAAATATAAATTCGACTGGCATAGAATCAAACATAGATTCTACTGGCATAGAATCAAATATAAATTCGACTGGCATAGAATCAAACATAGATTCTACTGGCATAGAATCAAATATAAATTCGACTGGCATAGAACCAAACAAATTTTATTGACATAGAATCAAACATAATTTTCAGAAGAAATTTAAATATAGGTATATAAATCATTCGTTTCATGATAATTTATATATCTAAATGCACCTTTATACAGCTTTTTTTTTTAAAATCAAACTGCTATTTAATAAATGACTACCTTTGAAACATCTTAGCGAGCATAATATTTCGGGGTTAACCGATAGTTTTTGTATGCGTATTATTCAGCTTACAGAAGTAAATGGGTGGATAATATATGCGACATATATTTTTCAAATGATCTTTTGCACGTGATTTACAACTTCGTCAAGCACAGCACTTTATGCGGATACTTACATTCAGAATAAATATAATTGCGTCTCGTAGATCAAACGTCTTTTCACAGACGAGGTTTCGAAATTTGGTTTAATCTAGTTTAATTTAGTTTGCTTACCATTCTATTCTGAAGTTATTCGACATAATACGGGACTAATAATACCCAACCGAAGATGCCGAAGCCGATATGAAAGTCGGCAATCAACTACTACACGTCTAAGGTACACCACCAGAGTTTGACCATTGCCGACAGATTTAACAGGTGACAACAGGTTTCGAAATACAAGTAGCTTCAGAGGAAGAAGCACTTCACGACCCACCGACCTGATGCCTACATCACTGCAACATGGCACGGAAAGCGAAAGAGGTGCCAGATGAAATATTTTTTTAAGCGACTCTATTTCAGTTTTCATCTAGCATGTAAATTTATCTAAGCCAAAGATTAATAAATGGCCTAATTTTAAGTTCATATCTTCGCAGGCTTCCAAATAGGAGAACATTTACATCAAAGATCTGTTGCGGAAGTGGTCTTGCGTTTATCATCGAGGATCAACGTCCTTCAGCTGGCATGGGGTAAAAGTTTTGAGAGAATGTACAGAATACTTAAACTAGAAAAGTGAAAGAACTTGACTTTCTCCAGCATTTCGTTTGAGAGAAAGAAGTTAAGGGTGTAATTTAAAGTTTTATCTTAGGAATTAACATGACTTCCAGATCCAATCCCAATGAAAAGGACAGTCATGCATATGGAGCTATTGCACTTTATATCTTCTACCTGTTTGGAAAACATTGTAAAGCAAATAAGGCTCTCCAGTACAAAATTATGTGGTCATTCCGAGATAAATCTCTTCAGAACTGGGCGTTAATTTGACTCAACTAACTTTCCGCATTTCTATTACTCATTACAGTTTTCTTCAGAAAACAATTCTGAACTGAAAATTTGAAATTTTACAATGTTTGAAAATGAAAATGTTCCTCAAAATTCTGCTTACCAGCAAAAGATTTTCTTGGCCTGATGAAAACAATCCATGCATTAAACATATCATGAAATTAAAACAATCTAACAGAGGAGGTCCTTCGAAGCAAGGTGGCAGCTATATCCCTCCATTGAAGAAGGGTGGGGAACTCCATCGCAGCGACGGTCCCACAGATTCGCTCATAAACAGGGGTTCACCCTTCCAATGAAGATAAATCGAGCCATCAAGGAATCACTAAGCGACCCTCGCATCCTGGCCCTCCCCCCACCAGTGCATCGGAAATGAGATTTAAACGAGACGCCATTACACGCTTTATGTACCAAACTCTATTACGACGAAGGCCGAAATTAAAAAAGATGAAAAATAATTTCACGCCAGTGCCCGATCGGAACGCGAAACTGCACACTTAATTCGATGAAGGTCGCGTTTCGGGGAAATCTTCGGGGGCTTCGTTCGGAAATTATGGGTAGGTGTGGACGGGCAGAGGGAAGGATGGCGGTAAATTAACGTGCTAAACATTTCAGTGGTTGATCATCATCCATTTAAAGACACACTGATTTTGTTACGGCATTTTCAAATAGAGTTTGCGAGAGCGTAAAAATCTTTTTGAAATTGAGTAACAAGATTTGTGCGGCATTTTTGTAAATAGTAATTTTCTTTGCTGCGGCCTTCTATCTAAGTTAATTAATTAATCATAAAATAAATCGCAATAAAAAGACGTATCAGAATATTTCGAATTAATTCATAATTTATTAATGAAACTATGTAATCATTAAATTAATAATTACAAATGCAATTTTAAGTCTGAAATAATAGCGCTGTGGTTGAAATAATTTTGATAGAGAAATATAATAAAAAAATGCAATGATGTAATATAATGTAGTCCATTCCAAGAGATCAGAAAGACGCTGTTATCTCTATGGTAAGAAATGAAGAAATTACGAAGTTCTATATTATATACGAAGTCCTATATCTATATGAAATTACGAAGTCAAATCTTGCATTTCCAGATCATTCTTAAGTTAAGTTTAGATTAGAATTACCAATGCTTACTTGATGTAGAAAGAAAAAGTAACTGTATGTGTTTACTTGATGTAGAGAGAAAAAGTAGCTGCATTTAATTAATTGCTATAAATTTTTGACTTCAATTACTCCATAAAAGGCTTATTAAAAATGTAAAAAATACAAGGATGCCTGAAAATATATAAAAGAAAATTTACCGGAACACAATTCTAAAAGGCTCACTTAAAGGAAATAAATATATTCCAGTTGCAAAGAAAAAAACTCGTCTGGCAGATAGTTTAAAGTCAGACTTAGAAGAGTAAAAACTTACTTATTTAGTCGTATTCCAAAGCTATTGTAAATATATACATGTAATGGTATTTTAATTTAATTTCAATTTAATTAATTTCCAAGATTTTATCTTAATTTAGCCCATTGTAACTCCATTCTAAAATATTCTCTTATTTCGTGATCCAATTCCACTTTCGGTTTAACTAATTCCTTTGTAAAAATAATGCACCATCAGTATTACGTATCAAATGAAAGTGATCCCTTCAGTGCCCTTGAAAACGTGTCAAAGGTCACCACGAGTATTGAATTGGCGCGTGGCCGGAAATCCCATCTTATATAAGTGATATTTTTCCCATCTTATATTGTGATCATTTGTTCGGCCTCTTTTGCCTTCTTTCTTACTTCTGCTTTTGTGTCTGCGTCTGCTTGTAAATAAATTGATTTCCCGAGATGGATATTAAAGAGAGAATAAAACGCAATTAAAAATGCAACATCTCGTCTATGTCTTCACACCCGCCTTCTGCTGCAAATAAAATATGTTACATATATATGATAAACAGTAAATAAATATTCATAGCAAATTTTCTTACTATGATAAGAAGTTACAAAAATGCTATAAATTAGAAGAAAAAATTATTTTTACCAAAAAAATACAGGATGTTGCCTCTAATCATGACTTAATGATTAATTCCCAAACAGTTACATATAAATTAATATTTCCAGGTGGGAAAACATTTTAAATATATTCAATTTTTGTCATTAAATAAATATGCTGTTAAAAAAATATGAAGTCTATATCGTTATAAAAGAAATCACCAGCAATATTACTCATATATAATAAAATATTCTCGTTATACTAACATTTTAGATTAAAGAAATTCCATTCTTTAACCCTAAAATGCATGACTTTTTACTTTTTTTACAAAAAATATATGCGTTTTATATAGCCTTATATAATTTAGAAAAATCATGGAATATTTTTTATTATTTATTTCCGTGAAATTAAAAAAAAGTTTTAAATGTACCAAACGGCTACATTATGAATTAAACAATATCCCAGTAACACATATCACACTATAACAATTCTGCAATAAAAATAATTTCCAGCTCGTAAAAATTGCAGCAAACCATTGTATGAAATATTCTTCTTTCTTTTAAAATATGAATAAATTCTTCTTTTAAAATATGAATAAATTCTTCTTTTAAAATATGAATAAATTCTTCTTTTAAAATATGAATAAATTATCTTAAAATGCATGTTAACAATTCATTTTATTCTGGAAGAGAAAAAATAAAAGTATTTCTTTGTATCTGTATATAAAAATGAAATTCAAAAGATATGAATTTCAAAGTGGTATGCTAAAGCTTCTTTTCCTAAAAAAATTTCAAAAGTAAGCTATATGAAAAATGTAGATTTTCTTAATTTTCCAATATTTTTATACAGGAAAAAAACTACTTATATTAAAACTGATAAATTTTATATAAATGGAATGGGGAAAATGGAAAAACTAAAAACGTATGGGAGAAAAAGGGGTTAAGTTCCATTTTAGTTTTTGTTAGTAAAAATCGCATTTATATCTTAAATATGGACATATTTCGATGAAAAAACATTTATATATTCTGAGTAACTTTTATTATGATTTAAACAGCCAATAAGATAAGATTTTGAAAGAAATGTATTTAATCAGCAACCAATAAAAGCAAAATTACAAATTTCATACTAATAGCGATGATAGAGTCTAAAGCAATTCCTTATTAACGAAAACACAAAACTCACTCACATTAAAAAAAATATTTATCGCATTACATAAAATAGAATAATACAAAATAACCACTTAACAACCATTTGAACAACGAAAAGCATCAGTGCGTAAATAATAAACTAATTGATAAAATGTACAGTTTAATTTACCCAAGCATTTATCTTAACTAAATAGCTTATTAGCAACACCTTATCAAAGTATCCATATCTCATTTACTAACATAAACACCACTTAATTTAGCACTCATAATTCATCGAAATCGCAATTGCGCGTTCAGGTAAAATCAGATGCAAATGAAACATGAAATCAAAATTCCCGATGGGGAACTCTGGACCCAGGAAATCGTGTAAAACGAAGTGGAAAATCCAATTCAGAAGGAATCCAATAATCATAAACAAGAAACAAAACGCTGGCTTTCACAAACCCTTCTTAACCACAATTAACAAATCCTCTGTTGAATAAAGTCCTCGGTACATAGTGGGACAGACAATGATTACAAAGAGGAGCTTGTTTCGGCCCTTTCTTCAATTCCGAGAACAACATCTTCCTCTCATCAGCCAGTATTCAAAGGGCCTCTCTTTTTTTGCACTTGGGTGGTTGTAAGGGATCTTCGAATTAAAGACATCTATGCATAACATCTTCAATTTGCGCTTTCGGCAATTAGGGATCGTTTACAAATTGAAGTTTATACATGGACAATAAGGATTATTTTTGTGAAACTTGAATTGTTTTCAATTTATTTTCTAAAATTTGACGAAGCATTTGCGCAATAAAGGGGATAAATCTTAATATGTGTTAGTTTAAGTATAATATTAAGTTATAAAAGTCGATATTTAAAAAAAAATTGAAATCAGCTATCGCAAATTTCAAGTTATCATGTGCGAACATTATTTTTTATAAGTCACGTGGTATCAACATGGCAGAAAAACATCATGTTCTCACATGACTCATCTTTCGCAATCACGAACATTTAGTAAAGCGATGGTTTTCTAAATGAAATGTTTTTTTAAGATGTCGATCTCAAAATCCATCGAGATCTAAATTTTTTCCTTGAAGCAAGAATTTTTTTTTTTCGCGAAAAACCAGTTTAAACTGATTTTAAACAATTACGTGACTATCAGATAATGCATGCGTCGATATTTAGAAAACTATGAGTCCCCTCCCTTCATCTCAGAATCGTTCGAGCTCCAAACTTTTTTTCCCAGCTCGAAAAATTGAAAATTTAAATATATATCTTTCGATACTTCTTCTCTCTGTTTCGCGTTCATTCCCATTTTCTTCTTTGTGCTTATTCGAGAGATAACTTCTTACGAACCTGTCCTTTCATAGACAAACAGAAGAATCGGATACATGATGGACATACGCGCCAACTGTAACATTTTGTTGGCGATAAATCGCCAAAATGTGACAACCTTCTCTATCATTTTTTAATAAAACTAAATGCGAAAAATTAGAACATCACAAGCGGTTAATCGCCAATTTTCTGTCCATGCATTTTGAGGCTTTCAAGACCCCAAACCAAAATAACATCATGTTCTCACATGATAAAAGTGAAATATTATTTCACGTATTGAAAAAATAAATTAATGATTTTATTAAATAGATGGATTCTCATTTTTTTTTCACTTTACCTTCCTCGTGTTTACAGCAAAATAAAGATAACAGAAAATTAATTAATATCAAATATAAGAGAACTGATTAAATTGGGAGAAGTTTATTTCCATTAATATCTCATCTGGAAGAAACACGGTAGCTATTTTGGAACGAATCTTGGCATTCTAAACCAATGGTCAGATGACAGAAGGGGCATATAGGGGGAAGAATGTCCGACTCAAAAGGCAAAAGGTCGTGAACCAGATTATACAAAAGGGTGAAGAGCCTGCTTATTTAATGAAACGGGTTTCGAACCTAGAACTGATGTAATCCAACATGCGACCATTTAAATTCTGGAAGATAAATCAGTCTTGCTGTCAGAAACATACGAGATAAACATCAAATGCAACTAGGATGGAATTAAAAAAAAAATGTACATTTAAATTTTCTTCTCATGTATACTGATGTAGAACAATAGAATGAAAATATATGAAAAGTCAAAAATATTATTAAAAGTACAAAATTACGAATCTTATTATAAGCTCCAATGTATTTCAATCAAAATTAAGTTAGTTTTAACTGGTGTAACTATTACGGTGATACAAATATTCAATTACAGCTTTTATGACAAAAAAATTCTTTTTTTTTAAACGATTTAAAGCAAAACGGAATGTTCCAGCTCCTGCCTAGAGAATTCCATTTTCGTCCAGTCAAAATTTTATCAACGGCATATCCATTATCTTACTTTTCACACACACACAAAAAAAAAAGCTCCTTAAATTTATTATTTAAGAATAATTACAAGTTCTGTAACATACCGATTAAATCATCCTCGAAAACTCTTAGACAAAAACTCGAACAATTTAACCGCACTTTTTTTTTCCCGAAAGAATTTTTTTTTACACCACATTTTTTTTCTGAACCTTAGTAGCGCACGCAGATCCTTTTAAGGACTTGCAACAATTCTTAAGAAGAAAGTGTTGGCTTTTACGATTAGGATGGCGGCAACGCTACTGGAAGACGGGAGAAAGAAAAAAACACTAAGGTTCCGCTAAGTTAAGATGATCATGTGCAACAAAGATATATGGACAGGTTTTACTTTTCGTCTGGGAATTATATTAAAGCCAAATCGACCAAAAGTTGATGTATAAAAAAAATAAAGAAATTTTTTATGTTCTTTTGATGATATAATCAAAGTAGTATTGGGCTTAGGAAAACAAACGTAAAAGTGTAATAAAACGTGTGATAAATGCTTTCACTTTGTCTTTCACAATGTTTTGTATTTTTCTTTCAGTAGCTTTTTATAGGGATTCCATTTATCTTTAGAGTGAGCAAATGTAAACATAATAATAAAATGCTGAAGACAAAAATGCAAACAAGAAAAGTGTAAAGATGGAATTTTAAACAAAAAGATTTTTAACTTCTGGTATTAAATAAAATCCATAAAATATGGATAAACATACAAAATTTCTGATATAAAAGACATATAAAAATCAAACATCTGTCAATGATTTATGCGTAAAATTTCAAACAGATGTTCAATAAAATCGTAGCTGTTGAAGAATTCAATATATACAGCATGACGATGCAATATGTATGAGATAAAATTCTGCGGTATTATTTACAATCTTGTTATGTCTAGAGTTCAGGAAAATAAATGGCTAGATTTTAGTACTTAAATATTTAAAGTTTTAGTATTTCCAAATTAAGTGCTTTTAGTAATTAATTTGGTAGGTAGTAAATTCCTTGGTAGTAGGCGCTCAATAAGAGTATATTCTTTCAAAATTTAATTACATTTTTAATAAGAAATAGGAGATGTACCTATCTAGACGGGCTGTATTATAATATCCGAGATATCATTGTGACAAATTAAATATTAAAAATTGTTATAGAAAATCTTATGCACATTAGAAGAGTAATAAAAAAATATTATATATTATTTGCAATACATTTTAGACATTTTAATTTAATAACATTAGAAGATCTACTTCCTTGTAATAGGATTTTTTCTCTATCCCTTAATGCCAAGCATAAAAATCGATTTGAAACAAAACACAATGCCGAATAAACAAAGAAAGTAAAAGAATATAAATAACCATTAATTTGGTACGTGAAAGCAGAATATAATGAATTTATTAGTAATAATCATTAATTTGATCCGTGAAAGGAGGATATAACGAATAAGCATAAATGTTCATATGCATGTTTAGATTCATACGCGCACTGAGAAGTCAGTTACTTTAAGCATAAAAAAAAGAGTCTCCGTTGAATTGCTTGATGTTAAAACAAAAGTGGGTATTTGCGCATCTGATAATGAAGGAGATGAAAGTGGCGGAGATAGTTTTAAATTCCGTCCAGTGCACCAGACAACGAAAATTATTTATACTGAGTAGTCTAAATTTTATCGTTTTCTGTAATAACTTCAGAACACATTACCACGAATATTATTTTTACAGCACTTAATAATTAGTTACATCGTTCAATTCAGTTAGTTACGTGTAATTCTCTTCTCTTATTTAAATAAATTTTAAATACACTTTTAATTTTACAAAAATAAACTGTTTAATAACTGTGTTTATATACAAGGACATTGCAAAGATATTAAACACATTTGTGGGTGGAGGGGTTGCAAGTGCCCGCGTGCGCATGTGCGTGTAATAACAAAGACGGATGAACTAATTTTAAAACAATGTCACAATGTTTTGGACAAGTAGTTCGAATACTTTTTTGTTCTTTCCTTAAAATATATATATTAATATGCAATTTTTCATCATTTAATTCAATGAAATTCATTTCCAAAAGTTGAATCAACAATTTTATTCGCTTCTCGGAAATTAATAAAACATGCAATAGCAATTATTTCATTTAAAAAAATCTTCCCAAGAATGTATTTTACCATACAAATCATGAATAATGTTAAATTCCATGGCTTTGAATTCATTTTTTCCAGCCTTTTCCGATTAAAGAAAATAAAATCAAAACTGTATATCAGTTTCTGACTGCTGATTCCAGAATCAGTGCTCGTTAAAATCAAACCACCCTTGTCCACTGATTATGGTAAAGCTCTGGATTCTTTGTTATGATCATAAGCGACATAAAAAGATAATGACAATGACCTTCACAAGCATCAATTTGTTCTGTTGTGACTCAAAATTAATTAACCTTGAACACTTACTACATAAAGACGGCCGTGGCATCATCTCATTTATTGCTTTCAATCCAGTGTCATCGCCGAAAAACAAGTAAAGGCATGTTTCTTTGTAGTAGAAGTTGCCTTTATTTTATGTTACCCGAAGTATTGAAACACTTCTCATAAACACATAAGCTACCAACAAATAATCTAGGATTTAAATAACACCAGAAATCATTCATTCTTTTTCCTATGTCCTTGAAATCGGCAATACATTGTTTTGGGATAGCAAAATAATATGGAAGAGAAAGACGACCGTCTATTATCTGCCCATGCATTTAAACGCACTCCGTACAATTGACACAAACACGACAGCGAAAGTACTATAGTAAGCAATTTTATTGCCGTGAAAACTTATATGAATGATATAACAATCAAATTTGCAATCCACATTACCATGACTTCTATTCTATATGGTTTTCAATTATCTTTTTTTTTTCCTATGCAAAGTATAGAGAAAGTATTGTATGCGCCAAATAATTCGATCCCGAAATTTTTAAGTCTCCATATTTTAAAATTTCCCAGTGTTCGAAAAACACATTTTTAGCATTATATCTGTCTATGAACATGATAATTCAAAACTCTTTGAGCTAAATGGATGGAGTTATATAGACTTTAGACCAAATTTGTAGATTTCTATCAAATTTTGAACATGATAATTCAAAACTCTTTGAGCTAAATGGATGAAGTTATATAGACTTTAGACCAAATTTGTAGATTTCTATCAAATTTTGAACATGATAATTCAAAACTCTTTGAGCTAAATGGATGGAGTTATATAGACTTTAGACCAAATTTGTAGATTTCTATCAAATTTTGAACATGATAATTCAAAACTCTTTGAGCTAAATGGATGAAGTTATATAGACTTTAGACCAAATTTGTAGATTTCTATCAAATTTTAAATATGATAACTCAAAACTCTTTGAGCTAAATGGATGGAGTTACATAGACTTTAGACCAAATTTGTAGATTTCTATCAAATTTTGAACATGATAATTCAAAACTCTTTGAGCTAAATGGATGAAGTTATATAGACTTTAGACCAAATTTGTAGATTTCTATCAAATTTTGAACATGATAATTTAAAACTCTTTGATCTAAATGGATGGAGTTATATAGATTTAGACCAAATTTGTAGATTTTCATCAAATTTTGAACATGATAATTCAAAACTCTTTGAGCTAAATGGATGGAGTTATATAGACTTTAGACCAAATTTGTAGATTTCTATCAAATTTTAAATATGATAACTCAAAACTCTTTGAGCTAAATGGATGGAGTTACATAGACTTTAGACCAAATTTGTAGATTTCTATCAAATTTTGAACATGATAATTCAAAACTCTTTGAGCTAAATGGATGAAGTTATATAGACTTTAGACCAAATTTGTAGATTTCTATCAAATTTTAAATATGATAACTCAAAACTCTTTGAGCTAAATGGATGGAGTTACATAGACTTTAGACCAAATTTGTAGATTTCTATCAAATTTTGAACATGATAATTCAAAACTCTTTGAGCTAAATGGATGGAGTTATATAGACTTTAGACCAAATTTGTAGATTTCTATCAAATTTTGAACATGATAATTCAAAACTCTTTGAGCTAAATGGATGAAGTTATATAGACTTTAGACCAAATTTGTAGATTTCTATCAAATTTTGAACATGATAATTCAAAACTCTTTGATCTAAATGGATGGAGTTATATAGATTTAGACCAAATTTGTAGATTTTTATCAAATTTTGAACGGAATCAACTCAGAGGGAGTCTGCCTGGATGTTCAAGTACAAATAAACTCCATAAATTCAAAATATAAAGAGCTAGATATATAAGGTTTCGAACACAGGTTCAATATCTAAAATATTGATTCTTATCAAAACAAGGATAAAATCTGTCAAAAGGTCGACCATTTGTCGGTTTGTACTCGATAATTAAAAAACGTAAAGACCCATATGGATAAAATTTGATTAACAGGTTTAACACATGAAACGTTGATTCTTATTAAATTTTGAGCCAAATTTGTCTATGGATTGATCGTCTGTCTGTTCTTTCGCATTCATGTAAATGCAATAATTCATAAACACAATGCCTTAACCCTTAACTGGGGACGTGCGGTCTGTGAGACCGCTAGCGATGGATTTTCGGTCACCTCTTTTCTATTTTTAGTTCAATTGAATGGATTGACCCGATAGCTTCCTGTTTTGTGACTTTCAATACACGTGCACTTTTTCAACCGATTTCAGCAGACGCTTTTTAAAATAATTCAATTATCCCTTCGAGCGCCGTCTCTAAGACCGCATCTCCTTGTTAGTGTCCCAGTGATAAACAAGGCTTAGCAGATGGCGCTAAAACGTGGGCCCCGAAATATCATCCAGTTTACTGATCCTATTGAGAAGCAGTGCTCCAGACACTTTTAAATGAAGCAGAAAGGGATTTTAGTGATATGGATAACTATACAGAAGAGTTTTTCGATGAAAGTTCGCATTCAACTGATTTTGATATGTATGTTCAAACATAATTCATTTTTCTAGTGATAATGTATTTTGAAAAATTTATAAAATATATTAATATACCAAGAGATATCTATATAGAATTTAAAGGTTGATTTTTATGCTAGTTTTTACCTATATGTTTATTATGCTCTAGAAAACCATGCTATGAAAGTCACACAAGCCGATAAAAAAAGGGCCCATTTTACCCATTGTCATTTTTTTTTTTTTCATATAAATGTTGAATTTTATATTCTCTTCTATATACCTTCATATACTGTAAAAATAAATATGGTTTAAAAAGTAAAAAGTAATATGCCTTTTCAAGAATATTATTTATTGTAACATGTCATTTGAGAATAAAATCTATGTTCCAACGCATTTACTTTTTTCAATGATAATATATTTTGAAAAATTTCTAAAACATATCTGTATATTAAGAAAAATATCTGCAAAATATATTGGCAGTTTTTCATACTAATACATTCATTAGAAAATTTAATTTGAGTGTAAATGAAATGCGGTCTCGTAGACCGCACCTCCCTAGTTAAGTCTTAAAATTTGACCTCCCCATTTAAGGGTTGAGACAAAATTTGGTAGCTGATCTCGTGAATGCAGCTGTCGCACCTTTTCAAATGTTAATTATAGTCGTTCGGGGAAGAAAAGGCGCCCAAAATACATGTTCGCAAGATAGATTTCTAAAAATATGCTTGATTCTCCCTAAAACTGTATATTTCATATCTACTGTACATCACCGCCATGCTAAGAAGGCATTTTCGACCTTATCCAAAGTAAAAATATGAGAAAAAAAATATAGAGAAGCTTAATTTGTTGTAAAATAAAAGAAAATCAATAATAAATGGAATTCGTGAAAACAGATTTTTTTTAAATGACCGAAGCAATTATTCGAAATATATTTTTATCACAAATCCAATCATCAATAAAATTAATTTCATATGCAACAAAAATCAAATAATTTATTCATATTTAAAATGTTAAAAAAAATAAATAACGAAATTGTTTGAAGACTTTTATTTAATAACTGCAAGCAAAAAAATATATTCACAATTTAAAATGCATCAAACCGAAGAAACGAATAATAAAAGTCATACAAAGCTTTATTTTGTCAGTTTCTTTTAAAAATTTTATTCGCTTTCAAACATTTATGTTTTTTTTAAAAATTCCGTCACTGTAGCAAGAACAATGATAACCAGTCTATAAAAGCACCCTCAAAGTAAATCTCATGACAATAAGAAATAAAATAAATGCTACCAACCTAAAGTAAACTAAAGTACTAAGTTTTTTAAAAGCACTATTTTGCCTTGAGAAATGTCACCACTGCGTTTACGAATGAAAAGAGATGGGGAGGGGTTAGGCAACTGCCTGCGGAAAAATAAACTGAACGAGTGCATCAAGCATGCCTTATGAAATCATCTTTGATTTCGTAGAATTTTTTCCCCTTCTTCAAGAAATCAATACATCAAAAGAAGGAAAAATCTAGAAATATTCGATATGGTAAATCTCTGAGGGTATTGTATGTCGAAGTGCTTCTAAGTATTTAAATAAAATCTATGGAAACAATTTTTAAAACTTCTGGGTGTATGGTCAAAGACAATATTTTTTAGCAAATATAAGAATATGGCAAAGTGTACATACATTTTGATAGCTTTCTCTGCTGTTTCCATTCGAGGGATGTATACAGAAATGCGTTCGATTTTCGCTGACTTCGGATATTGTCGATTTTGATTTTCATCGAGTTTGGGTAAGGAAAATTCTGCTCGCATTTCGTCTGCAGGGCCGTCACAGTAAAGATGTTGCCTTTAAACACACCATTCATGTCGTCCACTGACCAAACGGCTCATTTCAAGAAACAGAACACAAAATCAATGTTTCAAAGGTACTTTGAAGTGGCATTAGATACAGAATTGTTTTTCCCATAACTCTATTAAGATTATTTCTTCATTTTCAACTGCGCGAATCGCATTTAACTCTTCTAAATAATATCAGCACTTCTTTCTACTTTCGTCACTGTCTTTTATAAGCCAAGAGGAGTCCTAGTAGAATCTGTTGCTACAGTATCTAGAACGAATTATTTCATTTTGAATCAATGTAAATATAATTAACTTTCTCGGTTTTCGTTGGTTTCGGATTTTGTCGATTGTTTCTGAGCGAATTATCGATAAAAATTGAAGTACATCTATACCATATTCTTGAGAGTTTTTCTCTACTGCTTGCCATTCAATAGATATATATTAAACTCTTTCATTTAATTGATCAATACGCAGTTTTCTTTACTTTCTTAATCTACAGATAGTTCTAGTTCTTTAGAGAAAACAGGGAAATTCTAAAAACTGCGCGAAGTTCTTTTTCTTTTGTTTTGTTTATTTTGTGTAAATAATAGAATGCTCATGTCACCCAAATGATTCTTTGTTTATTACACCTCTCAAATAGAATTAGAATATTTCACACCGTTCAAAAACGTAAAAACTTCCGACACGTTTGCAGCACCGTTTTTTTCTATAAAAAAAAAAATACATGAAATATATTCATATTAGTGTAGCCCTTAAAAATAGAAGCATGATTTCATTTTTAAAAAAACTTCTTGGGTTATTAAAATTATCTCCTGATAAAGACGTTTATAAGCCTCCGCATCGTGAAAATATGCCCCATTATTCATTTGGATACATTTTCAGAAAAATTTATTTACTAACAAAATTTAAAACACACTTCAGTAATCTGGAAGCAGTTCTTTAAATGAAGGCTAGGATAAATGAAATTCAAAAGATTAAGATGTCATCATTATGCGAGACAAGAACGAAAATTATCACTTAACAGAAGTTGTAAAAAATCATTGTTGCATTTCATGATTACACAATAATTTATTTGATAGTGAAGATTGCGGTCTGGGTAAAATGACTTGAAGACACATGTTGTCTTTCATGTGGTTAATTGGTAACATCAACAACAAAAGGCACATGATTACGCCATAGTGTAAAAGGCTTAGAGAACTACACATAAAATTTCTCGGTAGAGAGAGAGAGAGAGAGCAGAGATCACACTCTCCTTAGTACAGGAGTCAAGTTCGCTTCTACTGGAAAAAAATATACTAACAACAACAGTGAGACTACGTGATATTTACATGATTGGCAGCTAGCTCAGCCCAGGAAGACCACGAGGTTAACCGAATTCTTAACAGAAGTTCTTATAAAATAGTTACTCGTAAGATGGAACGCATGATGCAAAAACCATTCTAGTACAATCTTTTACTTGCGTAGCGATTCTTGTACAATCAGGCAGAAGGAGTTTTCATATGTCCTGGTTGTGTTTTTTATTTGATCCATCACAGTCATAATACATGTAAATATGTAATGAGTCTGATCTTTTTCGAAAACAAACAGCTGCAAATCACTGAACATAAAGGATACTTGAAAGAACAATTAAGTTCAACGATGCAAGAAATGAAGTATCCTGATCCTATAAACAACTTAGCATAAACTTTCTCTAAACCACTTCAATCAGAGAGTTTGTCTAAGCCTTCCAATATTTCAACAAAAAATATACACCAAACACCTCCATCAATATTAGATTTCTGAACTGCCAGCTCTAAGACAGCAAACTGTGACGAATATCCCTTCAATGCAGACTCCTTCTGCAAACTTAATCTACTTCCACCCTCCACAATCAATTAAAACAGAGCCTCTCATGCCCCCTTGTGTGCAAACCCTTAAATTATCTCATCATCCAAAGATAATACTTTACTGCCGTTTACCGAAATGGCAAGACTTCGCGTGCCATACTGACTGATACACTTATGAAATGGAAAGACCTCTACACACAACAGATATCTGAAATGAGGATTATTATGAGAAGGTCTGCTTAATATGCGATACAATTGGATTGGTCCCACCGCGCCTCGATTCGAGAAAGTTGGAGAGAATCAAGTCATCTTTATCACAAGGATATGTTTACTCAAGTGGTGTATTAAGATCCTCATTATTAATATGTCTAGTTAATTTCCGTTATTAGAAAGTTGGCGATAAATGCAGCTTTTAATTATACAAATAGCAATATCGGTTTAGGGTTGCTCACGACTTTACCTAGATGAAATTTGCATTGAGGAATTCAAAGTTTACTTAATTTAAATAAATGAATACTAAAAGTTTATATGAAATTTATTTCTTTATTTACTAAATGACACATTTAATGTAAATAGACAGTAATTAAAATTCCATGATAAACTTTTGAAAAACAAGCGGGAATGGTCTCCGCAAAACCTTCCAGCATATTTAATAAACTTGCAATGTCAGAGAATGAATTACATGACATTGGCATACAATAGTAACAAAATATTAACTTTTGGCGTGAATCCTTGTCAATTAATCCCTATAAGGCATTAATAGTATTCAAAAATCGAATTTCTGTTTTAAACACGCTTTTCTCAATCGACTGACACAAAAGAGTGACGCCATACTTCACTTGTAGGCACAAAATTCTATACCAAATTTGATATATATATAAATCATTGCGTTTTTGAATCATTACGCTTGCATGCTTGTGAAAATACAGACCGACAGACAATCAACCTATCGTTAGATTTATCTCAAAATTTGTTTACACCACAAATGTAACCCCAGGGAGGGGCACCTCGAAAAGAGGATGAGATGTTTCCGGTATGGTGGTTGGATCTTGCCACCCTGGAGGGTACACATAAAAGTGGGGGATCTGGCTCCTCCCATCGATGACGGGACCTACTTCCTTCGGGAAGGGTTGTACCGTGACCGGTGATAGCCCTCAAAATTCAACCACAGTTCTCGCCAGTGTTGCTGTTGCGGCGGTCCGATCATTCAGTATTATTTATCTGTGTGCCTTCGGGCGGGTAGGAGAGTCAGTGATATGACTTACACTACAAATGTTAAATCCGCATACTTAATTTTATCTATCTAGCTCTATGCATTTTGTAATTATAGCGTAAATTTACATTCTTATAGGCGGACTTCCTCTGTAAAGATTTTAATCAAAATTTTATAGAAATCTGCAAACTTGGAGTAAAGGCAGTATACCAAATTTGAACCATCAAGGTCAAAGCGCTTTTGAGTTATCTTTGTCACACATAGACAGACGGATAATTCCCATAAATGTAATTTTCGAACTCGGAGGGCTTTAAAATGTAAAAAATCGTTAAAATTTCAAATTTGATATTTTTTTTTTTTTTTTGACAATTCATATACTTTCTCTAAATACTACATATCCAATAAAGTAATTAAACATAAAATAAACAATTGCATAAGACAATCTTTTATAGTTTTAGCCATCATTCTGAAATAGAATGAATTAACTAGACATATAAATTGAGTAAATTTCCAAAAACATATAGTGATATTTTTAAAAGAATTAGTAAAAATTCATTCCATATAGGAAATCAAAAGGATTTTCGTCATTTATTTGCCACCACAATACTAGAAAAAAAAAAGATTTCCCAATTACTTCGTCAACATCTGTTGTCGTTTCTGACTAAAGTACCATTTACAACGATAATAAACAGGCCTCAAAGTTGGATTATTTATTATTAAACTATTTTTGAATAGTTATAACCATTACGCAACATTATTTTGACCTAAAATAACGAATAATATTTAGAACAATGGAAAATAAAAAAAATTCTAAAATAAAAAAAATGCTTAAATTATTTAATTAAATAATAAATATTATGTATTAAAAATGGAAACGGTGTGAAAAAGAGAGTGTGCGTTCTATAATCAAGAAAATTTATCAAAATAGCCTTTCAAATAAATTTGTAAAAAAAATAGCGCTGAATATAATATAAGGAAATCATATTATTATACATATATATATTCTTTGTTTTTATCTTAAAAAGAAAAATTTTTTTTAAAAATTTAAAAATTTCAAAAGGGTTCAGTTTAGATTAGTTACGTTAACATTTCGATTGAAAGCAGCACGAGGACTATTTTGGAATGCAATTTGGGTTTTGAAAACCATATCAAAAAGGGAAACTTAATTCAAAATGGTAGTTTTGATTGAATGGAATACACTATGGTGGATTTTTAGCTGGTTTTGGGTTCTTAACTTATTATTATGGGTTCTTAAACTATTCTCAAAACTTCCATACTGAGGGACTGCATAAAACGAACAAAATCTGATTCTCAATAATTAAAATTCATTTGATTTGACACGTTAACTTCTACTTTCGATATGCATGAGGAATACTTTATAATGAATATCCGAATTTCCAACCAAAGTCAGGTGATGCAGAAAACTGGTATCCAATATTCAAATTAAAGCATTTCTAATATCAGGTTTACAATATTTAGATACATCTTCAGGGGCTACCTCTTTCTTGAGGCAGCAGAACTCTTATGCATAGGGGCACATTGCACTGATGATTTTCAGAGGAAAATCACAGAAAGTTCCATCAACTACACCAGTTACGAACAATCAATTCCTAAAGTGGACAAGTCTTTTGAAAAATACTGGCTTATAATCAACAAGGAAATAAAACCCAAGACCTTCTTCGTATGATTTATGTTCTTCAGCCATGACTTGGCTTGAACATACTAGGTCATAACTAGTATTGCAGCAACTCCTAGGCTAAATAAATGATCCAAGATGGCAGCATATACCAGTTTCACACGCTCCACAGGATTTTTGGTGGCACTGCATCTCGAACTGTTGAGATTCTCAAACCTTCCAACAACAGTAGCAGTCGCAGCAGCAGTAGCAGAACAATTGAAACACGGTGGCAGCCTTCGCGCGAAAACGATTCACATATTGAACCATATAACTAAAAATCTAGACTACCAGAAGAAACTCGCCTTTTGTATAAAAGAAAAATGAAAATGTAATTAAATCTCCAATTATATGAATATCGAATAACTATTGAAAATCCCCTTCCCAATAATCAATCGGTCGTAAAGAGACTAACATGTTGGCAATGAAAAGAAAAATCATATCGATTTCTTTAAAAATTGCTACGAAATAAATATTATCGTCGACAAGGACCGATCCACCCATAACCGAACCCAATACACAGATGGTAGAGTTAGCATATACCAGATTCATATGTTCAAAGGATCTTGGGTGGAATGGAGACTTGAACTCGTTTTCATCCTCAAAATTTCCAAGCGAGAAGACAACTGACTCAAGGTAACAGTCTTCGCGTGAAAGCGATCAACCTATTGGGCCATATAACTCAAATCTAAACCACCAAAAAACAATCGCCACTTGTAAAACAGTAAAACGAAAATTTAATTAAAACTTCAATTATATGAATATCGAATAACCATTGAAAATCCTCTTATCAATAATCAGTCGATCGTAAAGAGTTCTAACATGTAGGCAATGAAAAGAAAACCACATCGATTACTTTAAAAATTGCTACGAAATGAATATTATCGCCGACAAGGACCGATCCACCAATAACCGAACCCAATACGCATCAAATTTAATTACTTAGAGCGATCATAAAAATCGGGCAACGTCATTTCCTTTTCTCCTACCCCATCGCCTGCAGGCAAAAAAGACGAATCCATCACCTTTCAAAGCAATCTCCCTCTTCCACCCTATCTGCAAAGTTTATCTCGGGCTTCAAGAGACGAGTTGACGAGGAAACAAAACCCAGCAAAAACAAAACCACTTCACGCCGCTCCAAGACACTTTTTCCGATCAAAAACTGGACTTTTTCGGTACCCCAGCTGTTTGGCGACGCTTTCTATTCCATTCCTTTCTTTCTTACTTTTTTCTTCTTCTTTGACATCGTTTGACGTTCTTTTCTTTTTTACTCTTCTTCTTCTGGGCCCTTCCTTTAATTCCAAAAATTCGGTCCTGCCCCCCCCCCTCCCAAACAGTATTGATCGCCGCCGAGGAACGGGGGAAAAAAAAATAGGGACGTTAAAATAGCTTGAACGAAATTTGATGGCCGGCCAAGGATTGTGTGTTTCCTCAACACTGTCTGTATGTGTGTGCTTTTTGGTGGGGGTAAAAAAACTTATAGTTTGGTGATTGATAACTGTTTGTGTCATCGACCATAAAGGTTTGTCTTAGTGTAACGCAAAAAGAATTGGAAGTTATGTAAAAAAGGAAGGAAGACGGAAGTTTTTGAACGAGCTACCGAATGTGCTATTCTCTTTTTTTGCATATTCGAAGGAAAAAAGATATTTGTTGGAAAATATAGAATAAAAATAAAGGGTTCAACCGATCTATGTTATGTATTTTAAATGTAGAAAGTCATAAATAAAATGTGAAAACGGCTATAACTTTTTTTTTTTTACCACTTTGAATACCGGAATCGGAAAAAAATGTTAACAATTCTATTTTAGATTTAAAAGTTTTCCGCACTAAATGCATAACCTGGTTAATAACGTTCAGACCGCGATGAAATCAGACAACGGACACTGCCTTTTCTTTTATGTTCGGTGTTTATGATCCCTTTAGAACGTTTTTTTATTGGGATCTTTTTTCAAATATACAGAAGAAAATTTTATCATTTTGCAAGAAAATTGAAAAAAAAAAAAAAAAATGATGTACCCTTGAAAAACAATAACTTAACGAACTACACTGATAGAAAAACTTTGTCCACAAACATAAATTAAACGCATCACTAGAGTAAAATTACGAACACTATGATTTTTTGGAAGATTTAAAAAAAAAATTATTCATAATCTTTAACGGCTGTGGAAAGTATATTATGAGAGAGACTCAGAAAATAAATTCCCACAAAACGGAGCTGCAAAAGGCAAGAAAGCCTACAAGCCGGGTAGACTGCAGTTGTACTTATCACATAAGGCAGTAGTAATTTTTCGATCGTTTACAGTAATATCGTTTGAATTGCGAGCAGATCCTGGATTTCATTTCCTCTTCCAATGACTACGAGATTAGTTCAGAGCATGAAAGTTATTGTGTAACACTAGAGAAGTTGCGATATACAATTCAAAATAAGAGACATGAGATGTTCACTTCTGGTGCTCTGCTGATCTACGACAACGCTCTCCCGCATCCCCAGAAATTATGTCTGCTGATCTACGACAACGCTCTCCCGCATTCCCAGAAATTATGTCTGCTGATCTACGACAACGCTCTCCCGCATTCCTAGAAATTATGTCTGCTGATCTACGACAACGCTCTCCCGCATTCCTAGAAATTATGTCTGCTGATCTACGACAACGCTCTCCCGCATTCCTAGAAATTATGTCTGCTGATCTACGACAACGCTCTCCCGCATCCCCAGAAATTATGTCTGCTGATCTACGACAACGCTCTCCCGCATTCCTAGAAATTATGTCTGCTGATCTACGACAACGCTCTCCCGCATTCCTAGAAATTATGTCTGCTGATCTACGACAACGCTCTCCCGCATTCCTAGAAATTATGTCTGCTGATCTACGACAACGCTCTCCCGCATCCCCAGAAATTATGTCTGCTGATCTACGACAACGCTCTCCCACATTCCTAGAAATTATGTCTGCTGATCTACGACAACGCTCTCCCGCATTCCTAGAAATTATGGATTCCCATTTATAGCATTATTTTACATAATCTCCATTATTAACTAAACAAAATTTTATAAAATTTATGATAAATCGATTGCCAATTCAGGAAAGATTAGTTCATCAATTATCAGTTACATAATGCCCACCCCGGGACACATACGCTCGTTAATCGCTCACCAAAATAATGAATCATAGTATCAATTTATACAGAAATTTGAATTTCACTATCAAATATTTTGATTCGAATAATGTTAGAGGTATTTTAAATAAAGATATTTCTTAAAGATGCTTTGCTTAATTTACAATGATCTCATATTCATACTATACAGATTAAGCAGAAAAATTTCTTTTTGAAGTAGGCAAGCGACTATAATCATACCAAATCGAAAATACCAAACTCATTTTATGGAACAATCTTAATTTCTAAACAAGTTTCTTTATAATTACTTTATAATTCTATATTTTATAATTTCTCTTTTCCATTTGAATTTTGTTTCCACGTTCATTCTTAGGGAAGTTGCATTAAATTTTATATTTGCATAACTCACGTTTTAAAGATATATTTTCAGAGTTCATATAATTTTTTAAATTCTTATTACGAAAGATCTCATCAATTTCAATCAAATGCATATTTTTTGTTCAAATTTGATAAAATAAATTTCGAATATATATTATGTACTTCCTTAATAATAGAAAAAAAATCTTTTCTTATAAAGCGATTTTATAATCGTTTCAAAGTCCCGCAATGCGGAAATATTGCGAAATTTCTACTGATTTCTCAAATCTCTACATTTTCAGATTCGAAACTAAGAAATAAAATGCTCAAATCATTTGGAATATTTTAAAAAATTATTCGATAAATTTCTAAACT
This sequence comes from Argiope bruennichi, assembly GCF_947563725.1. Taxonomy (NCBI): domain Eukaryota; kingdom Metazoa; phylum Arthropoda; class Arachnida; order Araneae; family Araneidae; genus Argiope; species Argiope bruennichi. Next base: position 41,494,590 of record NC_079155.1, read on the forward strand.
CGATAGATTTTATTTACTACTTCTTTTTTCAGTTCCCCCACCCATAAAAAACATTTCTTGCAATTTTAAAAACGCTTTTGTTTTTAAAACAATTTATTTTTTGTTTCATATCTATTTTTTAAATCTATTTCACAAAAAAAAAATGTTAAATGTTAATATTTTTCAAAAAAAATCATTCCCAAAGTTGCCCCATATCTTAAAATTACAATGTTACTCTATTTGAAAAAGAGATATTTTTTGTTAGTTTTTTGGAGAAAAAGTTAATATTAAATATTTTTTTTTAACATTTGCCACATTTGCAGATATTACAAAGCAACCAGATATCGATCTTTATTCGTATTATTTTCAGCAATATGCCCCATTTCCTTATTAAAGAATTATTTTTAATTTATTGTCTGAGTTCAGATTTAGGTTATGAGTCTGGGCTCAAGTAAATTGTCAAAGAAAGTGATGGACGCCCAACTTACTCCACCCCTTTAATGATTCGTCGGTAAAGAGGGTCACACCCAGTTTTTAAAAAGAACCCCCACCCCCAGTGCTTATTAAAAGCCCACGAAAAAAAATATTAATGATGTTCTCCATGCAAGATGCGAAGAGTAATGTACAAAACAGCTGACTACACAATCGAGAGACGAAAACTAATGGTGCATTAGAATGTTCAAAGAATCATAGAATAGATAAGAAGAAAATTACATCAAAGAAAAGAATGAATGCCTTAGAAATCATTTTTCCAAAATTTTTACTCATAATATCTGTCTATGAATTATTCTTTCATGAATAAAGGGTGGAAATAAGCAAATATTCATATATTAATAATCTAACAGTTTTATTATTATTTCATATATAATTAATCTTTAAATTAAACAGATATATTATTTGGTATTAAAATATAAATTTTGAGAAAAAGATTCAGTAATATATGTCATATTCTTTCCACATAGAAGAATAATGTATATTAATAAAAAATACCTGGGAGACCAAGTTTCGCTCGGCAGGTCGTGTGCGTGTGTGTGTGTGCGTGCGTGCGTGAAATCCGGCTTTTTCGAAGAAAGTATTTAGATATGAATTTGAAAAATATTCATATGTAATATCTAAATTGTAAACTTTCCGATATACGAATTGGTCATTTAGATAAAAAGAAAAAAAAAAGTCATAAATGCACTTAGTTTAACATGTTATTCGAATTGGTTAACTAATATATGTATTACTGTTATTGGATGCGAATCGAACGTATTCGTAGTCGGATAATGTCATATAGCGCCATCTCACACAATTTTGAAGTACCAGTAGGTTATCAGCCTATGGCGACAATGCAAGTACCACAAAAATTTACAAAATGGCGGTATATGACATTGTTAACATGAGAGCAGATAAAAAAAGGCTCTAATAGTTAGTTATTAAAAAAATGTTTTTCTGTGTCTAAAATCGCGTTTTTTCAGGAATGACACCTATGCAGATAAACTTGAAAAGCAAAACCTTATCTAAATATAAAATTTGATCGAAATCGTTACAGCCGTTTTCGAGATACACGAAATAAATGTGCGTGCGTGCGTGTATGTGCCAAGCAATGAAGAGACTTTGTATTTTTTTATTTCGTTTTATTCTTTTCCGAGTGGCAAGTATGATCATTTACAAGAAGACGCAGAGCGGCACAAAAGCAGAAGTAAGAAAGAAGAGCGAAACAAACGATCACTAGTCTTATATAACATAGGATTTCTGGCCACGCGCCAATTCAATATATATGTTGACCTTTGACACCTTTTCAAGGGCACCAAAGGGGTCACTTTCATTTGAGACGTAGTACTGATGGTGCATTAGATTTACAGAGGAATTAATTAAACCGAAAGTGGAATTGGATCACGAAATAAGAGATTATTTTAGAAGGAAGTTACTATGGGCTAAATGAAGATAAAATCTTGGAAATTAATAAAATTTAAATTAGAATTAAAATATCTTTACATATATATATACAAGAATCACTTGTTTAAAGTTATAAGATGAATTATCCAAGGTAACTATTACCTGTTATTTTGCCAATAGATTATGATGTCTTACAAGCGGATATTTATTATCAAAGCTCACCAGCGTTTAATTCTTCCATCAGTCGATGCTGTTCATTAATTGTATCAGTTTTGCGAATTGATAATCAGGTCGATTTCATTCGGAAGAACGTTAATTAACCTTCGATCAATCCGACGCTGTCTGCTGGTGACATCAATTACAATGCTTAGCCATCCGGACGCTCCGTTGATTATCCAATCCAAATAAATTGAATGTCATTCTTTCAATTCATTGAATGTTTTCTACTGATGGAGTCTTTTTTACGGGAACTAATTCCAAGTTCGATGTCAACCTAGATAATCTATGTTCGTCGAGATGACATCGAACTTGATCAATTCGGAGAAATGACCACATCAGAGTATAATGTCGATTAATTGATGTCAATAAATTCACTTTATCGCTGGAGACGATTGGGAACTGATTAGAAGTTTTATACTATCTGGACAAACCACTGATTATACAAATTAACCAAAACTTCGCTCTGCTATTAATATCTATTGTTCGCTGATGGTTATACTTTTACAAACATATGATAAAAGAATAACACTATCTGATTGTATCAGATTTTGAGGACACTAAGGGAATTACAAGAATCTTTATTTACACTTTTGTGAATGTAAACTTATTTGTTGTTTCATACATCCGCTGACGTTAAACCAAAATTTCTAAATATAAAAGTAGCTTTAATTTTATTTTCTCTCTTTCATTCCAAATTCGATTTTTGGTAAAAATTGTACTTGCAAGAAGGATTCAAGTTTACAGCAACGAACAATTTTTACACGTATAGCATTTCCCTCAAACTAATTGCACTAAATTCACTGCAAAATATTGAAAAAAGTTGTACATTTGTTGTCTGGAAGAAATGGAATGAGTAAGGAATGAGTTTTTCAGTTTCTTTCGATAAATATATAAGGCAAATGAATGCAAATCAACATCCGAAAGCAATTTAGAAACTAATAATAAAGTCAAAATCAGATAAAGCTATGCTGTTCTAAAATCTAATTTGGAATAGAGCCAATAATCCTGAATCATGGTCAGTCGATGAAGTTGACACTTGAGCTAGCACCCTATTTTCAAGTTTCCACATAACATCAATGATAAGACATAGGACTTCAACGGATTCAAAATCGTATACACGTGAATTCATAGTATCTTTTCAATTGGAAGCGATCTTGTGATTTCAAAGGTCAAATTGTTCCAATTGACCACCGAAATTTCAGATAAAGTAATATAATTAAAAATATAATATTAAAACTTCTATACATGATTTCCGCATAAAAACGAATGTTTCTTAAAATAATGTATAGTTAACATCACAGCATATTTTTTAAAACGATTTCTGTAAAAAAATCTTTTACAACGTAAAATAAATTGACTTATTTTACATTGTAAAAGATTATTTTTTGTATTTACTTTTACTTTACTTAATAATACTTTTTTTTTTGTTCCTGGCTTCCTTGGATAGAAAGTAAGGCATCGTAATGAAAGAATTTGACCTCGATATCTTGATGAATCCATATCCCAAAATAGCCCTAGTGTTGCTTCAAACGGGACGTTAATATAACCAAACCAAACCAAAACCAAACTTGATGAATCCATGTTTTAGTCAATTCTATTAACTTCCAGTTTTAAAGCAACACTAGGGCTATTTTGGGACGGACCTTGTAATTTTGAACAGGAGTCAGAAGATGAAGACGACAATTGAACAAGCACCCCCTCTCCAAACTTTCACACTACACCAGTGAGGGGAAGTTTCACCCAAACGGATTTAACGTGCAACAGCCCCGCGTACACGACGATTCTTCGGTGGAAGCGAGTCTCGAACTTGAAACCCTCCGGTTCCGAAACCGAAATTTTACCACCAAGCCACCGCACAGCCCTATGTTTTAAGCTTTTGCAAGTCAATCAAAAAGAACCAATTTTGGAATTATTTCTATCAGATAATGAACAAAATCATAAAAAAAAAAATTGTTACTTGGTAAGATGAAATTATGCATTATGCAGTCTTTCCATCAAAACTGTAGATTTCTGTCAAATTCAATACGACGTCCATCAGTGAGAAATCTGATTATTTGATCGTCATTACACATGTGAACACTCAAACACTCTACAAGTTAGATCACTAACATTTAGTGTATAGATATCTTTCATTACAGTTGTAGCTGCGTGTCAAATTTTGGGAGTAACTTGTCGTCAAGTGTCTGTTCGGACGCAGTAACTGGAAAACGGAATAAGCTAAATACGGTACTTACTGAATTTAATCTCCGCTAATGTTGCATATCAGGTCCAACTCAGACAGTCGGTATTGTTTCCAAAACGCACTATCAGTTTTCTTCAATTTACGACAAAATTAAACAAAAACGCGCCAAAAAAAAAGGCGCCAAAAGGACGAAAAAGGTCATCGAATAACAGCTGCTTCAAATTCTTTTGCACTCAAAGAAAAAAATAAAAATAATTAAAACTGTTTTTCTTCCCATTCGTGAATATAATACATCATCCCCAAATATGCAAGTTCTCAAAAATATCAAAGCTAAAATCACGTGGGAACAAACCCTAAAATTTTCCCATGTTTCACCAACACCGAAATCTTCAAACAAATGAGTGAACAAAAACCCACACAATTGGCGAAAGTAGAATTAAACATAATTACATGCGCCAGAAAAGAATCCAAATTGGAGATGTTTGGCGGGGAGAGGATTTTGTGAGATCTTTTTATTCTGTTTTGGCTGGGAGCATTAGCGCAAACCATCAGAACAAAAGAACATTTAAATCGCAGCTTGGAGAAAACTATTTATTAGACGTTCACGCACGAAAGGAGCGATGAGCCTTGTAATTATAACCGAAGACAAACCGGATGCCGCCTTTTCGAATTGAATGAGCGCTGTTAAAGAATATTATAGAGAATTTCCACATGAATATGCATAAATTAGCTGCATTCCGTACGGAGTTTTACTAGATTGCAAGTTAAATTGCATTTAAAGGAATGAAAGCAGTAAGACAAATACGTTTTAGAAAGACGTAAAAAATCTAAATAAATAACGCAATTATTTATCAGAAATTAAAAAGAAACTCCAATAAAAAAATATCAATTTTATTCGTCTAAAAATTGATATACTTTGTAAAAATTGATTAAAGTAGGTGACTACGTTGGAAAAAAAATTTTTGGCGAAAATATCGAATATGTTTTTATTCAATATTCTTAATTTTTTAATAATGATACTTATAAATCTTATAAGTTTTATTTTACATTCATTTTTTTTAAGAATTTGCAATTATTTTTATAACTGTACTAGCTAATATATCAAGCATTGCGTAGGATTCCAAAATAAATTGTTTTAATATCAAAATACATTTTGTATAAAATGCTATAAAAAGAAAAATCTTTTTTTTAACCTTTTTTTTTATTTTTACGTTCATTTTTTTAAGAATCTGCAATCATTTTTATAACTGTACTAGCTAATATATCCAGTATTGCGTAGGATTCCAAAATAAACTGTTTTAATATCAAAATACATTTTGTATAAAATGCTATAAAAAAGAAAATCTTTTTCACCGTCTGAAATACTTTCTATTTAAAATAGGAATATCAGTTAAATAAGATAATTTTTAAAAATTGTCGAAAATCACATATTTTATAACAAAAAACCAAATTAATTATTAATCCAGGCATGAATTATTAATCGTCTGCTTTTAAACTTTGTGTGTGTGGATTTTTCCAAAATTCTGCTAATGTGTTCTGGCAGCAGTTTTTTTATTTATATTCTTGTTCTCCAACATCTAAAATGCATATATTATAACACAATTTATCTTTTAAAACAAAAATATTTTAAAAATAAGACAAAAAATATGAAAAATAAAGATAGAGTATTTCAAAATCTCACCACTGCCTAGCAATGGATTATCTTAGTTTTTTTTTCATTTCAAAATCATTTGTACTAATTCAATTTTTGATTTTTGAAAAATTAATAAGATTTGAAGAAAAATGCGCACGGAAAAGAAATTATCATGAATTTTTGATATTTTTGACCGCATGCCAGAGATTAATCACCTAAGCACTTGTCAAGAATCACATGACAGATTCAGTAAAAATACTAAATTCACGCAACAGGTTAATATTTCGTAAGTATTACACGCCAATGCCATACAAAGCGTACACTGGGAGAATATTAGAGTGCTTACGAGAAAGTTTTGAGGTGACTACTTGTACTCAGCTGATTTCAAAATCATGTTTTCACAGTAATTGAGAGAAAGGGCTCAAGGGGTCAATTTGTATATAGAAGTTTCAAATTCAGACCAATTGTCCCTTTTAACCTCGTACCTCTTCTCCTCCTGCTACTGGTTTCATAACTTCATTTGAAATCCAACAGTAAGAATTTACGCAACTATCTAACAGAAAATAAAAGACAAATTCAATTGTATTTCTCTTCGGAAAAAAAAAACAATGTCACTCACAATACAAAAAAAAAAAAAAAAAAATAATAATAATCCTTTTGTTTTCAAATCTACCAAAAAAAGAAAGGAAATTGCAAATACGAGTACTCCAGTAAAAGCATCAACAAGCGAAGAAGACATTCATAAGGTTCGGACCACCAACAAAATTCCCTTTTGTGCCACTCTAAAAGCGTACGCACGTCCAATTCTTTTTTAGAGCTACGCAAAAAAATACAGAATATTTTATTTAGGGGGTCATAAATTCAGTTCGTGGACACGGAAGTGAAGCGCAAAGAGGCACTCCTATAAATTAAACATCTTTCGATACTGGACTCGAAAGAAATTCGCCGAAACAAAATATTTGCAGACGGAATTGCTTTTCGAAGCAAAACAATAGATATCACCGAGGCTGTATAAAAAGATTGCGAGAAATAAATGTAGGAAAGTGAGAGGATATACTATTGCAGGTTATTCCACGGTAATACATTTAAATGAATATGATTTTTTTCTATTTCTGGAAGCAAGATAACTGAAAACTGAGGGCTCTCCAGAAATATTCTTATATTTGCAGTTATTTTTCGTATACTATAAAGTATTGTAATCGTCAAAAATTCAAACTTGAGATTTAGATCACGTTTAACCACGTTTCAGCGGTTACCAAGTCCGAAAATCATATATTTCTTCTTTTTTTTTTTGGGGGGGGGGGGAGAGATTATGTCTGAATGAGCTTACCTCGCCATATGTCTCTGCACACAGTAACTTAAACGATTTAAGCTAATATAAGTAAGTCGTCATAAGTCTATAACAATGTACAGACTATAATAAGTCTATAACAATGTACAGACTATAATAAGTCTATAATAATGTACAGACTATTAAGTCTATAACAATGTATAGACTATTAAGTCTATAACAATGTATAGATTATTAAGTCTATAGCAATGTACAGACTATTAAGTCTATAACAATGTACAGACTATAATAAGTCTATAATAATGTACAGACTATAATAAGTCTATAATAATGTACAGACTATAATAAGTCTATAATAATGTACAGACTATAATAAGTCTATAATAATGTACAGACTATAATAAGTCTATAATAATGTATAGACTATAATAAGTCTATAATAATGTATAGACTATAATAAGTCTATAATAATGTACAGACTATAATAAGTCTATAATAATGTATAGACTATAATAAGTCTATAATAATGTATAGACTATAAGTCTATAATAATGTATAGACTATAATGTCTATAATAATGTATAGACTATAATAAGTCTAATGTATAGTCTATAATAATGTATAGACTATAATAAGTCTATAATAATGTATAGAATTACGACGAAATTACGAAAAAAATTACATATTTTGAACGAAATTTATTCGTAGAAAGTTCCAATAAAAATGAAAGCCATAACTACGAAACATATCCAGTTGAAGAAATAATGACACACAGATTTAGAATTTAAAATGCAGATATTTTATAAATATTGAATCAAATCTGTACAATGGTTGACTGTCAATCGGGCGTACTTAAACAAAGTAAACACAATGACTTAAATCAATGAAATTCTGTATGTAATCTTGCGAACTGCAACAGTTAAATTTTGTTTTCAATTGGTCTGAAAAAAAAGATATCAAAAATACATTTTTTCACGATAGATTCATTAAATTAATAGATTCACACCAAAGTGAATCTATCATTAATAAAAACTATCCTCCAATACCATGCATGGCTTTCGTGACCTTATCCAAGGTCAGCAATTTTATGCAAAGGGAGAAGGATAAGTTCTTTGTTGGAGAGTACGTGAAAAAATTCGAAGAGATCACTTCGACTGGTTCTGTCATACGACTAATATTTACTTACATTTTTATTTTACTTACATACATCATATTTTATATGGCAACAATTTCACTTTAGTTTTTAATGTTGTTATGTGTTACTTATGGCACTTTACAAGTCCTATGACGAACTGTCAGCGATTTAAGCCGAGTGTACAGCAGCTTCTGAGGGCAAAGCCCCTGAATACCCGAGGGCAGAAGTCTGACATTTAGCTCGTATGAAGATGAAACACAAATTCGCTGGCACAACCCCTTTTTACAGGGAGGGGGGGGGGGGGGCTCTTTCACACACCTCACAGATAGAACACAGCGTAGAGAGCAACCGTGCCCGAACCAGGACTCGAACCCGGGACGTCCAGATCACGTGGAAGACACGCTACCCCCAGACCAGGTTGCCGGCTAGTTTTTAATAAAAACTATATATAAACAGTAAAATAAGAAAAGTTAATTTAAAAAAAAAACATAATTGCATGCAATATGATCCATGGTACAAGATGACATTGCCGGCGTCCTGGCATAGGGGTAGCGCGCCTTCCCCGTGATCTGGGCGTCCTGGGTTCGAGTCCCAGTTCGGGCATGGTTGTTCTTCATCTGTTCCATCTGTGAGACGTGTAAATGTGCCCCACTGTAAAAAGGGGTTGTGCAAGCGAATGTGATGCATGAGTAGCTAAGACGTACTCTTGGCCCTAGTTGGCGCTACTAAAACAAGAGACGCTCCCTTGGCTTAAAATCGCTGACTTCGTCAGAGAGCTTGTCTATGGCAAGTGCCATTATAAACAACAATAAGATGACATTGTGTCCTGGAGGACTGATTGAAAAACTGGAATAAAACTGAATTCATACAGTACTATGTTAAAAACATATAAATGAAATAATGATAAAAGACCAAATATATTTTAACTACATAAAGGTAATCTTATTACATGAATTACCATTAAAATCGTTATTAAATAAAATATAAGAAATCAAAATTTTTAAAAAATCCCCTTTCTATATTTCTGAAGAATTTATGCCTATTAAACTATCCACTAGTTTTAATATCTGCAGACATAAATGTAAGTTGCAATTAAACATTTTTAACGCATAACAAGCTGAATCTTTCTTACAACTCCTTATAACGTTTATTTAACTTCACATTACGACTAAAAAGTTACCAATAAAAGAAAAAAAATATTAAAGATGATATATCATAGAATATATTTTATATCCGCGAGAAACACTGCAACCATTTAAAGCAAGCAACTAAGAGATGAATTAAGACAATTCTGTTTCAATGTTTCCGTTTTATAACTTTTAGCTCTCACTACCACACAGGCCTCAAAAGACAACTCGTAAAATTGTACATTGAAACAAACTCACCCGAAGGACTCAAAAGACATCGCAGGGTTAGTTACTAGGGTCAATATTTAACAGACTTCCATCCCTGTCCGCACGAAGACTCAGACGTTCGGTAAGACGCAGACCAACTTAATTAGATTCAGTACAAGCAATTCCTCCCCCACCACCGATAAAGCAATAGGCATTTGGGTTCAAAGGGTGTAAAGGGTGACAGCGACCCGATTTGTAACCATTAGTTGACCAGAGGTCAAAGAACTTGTGCAGACTAGCCCCCTCTTCTCAGGGATCGATAAAGCAGAGTAAGGGAGGAATTGGTCAAGCGAGTCTCGGGTAGATATCCCATTTAACAGCGATTAAATTGCTAAGCCGGATTTCACACTAAACCCTGCAAGCCGAGAATATAACTCTGCCGGAGTTTGGGGAAGGGTAAATCTAGTTCGTAATAACTAACTTCTGGTATTTACTGAAGCAGGCTTTAAGTATTTGTTTGGGAAATCTAATTAGCCACAGTATAGACCAGAAGTATACACAAACCGTTGATTAAAACTGTAGTTCCTTAGTTAAGCAAATCAAAATAAACCTTGAACAGAATGCAAAACCAAACCAAACATAAGAATTATCTTAATTAATAGCTGTCTTAATTATCTCATATTGACACATGCAATTAAAAGTAACTATTTTAGCCAATAAATGATAAATGGTTTAAGATGAGATTTCTCGCTCTGATATTTACTGAAATAGGTTTTAAGTATTTGTTTGGGAAATCTAATAAGCCACAGTAAGTTTACACAAACCATTGATTAAAACTTATTTTTTTAATTAAGCAAATTGGAATTATCTTGAACAGAATGCAAAGTAAAAACATACACAGAAATTCTCTTAATTGTTAGCTCTCACATTTACACATGCAATTAAAAGTAAGCATTTGCATAATTTTGTTTCAGCCAATAAATGACAACTGGTTTAAAATGAAACTTCTCAATCTCGTATTTACTGAAGCAGGCTTTAAGTATTTGTTTGGGAAATCTAATGAGTCCCAGTACGTACCAGAAGTGTACACAAACCGTAATTACAATTATAGTTCTTTAGTTAAACAAATTGAAGTAACCTAAAACAGAATGCAAAGTAAAAACAGACATAGGAATTCTCTTAATTGTTAGCTCTCTTAATTTTCTCATACTCACACATGCAATTAAAGCATTCATGTTACTTTGCTTCAATCAATAAATGACAACTGGTTTAAAATGAAATTTCTCGATCTGGTATTTACTGAAGCAGGTCTTAACCCTTCAATACATACTGTTGCCAAATGTCTACATCCATTTCTACTTAATTTTATTCAAAAATTTGAATGTTTTCGTTTCCGAACGCACGTTGATAACCATAGACCATAAAGCATGTGTGAAAAAAAAAGTTGACGTTACTTTTGGCAGGTAAGTTAATCCTTTTTTTACATTTGAATGTGGTGGGTGATGAAGTGCAGTGTGTTACCCGAAGAGATAGTTTCTACTGTCGAGTTTCCTATAAAGGAGCGATCTATCTAATTGTTAAAAAATAATCTCCTATCTGTTGTCAGGTAAGATATCAATGTTTGAAGTTGTATTTGAAAATTATATTATATACAAGCTATATTTTTGGAAAATACTGTATGTTGCCAAAAGTCTATTTACAACTTCTTTCAAAATAAATATACCATATTATTACCTCGATTTTTTTATTTATTTTTTACGCAACCTATGACTATTTTCCTATAATAAGAGATTTTTTTAATTCAATACAAATAATCATTCATTTAAGAGTGTTAGGTGTTTATTTGGTAAATCTAAATAGCCACAGTACGGAGCAGAAGTTTACACAAACCATTACTTAAAACTGTAGTAGAGCAAATTGAAGCAAACCTTGAACAGAATGCAAATTTAAAACAGACACAGGAATTCTCTTAATTGTTAGATCTCTTAATTCTCTCATACTTACACATGCAATTTAAGCATTTATACTGTTTTGTTTCAACAAATAAATGACAACTGGTTTAAGATGAGATTTCTCAATCTGGTATTGACTAAAGCAGACTTTAAGTATTTATTTGGGAAATCTAATTAGCCACAGTAAGGACTAGAAACGTACACACAACGTTGATTAAAACTGTAGCTCCTTAGTTAAGGAAATTGAAGTAAACCTTGAACAGAATGCCAAGTAAAAACAGACATAAGAATTCTCTTAATTGTTAGCTGTCGTAATTGGATCATACTCACACATGTAATTAAAAGTAAGCATTTGCGTTATTTTGCTTCAACCAATAAATGACAACTGGCTTAAGATGTGATTTCCCAGTCTTACTTGGAAGTAAACTCACACAAATCAGCTACCAATCCGGCTGGCAAATACTAATTTAAGCAAACTGTGCGCATATAATCAAGTGAATATATACTCACTTGATCCAAGGCAATGCAAAGTGCCAAGTTAATTTCGGAATTAATTGAATAATATTTCCGACTCTTTGCATCTTGTAGCGTTAAAGTAGGAGGGACTTGACAAACACCACAGTGTAAAGCAATATGTAGTTAGATATTATATGACGATGCCATCTAATATTGGACGGCGTTTGTCACATGACACTGGTGTCACGTGAATTGCCATCATTCGGAATTAAATACTTATTCAATTATAGAAATGGAGAGTCTGAATATCAAAGGTTCGATTCTGGCTATCCTAAATTATCTATATTAAAGTTACGTATTAATATTATATTCAACCTGATATACTCTATTTGTTAAAGCAAAAGAGTTACTTGTTTGTTATAATAAAACATTTATACAATACTAGTTGCCTTTGGTGACCAGGAAGTTCGCTCAGGTTTCTGACTTTTCAAATTATTATCATAATGTAATAATTAATAGTAATTATCTATGCAGCAAAGTTTAAGCCAATTTTAATGTTCATTAAATTTGCTATTTGGCTCCCATTTTTTTACAATTTAAATGGAATGAATGGATTTAACAGAATAACAATCCTCTGCAAATCATTTCTAAAAACATTTTGCAATTCCATTACTTAGCATGACCACGCGCAGCCGCAAAAACATTCAACGAAGCAGTTTGAAACTTTGGTATAGTGATTTTCTTACAGTTTCACTATTGCCATTCAGCAATAAATAATTAGAGAGATTTCTTGCGTCACGTACGTTAGAGCTTTTTGTATATAGATTGTAGAAGTTAAACCAGAGAGAATTTATTGCTTGTTTGTGCAGGAAAGGAATGTATAAAAATAAGTTTAATATAAATGTATACAAATTTGTTAAATAGATAACGAATATCAGAAATACTTAAACATGTCTGCTTTTTTTTTTTTTTTTTTTTTTTTTTTTTTTGTTATTTGAATTAATGTGTTATTTTATCTTAGTCACAGACTTAAAAAAAAAAAAAAACCATCAAAAAGCATCATTATCAAAAATCAAAATTTCTGTAATTCAATACATGAATCATTGTTTATTAATATATGAAATACAAAAGATTGAAAAGGAGTTCTTGAAATAAAAGGAACTTAATCGCCGGAAATTATTATGCCCGAATGGCATAACAATCGGCTATTAAATATGGATGAGCTATTTTAAATTCAAAGAATAATTCATAATAGAAAATTTAACCATAACTGCAAGGCATGATCTATCAAAGATTTACTAAGCAGTTATGAATTTTGAGCTCCAAGATTTTTATCATCTCGATATTGCTATAGTAAAGGGAAAAGTAGTAAAACAAATACATTTATCTATTAAATACAGACAAACCATTTTAATTTAACGAAGGCATAATGGAAAATTTAACTATAACTGAAAGGCATATTAAAGATTTATTTAACAGCTATCTTTAATCTTGAACTCAAAAGTTTTTACCGTCCGGACATTTATTAAGAAAAAGAAGTATAACAAATAAGATTACCTATTAAATACAGATACATCATTTTTATTTAGCGAAGAATGCATAACGGAAAATTCAACTATAACTTCAAGGCATACTATACTAAAGATTTATTAAGTTATCTTTAATCTTGAGCTCAAAAGTGTTTACTTTCCAGGCAATATTATTATTATAGGGGAAAAACAATATAACAAATACAGTTATCTATTAAATATACCACTTTAATTTAAGAAAGAATATATAATGGAAAATTTAATTGCAACTTAATAACAAAATGTGTTGATGTACTATGGGTTAACTTAGCAGATATCACGAATCTTACACTGGGACACTTTCCATTGGCTTTGAACATTAAGTATTTCTTTCAAAATAATAGTAAATATACAAGATTTGCTTGGTACGTTTCTTTTTACGACAGTCTAAAAAAGCAATTTGCATGCATGATAGAAAATAATCCGTTAAGTTTCCCTTTAAAAACTGCCTGGCTGCATCCCAGCAGCCGGAATTCACGCAACTCGAAACAAACAAAATCAGAGCACAAATACACGAGAAGGGCAACGAACCGAAAAGTAAACTATCCATAAACAGGAAACCCATTTTATACGAGAAATAAAACGAAATCGCTGAAAGCACTCACACTAGCAATGTACGAGGGCCTTTATTTCTCGGAAAATCAAAACCTCACCTCACACTACATCTCCTCCACCAACGAGCGAGTCCAACCTCTGCAAAGCTTCAGCCCTGGGTCGGAAGTTAGAAATGGAACGAAATTCACGGCCATTCCGATGCTCATTGCTCAATTTCGAATAAACAGTTCCTGGAGTCGAGCAAAAAGGATAATCGCGGGAGGTTATGACACTCTGACCATTGAACAATCAAACCCTTCCCCACGCCCTGTCTTTACCATCCTTTCATGGAGGCTTCCCAAGGCCGAAATGAGAACAATAATAAAAAAATGGGGGAACCGAAGGAAGGGAAATAATAAATAAAAAGACAAAGGACTGCCCTCGCCTATTTGTAGTAATAGAAAGCCGTCGTCTGAGAGAAAAAAATCAATATTCGTCCGTCTCTTCTTGCTCGCGTCGGGCTGCCTCCTCAAATGTCTGCCATCTCCCCCTCTCTGGTCCAGATGGCGGGCTGAAAGAGAATTGCCCATGGATGGAGACGAGCCAAGACTTATTTAAGGTTCTTGGCTAATTATCATAAGGTAACTAGCGGCTGCTTTTTTGTTCGATGGCATTCGTACATTTCGAACATTCATATTCGTACATTTGATTTAAAACAATCCTGGATAAACACAGTCTTTCAAGTCTCTACATAGATACTTTTTCTTTACTTTCTTGTATAAGAAGTATATAAAGAGAAAGTATTGTTATTAAATTTATTCTCGAGATTTTGACGGATCTTCATGTTTAGACCTGTCTGAGTAAGAAAAACACATTTTTTTCAATAATGTCTGTATATCAATATGCGAGTACTCGAACTCAAAAACGCTTTGAGCTAAACGGACAAAACTTGCGATGTGGTCTTGACGCCAAATTTGAAGGTCTCTATCAAAATTTAGAATGAAAGACATTTATCGGAAATTTGTCTGTCTGTACGACAATTACTACAAAGTATAAAGAATGAATAAATTTGATATACAATATTAGCATCTCAAGTATAGATATGTTTCAGATTTTGAACTAAATCCATCCGCAGACTGAAAATCCGTTGGATAAAATTTGCTGTGGTCTTGACACCAAATTTACATTTTATCAAATTTTGGAATGAAATCCATTCATAGTAAGTTTGTCTGTCTATACTACAACAACTACAAAGCGTAATGAATGAATAAATATGATATATAATATTAATATCTGAAGTATAGATCTGTTTCAAATTTTGAACCAAATACATCCGCAAATTGATGATCTGTCGGCTTCTAGAATCTGATGCAAAATGTTTTGATTTACAACCTCGTTTTTTTTTATACTCGTTTTTTCCATACGATTTTATGAATCATTAAATGCTTATGTGGCTGTTTAGTTGATTATGTACATTCTCGCGCAAAATGTATTAATATACTATGTTTTAATGCCCACAATATATACTCGTTTGTTTCCTCCAGTTATACTATCAATCATGAAATGTTTATGTGAGGAATTATCAAAATGTAAAGCCGAACAATCGTAGCGCACACGTCCTTATCAAAATTTTTATACGGGGAAGAGAAACGCCTTGATCAGAGAGAATGCAACAAAGTGTCAGAAAGACAAAAAATTTGTAAAGATGTGCCGTTATGCATTAATTCATGATTAGACTTCTTAAATTCATGACAAAATGATATAAGTTCTTCCACTGCAATAAGCGAGATTTTTTATTAACTTTTTCAAACAAAAAAGTATATACTGATTGGTTGTAATTAATCTACTCGTATTAGGAGAAAGATGAAAAACTAATGGAAATAAGATGAACGAATTGCGCAGTATGCATTCTCAAACGCAAGGGAAAGAATGCCACAAATAAGCTACTTAAATAAACAACACGGGGAGATAAGACAGCAACCCACAGTAAAAGCATAAGCTACTGTTTTTGTTAAAGTTATTGAACCATAATCGAAATGTATATTGTTACAAAATTTTTCTTCTACAACAAATATCGCTAATCAATTGTAATGACGCAGCGCATTTAATCTCTAATAGTTCAGCAGCTTTCTTGCTTGCTAATCCTCCAAGACCTCTACGTGTCGGCGACTCCGACTCTCACCACACACCATTTCCGACGATACACACGACGACTCGGACGATCCACACAACAACAACAACTTCGTAGCTTCTGAGTGCCCGTCTTTTATAGTTCCAGGAGACGGGGCTAGAATCTTCTGACCAATCAGGGCGCATCTGGCTGTACCTCGGGTCTTACTAGATGGATCGGGAAAGTTCTCGAACTTTCCGGTATTATCCCTTTAGTTGCCAAACTCGCCAGATTTATCGCCAAGTCGCCAAATGCTCGCCAAGTCTGTCGCCAAGCTCTAAGTTCATTGATCTCAGCACGTACAGGACCGATCGCACAACGGTCTTTCTTACGATGACTCTATTCGTGCCGGGTAGCAATATTATAGGTTTGTAACAATATAATAAGTATTCAACACAATTATAATTGAACACATTGTGATGCAAGTGTACAATAAATAATAACCAAGTTTAATGCATAGGACAGGAAGCAGAAAAATAAATTATAAAAGGATTTTTTTTAAGACTTTTTCCTGAGCTGCTTTTTTTTTTCTTTTTTTTCCTTTTTCTTTTCTTATGCAAACTACTTAGATTTAGCTTTCTTATAGTCCTTTCCCATTTTTCTTCTTCAACACTGCTGAAGATATATTTGTAAACTACCAATCTGGTCTATATTTCAAAGAAATGACAGAAAACATATGAATCCGAAACCTTTGAAAAAAATAACGGAATACAAAAAATTTGCAAAAATTGGAGTAATAAATATATGCTCAACAATGGGTTAAAGCACTGGAATCTGAATAAGAAGGTAAAGGAACAATGAAACTAAAAGGAAAGTGTCGTGATCATCACTTGACATGACGCGTGTAGGAAGTCATCGAGGATTCGGTGACACCAGCATCTCGACGTACGTTGCAGTTTTCGCCACCGTAAATAGTTAAAATCGCCAACACCACAAGAAAAACCAAGTTAATATACAAAAGTGAATTTCCGATGGAATCAAGCTTCGCATTTGTAATCTTATCTCATCTTATTTTTTTTTCTCAAGTAGCAAGGAAAACGAATAATGGTCTTATCCTATATTGAACAGCTAAGAAAGTTCAGTTGCTCAATCTAGGATCAATATTTATTGTTAGAAATCTGAGGATTTATTATTTACACGGATTCACCTATTTAGAAATTTTGATGCAAAACAATTGATCAACTGCGGTTTCAGCGGGCTGAGTGCCCGCTGAAACTGTCTAGTCAGAATTAAAACTGCTGTCCCGATGTCCACTCCCCGTTCTATTAAGCGGCAATCTTCTTATACCCCTTTGTGCATCATCAACCACATCCGGTCATCTGACTCCAGGTTCCGCCTATACATCCGGACCGCACCCGATAACATTTGAGGAAGTAATCATTATTCTTTCCCGATTTGAGGGGGGATGATGAACGAAAATGTAGCAGCTCCATCATCCTTTTCAGCGCTCCAACATCGAATTGCTGCTAATAGCTAATCTGTTTTATTTTATATATATATATATCTTTCTTCTTTTCAAACAAAAACAAATGTAGGACAATTTCTTCTAAAATAATTCCAGAAGCGCTAACAAGTCCCGTATTATGGAATTCAGGAATACATCTATATCAGGCGCTTTAGAATCACTTTGGCCCATAAAAGATTTTACACTATACCTTTATTACATGAAAGTGGTTCGAGAGCTTTGCGAGACATGAGAAATTAAGTACGATTAACCTCTAATGTTATAAATTAATTGGCAGAATCATTATAGAGTCGTGGATAGCACATTAGAGCGCAGGTTTAAGCACTTGCGTTGGAAAAAAATTAACAGGTGTCAGTGCCAAAATAGTCTGCTAAAACTCACAGTGACGACACACAAAGTATCCAATACTTTATAGAAATCGGGAAAAGATTTATATATTCTAAATGAATTAATATTCGATCTAAGACTTTGCTCCTGCAAATTGTGTTCCGGCAAACAATATCGCGAAAATCATTTTATTTCTGCGCCAATTGACTGCTGACGTGTGTAGCATGTCTTTGGCGATTTTGTGACAAAAGCCTCTTGACATGCGTCGCAATTTCGCCAAAAAATCAAAATCTCCAACACCTCAAGAAACATCACGCTCATGGAATCAATGGATTCATCGTCGGTGGAATCAAGCTTCGCACTTGTGATATCTCAGATCTGAAATTCGACTGCTTCTAAAAGAATTTGAAGAAAAACCGCCCATTGTCTTAATAGTAACTAAAAATAACTGAACTTAATAAAAAGATACAAAAATTACTTTTAAATTTCTAGAAGATGCACACATAACGCGCAATCGTAAGAGACTTGTTGTTTGGAGTTAGGTAGGTCAAAAATTGTCCCACTTCTTTTATGCATGGTGGGATATATTTAAAATAATCGAAAAGTTGCTCACACTCATACAATTTAATATTTTATTTAAAGTTTCCATTTTCCGCAATGTTACTATAAACGGTGACTCCGCCCTGTCACCAAGACACGGATAAATTTGATTGACCAGACTGCCGCAAAAGCAACACTGGCAGGAATTATGGTTGAATCCTAAGGGCCATTACCGGCGACAGTACAACCCTTCCCGTGAGAACCACGTCCCATCATCAGTAGGAAATAACCGAGCCCCACCATTTCTGTCCTCACCGGGTTGGAAAGAACGAACCACCATACCGAAAGCTTCTCATCTTCATTTCTATGCCCCCCCCCCTGGTGGGAAACACGAATGATAAATAAGTGAAAAAAATTATACATCTCAAAACGCATCAGTAATTGCGTGTGCTGATGTGATGATGCTTGGCTCATCGTGTGACGCAGTGAGTTTTTCTCTTTTATAATAGTATGTGTTGTTAATAACGATATTTGTTGTTTTATACATTTTTTTTTAATAATGACGGGATTGTACAGGTCCAACCCTGTAAACAATGACTTATTGAAACACGGAACAATCCATCCAGTGGAAAGCAAGTCCCCGGTAGGAATTAGATGGCCCCCATTTATGTAACCAACAGAGTGTCGAGAACCAACCACCATACCGAAAGCTTTACATCCACATTTCTGAGGTACCCCTAGGTGAGAGACACCAAAGTGAAAAAAAAAAATTATACAAATCCAAATGCATCAATAACTTGTGTGTGCTGCTGTGATTAAGATTGGCTCATTGTATGATGCAGTGAATTTTTGTTTTTTATCATAGTAAGTGTTGTTAGTCATGTTATTTGTTGTTTTATTATGAGTGAATAAATTGTTTTGTTATAAGAAAATACATTAGTTGATGTTTTACACTAATTTTTAAAAATAATGGTGGGATTATATAGGTCCCACCCTGTAGGCAAGAATTTATTGAAATGTTATTTTTTTCCCCCTTGAGTAATATTTTATGTAAAATAATCGAAATGTATTTTTTATAATCAAAAAAAAATCTGTATAACTAAGATTTTTATTTTTTTTAAAATATTGTGCCTCAAAAAACAAAATAAAATAGGATTTATAAACGCCTAAAAATAAATAGAACTGATAAAAAATTCATTCTAAAATTGTAACTAAAGAATTAAATTTATAAAAACAGTAACGAAAGTAAGGAATGCACATTTTGTTGCTCCCGATTTTCATACAATCACTTTTGTCAATGTTTTTAAAGAAATGTCCCGAGAAAAGCGAGAAAAAAAAGTTTTGTGAAGACTTTATACAGACAAAAATATTTCAAAGAAGTAATATCAGCATTAGATATCCTTGGGGAAAATATTTTCGCTGCCAGAAAACTAAAACTTTTCTCTCTTCCCCCCTCCCTAAAAATATCAACAAACCGTGTTTCAAATTTCTTTCAACAGTAAAAATGTTTCTTTCGAAGTCTAAAATAAACAAAATCTGAATCGTAACTGGAGAAATTCACCTTCACAGAGAATTTAAATATTAAATATTACTTTTAAGAAAAGAAAGTGATTGTTCTTTTACACAAAATTATTATATTTATTTTTAAGAATTAAAAAATTGTGCACTACGCAATACTTAAAGAATTCCACATTTTTTTTCTTTCCAAAAATAAGGTTAACGAATTTAAGTAAGCAATGTTAAAATTAATTGTGAATATAGAAGCATTCACAAATAATTAAATAATTTTTTTTAAAAAAATTAAAAATTAACATGAAAACAAAACTATTAAAAAAAATACAAATTTGAATTTTTTTTTCTAAAAAAAAACGTAACAATTAGACCATACAAATGCTGTAATATCTAAAAACCAAAAGATTACACGCAACGTATTCAAAGAAGATTATAGTGTAAAAATAGGATAATTTTTCTTTTTCATTTTTTTACACTATTATTTTCGGATAGGTTTTTTTTTCCCGCTCCTTTTATGGAATAAACTCTGTGTTTTAAATATGACGTAACATTTTCTAGAATTCGTGCTTATAAATTTAAGTAAATAACGCTAAAATCAGCTTTAAACAACGGATAATATAAATATGCATATACAAAATAAACATTAAAATACGTAAATGATGTTTGCAACCAGCACAAATTTTGTAGAATAAATGTCACCATAAAAATAAGTGCCGTATAGTAAAATCAGTTCATATCTCGACACATGACAAGCTACTGCGCATGTCTCTAAAATTTAATCACACATTTTCTCATTATATTCTGCAACATAGCGTCCCCCCACCCCCTCCATTTCTCCAAGATATGAAATGAATTTACATTTGGCTTCTTCATAGGGTATATCTAGAAAGTGCTTATTCGTATGTAAAAATCTCATGCTGGTTCTTCCTTCTCTGTTTGGTAAAAAGATCGATGGTATGAGGATAAGTTACTTCCACTCGGACGATGGAGCTTACACATAATAATAGAAGATTGGCTATTGAGTACAGTCGGGCTTCGATCATGGTCTTTAAATTTTCAACTTCAGCTTCCACCTATGCTTCCTTACGATGATTATCCGGATCAGCCAAAATGCTTAGGACGCTCAAGGATAATTCGCTACCGGAATTACCTACCTACGGCCTGTTTTTTACTTTCTCATATACAAAGTATAGAGAAAATACTGTAATATACAAAGTGTAGAGAAAATACTGTAATATACACAGTATAGAAAAAATACTGTAATATATAAAGTGTAGAGAAAATACGGTAATATAAAAAGTGTAGAGAAAATACTGTAATATGCAAAGTGTAGAGAAAATACTGCAATATACAAAGTGTAGAGAAAATACTGTAATATACACAGTATAGAAAAAATACTGTAATATATAAAGTGTAGAGAAAATACGGTAATATAAAAAGTGTAGAGAAAATACTGTAATATGCAAAGTGTAGAGAAAATACTGCAATATACAAAGTGTAGAGAAAATACTGTAATATACAAAGTATAGAGAAAATACTGTAATATACAAAGTGTAGAGAAAATACTGTAATATACACAGTATAGAAAAAATACTGTAATATATAAAGTGTAGAGAAAATACGGTAATATAAAAAGTGTAGAGAAAATACTGTAATATGCAAAGTATAGAGAAAATACTGTAATATACAAAGTGTAGAGAAAATACTGTAATATACACAGTATAGAAAAAATACTGTAATATATAAAGTGTAGAGAAAATACGGTAATATAAAAAGTGTAGAGAAAATACTGTAATATGCAAAGTGTAGAGAAAATACTGCAATATACAAAGTGTAGAGAAAATACTGTAATATACACAGTATAGAGAAAATACTGTAATATACAAAGTGTAGAGAAAATACTGTAATATACAAAGTGTAGAGAAAATACTGTAATATACACAGTATAGAAAAAATACTGTAATATATAAAGTGTAGAGAAAATACGGTAATATAAAAAGTGTAGAGAAAATACTGTAATATGCAAAGTGTAGAGAAAATACTGCAATATACAAAGTGTAGAGAAAATACTGTAATATACACAGTATAGAGAAAATACTGTAATATACAAAGTGTAGAGAAAATACTGTAATATACAAAGTGTAGAGAAAATACTGTAATATACACAGTATAGAAAAAATACTGTAATATATAAAGTGTAGAGTAATACTGTACAAAGTATAAAGAAAATACTATGATCGTCAAAAAATTCGAACTACGGGTTTTGAAGAATCTCCATGTTTCAGATCTTTCTGAGTCAGAAAACACTTTTTGGTATTATGTCTTCCTGTCTGTAAGCAAAATACCTAAAATCAGCTTTGAACTAGATGGCTGAAATTAGGTATTTGAAATTACGACCAAATCTGTAGATTTCTATCAAATTTTGAACGAAATCCATTTGGTCTATCTGTCTGGTTGTTTGAGTACTAGCTAACTCGATAAATACAAAAGGCAAAGAGCTAGATAAATAAAACTTGGTAAAAAAAATTAGACATCTAAAATATAGATACCTACCACATTTTGGGTCAAATCGTTGTCTATCTAATTGTATTTTCATATATATATATATATATATATATAAATACAATAACTCAAACTTTATGTCAATGAAATTCAGCATGTTATCTTGAGACTTTATGTCAATTATGACTTTATGTCAACCTATGCATGTTATTTTGGCTTTATGTCAAATTTTGGTGTCAACAAATCAGCAAAACGTCCAAAAATACATATTGTCGCGACCTGATTCAGTAAAACTTACAGATTTATGCCAAAGATCTATATTTCATAACTATCGTTCTCCAATGCCATGCAATGCCCCTTACCAGAGCCATGCTTAGAAGACTTACTAGACTTTTAAATAACTTAATTTTTAATTAACTTTAATTTAATTTAATTTTAGAACTCTTAAAAAACTTCTTGTCTTGAAGGTAACTGTATAAAAAACACAAAAATACATTCAATCTTATATTATATTATATATATATATATATATATATATATATATATATATATATATATATATATATATATATATCGGTATTTCTACAATCCATTTGAATGAAAATAATATTTAAAGTAAAAATCGACTGAAGATTTAATAATCGGAAATGACTCGATGTTATACTGAAGAGAAAAATAATTCAAAAAAATCTTACACGTCTTTTAGTACCATCCTAACATATCGAATATCTATATTAGACCCCACAATCCTTATTAAACCATCAGCAAATAAGGCCCAAACAGACGAAAATCGATTCGCCAAAAAGCCGCCAAATGACGAGCCAAGCACCCGAGGGGAACGCATTCATGGCAATCGTTCTCCCAACGAAAGACTCCCCGGACAAAACAAAAGAGCAACTAAGAAAACGACAAAAGAAGAAAATGTTTCTTCTTGCCCGCCCCTCCTGATATCTATCCGAGCAGTCCCCTGATACTTAACCTCCAGTTCCTGACACCCCCATCTCTTTCTCCCGTTTCCTATCCGGGAACGGAGTGTCACTTCCTTCCGGATATCGGGAAAAATCCGGGAAAAAAGGCGCCCGAGTCATATTCCAACGAGTATAGATTATTCTGGGAGAATTGTTAAAAATAGCTGCAGAATTTGGCATAAAATGGTTCGTTAAGGATTAGTGGAAAGAATATGAATTTTTATTTCATTAATTGTACAGTATTATAGAAAACAAAAGCAAATATATATTATGAGCGGTACTCATAATATTATATATACATATATATACACACACACTTATTGTGCCACTTAAGCATTTGAACTTATTTCATCATCTGTAACAAATCTGAGAAATAACTTAATCACAGTTTAGCTAGTTTCGCAACTCCGTCTTATTATTATAAAGTACTTGGCCGAAAAGGTGGCACTTTTGGAACATTAACTTAAGATTTCTTTCATTTCGGGAAGCATAATTTGCGCAGAGAAAAAGCAATAAAAGACGAATCAGTTTACAAAGCTATACAAGAGCAAAAGAGACGGAAATCTGTCCCTTCAGTGATTTTATTATGAAATTCTGATAGGGAGTTTTTTGAGATTGTAGTCATACAAAAGGGAAATTTAGGTGTCTTTAAAAGAATATTGTAAATATTCTATTCTAAAAATCTATTCTGATTTTTGTCCCTTCACTCTATGTGTGGGAAATGCGAAAGTCATCAGATTTCTAGAATGCGTGTGGAATTAATTCAATAAAAATGTGAAAATTGGATCAAGAAATAAAAGAACATTTCAGAATGAAATTACTTAAGATAAAATTGCAAAATTTATATTTATATTATATATATAGATTTTAAAACAAGAAAAAACAGCAATAGGTGAAAAGAATATTCATTAATTTGAGAAAAAATGTTGGGAGATATCTCGAGTACGAGGATGACAATGGTAAACTGTCAGAAGAAACAGATTCTAGGCTTCTTTAACCATACAATGATGAAGTTGTAGCCAATAAGTGATTTATCCGTCAATGATGGGTTCAATCTCTTTCAGAGGACTCCATGCATATCCGTTACGTGGGGGTCTATTTGGAATTGTTCAGAGCATCCTTGGCGGTTTAGTCAGTCAATTTATACCATATGCCCCCACTACAGGTAGGAATCTTTCTTAGTGGTGAAAAGAAAACTTTTAAAATCAAGATGAATTCATGTTCCAATATTTTTTAGCTTCACGATGAGGTTTGAGTAAAATGCTTTCTTTACTAAATTAAAAAAAAAGAGTTTAAAAAAATTAAAAGGTAATAATAATAATAAAGGAGATAGTAAAAATTTAAGAAGAATGAAATAAAATTAAAGGAGTCTAAATAATAAAAAAAAATAATGGGGATTCAAAGCTTTAATTTTGAAACATTATAATATAAATATGTTTTTGAACTAATTCTTCTATGTGTATATTATTATTAAAAATTTGCTCATAATTGTAGTAGCGATAAGTTCCACATAAAAATTCTTTGCAATGCGTATGTCTATAAACGGAGTTGCTGAACAATGCCATGTATCATCGCGAACTATAAACAAAAAAATATTTTGAAAAATTAATTAAATTAGAGAAACAAATAGCATGAAAATAAAATTGAAGTCACTAAGAAATTTTTTTTTATTAATATAAAAAAAATTATTATTTGGCAGAAATATACTTCGAAGTTATTGAGGGAAAATGCTAATATTTAAATTATTTTTTAGCCCAAAATCCATTTAAAGTTTTGGACAGCCCCTTTTAGTAAGCCCCTGCTACCCAAGAAATAACTTCGTTCGAAATTTGATAGCTTTAGGTTGACAATCTGCTTTGTAGAAAATTTTCGGTAATTTTGGTTCCATGGATATCATAATTTGGTGATAATATGCAGCCTATAAATATTATCATGCTAAAAGAAAAGAAACGCAGTGAAGTGGAAGTGAAAAAAAAGTATTTACCATTCCACTCTTTCTTTTAATAAAGATCAAACATAGTATTTACTGTTTTGTTTGAACTAGGTCTTTTCACCCCCTTGTTTTTCTGCAAAAAGTTTTATAATTGAAACAATCTAATAGTCAAGAGATCGACAAACCACAACTCATTCGATGCATACATGTTGTTCTGAAGTAAAATAAAATAAAGCTATCAGTTTCATTTAGAAAAAAAGAAGAATTTTACGATGCTGCATTATTGATTCCAGGTATCGCAAAACTTCCGAGACATTAAGACCATTTCCATACATTGTATTCGTCTCGGCGGTCGAAGCGCATCGTTTTTCTTGTTCAAGCTATCTTGTGTTACAAGAGTTTCCGCTCAACCGAATTATCTGATCTCGTATAGTAAAACACACCAGCATTTAGTTTTATGTGATGAATGGTTTTCTAACGTGAATTTCAACAAATGATGATGGAAACCAGGCTTTGGAATTATATTTAAAATGTAAACGCTTTTTTAAAAACTACCCATGGTTGGGGAAAATCAGAAAATAAATTAAAGTTCACTTCTCTCACAAATAAAATAAACTGAAAGGCAAAGGTTTACTTTAACATCTAAAGGACCTTTACATCTTAGTTACTATCTAGCAACATTAATTGTTGATGTTACAAACCATCAAAATTAGGACGTGAAAATTAATTTCCTGTCCCTGGCTTCTAAGATACTGTAGTTATCGAAAAACCTGAACAATAATATATGAGTTAATATCTTCAATATTAAAAAAGTTATAGTGAAAAGAAAATATCCACCTCGCACCATTTCCTCCCCCTTTGAACTAGATGCGTCATTTACGAACTCGTTCTATATTTTTACATTCCCAAGTCCAGGATGGTGCCCCACCCTACATTGCTAGTTCCGTTAAGACGTTCCTCCTAGACACATTCACTGAGGACAGAGTGATAAGCCGAGGATGTAAGAATGAGTGGCCCTTACGATCGCCAGATATTGCTCCAGCGGACTTTTGGTTGTGGGGATACCTCAAGTCTCGTGTCTACCGGAGCTCTCCTGCCATTCTGATGGAACTGAAAGATGCCATTCAATGGGTCGTTGGTGGCATCGATGCCGACATCTTACAAGCCTCACTTGCTTAATATCTTGTGGTGGCGGTCACGTTGAGCATCTTTTGCTTTAAAATAAAATGTACTGTAATGTTACTGTGCTCTGTTTTCCTGATTTGCATAAACCGTCTCGGTATGACGTTTGAGCGCCATCTATCCGTCATTTTTAAATACACTTTTTTTAATGCAAATAACAAAATTCAAAGGCTTTCTGAACATATTCCCGCAAACCGCAATTTTTTTTCGAGCATTACTTTTTTTATTATGATTTTTTTTGAAATTTGCACGAATTTATGCCGCACCCGGTATATAAAGTTTTGAACGAAGGGCGGTTTTGGGTTCTAGGGACCATGAACCGAAAGTCTTGTCCTGAGAACTATTGCCATAGGTAGGCTTCCTATAGGAATCTACATAACTAGTTTCTTTTTATTTTTATTTTAATAAAGTTAAAAGTGATATTCTTATTTTTTACAATAATTCTTTAAATTTTCTGTATCCATAAAATTAAAATCATTTTAGACCTATAAATTGTCGCGATGTATAGATTTCATTCTTTCGACTCGACTAAAAAAAATGTACTGATCATTTCTGTAAACGTTGTCGTATTCAGATTACAGGATGTTTCACAAGTTCGGAGCAAACTGAACCCCTTAATCATCGCACTTGTTTATTATAAAGGCACTGAATTATTGTTCTAATTTGTATGCTGATCATATAAAATCACCCCAAGTATTCTAAGAATTCCTTACTGAATCCAGCAAGGCAGGACATTCCCGGAATGAAAAATGTCATCTATTTAGAGAGGGGGAGGGGGGCACCAGAATAATTAAGAAGTCAAAATAAATAATAATCACAGCCGACTATTCCGACCCCAAATACTAAATCTGAATGACCAAATGTCGGAATAGCATAAGCGGGAACATGGTTGAGTCCTAATCTCCCTAACCGGCCACGGTACAACCCATGGCGAAGGAGGCCCACGTCCTGGCCTCATCAGTAGGAGATAGTCACCCTACATCATATTAATAACCAACAGGGCTGCGGAAACCAAGCGCCAAACCGGAAATTTTAAAAATGAATAACAAGCTAACGAATAAATATGTTTCTGCGTAAAAGCGTGGTCTTTCTCATCTAATGACTATAATTCTGAATGGAAGATGACACACTGAACATTTGTAAGGAGTTACTTCCTATTCAATCTTTTACCTTATTCCTTCACACTATCCTATAGCTGTCCTCCCAGCTTCAATAGTAGCAGAATCATCAAGCTATTTAAATTATAAATTATTTAATAAATAAACTCGAGTCTTGTGATAAAAAAAAAAAAATCCGGCAAAATTATGCAAGCAGCATCTTTCAGGCTTTTGATACCCTTTATTCTAGGCAAATAACTACAGAATAAATAACAGTTATGTCTTACCATTAAAATAGCACCAGGCCTCTTTCCTTTTCCAGCGAAATATTGTTGCGGCGAAAGACGTTTAAGCTTAGAAGCTGATACACTTAAAATATATTCATTTTGATTATACTTGCGTAAATATAAACATGTCAAACGCTAGTAACAGGCAATATTACGGATACATAGCATGGCTCCAATAGTTTATAGTTAACAATTCAATATTGGGGATGTTAATGCTGATATATATGTGGCAATTGCAGTGCGTCATCTCCCTGTTTCAAGCAAGTGGTTGTCTCAGATGAAACTGATATTAATAATGCAGCAGAACCACACTTAACTAGTTTCAACCAAACTAACCACCAGATATTACTAGAATATAATACACGAGTATACACGAGAGACTCTTGAATAGAAAATATTTAAACAAGCGTCATTTTTCATTTTTAAATAAATTCAGATTAAAAAATGTTGGCTTATCAATAATATTAGCTTTAAGCTTCGGTATATTATTTCGAAAGAATCGGAATAGTATAGTGATGAAGTGAAGGAAGGGGGAGATAACACAATATTAGTGGATATAAAAGGTAATTCCTATTCATTATTTAATCTTAACAAATAAATAAATGATTACTGGACGCAAAAAAAATTGTGATATTCTCTCGGTGCAACTTCCACCATTATACCATTTAAATCGGTACCATCATATCGTTATATCATTTTATTTATCAAATTATCATACCATCAAATTTTCAAATTTTTATGAACCATTAGTTAAGCATTGATTGGTACAGAATAAACCCAGAAAGAAGGAAAAAAAAACTTTTTTTTTAATTAATTAAATTATTAATAAAAGATTTTTAATGTTATTTTTAATTGATATCTACTGCTTTCTATTGGAAATACGTTCTTCAGGGTCTTTCAAATGCTTTAAGGAAAAAATAGTCATATTGTGAAGATATCAGCCGGTTTTAAACGGTACTTTAACCTTTTAAAGGACCATTTTTTTCTAGTCATATTATGTTAAAATATTTTTAGGCTTGAAATTAGAATAAGAAAAGGGATTCATTTAGCTTATTAAATAAATTTAATTTGATTCATTAATTAATTTGGTTAATTAATAATTAAGTAACAAATCAAGACACGTCATTTTGTCTGAGATAAGGAACTGAAGCATCTAAGTTTCTGACTTACTAAAAAAATGTGTCAGAACTTATGCCAACCTACATAATTTCATACAAAGATTGATAAATTTGGTGGGAAGCATACTTGCCACGGCCCTAGAAAGGGTTAAAGTACCGTCGGTAAATAAAGGGATATATGAATATATCAGAGTTTAGCGTTAGGGTTTAGCTAGAGGGTTAGCAGAGTTTAGCGCCAGTCAACTTTAGTTTAGTGATGACTAGCAATAAAGATTATATTTTAAAAGAGGAAATAACATCACCTTCGAATCAAAATAAGAAGATATGGAAAATAAAAGAAATTAAGACAATTTGTCTTCTTTTCATACACAGTTTTAATCCAAGAATTAAAAATTTGTTACATCAGGCAATTTAGTTTAGTTTAATTATATTAATTTGAAAGCCATATGAAGGCTAACTTCGGACAGACAGAACTGATAATTTTGAGCCCCACCCAGATGATGAGAATAAGCTTGAAATGGCCACGCCTTTTGAAAATTCTGTGCCATACCAACGGGAGAGTATTTGGTTCTTGAAATTAAATTTAACGTACTAGATATGCATGCAAGGTGGATTTTGAATTTCGATCCAAGAACCTTTTAGCCCTAAAGCCGAGAATTTACCATTAGATCAACGCGATTTTTTGCATAATGAGTTTCTTTATATTAGTGTCTCTAAAATGTATTTCAATATACAGGGCTAATTTAAATAACTGCAAGAATACAAATACTGTAATTTTCTTTTAAACAATGACAAAAAGAAATATTTTGAGCATAACACAAAAGAAAGTTCATCGTTTTTGTTTGAGCTAGTAATAATTGCCCTATGCTATTCTCCCTAGGTCATATGGAAAATCTCCATGAGACCAAGTGAGAATCGATTATCTGATGTGAATCGATTACTATGAGGTAATCGATTTCACATCAGAAACTGAGGAACACAATCGCAGTTACTGTTGCACGTTCGAAACCCGCCGGCATGTGGTTATATAAATATTTTGAAATCACAATTTGTGTTTTTATTTCATTGAAATACATATAGACTCAAATTCTTTGTGTGCAACAGTGAAAGAATTGAAAATGCGCATTGAAAATTATTTAGACAGTATTGACATAAATAATTGCATGGAAGACGCCCGTGTAACCAAGAGAAATCACATAGATAAAGTTATTACGTACCTAAATAAAACATAAAGCTTTCGTCCAGATGGAAATTTAAAGTCTATCTGCCTATTTTTGTTTATAGGAAACCAGCTGATACAACCGGCGTCGATAAAAATTAAAACACATTTATATATAAAATTTTGAATGTAAAGACTGTTTTTTTATAAAATACTATAATACATAAAAATCCTCTATTGTCTAGACTTTTTATCTTGAATTAAAATGTGAATATTAATAGAACCTGGCGGCCAGTATCTATAAATTTTCATACTTAGAAATAATCTACAATGCATTCAATTATTTATTAAATTTTGAAATAAATTTATAAAAACCGAAGGAAATGAAACTGGTATTATTGAAAAGCTACAACTTAGAATGTTATAAAACATTTGAATGTGTGCGGGGGGGGGTAAATTTATTTTGAAGCTATTGTGGAAAAATGGCAAAATTTTGATTAAATACAAATTACTTGAATATGTAATTAATTTTTGCTCTATGGAAAATTCATAAAATAATTCTTAAGAATACGTCTTAAAAACCAAGAGGGCAAAGTTCGGTTGGATTCGCCCCTGTAATAAGGAAGAGATATGGAGCATATATACATGTGTACAAAACCACAATGATTTTATTGACATTTATAATCATTTATAATTTTTGAAACTGTTTTGAATAACGCTGTATATTCTTCTTTCGAGATCAAAATACAAATTGAAAAATACAGAAAGGTGCGAGATATTTATTAATATATGCATCAAATTTTTAAGCATGCACTGAATATTTTTCATCAAAAGAATTTAATGATTTATATCGTACAATCAACAATTTAAAAGTGTTAAGAAAAAGAAATTAAGATATTTAATTAAATGTCATTAAAATGCCATCTTTGTAATGCTACAATATATATTTGTATTGTTTCAAATTTAATCTTTATCGTGCATAATTCTCATTTATATTATAATAACTACACATAATGTAGATAATAATAAAATGCATATTGAAGATAATTAATTATAAAGCATGTATTACTTAATATCTGAAAAAGATTTTGAAGTAAGCCTAATACTCCATGATTTTTCTGACAAAGTAATCAATGCAGCGAGCGCGATACATTCAACTGATTCGATATTAATGGACACACACAATACAGCAATAAATAAATTGAACGCTATGTGTATTATTATTTTTATTTATTTGCCTATATTATTTTCATTTTTATTACTAAATAATATTTTATTATTTTTTCTTTAATATGTTTTTTGTGTATTAATACACATTTGTATTCTCTTCAGAAACAATTTTTTTTTTTATTCTCTCATTTCATGAATACTATGAATAAGAAGTGTAACCATAATGGATTTTAAAATATTGATCTACATGAAATTCTCTGAATCAATGAGATTTCATGAATTAAATAATACATTTCCGCATTTTACTTCGCTCGTAATGAAGAATAATAAAGTAAAAATGCCGTAAGAAAACAATGGTTTTTTTTATTATTATTATTTTATTCTCTTTCAAGTAAATGCAGTATCTCCTGTATTTTCTTTATTTCGTTTTATCAAACCAACTAATGTAACTTCAATATCAACAATTTGCGTTCCTCGGTATTCCAAATTGAGATTTAAAAATAACAATGCCAAAATATGTTGATTAGAAATTGAAACGGATAATTTCAGCGGTGACTTCAAAGGAAACTTAATTTAGACTAAGTAAGACTTAGATATTTCAGCATTTTCCATGGAAAAAAAGTTTTTTGATTATAAAAATAATAAAAAAAAACTTTTAATTACAAAAGATGTTTAATAAATGCAAAATACATTTGTTATTAATTCACTTGAAAGCATGAATTAAAAATGGATTTACTTTACACGGTTTTGTAGATATTTTCCACAAATTGGAATATAAATAACACATGAACGATAAGTAATTATAGATAATTCGCATCTCATGAATACAATAGCGCAGTCTGAAAGTCAGTGTTAGAAATAGATTGAAACATAAGGCAGAAGAAATCCAAAATGATAGAAGTTGTTTAAAACCAATCAAAATAAAATGAAGCCAACGGAAGGGATTTAAATAACTCGCCAATGATTCTCCCCTACACTCGGATAAAAGTGTTAGCGCAAAAAAGGCTTTGCATAACACTGGCGTACAATAGTTACGAAATGCGAATCATTGGCTTGAATACAGCATTTTTACTGAATCCATCGCGTAACAATTGGTGAGTCATTTGGAGATTTATCCCTGGCATGCCGTTAAAAGTATCCGAAAGTCAAATTTGTTTTTTAGATGCGTTATTTATTCGATCAGCCGAACAGACCAACTTCCTCTGAACAGATTTTGCTCAAAATTTGATTGAAATGTACAAATTTGGTATAAATACGTTATATTAAATTTTATCTGTCAAAATCAAAGCGTTTTTGATTAATCTTTGTCACAAACAGACAGACGGACATTTTCCAAAAATATATTTTTTATTCAGGGATGTCTAAAACGTAAAAATTTTTCAAAATTTCGAGTTCGAATTTTTTGATTGCTATACTTTTTCTATACTAAAAATATGAGAAAGTAAAAAATGAGCGGAACCAATAGTAAATGCTGCTTCTATATTGACAGTAAAGTTTTAACGTATTTATTGCATTGAACGTGCGGCTAAACGCATCAAAGATAAATTAAATATAACTTAAGTTTCAGAAGAAATTAAACCAATAGAAAATCTCTTCCAGTCTTTAACCACTAGCAATGGCAAGAAATTCACAGATGGGCATGCCAAAAACAGTGCACTATAGCTCGTAGCGAGGCCACAAAGTATCCGATGCCTTATAGATATCGGGTAAAAAAATTAATATCCAGTAAATGAATTTCGACATGTGCTCCTGTAAACTGTGTTCCGGTAAACAATCCAGTAAATGAATTTCGACATGTGTTCCTGTAAACTGTGTTCCTACAAACAATCCAGTGAATGAATTTCGACATGTGCTCCTGTAAACTGTGTTCCGGCAAACAATCCAGTGAATGAATTTCGATATGTGCTCCTGTAAACTGTGATCCGGTAAACAATCCAGTAAATGAATTTCGACATGTGCTCCTGTAAACTGTGTTCCGGCAAACAATCCAGTAAATGAATGTCGGCAGTGCTCCTGTAAACTGTGTTCCGGCAAACAATCCAGTGAATGAATTTCGACATGTGCTCCTGTAAACTGTGTTCCGGCAAACAATCCAGTAAATGAATTTCTACATGTGCTACTGTAAACTGTGTTCCGACAAACAATCCAGTAAATGAATTTCTACATCTGCTCTTGTAAACTGTGTTCCGGCAAACAATCTCGCGAACATCATTTTATTTCCATGACAACTGCCTACTGACGTGTGTGGCATGTTGTTGGCGATTCTGTAACAAAAGCATCTCGACTTACGTGGCACATTTTCCCACCGCAAGTAGTTAAGTAACACATTTTAGATAAACAAAACTATTACATTATTTCATCCCATTTGCATCGTTTTCTACCAGTTTGGCATGAACTAGATATTATTTCATTTAGCTAAACAGATTTATACTTTATTTCATCCTATTTGCATCGTTTTCTACCAGTTTGGTATGAACTAAATATTATTTCATTATTTATGGCGAACCAAATGAGAAGATTATAAAATATATTGTTAAAAAAAAAGGTAAAAAACTTGAAACTTGAAATACGTAGGTTATTGGGATTTATAGCTACAATGGTTGTTATCCCCTGTTTCCAGATGAAGTTTCAGTCAGTTGACAGTTAAAAAGCAGTTGCGATGATGCAATTTAGTTCATATTCGAGATTCTAAAGTTCCAATGAAAAGAAGAGGTACAATAAGACGGACAGTTCCCGCAACACGAAATAGTGAATAAAGAAAACAGACACAAAGAGACCACAACAGAATGTGGTCAACTAAATTAACAGATGTTGAAGTGCTTCAGTGCTTGAAGAGAAACTTGCAGATTGATCTTGTTTGCAGTCATTTTACCCAAAACATTTTTGAAGGAGATATCTTGCTTATCTAACTGTAGAAAAGTCTACAACTTGTCTCTATAATGTGTATACTTTTTGCACGGGATAATTATGTGTTCAATATCATTAATACAATTACATTCATGTCAAAGAGGATCATTTTGGAGATTAAAGATAAAAAAAAGCTTGCACTCTGATAATTTTTCAAAACCTTATATTAAATAAAGTTCATTCTGTTTTAATCAGACTGGAAATAGGAATTATTTTTATCAACAACCAATGTTTCAAGCAAAGAAACAACCAAAGAAGTTCTTTCTTTTTAATCCACAACAAAACTAAAAAACATCACCCACCAATTTTAGTAATAAATTGTGTCTCTTGCGCATATTCCGAAACAAAATCTCCCAATAACAATCTCCTGAAGAAGCGAAAAACATAAAAAGTGGGAACTCGAAACAAATGGGTCGCACTAACGAACCTAATAAAACAGACAACGACCGCGATTTCCACAACACTGCACAATCATTTCCTCCCAAAAACAGGCACTCTCCAACAGCAACACACTAACAAATGCGCACACAACATCGACACAAGATATACAGAATCTCCGCCAATGACTTCTTTCTCCCCGGGCAACTTGTCATTACACGAAAACATTTAAGTCCTTCCAAACCAATGCCTTAATGATCCACTTCCGATATCTTCTTCAAGCCACCAAACAAACACGCAATGGCTGCAACACAAGATAAGAGTAATTGCATCCTTTTTCTAAAAGTGAAAAGTCTTCCCTTCCCCCCCCCACTTCCGACTGTACAACAGCAAATCAAAAACTCCTTTCCAACGACTGTCCCTAATTAAAGCGTTTTAACCCCACCGGTTACACAAACTACGAACAATGCTAATAACCAGAATTAAGACCTTGAGCCCAATTATAAATTTCTTGGTGCAAGTATCATTGCAGGAGTTGAAAACGATGAACGATGCCGTGGAGAATCGTTTGGGGGTTGGGAAGGGGAGGTTTTAATTCGAAACGCTTTACGCTCGGAGAAAAGGACGGGGATAGGATATAATTTCCTACTGGTACTGGAGGGGATTTAAAGCAAGGACTCGAGCTATCCGTTTCGAAATAATCACCGTTACGAGAAAGGGCAGGGAATGATTGTTTTCATTTGTAGAGAAGAAGATGAACCTCTTTTCGAAGGCTTTCAGGTGTAGTAGAGATGCGAAAGGGAGGGGATGGATAGCTCATTTTATGCATGGGCTAATCTACCACTGCGACAATTCCTTGCAGATCGACTGTTCTAATGAAGTCTTTGTCACGATTTAGGGATATAGGCGAATTCGGGAGGTATTGGGAATAAAGGGAATCGTTAAGAATGGAAAATGCTTGGAGATTAAAACTTCCATAGTGATGAATCAATAACAACTTTGTACATAAAAAAAGCACTGTATTAAGATTAAATGCGCATGTGAAAATGCTTCAGAAGCAATGGCTACAGAATGAGAATAAGACATTGATTATGTACATGTCTGGGAAATAAGTACATAAATTATAATTTAGCTTCGAATAAATAGAAAAAAAAATTATTACATTTCAAAACAAGCAACAAACAAAAATGAGAAAAAACTTTATTTCAGCGTTTAAAATTTAATTACAATAATCGTAGCAGCCAATATTCTATATTTGGATATAGCTTTAAATAATACGAATCTGCACTTAATAGACATCGATAAATATTTATTAAATTTGCAAGAAAAATGGTATAGAAATAGAGATAAATATTGATGAATTATGAATGATTAAATGATTATGAATGGTATAGAAATAGAGATGAATGTTGATGAATTATGAATGATTAAATGATTATGAATGGTATAGAAATAGATATGAATGTTGATGAATTATGAATGGTATAGAAATAGAGATGAATGTTGATGAATTATGAATGATTAAATGATTATTAATGATTAAAACTTCCATAGTGATGAATCAACAACAACTCTGTGCATAAAAAAAGCACTGCATTAAGATTAAATGCGCATGTGAAAATGATTCAGAAGCAATGGCTACAGAATGAGAATAAGACTTTGATTATGTACATGTCTGGGAAATGAGTACATAAATTCTAATTTAGCTTCGAATAAATAGAAAAAAAAATTAAATTTCAAAACAAGTAACAAACAAAAATGAGAAAAAATCTTTTTTATTTCAGCGTTTAAAATTTAATTACAATAACCGTAGCTGCCAGTATGTTTATGTTTGGATATAGCTTTAAATAATACGAATCTGCACATATTAGCCGCAGATAAATATTCATT
The DNA here is from genome assembly GCF_947563725.1 of Argiope bruennichi. Lineage (NCBI taxonomy): Eukaryota > Metazoa > Arthropoda > Arachnida > Araneae > Araneidae > Argiope > Argiope bruennichi. Next base: position 41,531,359 of record NC_079155.1, read on the forward strand.
AAATTTTCAAGAAAAATGGTATAGAAATAGAGATGAATGTTGATGAATTATGAATGATTAAATGATTATGAATGGTATAGAAATAGAGATGAATGTTGATGAATTATGAATGATTAAAACTTCCATAGTGATGAATCAACAACAACTCTGTGCATAAAAAAAGCACTGCATTAAGATTAAATGCGTATGTGAAAATGATTCGGTATCAATGGCTACAGAATGAGAATAAGACATTGATTATGTACATGTCTGGGAAATGAGTGCATAAATTCTAATTAGCTTCGAATAAATAGAAAAAAATTGATTATTTTTGCAAAACAAGTAACAAACAAAAATGAGAAAAAAAATTTTTTATTCTAGCGTTTAAAATTTAATTACAATAACCGTAGCTGCCAGTATGTTTATGTTTGGATATAGCTTTAAATAATACGAATCTGCACATATTAGCCGCAGATAAATATTCATTAAATTTGCAAGAAAAATGATATAGAAAAAGAGATGAATGCAATAAATTTCTACCAGACGCGTTAATTTGATATAAATACATTAAATATCAAAACGGGAAGCGAAACAAAAACAGCGGAAGTGGTCTTTGCCAAAAACAGAAGGAAATTTTCCAAAAATGTGCTTCTCGAATTCTGAAAGACCAAAAAAGAGAAGATTCCCCAAAATCCCGAGTCTGAATTTTTTGACGATTGCTATACTTTTTCTATACTATACATACAAGAAAGTAAAAAAAAGGGGAGAAAAAGTTGATGCAAAGGAGAACGTCTTTTTATCCTAATGGCAACAGGAAGTTGAGCAATACTTTGCTATACTATAAAGCAAAGTACCAATATCAAACAATGGTTTGCACTAGTTCGATCCGCAATCAATTTATCTTGAATTTATAAAGGCAAAGAACAACTTTAATAATTACAACTAAGAACAATCTAATTACGCATTCCTAGGTACAAATAAAAGTATATCAAATGATAATAATGGAAAGTGATACGATAGAACACTTTATTAGAAAGGAGTACAACTTGGTGCTTGTAAGAATTCAAATAAAGAATTAAAGTATCCACTTCGAAATAATATCTGTTACGAGACGAGACAAAACTATTAATTTCCAGAGAAAGTAGAAACGTATTTTATAGTGCTTTCAGGTATACTGAGTGTTCAGCACATTTTATGTATGGAGGATCCTTGGCAATAATGGTCAACGACTTTAATGAATTCTTCGCATCGAATTATGGATATGGGGGTGCCAACAACAGTTCTTTGTCGCTGAATCAACCTTTTGTATTACGAAAATTATTTGATGTATAATTGTTCACCTTATGCAAAAACTTGTTTATTGCTCCAAAAAATAAATATATGAAATAGTTTTATGCAAAATTTCCCCGAAAATTTAGTCTACATCTTCTATTTTCTGTATCTTTTGAGGTTACCAACAATGTACAAAAAAGTTTTAAAAAATTGTAAAAATTCAGGGAAAATTTATGCTATTATTGTTTTGGTATTATTATAAAGACACTTTATAAAATCTTGAAACGGTATAGCATTCATTTTTTGAAACAATATTTTCGGAGGTCATCGCTGATGAGTAAAAGCAGAAGTTGCTGTGGACTTAGTGGATATGCGAGGAAAAAATGGATGAGGCTTTAAACAAAACATTAATTATGCAGCAACTCGCTCCAAGTCATATCAAAGTAAAAATGAAACATTAAATAAACAAGTCCAAGTGTAAATCAGACGTCAGACACTTTCGTATCAAAATTGCAGCCAATCTAGGTACCAACATAAAGCACTAAATAACAAAATATTTACATAGTCTTTTACGAATTAAAGTTTATGCCAATGGCTCAGAGTAAAATAGATACCCAGTTGTCACAGTGAGCAGGAGATTCCAATCAATCACGGATAGACACCTGAATTCGGCTTAATTTTTAATTAAAATTTAAAAAGATTCGCTCAAAAGTGCACAATTCCACCTACCAAGATATAATGATATTTTAATTCTAATTTCAATTTAATTAATTTCCAAGTTTTTATCTCATTCTAAAATATTCTCTTATTTTGTGATCCAATTCCACTTTCGGATTAATTATTTCCTTTGTAAAAATAATGCGCCATCAGTACTACGTATCAAATGAAAGTGATCCCTTCGGTGCTCTTGCCAAGGTATCAAAGACCACCACGTGTATGGAATTGGCGCGTGGCCGGAAATCTCATCTTATATAATACTAATGATCATTTGCTTAGTTCCTTTTTGATCTTCTTTCTTACTCTTCTGCTTTGGCGCCGTGTTGCGTCTGCTTGTAAATAAATTGCTTTCCCGAGATGGATATTAAAGAGAGAATAAAACGAAATTAAAAATACAACGTCTCGTCTATGTCTTCAAACCTGCACTCTGCTTCAACCAAAATAATGTTACGTATATATGCTAAATTTAGCGGCTGTAGGACAAACGGTCTGGCCTTCAGAACGCCAACACAAACATACACAAAGCAAGGGACACAGACACACGCTCACATTCTTCATTATTATTTGAAGAGAGAACATTCACAATCTTGCCCTTCTTTTTTTACTTAAATTTTGTTATACTATAAGACATAACATAATATATAGTTATATATAAAATACATCTAATTGTGCACAGGATGGTCCACTGACAAATTATAGTCAAAAGAAACATCTTAACAAAGATCATTAAATTTTACAAGTCTTTTTGTATTCACATCACAAAAAGTATCGAAAATATATTCTTTAAATATAGTCTTATAAGTATTCACATATTATGCATCTATCTACAAGAAGCTTAACCCGGATGTCGCACAAGGGAAGAACAATTGTGACAGCCAGAATTAAGGTCTCAAATCCAATTAAAACTTTCAAGTCGAAGACCGATGCATTATTTGAAAACGATGAAGAGTGTCACAGGCGATTACTTGAGGGGGTCGAGAAAAGGTTTTAATTTGAAATCCTTTAACGAGGACGGAAAGGAATAGATCCAGTTTCCTACTGAAGTAGATTTAAATAAGGACTAGGAAGCATCCGCTCCAGAATAATCACCATTACGAAAGCCAGTTAAGGCAGGATAGTTCTCGTCCGTACAGAAGCCGCTTACGAAAAGGTTCAGGTATATTGCGAATGGAAGAGGAAATGTTCATTTTATGCATGGGATGGTTGGTCCACAACTGCCGACAGTTACAAGAAGATCGACTGCCCTAAAGAGATTTCTGCCGTAGTTTTGGGAAACAAGCGAATTTGAGTTAAGCCTAGAATAAAATAGAGTAGTGGCCATTAAAAGGAATTCAGGGACGCAGAAAATTTAGTAAGATTTGATTAGTGACAACACTGAAATCGAAATCTGTTTACAAAACGGTTGCATTTATTGAAAGACCATGATCTTTGGAATAAAAGTTTGTACATTTATTACATATTTATTTAGGCACTATACAAAAAATTAAACAACAATTGACAATAGTCGAATCGAATGTTTCTGATTTCAATAATAAATTTAAATATTAAAATAAAGGAAGTTTAAATTGGTTTAGTTTAGTTATATTCACGTTCTATTTCGAATTTGCACAAAGGTCATGCTGGAACGGATCCAGTAATTCTGCGCAGTGGTCATATGACAAGGACAAGTTTGGGTTGGTACCTACCTCTCTTAAAATATTTACATCAGACATGTTGATCCACAATGGGTTTAATGTGATCCAGGCTCTCATACACATCTGAATTTTGGTAGAATCAGGTTATGGAAACTGATTAAATCCACTAGATTCAGTCTTCAAATTACCATACCTTAACACCTTCGCAGTCACAACTCAAGCATGAGATTCGAACCATCTATCCAATTAAATACCTTTTTTTTATGTTATCTCTTGACTGTAGTAAAGAGAGGGGTATCAAATTAAAATGGTATGAATCACAGGCTATTCACGTGACAGTCAACATGTTAATATCAACACATTTTTTTACACATCTGCCACACATACACACATAACTAGAAAAAAGCGTTTATAAGAACAGGCTCGAAGTAATCAAAAGAAAATTTTGAAAATAATAACTTCTGCTACAAAAATTTATTAAATTTTAGAATTTAGCTATTGACTTATAAGAGGATCTTGATTACTACTAAATGGTATCAAGCATTACGGTGGCCAAATTACAACTTATATTTAATCATAAAGATTCTTCAACTTATATTTAATCATAAAGATTAACACCAATCCAATTTTGATATACGGGCAACTGATTGACTGCGATGCCACGATATAACCACGGGTACTGTACCTTTCAGAAATATTTAACTGCTATCACTTATATGCAATTTTATCCCACCCAGGAATTGAGTAAAATAAGCACATTTCGGAAGTTTTGGTCTTCGGTCCTGTTAAATAAGTTTTATAAGTTCTCTTTTCTTTTCTTGTTATTTTCAAATAGAATATTTTATTTTATTTTATTTTAAATCGAAACGTGTGTATTTATTTTTCATAAAGCTAGTTGAATTTTACGAATATCAGCGAAAGTTATACCATTTAATTCTATTGGCAAACAAAGTTTTAGAAATATTAAATAAAATCTCCTTCCCATTTCACCCCACCCTTATTTCGATGAAACATTTATCTTCACGCACATGTGCAAAAGCGTGGAGGGCTTCTATTATCGCAGAATAAACAGTAATATGATGAATCATAAAATGGTCATATTCTGCCTACACATCAATGCCTCACGTAGTCATTGCAGTCAAGTCATCGAAAATGTCCCTGTCATAGAGCCACACTACCATTACTGTAAATAAAATTAACATTTTGTATTTAAGAAAGATGAAATTAAAATATTTAATTCACAAATTTTTTTAAATCCAAAATATTTGTTTATCTTTTGAAATCCAAACATGATTTGTAACAAGTCGAATCCATTATAGTGAACTCGCAAAAAATAATGAACTTTTTAACACTTTCAAAAAACATCTTATTTTTTCACTTTCTCACACAAGTACACAAAGCATTATAATTGTTGCACTTTCTGTTTGTTTGTGAACACGATATTCAGATATGCTTTAAGCAAGAAATTATTTACAATTTTTTTCAAATTTGTAGTTAAGTTTTAGTATGCAAACTTAACAACAAATTTGAAAAAATTTAGCAAATTTTAGACGAAATACATTTTGGGTTACAGGTTCGCAGTGACCCTATTTATTTCTTCACAGGTCTGGCTGTCCAGAAACAACTGCGATAAATGCGAAACCTAAAAAAGCTAGATGGCAACAATTTGGTACCCCGGTTCAGCATTTAAACTGTAGGGAGTATCCAAATTAAATTTTGAATCACATCTGTCGGAGGACTGATCGTTTGTCTGTATTTCTGCATGCATATAAACATAATAATTGAAAAACGAAATGACTTTAATTGATGAAATTTGGTATGTGACATTCTTCTTAAATTGCAGTCCTGCGTCAAATTTTAGTTTTAATCATTCGGGAAAAAGGCGCCCACAACGCATATTCGGTTTTTCTTATTACATTAAAAAAATATTACTACATAAAAAAAAACATGTGCGAGACCTTGAAAATAAAAATTTAAGCACTTGTGGAGTTCACGCTCTATCCCAATGTCCACAATTTTATACAGAGCAAAAGGGAATTAGCATAATATTTGAGTATAAGAAAAATTCCCGGTTAAACTATTCTTAGTAATTTATGCTAATGGTAAAATCACAGAAGTGAAAAATTCAGGAACACGAAAAGAGTATTTTCTTTATTATAAGAAAGAGCCCAATTTAAAATTTCATTTATTAAAAAGTGAAATCTAAAATTCATTATAGATGCGCTGAAACAAAAACATTATTCAAATTTTTTTTTCCATATTTGATTTTTATATTATTGCTACTTTTTAACCAGAGATTCAATTCTAACTTGGTTAATTCAATTTATCTTGGTTGTAAGATAACGACTTTTATCATGTCCTTTTCCGACGAAGTGGTTAATAAAGTTGTAATAACTTCCAAAATAGTGATAGCTTCCAATTGGCGCTGATATAATCTCTAGTATAAAAAAGCTGAAATAATAAGCTATTTGTCTTTATAGGTGGAAAAAAAGAACCTTGCTCTTTTCGTTTTTGATTCTAATCTTTCAAGGATGTTTTTAAATGTTTTTGTCTTTAATGGAAGTATAACATGAATTCTATTTGCTATCCTTAAAAGAATAAAAAATAAAACGTGGAATAATTTAAATCTAGAAATTCTAAAGATTAAAATCTCTATATAATGTCTTAGGAATATTAAAAATCTGCGGCCAATAAATACATTAGAATATACACCTGTATTCATTTTATCCTTGACATTAATATAAATAAAAATGATTGTGGTTACATATTATATATTATTTAAAATAAGATAAAGAATACCGTTAATTTTACAAAGAAAAAAAGTACGGAAGTATTCAACCAATTAAAAGTAGCAAGAATTACAATTTTTCTGCAGTAATTTCTGAGAAAACTATTTCGCAAGAAATATTTTTATACCATCTTTACTCATAATAATTTTATATGTTTTTATACCTTTATAATGATGCCAATTTTGTTTCCATATGACTTTGTTTTTTCAATTTTTATTATTTTTCAGAATTTTATAAATAATTGAATAGATGCAGACGATTTTGAAATAAGAAAATTATAGATATTTCGTTTTCAGATAATGATGAGTCTTTGACCTTTATTTATTTATCTTTTGATATTTCTGTTTTACTTTATACATTTTAAAAATACTTTTATTTATAATAGACAATTCATATAATATTTATTTGTATTGAAGAAAAAACATAACCAATTGTCTAAATAAATTAGCAGAATTATGGGAAAATATTAAAAAATAATTTTTTGATGCAGACGATTAACAACTGATATTGTAAATGATTATTGATATGGAGAAAATTAACTGTCAGCGAACTTTTAAAAAATCGTCTGATTCAATTGATATTGTCATTTTAATTTCAAAATGTTTTCAAGAATGATAAAATAATTATGTGTAATTATAATATTTTATATAAAAGTAACTCTTAAATAAATATAAGACATGAAAGTTTTTTTAATCACAAGCAACAGATATATTAATATTATATAAAAGCCTAAACAAAGGCAAATAAAACTAATCGTTTATTTCTGTCAGACACTAATCACCTGTTATCTTCATACACACCACAATCAACTGAGAAGACGTTTATGTAGGACCTAAGAAATAAAATTACATTTATTTAATCAATCATCCACCTTCCATAGTCAAGAACATACGTTCAGTTCATTTACTTCGACCTCCTTTTGCGAAGGAAAAATGATGTTCTATTACCTCAATTTCTGCGAAGCCCCTTCAGGAACACCCTAAGTGCTCAGGGGGTCGACGGTAAGAGGCCGAAAGCCAAAGAAAATGGCCCTGTCAGCACCAATAAATCCTCCTCTTAATTAAAGGAACGTTCGCCAATTAGCATCAACATTCCGCAGGCAATCGCCAACTCCCTGCCCAGAATCATATTTCGCCAAATGCTTTTGTCCGGGTGGATCGTATATATCTACTGGTGCATTTCCTGAATACAAGTTGAAATAATGCCTTAGACAATGTACCATTGGCGTATATTAACACTCACATGTTTCCAGGATAGTAAAAAATATATTTAATCTATAAGAATTGAAAAATGTATTCTCCAGTATTATTATTCAGTTTTTCCAATTTAAGTAACGGCGAAGGAAAATTTAAGTAAGGAAAGTAGTAAATAAAAATAAGAATAAAAACAGAATCTGAATAACGCATTCTAGGATAGGGGGGGGGGGTCTCAAGAATACACTTTTCAATTTTTGAATAAAATCTTTTCAAGGAAAGTTCATAATTTTAATCGCAAATATTTTCGCCCATTTTGCAGATAATTCCAAGAAACTTTTCCTCAGATGTTTTATTCTCGTATACCTACATTTTCCCAATCTCACTTTCAAGCCGATCTGCTTTATTATTTTTTTAGCCCCCTTCTTGAGTCTTCCTTATTCCGTCGCTAGATGCGCTGCAAACTGTCTCAACAAATTCAGCATAGTCACTTTATTATAGGCACACATTACTTCCCTAGCTATACGAGATGCTGTTTTCGACTTAAAGAGCTTAAAAGGACGTTCGTTACCTGTCACTCTTCGTGTGTGTGTGTGTGTGTGTGTGTGTGTGTGTGTGTGTGTGTGTGTGTGTGTGTGTGTGTGTGTGTGTGTGTGTGTGTGTGTGTGTGTGTGTGTGTGTGTGTGTGTGTGTGTGTGTTTTAGCAAATTCGCAACCGTGAAGAAGAAACTTTTGATATTTTTACTTCGCTTTATTTCATTACGGGAGGCATTCTACGCACACTAAACGATGTTAAAACTCCGTTTATATATTTTGCAAAAGAGGCAGAAATTTTTCCCATCAGTGGTTTTTACTTTGAGATTTTGGTAGGGATTTCTTTACCACGTTTCGATTTAGGCACAGGAATTTTAGGTATCTTAAAAGATTGTGTTAAGCATTAAGGATTTTTATCCCTTCGCTCAGACCGTGAGAACCTTTAGAATTAATCAAATAAAAAGTAGGAATTGGATCAGGAAATAAGAGAACGTTTTAGAATAAAGTTAATATGGGCTGATTTTAAATAAAAATTAGGAAATTAATTGATTTAAATTAGACTAAAAAATATCATTACATATCATATATATAAGATTGTGGATATAAGACTCAGGGATAAGATTGTGTATCTCGGACAAAGGTGTGAACGCCACGATTGTTCAAATTCTTATTTTCACAATCCTGAATAAGAATGTTTGTGGATCGTTGCATAGTAAGGAAAACTAACTTTTTTAAGACTGAGTGAAATCAAAATTAAATACGGGGCTGTAATTTTAGCCACAAGATTATTTACCAAATTCCATTTATTTAAGCCTTTGCATTTTTTGTTATCACCTTTCATTCACGCGCAAAAGTATAGACTTTCAGTTGGACAGCCCTTTAAATGATTCCATTCAAAATTTGATCAGAATTTATACATAAATTTGAAATCTATGTACAGTTTCATAACGATGGGTTCAAACTTCTTGAAAACAGCCGAGAAAATCCTTAATATAAGCAAAGCTAACAAAATAATATAAATAAAAACAAAACTTTAAAAAAATGGAGAATAATTCTTGTAATAATACAAAGAACTTCAGCCAGACTTACACGTTAAAAAAATGGCTAGATAGAAACATTTTTTCCCTCTACTATTGCTAGAGGCGCATGGGGCAGGAAATTATTACTGGCCTAATCATGACATTTCTGTTTAAAAAGTGCCATAAAGCACTGGTGTTTTGTCCACATAATGCAACCTAAAACTGTTGCCTAGGGAATCTATACCAATCACTACGCCAATGTGTTTCTTAAGCGTATAAAACAAACAAAAAATTATTTTCGATTCATGATTAGATAATCCACCAAACAAATTACTAGACACATTTTAATTCCAAACCACCCTCATGACATTTCTGTTTAAAAAGTGTCAAAGCACTGATGTTTTGTCCACATAATGCAACCTAAAAATGATGCCTAGAGAATCTATACCTGTCATTATGCCACTGTGTCTTGCTTAAAAGTTAAAAAAGAATTATTCCGGATGCATAATAAGCTAATCAAATAAAAAAATTACAAGACACATTTTAATTCCAAACCACTCTAAAAGACAATATAAAAAATAACTATTGCCACAGGTCAAAACTGCCACTCATAATGTTCGAGGAGCGTTACATCATTTGGCACTTACACGAAGTTAATTTGATGTGTCAAAATAACACGATCAACGCCCTCCAAGTCTCCACCTCCGTAAAAGGGAAAAAGATCCACACATACAAAAAAAACCTCGCCAAAAGAGGAAAAAAAAAAAAAAAAGTAGAGAAACGAAAAAAAGATTAAAATGGCGGTAAAACAAAACGCCCTTTATGACTCATTTGGCGATCTCCGACAGAGCCGCAGCGCCAGATACTACTAATGGGCGAATCAAGCCTCATGGTCCAGAAGAACACGAAAAACGGTCACTGTTATTACTGTTGTTGTTGTGAGGAGATCTAGTTTCTGATCGTTATGCTCTTTGGCGCGTGATCATCTGAAATGTGAAGGCACGGCACGTGGCTCTTTAAGGAATCACGTGAAATGTGATCGCAGATAAACGCCAGACGGTGAACCAGTGCTGAAACACGCAGCAGTCAGTCGCATGAGTTGGAGACAGAACTTAACCATTTGTAAAGATCTTTCTATAAAAAAGACCGAATAATTTATTATTTCTTGAAACTTCTATCTTTTATACCACATGCTGCTTCAGGTTATTTTCATGCACAGAAAAATACAGACTGTCAACTGTTTAAAGGATTTGTTTCAAAATTTAATAAGTATTTATATTTTAGATGCTAAAATTGCGAACGAAATTTTATCTAATCTGTATTTTCGGAGCTTTTAAGTTCCCTAGTAATCGAATAGCCAGCCAAACTTCCAGCGATTGGTTTGTTCAAAAGTTGGCAGAAGTCTGCAAATTTGGTCGTAATTCCATATGCCGAAATTCGGTCGCCTAACTCAAAGACGTTTTAAAGTTGTCATGTTCATAGACAGACAGACAAACCAAAATCAAACCATACTGCCAAAAATATGTTTTTCGGATTCAGGGAGAGTTATGAAAAGTGGAGATTTGCCAAAATTCAGTTCGCATTTTTTGACGATTACAATATATCCTCTATATTTCGCAAACGAGAAAATAAAATCTGTCAATTTTTAAAATCAAAAAATTCTGAGCTCCATATTTTCACGCATTTCCGCGTTTCAGATCTCCTTAAGTCTGAAAAACAAATTTTTCGAATGATATATGTTTGTGGATATGATAATGCGAAAATAAAATGAACTATACAGATAAAATTTAATATTCACAGGAAATCTGTTAATTTCTATTAAATTTTGAACGAAATCCAATCACAGTAGAGTCTTCTCTGCCTGTCTAAATACAAAAGCGCGGTAATAATAATAATAAAAAAAAAAACGTAGTGTTAGATGTATAAAAATTGGCATACAGATTTAAGGATCTAAATGTAAGGATCCACATGAAATTTTGGACCTGATACATCAAAGGGTTGACCGTCTGTAAGTCTGTTCATTCGAATGAATGTCACCATGATACAGCTCAAAAATGTAACAGCATAGGTAACAGAAATTTGGAGTATGAACTTGCAACTGAGTTTTCAATTCTGTGTCAGATTTTAGATTCAATTTGCAAAAAAAAAAAAAAAAAAAAAAAAAGTTTACAAACGTATTTACAAAATACGAAACATAAAAAGGTTGTCTTAAGACTTAAATTAAAATTCTGAATGTTCAAGTCGCTTATGGCTTTATCCAATGCACAAAATTTTATAAATCGAAAGAGATATAACACTATAATTAAAACAGAACGAGAAAGTGAATTGTTCTAAAATTCCAGTTGCTTTTTTTTAATTGTAAGATTAACTTAATTTGAGAGCCAATAATGAAATTCATAATTAAAAAAAACATTTTTGTTTTAAATTTAACTGTATATAACTCTTTCATTTTTAAAGAAAAATACTGACAAAAATATCGATTACATGGAATCCGATACTGCATTTGAGTCTCAGTAAAATAATATTCATTTTTAACAAGCCCTAACAAATCACGGCTCTAAGTAATCACTTGTGCTACATTCTCAATTTCAAATTCTGTCTATGAATTCTTTGGCGCACCCTATTTGCAATATTTATATACAGATTCTAATATGCAAGACAACAGTTATATTTAATCTTTTGCTCAAAGAAACGCTGAGTACTCACCTACAAGAACACCTGCTGCATTGATTAGTAACCTAAAAAAAAAAACATATCCACTCCCCCACCACACCTCACAGTGGATCAGGATTTGATTTGCACGATCAATCAATTGAGATAAATGAGACACGATTGCAGCGTAAACCGTTTATTTCAGCACGTATAAAAGAAAATACGTGATAATAATGAAATTAAAACTTTATCGTCTGACGCTTGTCCAATTAAGAAATCACAATGAACAGATCGGCCGAATGATTAAAGTAAACAACCCTCTAGAAGCACCACAACATAAGGAGGTTGTGACATTTCCAGAAATATTTTGGCGGTATTTTCTAAGAGTATTAATTTTATGCTTTCATTTAATTTATAAGTAGTAGCGCACTCGAATTGATTCAAAATAAAATCGTGTCATTTAAATATTAAAACATTATTCAAAAAAATTACAATCGATTATCTTGTACATAATTTATATAATTAATTATACAACATTTATATAATGTTGTTTAAAAAATTCATTATTTATAATTTTAAAAAAATTCTAATTCTATTTTTAAATAGTATTTAGGTTATATTCAAAAGGATTCTTTGCGATTTCATTTTAAACTACTAAATTTGAATTTTTACTTTTTTTGGAGGGAGGGGGTATAGAGAGAGAAAGTATTATACTCGTCGCAACATTTTAATCAGAAATTTTGACGAATCTTCACGTTTGAGAGCTTCTGGAGTCCGAAAAGAACATTTTTCGAATTATGGTTGTCTGTCCGTCAGCTATGAGAACGATCGCGATAGGTCAAAAATGCATTGAGCTGGAATTCTGACTATCAGAGTAAAAGTGAATGCAACAACTTTAAAACAGAAAGAGCTATTTATAAAAAAATTCAATGTACAGATTTAGCATCTAAATTGCAGTTTCGTTTTCAAATTTTGAATCAAATTGATCAAGGGCTTGATCGTCTATCTATCTCTATTTTTATAATCATGTAAATACGGACTGACAGATAATTCAAAGACCGACAAATAGAACCGACTTAGAAAAATGAAATTTGCTATTAGTTTTTGCATTTAAAGAGTAGATTTTTATGAAATTTTGAATCAAATCAGACCAAGGGTTGGCCGACGCAATAACTATAAAATGTAATTTCCTGGATAAAAAAGAAGTTCGTATACAGTTTTAGCATCTGAGATGTTTATATTTATGAAATTTTGAATCATATCCGTCAAACAGTCGGCCGGTCTATACTTTCACCTATGCGTGTAAACGGGAAACTAAAAATAATGACTTGATTTTTTTTAAAATAAATATGTAATCTTGGTAATTAGAATCATATTTTTGTGTACACTTCTATGTCGGAATATGTGTACACTTCTAAATATTTCGCTAAAACTTTTTAGATATTCGGAATAGGATTGTACACTTTTGTGTACAATCATAATTTTGTGTACAATTAAGTATACAATCATAATTTTGTGTACAATTAAGTATACAATCATGATTTTGTGTACAATTAAGTATACAATCATAATTTTGTGTACAATTAAGTATGCAATCATAATTTTGTGTACAATTAAGTATACAATCATAATTTTGTGTCAGCCTAAGATTTTGTTGCTACTGGCGATAGGCAAGGATCGAACTCGCAACCTTTGGGTTCGTAGTCGAGTAACATGACCACAAGACAAAAGAAATTTCTCATGTCTCGTAGCTGTTATCTGGCTTATAAAGCGTCACCACATTACTCCCCCTCCAGTGCGTCGGAGGTGAGACGAACGATATTTTGTCCTGTTTTTGCTGTTATAAGTGGTGATATATTTGCTGTTGCGCCTTATCCATTTTTTTTCCTTATTGGCTGATTATTTATCAGCTACATTTATTTATTGCCTGATTATTTATCAGCTTCATTTTTTTTGCTAATTATTTATCAGCTTCATTTTTTTTTAAATTTATTTATTGGCTGATTTTTTATCAGCTTATTGATTTTATTTATTTCTGGTAGAAGGCGCCACAACAGTTGTATGAAGGTTGTGTATTTTCGTCATCGGGTTACCAATGTTGCTACTGGCGATAGGCAAGGATCGAACTCGCAACCTTTGGGTTCGTAGCCGAGTAACATGACCACAAGAGAAAAGAAATTTCTCATGTCTCGTAGCTGTTATCTGGCTTATAAAGTGTCACCACAATTTCAATCGATTGAAAAATCTGAGCATTCGTGACGTTCAGGGTCTGGTCCAAAGTCTAAAATTTTGTGGGGGGGTGAGTGAAATAATATTTTTATGAAGGGATATGAGAAGAAATTTAGAGAAATCCATTTCCGCTGTTTCTATATACGAAATACAGAACCGAAGGATCCGCAATTTAATTAGAATTCACTGCCTATATCTATACAGAGAATTCAATTAAAAAATATCTGTAATGGACGTTAAAGCAGGGAAATGAGGACTTGAAACATGCTTTGTCTAAGAATCCAGAGAGCATTAATATCGATTCTTCCCAAGTATAATGGGAATAATCGATATTCCCATTAAAGTCCAAGTTACATTCGTAATCTGAATTAATTCTTTTCATTTAAATACGAAATTAAGGATAAAAAATTATGCAATTTGAAGCACAAGCCAGACACACCTTTATTACGGTTTCAAGGTAATGAATTTTTTAAAAATATATTTATAAGCAAGGTTTTAAGGTAATGAATTTTTTTTTAATATATTCACAATCAAACTTAAGTAATATACGCAAAACTGAAAAAATAATAAAATTTGGGTTTCATGCTGAGGCACTGTTTCAAAGCATTAATTAATAACTGTCCACACGCAATTCATTTTACGTTTCCTTAATTTTTTTTTTTTTTTCTGTAAAAGTTTGTGAAAATAGTTCATTGTACCGCTTTAAAAAAAAATGACACCCCGCCGTTTCACAATAGTAAAACAAGATTCACTTTAGTTTCCCCCATAGAACTAGGGCAAAACGCTCCAACCTACACTCACCTGAAGATATGATCTCCTCTACAGACAACACCCTAAGGAAAAAGGTGGAAGGAAGGAGGGAACGCGGGAAAATGCCACCCTGAGAAAAAGTTTACCCTTGACCTGCTTTGACCCACCTCTCCTGCTGGCTTGACAAAAGACCGATCCTTTCTGGGTTTCTTCACCAGAATAATAATAAAAATATAAAATGAAAACTGAATATGGCGATGGTGGTTGCGAGAAAACGAAAAAGAGATAGAAAGGCAAGGGGGAAAAAACCTTCGGGTTTTAAAGACGGGAACAGAATATATTCTTTTGCATTTCTTTAAAATGAACGTTTTGAAATTTTAATACGGTATTATCTGGTACTTATGAATGGTATTAAGAGGGTGAATTTATCGTTGGTTTTTCTTTCTAAAGCTTGTAGAATTTTTGAATGCTAGGACTGTATTGCATTGAGGGAGAGAGGGAAAGAATGCAATATAATGTGTAAAATGGCTAGTAAAGATCCTCTTAAAAGTGTAAAGGTCTCAAAATGAAGAAAAAAATTCTTAAAAGAAGCGGTAAAAAATAAGTCATAAGTCAGTAAGTCACAGTTGTTTGTCTGTACATGAGACACCATTGAATCCTGAAGAAAGGGATGTAAAATGAGATTGATGAAATGAAATATATAGTATCAACATTTTTTTAACCTTTTGCGAGATGGTTAACCGCTTAACAGTTTTGCCCGAGTGCCATACGTGCATCGATTTATTAAATCTCGATCTTTGTAAGCAAAAAATAAACCATTCATAACGATTATAATTCAATATTAAAATTATTTCGAATACATAGATAAGTATTCAATGGATTTCCATTTTCCATTTGAATCAAAATAAGAAAATATTCCCAAAATAGAAGGTGTAATATTATTAGATAGTTAAAGGGGTTAATATAGCTGCTGGTGATCGCTATATTATATATATATATATATATATATATATATACTTGTTTAGAGAAATGGAGCCATCAGTTTTAAGTAGAATAAATGTTTAAGTATAATAGAGCATCTTTCATATTACTAATCAAGGTTAAAAAAATAATTAAAAAAAGAAATTCTACCTCGTGATCAGATGATTTTGCCTTTAGATCTTTACTTCAAAGAAAATTCGTGTAAAAGAGACTGAAGATTAGAAGATCCTTCTAAGCCTGGTTATAATATGTATTTCATTTGATTTGTAAGATTAATAAATTAATTTACGGCTAAGAGCAAGGGAGACTGTTTTGGATGGAAATAAGGACATAAATGCTTTTAACTAGTGGTCAATTGCCGAGGAACACATCTTAGAAAGTATCTTTGATTCCAAGCATTTTCATCATGCAGCAGCAAATTTGCCAACGGCTGGAGGATTAAGAAGCGTATCTTTTATAGTATCAGATCTATAAACCGTGATCACCGATAAGACTTTTTTTCTTTTCAGTATTTAAATTAATGTTCCTTTTTGATGGCACACAAATCAGTTCGGGGTAGATCCGGTAATTCTAAAACGTCTTCTGATGATGAGAATCCAATCAACAAGGTTCTACATTACATCAACAATCGTCTGAAGCTAAAACTTCTTCAGATGATGAGAAGCCATTCGGCAAGGTTCTACTTCACATCAACAGTCATCTGAAGCTAAAATGTCTTCAGACGATGAGAATTCAATCAACAAGATTCTACTTCACATCAACAATCATCTGAAGCTAAAACGTCTTCAGACGATGAGAATTCAATCAACAAGATTCTACTTCACATCAACAATCATCTGAAGCTAAAACGTCTTCAGACGATGAGAATTCAATCAACAAGATTCTACTTCACATCAACAATCATCTGAAGCTAAAGCGTCTTCAGACGATAAGAATCTAATCAGCCAGATTCTACATTACATCGACAATTGTTTGAAGCTAAAGCGTCTTCAGACGATGAGAGTCTAATCAGCAAGGTTCTACTTCACATCAACAATCAACTGAAGCTAAAGCGTCTTCAGACGATGAGAATCTAATCAGCCAGATTCTACATTACATCGACAATTGTTTGAAGCTAAAGCGTCTTCAGACGATGAGAGTCTAATCAGCAAGGTTCTACTTCACATCAACAATCAACTGAAGCTAAAGCGTCTTCAGACGATGAGAATCTAATCAGCCAGATTCTACATTACATCGACAATTGTTTGAAGCTAAAGCTCCTTCAGACGATGAGAGTCTAATCAGCAAGGTTTACATCACATTAACAATCATCTGAAGCTAAAGCTTCTTCAGACGATGAGACTCCTATCTTCAGGGCTCTACATCACACCAACTGATCGCAACACAATTCTAGACAATTTTTAAATGCTGGAATAGTATAGATATTGATTCTTGGACAGGTAAAAGTCTAAAATTTGCGTGTATAATTCTAAACTAAATTCTAACTAAAATTGACTAAAATTCTAACTAAATTTGACAATTGACAACACGGATCTTTCTTCCAACCTTCTGTGGTGATTAATAAGTTGAAATTAAACTAAATTGTTATCCTTTTGCTTAGTTGGAATTTAGACTAGTACTGTCTGTAGTTTTGCATATCCATCGTGATTTTAAAAAGAAGCTTTATATCTATTTAAATTCTAAATACATCAAAACAATCTATAGCAAAATGAAGTTGGATGTAAAATCTAATTTTATTTCACAGAATTCATTGTTGAACAGAACGTCAAACTTCGCAAATTTTATGGAATTCAGCAGAATTCCAAGCAAAGGAACAAAAAGTAAAAAAAGCAGTCCTGGAATTACAACTAAAACTATAACATAATGGATGTCTTTCATAAAATTGACAATTCATAAAAATAAATATTTTCATTTATGTTTGAACATAAAGGAATACAACCATTTAAATGGATGAATCATCATACTTAATGCGATAAAAAGGAAGTTTACTCGGCCTTTGACTGAAGAGTTTATGTCAAACTTCAACGAATCAATAGATTCAATACACAGATTACTCCAAGTTTACGTTCTCCGTTTTTCCAAGATAACGCCAACTGACGCAGTACATTCAGCCACTATCGACGATATTGATTTAACAGTTGCGCTGAACTTAGCAGTGACGTCGATTTGTTAAATAAAAGGAGGCTATCGTTATTTTATTCCAGGGCTTGAAGATACAGCAATATCCTATACTATTTGAATCTAATGAATAGAATATATCCCACACATTTATCTGAATCAGATCATTTATTGAATTCTTAATTAAACTGATAAATTCAACTTCAAAAAGTGTCCTAAATAATCAATTTATTAATTATTTATACATCACACATTTGGACAATTTAAAGCGCATTTAAAGAAGTAAGATTCAGATATTGACTGTTTCTTAGTTAGGGTAAGAGAATAACACTCAATGAAAATTAAGTTTGGTTCTCGATAAAATGTTTTCATACTGCTTATCAATATGATGCATTATTTTATTCAAAAGAAGGTTTCCTTTGCTAAAATCTAATGGATGCTACGATCTGAAGAGTGATCAAAATGGGTTAATTCTGTTTAGTATCAAAGTTTGAAGCGCATCAAGGAACAAATTCCACAAGAAAGGAGAAACCAACAGGCAAGTGTTAGGATAAATATTTGGGAAATGGAAAAAAAAAATTAATAAAATGGTGATATTTAGGACTGAAAAATGTCAACAATTTATCAATTAAACTAAAGTTTTCCAAACATCAATTCACACAAAATACTTAATAAAATTACATAAATGATACAGATACATTTAGCAAAACTATTAGGGATGGAATCTGTTATAAACACTCATTATCATAAATATTACGGAGTCTAAAACTCAATTTTTCTCAAATCCATTTCTAGATGGCACCACTCTTAAGTAATCAAAATTTAATTTAATTATTCGCATAACTCATGATTAAGTTTAGAAAATATCAAAATAGTATATTATCATCAACAATACACAAGTGAACAAAATTTCAGATCTCTTATACACCAAGAATTGGGTGAAAACCCAATTCCAAAATTCAATTTTTATAACCATGAATTTAATTAAATTTTGATTACTTAAGAGTGGTGCCATCTAGAAATGGATTTGGGAAAAATTGAGTTTTAGACTCCTCAATATTTATGACAATGCATATTTATAACAGGTTCCATCTCTAATAGTTTTTCTAAATGTATTTGTATCATTTATGTAATTTTATTAAGTATTTTGTGTGAATTGATGTTTAATGAATTAAATGAAAGTGTGGTGAAAATTATACAAGCCTTAATTTTCTGATTAAATCCTATTTTGAAGAATATACAATAAGAAGGATGACCATGACAAACGATAAATTTTTTTAAATGAAAAATGAAAAGGAGAGAGTATCAAATCAAATCATAATAAAATAATGGATTCAAACCACTACATAAAAGACAAATGGAATGTAAACTATGCCAAAACAAATAAGAAAGGTCACATCCATCAACTAGCAGGCAGACGATTCCGATACTCAAAAGTCTGCACCGTTTAAATAATCATAACTTTGTGAAAGAACAGTCAAGTATCGACATAAAAGTCATTGAAGGAATCTACGATGTTTGTTTAAAGAGTATGAAAGCCATTTCTACGAAATTACATCGTGGGCACACTAAATTGACGGAACATATGCCAGGAAATGATTTGTGCTTGTTAAGTATTTGCTAAAGAGGCCAGAATGAACTTCAAATACAGGAAGCTAGCTCTTAAGCTTAAATAAGCAATAGCTAGTAGAATATAATGTTCAATAAAAAAGAATAATTTAAAGCAGATTTGAAATTTCAAATCCTTCGAACAATTAAGGAATATATAGTTTAAGTTAGGAAGGAAAATTTATTTTGATTTTTAATTACATCAATTAACATTTTTGATCATCAAATATTTATTATTTATTCGTAAGTGAAAACTTAATGCAATTCTGCGCCTTTTATTCAAATGTCAGATGATTCGGAATATTTTTTCAGAAATGGCCAAAAATTTTATCTGTTCTCAGAATGCCTGACAACATTACTGCCATTGAAAGAGGATAAAATGCCAAAAATTTTACAATAAAAGAAATTTTATATCTGTTTGTATGTTTGAGTATATAAAGGATGACCAGAAATTAAAGCAAGATTTGAATTTGCCACCAATAAAGTGTTGGCAATTCTATTATAAAAATCATTTGACAGATGATAGTTTAGGTTTAGTAAAATTGGAGCGTTACACGATCGAACAATGTATTTTCATTGTTGAACAATATTTCACAAATAATGAAAGTCTGGCGCCCACAGCTCGAAAATTTGAGAATTGACCCCCTAGATCGTGTGATTTAACCCCACTGGATTTCTTTTTATGGGGTTATTTGAAGTTAAAGGTCTGTGCCAACAAGCCCACAAGCACGCGCGTTGAAGGAGAAAACTTAACGCTGCATCAACAAAATTCAGCCACATTTATGCAAAATGGTCGTGGAAAATTTTGACAAAAGCGTGCGTATGGGCCAGCGAAGATGTGGAGGCCATTTGCCCGATGTGTTATTCCATACATAACGCTATCCTGTGTACTTGATAATTCAACCAAAATATAAAGATGTAAAGAAAAATCTGTGTTTTTTATTTAATTCAAATATTGTGTTAACATGTTGTTCTATCGTGTAAAACCCTATTTTTACTAACTCTAAACTATCAGCTGTCAAATGTTTTTAATAGGGTTGCCAACACTTTATTGCGCGAATGGTGGCAAATTCAAATCTTGCGCTAATATTATGAAACCCTATAAAACTCCCTTATTTTTTTATACTTAATTAAATTCCTTTCATTTTTTATACTCAATTTCTTTCTTAAATTTTTTGTACTCAAAATCTCTCTCCCTCCCCTAAAAAACTTTTTTTTTCAAACTCACATGAGAGCAAGAGATTTCACAACGCAATATAAGAAAAAAAAACACCTTACAAACGAAAAATTAAAAATTAATGAAAGTGCATATAAGACAAATTTACTTTCACATGGTAAATTAAATCGTAAAATTTTCAATTCTGAATATCCATTTCGTGACATTTGTTCAATAAAAAGGAAAAATTCGGCAGTAGTAATTAGCCAAGAATTTGTGCAGTCTCGTCAAGATTCGTGATCGACACTTGTAGAAGTCTTTCTTAAATATTTGAAACATAACGCAGACACATATTCGGCATAAGTATGAGAATAGCAAATCTCGCATTGAATTGGAGATTAAAATTAGTGTAGCAAGAAAACGTCAGTTAAACTACTTACTCCATGTTGTTTTGAACCTTACTGACTATAATTGGAAATTAATTCAATGACGCGCCGAGGCTCGAACAGCGAAATAATTGGATTTTGTCGCCAATGTTTATGAAATAATATTTATTCGGTAGGATCTTTTCTTTTCTTCTAATACGTGGCTAATATAATGCAATGTTAGAGTAAATATTCATGAAAAAAAATTAAACAATATTTGACGTGTTTTCTCAAAATCCAAAAGAGTAGTTTCAATCTTCTATAGTAGATATAATAAAATTTCGCTTTCAAAATTATACTTAATTTGCCGAAATTATGCAGCGATCCGTGAAATGAATATTTCATGAGCCATCGGAAATTTAGAAGTTGCCCGCGGTTCATTCGCGAAAATGCATTGCTAATTTTATAACAAGTTTATTCTAAGAAAATTCTAAAAATCTATTTTATACCTACTTTTATGTTGGAATTTATTAATCTGAAAAAAGAAGCGCTTTTGCACGAATAACTGAAATTACTTGACTCTTAAATATTTTCTTAATATTTTAATATTTCTTAAATATTTTCGATATGTTTTAGCAGGAAAAAAAATAATAAACAAAAAAAGACTGACATTAATTTCATCTTTAAAAATAATACCTTCTTTTCATCGTTCTAAATGCAGATATTTGAGAAAATGAAGTTTCCAAAGTGGGAAGAACTAAAAAAAATTAAAGAAATGTTATTATAGATTTTTTAAAAGAATTCCTCTTTGCAAGCTGGAAGGCAAAGTTAGATTTCTTTCTATCTAAGTTACTATCTGGCAATAAAGATTGTTGATATTAGGAACAGTCGAAATTAGAGCTGGAAAATCACTTTTCAACCCCTAACTTTTAAGATATTGCAATGATCGAAACACTTTAAATGCAAAAGTTGTTTGTCTTGTTGGGGCGCCGATTTGGCTAATTGTATTTATTTTTCTATCTTCAATATTTAGAAAATTATAGTGAAAGGATAATTTTCGCACCCACCATTTCCACCCCCTTTCAGCTAAATGGGCCCTTTACGAACTCCTCCTAGACTTTTAATTTCTAACAAAATATTCCAAGCCAGTTAAAATCCAAAC
This sequence comes from Argiope bruennichi, assembly GCF_947563725.1. NCBI lineage: Eukaryota > Metazoa > Arthropoda > Arachnida > Araneae > Araneidae > Argiope > Argiope bruennichi. The sequence continues at coordinate 41,553,517 of NC_079155.1, forward strand.
ACATTATTCTAGGTATCCTGTTCATAACATGATCAAAGCGTTATATGAATATTATAAATATTCGAACGAAGAGTGGTTTTGGGTTCTAGGGACCATGATCGGTGAAGAATTGAAGATATTTTCCCGAAATCTCGTCATGAGAACCATTGCAATATATAGTCTTCCTATAAGAATCTACCTAAAATTGTTGCATTCTTAAACAAGAATTTTCATACTGTGTTCTCATCCCAAATGTAATAGCGAAAATGTAGATAGAACTAATTCTGTTGAATTCTGTAATGCAAATGAAATGAAAACTTGAGAAAGTCAGATTGTATTTTCGGTAAATATACCGAAATAAACATATCATATTTTTCTTCGATTTTTCATTAGCTAATAAAACACTTGGATCGAGGAAATATTTTTATTGGAAGAAAAAAACAAGGGAAAAGGTTAAGTTGAAGAGCAATAGCGAATGAAATTTTAAATCAAAAGATTTCTGAAATATTAGAAATATCTTTCTATCTATAACAAAAAACGCACTTTATCTATTCATTATAATCATTATTAATGCAAATATTTCATTTTTATCTGAAAAACTCTGTCATGTCACAAATATCAACAAATAAGAAATATCAACAAATCAAGAAATATCAACAAATATTAACACATACATTAATAATTGTTAAAATAGAAGAAAAATAAATGTGCTGAGTAACCGTTATATATTTAAAATATTCTTTAAGTCAAGGTAATTTCCTTTAAATATTTTGCTTACGGAGTAGAACAATCCAAAAGATGAAATGAACAATCCAAAAGATGAAATGAATGCTCTGTAAAATGTTCAAACATCCAGAACTTTTATTTATAACTTTGTAAATCCCACATAGAACTTTTACCTATAACTTTGTAAATCCCACATAGAACTTTTATCTATAAACTTTGTAAATCCCACATAGAACTTTTATCTATAAACTTTGTAAATCCCACATAGAACTTTTATCTATAAACTTTGTAAATCCCACATAGAACTTTTATCTATAAACTTTGTAAATCCCACATAGAACGTTTATCTATAAACTTTGTAAATCCCACATAGAACTTTTATCTATAACTCTGTAAATCCCACATAGAACTTTTATCTATAACTCTGTAAATCCCACATAGAACTTTTATCTAATACTTTGTAAATCCCACATAGAACTTTTATCTATAACTCTGTAAATCCCACATAGAACTTTTATCTAATACTTTGTAAATCCCACATAGAACTTTTATCTATAACTCAAGAAACCCTAGTCTAGAATATTTGACTATGTTTCTTCTTCCTCACTATTTTCATACGACAAAATTTGTACTAAGAGTAACCTTAACTCACCCATTTCAAAACAAATCAAACTTCACGCAACTGTTGCATATGTTCAACAAATAATTGCTCAACACACTGGCCTTACGACCAATTACAGCTGAAGTCAGGATGCCAGCTGTCTAAATAGCGATCTGATGCGCTAGATGGCCTCATCAAAAAAAGGTAGTGCTTTTCCGCTAATGCAGTAGAGTAGTGGAAAAGTGGGAGGGGTCAAGGTCAGGTAATTGATGTGCAAAAGCCATTGTGTCAATGACTCTGCGTCCATCGGAATGAAAGGTTTGTCGCGTCGCCGTCCATTCTCTATTTTACTATTACAGGATGGGGGAAGTCCATTAACAGAAACTGGGCTTACCAGCACGGAAGGCACAACGCCGACGTCCAAAACGTCCTAGAAAACTGTCGGCAACCAACAGAGCGGAACGCATCAGTTGACTTTTTTTTTTTTTTTTTCAAAGGCATCGGAACAACTACATCCGAGGAGGATGGAATTACGGTCATCATTTAATATTAGCATTTTAATGATGCAGTTGTTAATGAATCCGATGGTAAGAAATTTTCAAATGAGGTTACATTAGCAGAGGATGAGATGATTATCCTCGAGTTATTCATCATTCCGAATAACGTCATCGAGTTTCTGTCATAATATATCTTTGCCGTCATTACTTCAGCTCCTTACTGGTTTCGAATTCAGCATATTTTCCAAGTTGAAACGGATAATGAATCCTCTTGCATCGCTGTATTCTATTTGCTACCTTTTAAAAATAGTATTCAGAGGTAACATTATGACTTTTATAATGATTTAATTAAAGAGAAATATAATACAATACTAATCAAAACATATACAATCTATACAATGCAAACATATACATACAATCCATACAATATAAACATATACATACAATCCATACAATATAAACATATACATACAATCCATACAATATAAACATATACATACAATACAATACAAATATATACAATCCATACAATATAAACATATACATACAATACAAACCAAATATATAAAATACAACATATACATACAACTGTATATAAAAAATTGTATTTAACCAGTTAAGTGCGTTCGACACGTATATACACGTCAACCTAAATCTTCATTGTGGCGCAGTCGATGTGTAATTTTTTGTCATCTACATGGATGAAATTTAGTTTATAGATTTTAAACTAAATTTGTAGATTCCTTTCAAAATTCAAATCCATTCAGTGGAAAACTGGCTGGCTAGCTGTTCGAATATAAGTGATTTTGAAAACGAAAAAACAAAGAATTATTTCGATAAAAATTTGGAACAGAGACTTAGAATCTAAAATGTAGAATTTCATCAAATTTTGAACTAAAGCTATCCAACGGTTAACCGTCTGTATACGAAAGTACAGATATATATATATATATATATATATATATATATATATATATATATATATATATATATATTGTGTGTGTGTCTCTTAAATGAAATTTGGTATGCGATTCTGTGACTACTACAAAAAATCGGTAGTTAAAAAATGTCTAAAATATATATTTACACTATAGATTCAATAAAAATGCTAGATTCATGTGTAAACTCTACATTCCTTAACTTTGGTACACCAAATGTCGTTCAAGGCCTTCGTGGTCGAACCCAATACCTATAATTTTATACAAAAGGAAAGCAATAACACCTTTATTGTAGAGTATACAAGAAAGTTTCGGGGAAACCATTCCAGGAATTGTATTTTTTTTCTAGTTTTTTTATAAATTCTTCTTCGCCATGAGGCGGTGTTGTTTAACCATAAACTTTATCAAACCAATTCTTTTTCAGTAGTTTAATAATAATAAAAATATTTTTTGCAATAAATATTTGTTTTAAAATCAAGAAATTAAAATGAATTAATCAACAACTTCGTCATTCCAGAGGTCTTCTGACATCATATTTGCCAAATTATACAAAATCAACTATATCCATAAATATGCCTTATTAATATAAATTAACAAGTGGAAGTGGTCCCCCCAAAATCTTCTCGCATACTCCCTAATAAAGGTGTTTACCAGAAAAAAACTTTGCATGGATTGGCGTACAATAGTTATGAAATATTAACGTTTGCCGTGAAATTAGCAATTTTACTGAATCCATTGTGTAACAGTTGGCGAGTTATTAGGCGACAAAGTCCTGGCATGCAGTTAATAACAACCGAAAATCGAATCTGTACTTTAGATGTGTTTTTCCTAATCGATTGAAACAAAAATTTGTTAAAAAGCTGCACAAGTCGTCACAAAATCCCATATCAAATTTAATATATTTAACTCATTGCGTTTTTCATTATTGCGCTTATATGAGTTTGAAAGAACAAATTGACAGACGGTCAACCCCTGAACCCCTACACAATAGGTGCTAATTGATTATGCCAAATTTTGTCCATCTAGCTAACTTTATTTTGTAGTTATCGTGTTAACTTATATTCGAACAGCAAGACAGACAGACTTCCACTAACCAGATTTTACTCAAATGCTGGCAGAAATCTTCAAATTTAGTCTTCAATTCAAATTTAGTATACCAAATTTCATCTGACTAGCCTAAAACGTTTTGAGTTATCTTTTTGAGTCCTTTGAGTTATCTTTTCAAAAATGCGTTTTTCTAACTCAGGAAGGTCTAAAACGTGGAGATTCGTCAAAATCTCGAATTCGAATTTTCTGACGTTTACTATATTACGTATGCCCAGAAAGTAAAAATATTACCAAATATCTACAAGCAAAATAAAAAAAAAACTACTGGACAATTTTGGAATTTTCTGAAGTTTAATCCTATGTCACAGTCCCCAACTATCATTCAACTGCTTTACACTATTAATAATCGTATAATAATAGTAATTTAGTTTAAAAGGCCTGGTTTCTGAGCAAGTTGAAACTCATTATGAAACATCAGAACAATGAAACTACCGAGTTAATCCAAAAATTGAATAGTACAACTTAGTTTGTTCCAATAACCTTCTGTTCAATTTCTAATAGACAAATAATCAAAATCCTAATGATATATCGGATAAAGCTTCGGAAACATGACAATTTAATAAGTAATACACTTCCGTCAACAATAATATTCTTTTAGGGTTCAATGAAGCCATTAATAGGTTAACCGTAAGAGGAACTTAGAGCTGATCCACTGATTAATCGAGTAAACATCAACTGGGCTTCAGTCAGGAAATTGTCAATCCATGGCAATATTTCACACCGTTGCGCAAGGCAAGCTGTTAGACTTCCGCAGTTTTAGAGGAAAATTGGATTTGTTTCTTAAAATGATCATAAATTCAGACTTCAACCAGTGAGGTGGTAAATATTCTGTTAAAATCAAAACGAAAGTAGTATGATAGTAAAAAATGATTGCATAACGTTGTTTAAAACATAATTTAAATCTAAGGCAATATTAAACTTAAGCGTCATTTCTAAAATATTTGTGAATGATAGTCATGTTTTGATACTCTACAACAGGTTGCAAACTCACACATTAAAAGACAATTTCATATTCAAGAAAAAGATTGGACAGAAAGAATCAAGAAGGAATATTATTATTATTTGATGCTTTTGAATGACAAATTTACATTCCAAATTAGATGCCAAATTTTATTTTGTATATTTATTGTTAGTTCCGTTCATATAAGAATGAAAAAAAAAGTATTTGAGATCTTTAAGTGTGCTCAAGTAATTTTTTCCCTTTAAAATTAATTGTTGCTTTAACCTAAATAGATTTAATTTCAAGAAATCTGAAATTTTATGCGGTGGCGAATTTTTAACTATTTAGTTCCCTTGAATTGCTGGTCTAAGTTGGAGGAGGGGGGGGGGGTCAAGAAAGTCTATTAAATAACATTTTAGCTGTTAAATAAATGAACACATAGAAGATACGAATTCTATGAATTATAAAATATTAAGATTATAATGAGTGTTTACTTCTAATCATTAAAATCCTTATTAAATAAACTTCTTAAACTGAAATAAATAACATGTTGATTAAATTTCTGGAAATGTGAAACAAAATTGCCCGATTTTTTTTAAAAAAAGGGCTTCGTAACAAGCATTTCAGAGGACCATAAAAAGTTTAATACTGATTCTAAAAGTTACTTCTAATGACTGACTCTACGCACCGATTCTAAAAGTTACTTCTAATGACTGACTCTACGCACCGATTCTAAAAGTTACTTCTAATGACTGACTCTACGCACCGATTCTAAAAGTTACTTCTAATGACTGACTCTACGCACCGATTCTAAAAGTTACTTCTAATGACTGACTCTACGCACCGATTCTAAAAGTTACTTCTAATGACTGACTCAACACACTGATTCTAAAAGTTACTGGTTCCACGGACAAGTTTGAGAGTCACTTCAGCATAAGCAATTAATAGAGATATTTAAAACAAACAATTTAGATTACTGAAAACTCGGAAGGATTTTCGAAATTATTCTAATTATGTGTTAGAATTTTTATTCGACAATATTTCAGTATATTTTAAAGCGTTGGTTGCCACTTAAATCACATGTGATTCACACTACTTTTCTATTTAGATGGTTCTTTCTTTACTAGAGTAAGTCAACCAACTGACTCTCCAACCCCTTACGAAGGCACACGGATTAAAACCATAAGGCTGAATGTCCGGATCGCCACAACAGCAACACTGGCGAGAACTGTGGTTGAGTCCTATAAGGGCCAACACCGGCCACGGTACAACCCTCCCAAAGGAAATACGTCCCGTCATCGATGGGAGGAGTCAGATCCCCCATCTATTTGTGTACCCTCCAATGTGGCGAGATCCAACAACCACGCCGGAAGCATCTCATCCTCATTTCGAAGTGCCCCCCCCGGGGGATTCTTTACTAGAGTAAAAGCGAAAACAAAAAACATGGGGGTTATCTAATTAGATAGATGGTTGGAATCACAGGCTAAAATATAATGGCAGCGAACGTGTTAACAAAACAAAAAAAAATAATATAGCAGACCAAACTAATCGAATGGAAATAGGAGTCAAGGTTAAGCTTCACGAATAAGGCCAGTGCAAGATTTAAATGCTCGGTGGGTAGATGGGTTTTAATAGTGCAAGAGCTAGATATGGCTATGTTGCGCCAACTCAAAATCCAAATGAATCATTTGGAAAATGATTGCAGCAAACATTTTAACTGAGTCATATTTATCTCACTCTATTTTTGATAACAGGGCCTTTTGAAGCAAATGAAATACTCGTGCCTCTACTTTTATTTGAAGATAAAACACAGCAACCTAAAAGAAACTTTTTTTGAACAAGATAGTTCTTATAGACTGGCATCCTATATATACACTGCGACATGTGTAATGAAGAAATCGTTAAAGTAGTATTTTACGACTTTATTTACTTTAAGATCTACAAACAGATATAGTAATAATACTATAATACGAAGATTTATATTTTTACTAGTTACGAAAAAATGATGTATATACGTAATTATATACATATAGTTAAATTCTAAAAAATGCATAGCAAAAGATTAACGCAGGATTTTTCCCAGATTTTTTGAAGAAATATTACAGAAAATTGAGAAGAAATGCCTGCCTGTTTGTATGCCTGCCGAAATTTACCCATAATTGCCCGATATCGACTGGTGGTACTGTTCCTCTCGATGACCAATTCTACAGATAAAATTATACTTAAACTGCATTTAAAACATTCACAGCTTTTTGAATTAAAATTATTTCTATGATTAATTATTATTATTATTAAACAAATTCTTTGATTTTTCATAACGAAATATAATTTGAATTAGAAATGAGAGAGGTTACAACAGGTCTTTTTTTATTACGTACAATCTTGCAATATCCACCAATAAATTTTTCCTTCCATTACCCCCCCCCCCTTCTCCAAGACAATTTCACATACTCAACGTTTCTCAGCGAACCACAGGTTGAAAAACGCTGCTCTATGAGGAAGTTATCAGCAACAAAAAAATAAAATCAGAGTTCATAGATGTTAGTTAGATAGTATATTAAGTATATGCTGAAATCTGTACGAAATATAAAAAAAACTTAATAGGAATAACAATACAAATAACACTCTCAATGGGACGAATATTTTACCACTAAGTTAATTTTGGCTTTTGTTATTATGACTTTCTCAAAATAATTGAACTACACTTCAAGTTTGACCTTTCAGAAAGAGATCTAAGGAACATGATGGAAATGAAAACACACCGAGAGTGGTTTCTCAAACATTTACGCATACTCTCCAAATCTGGTCTTATCCTCCTCCCTTGGCATAAAATTGTGGACTTTGGACATGGCTGCGAATGCTTAGAATTGCACAAATGACAATAAATACGAAATATAAATATTTGGCGTGAATCTAGTATTTGTACTGGTGCGAATGCATATTTTGAACATCTTTTTTCAGACTGATTGAAGTCATATTTTGACTTGAAACTACAGTTGTACCACATACCGAATTTCATTGATTCAAGTCATAGTGTTTATGAGTTTTTGCGTTTACATATGCATGCGAAAGAACAGACAGATTTGGTTCAAAATTTAATGAGTATCTACATATTAAAAGTTAAATTTGAGTACCAACTTTTATATATCAAGCTCTTTATGTTATGTAGCTATCAAGTTGAATTTCATTCGAACAACTAGACAGACTTCTTCTGAATAGATTTCGTTCAAAATGTATTTGGCAAGTCCAAATACCAAATTTTACCAGGCTAGCTCAAAGCGTTTTTGAGTTAAAGTGTTCACAGATAAATATACATAATGCCGAAAATGCATTTTATGAACTCAGGGAGTACAGGCAGTTGGGGGGAAGGCTGTAAGTGGAGATTTGTCAAAATCTCGAGTTCGAATTTTTTGATAGATTATTACAATACTTTTTCCACACCTTGTATACAAAAATGTAAAAATCATAACCACCTCGTTTAATATTGAATATTTAGATGGGCTAGTAGACACTGAGATCTATAAGAAATATTGTGAATCTTAATAGCAGTGACAAAACAAGTGAGAAACACAGCTCTGTATGAATATTGAATTTTGCACTTATTAATGATGACGCTGTAAAAATGACTAATATATCTCTTCAAGCCTGATCTTCCGAATAAAAACTTCGGTAGCATAACGGAATTCCACCACAAAAAAAAAGGAAGTTAGATCCAATCATTTTTTTTTTAAAGTGCAATAATCGATCTTGCCTATGTCCACCGCCGCTTGTGAAATAATCATTCAATTTCTTTTCAACTCACGTAAGTCTGGTATCCATTTCACACACACCAAACGAGGAAGTAAAGGAAAAAAAAAAAAAAAAAAATCCCGACATTGCTCTTTCTGTCCTAAGTCCCCAAACCTCTTCGTTCTTTTTCTCTCCCCCCTCCTCTCGACAGTGGGGTTTTTGGCGGGTTTTCTAATTTTGATATAGGGGTGCGTGCAGAAGTGCGCTCGCGATAACGTCCTCAAGATGTATGGGGTGTTCTGGAATGAAACACTGGAGTTATTTCTCTTGATTATGGGATTAGCGTTCTCTTTTCTACCCACCCCACCTTCCCTCTTGGAACGAGGGCTTTCTTTTTCGCCATTAAGGGCGGGTTTGAAGAGGGGATTGTGATTGAGATTTTTGCTTCGGGGTAAAATCAGTATCTCTGTTTGCGGCTAACGGAGATACGTGCGGCAGTAAATTAAAATCAGTATCGGGTCCGGGTGAAGGGATGGGTAACGTTTAATGTAGTGTTATCGATTTCTTAAACTTGTTTTATTTTTTGAGAGCTATTTTTCAAATGAACAAAGAGTTTCAAAATGAACCAGATTGAATTTGGTCTTTATGGAATATATTTTAATGTCCAGTGAAGGAAGACAGATAGAAAAATCACAATTCCAGCTTTGACAAACTATGGATTTACATGAAAATTTAAATGTTTTGTTTTGAAGCATCTAAATATACTGTAACACACTTCATAATCCTCGAAACTAGAATTTCTTACTTCTTCGTATACTAGATCTACAAAGAGAAAGAATTGTAATCGTCAAAAAATTCGAATCCTGGATTTTGACTCATCGCCACGTTTCGGATCTCGAACCTGAAACACATATTTTTGAAATTATTTCTGTCCTTGAACGTAATAAATAAAAAAAACATGAGTCAGACGAATGAAATTTAGTATAATGACTTTACATCAAATTTGTTGATTATTACCTAATTTTGAACAAAATCAATTCAGAGGAAGTCTGAATAGATTCCGTTTGTATTTTAAATAATTGCGAAATAAATAAATAATTCAAATAATTGCGAGAATAATTTTCTTCTGGCTGCCAAAGTACAAGTGAACATGATAAACGTAAAGAGTTATAGATAAAATTTGGTACAAAAGTTTAGCGTCTAAATTATAAATCCCAATCAAATTTTGATTGGAATTGCAGTATTGTAGATCCCAATCAAATTTTGAACGAAATTATTTAAAGGGTTGGAATTGCAGCATTGTAGATCTCAATCAAATTTTGAACGAAATCATTTAAAAGGTTGGAATTGCAGTATTCTAGATCCCAATCAAATTTTGAACGAAATTTGTTAAAAGGTTGACGGTCTTTAGTTTGTATTCATAAACGCAATAACTGAAAAACGCTAAAGACTTAAAAGAAATTTGGTATGTGGTCTTGTGACTTCTACAGTAGTTTCTATGTCAAATCTTTGCATCAATCGATTGGAAAAAAGAGCGTTTAAAATACATATTAGATTTTCAGGTATTTGAATATAACAAGAATCCCAGAGATTAATCATCAAAGATATTTTTACCAGATTCGGTAAAAATGGTACATTTATGCTAAAGATCAATATTTTGTAATTACTGTTCACCAAAATCATGCAAGGCCATGTCGAAGGTCATTTATTTTAGACGATGAGAAGGGGTAATATCTTTTTTAGAGAATATGCGAGAAAGTTTTAAAGAGACTTCTCGTGTTACTAAATAATAGATTTGGGAGATCATAACGGAAATATAGAATTGTATCGTACAATCTCAAAAACAAAGATTGAAAAGAATTGAATTCTCTTTCTGAAAACGCTTACAATACCCAAGTAAGAAGACATTCGATTCTGCAAAATATAATGTTCGCTATATATAACTAATTTTCGCTATATATAACTAATCTTTTTTAGAGAATATGCGAGAAAGTTTTAAAGAGACTTCTCGTGTTACTAAATAATAGATTTGGGAGATCATAACGGAAATATAGAATTGTATCGTACAATCTCAAAAACAAAGATTGAAAAGAATTGAATTCTCTTTCTGAAAACGCTTACAATACCCAAGTAAGAAGACATTCGATTCTGCGAAATATAATGTTCACTATATATAACTAATTTTCGTCTGCATCTAATCTTGAACCTAAGACCTTCTGATTCAAAAAGTAGGATGATTATGCTATCAGATTATTGTGGTCTAGTGGCAGATGTGAAACTAGCTATCTATATATATAAGTAACTTAACTAAAATAACTCTGGTTCAAATACTTTATAATATTTTTCCCATTATAGTGATTTACTGGAAGCATTTTCCCCATTGACTTAATTCGTTATTTTACCACAGATTGAAAATGTTTGTATATTAAATAAACAACACCGGTAAAAATATCACCTAAGCTGTTTTTTAAATTAAATTTATATAAAGGAATTTTTAAAATTGTCTTAAAAATACCCACTTGGAAATCAACCATGATACATAAAATTTGAATGAAGGCTCACAATACACATTATTAAATAATATACTCATAGCTATGATAGACTACTTAATACGAAAAAGCTACATTGAATCTTTGAAAAAGACAATTATAATTTCGCTCATATTATAACAGAAAACAACCCTCTGAACAATGACAATGCCTCAATTTCCAAAAAATGCCAAACTGACTTTAACAATCCCATTTATAAACAGAAATTTAAAAACAAATAACCTACGTATCGCAGATAACCCCCTTTTCTATTATCCAAGCTATTTAGTCGAAAACTAACATCTATTAATGCGTCAAAAATTGGAAATTTTTAACCGTGCACAAAGAACCTTGAAGGCCTTATTTACGTATGCACTGCGGAGTCCTGTTTCAGACTGTAAAACCTTGGAACTACCCATCCACCTCTGTGAATGGGATCTGCAAGTTCATTGCACTCCAAACAGAGAAATATACGGCTTTCTCTCGTTTTTGAACCAAAAAAGTGGAAGTAATTTACTTTCTGCAGAATTTTACGCTCAGTACTTTTCAATTTGAATCGTATTCTCCCAAGCATTAAGTTGATGAAAGCAGACAGATTGCGTTTTCGTTTATAATTATTTTTTTGGTACATTAGTGAAATTGAAAAACGTGCGGAGATACAACATAGACGCATTAATATCGGGAAATTTCGTGTAAAAAGTTATTAAACATAAGATTAATTTTGAAGATAGCTAGTAAAAGCAGTTAATATATTTCTTAATACCAAACAGCAGGATGAAAAAGAATAATTTCAGTACATGGCGATAACCATTGAGTAATGTTCATTGCCATAATCAAATTTAAATCGTTAACTAACTGGCTTGCTTTTTTACTTTCTGTTATATGTAGCATAGAGAAAGTATTCGTTAAAACATTCGAAAAAGAGATTTTGACGAATCCCAATATTTTAAGACTCCCCTGAATTCCAAAAACACTTTTTTAGAAAATGTTTGTCTGTCTGTCTCATCTATCTGCGACATAGATAACTCAAAAACACTTTGAGCTAAATGGATGAAATTTGGTATATGGTCTCTGCACCCCATTTGTCGATTGCTATCAAATTTTGAGCAAAATCTATTTAGAGGAAATCTATCTCAAGTACTGATCGAATACAATTTAACACGATTGCTACAAAACTAAGAGAACTAGATGGACAAAAATTTGGTACATGTATTTAATATCTATCAACTTCTGAGCAGAATCCAATGAAGGCTTGAAAGTCTGTCTGTCTATATTTTCAAAAACATGTAAATACGATAACACAGAAATGCAAATGACTCAAATATATTAAACTTGACATGGGATTTTGTAACTAGAAATGCAGTTTTGTGTCAAAATTTTGTTTAAATTCGGTTGGGAAAAAGATCACTAAACCACAAATTAGATTTTTGGATACTATTTATTAACTGCTTGCCAGGGATAAATCACCAAAAAACACACTCATGATCACATGACAGATTCAGTAAAAAATTTTTACTTCTTCCGTTAATCTTATACGTCACTTCCATGCACGACTTTCTCCCAAATAACACCTTTATTAGAGTTTATGCAAGAAAGTTTTGGGGTGACCACTCCTGCTGATTTATTGCCTACTAGCCGCCTTTGGCGACCAGCTGGTTCGCCAATCTTAATGTTCGTTTAAATTTTAATAATTAAATATTTTACGCAATTCCTACTTTAATAGATTCTTCATCAAAATATTTTAAATCTTCAAATTTTGATAGTCATATAATTCACTCATAATATTATAAAGGCCTTCAGTCATAACGTAATATGTATCTCTCTAATTTCCTGTTACCCCTCGTAGAATTTATGCTTTAAATTAAAGTGTAAATGATTAATCTGCAATTAATATAATAATATTTTTTACTGAAACAAAGTATTTTTTTTAATAATATGATTACTGATAATAGAGTCACTGAGCGGTTAAACTTTATGGGCACTAAAGAATATCTTCCTTAATTTATGTAATAGGTATCTCAAGAATTTGTCCACAAAATTTTCTCAGATTCATCATGAACAGATCGATTCATTAACAATGTTTCATTTTAAATGCATCCAACACTAAGAAAATAAAATGAATCGTTTAAAATAATAGGTCGAAAACAGGTTTTAAAAAACTACTTAAAAAACGATGTACTTAAAACTATAAGCATATACAAAAAATATATAACTAACATAAATACAATTTAATTACAAAAGCATGCAACTAACCTAAAAATAATTTAAACCATCCGTTGATAATGGTTGTCATGTCAACAGTCAGAACACAATGCGCATGCGTGAATTTTTTTCGCCAGTTACGGTAAAGCAAATGCGCGAGTTTTTCTACGCCAGTTGGGGTAACGCTATGCAGATTAGAAATTTTTAATTTCCTTTATTCTGTGTTATTTTAATTCAAAAGTACTTCAGAATGAATTTGAAAGATCGATTCATTAACAATGTTTAATTTTAAATGCATCAAACATTAAGAAAATAAACAGAATCGTTTGAAATAATCGGCCGAAAAATGTTAACCCTAGCCTCATTACTGTTAGGAGAAAAAAAAACTGAAGCCTTACTCATTTGGCGGTGGAGAAAATGCAAGATTTTTTGGCGGGAAAGTTACTTTTTAATTAATAATTAAAATTCTAATTAAAAATTCAAAAAAAGGGATCTCAGGTACACATTCCCGACCTCTTGGGTATACATGTACTAAATTTGGTAGCTGTAGGTCAAATAGCCTGGCCTGTAGATCGCCAACACACACACATTGAGCTTTATATAAGTATAGATTTAGCCGTCCATTTCGGGAATGTGTTCTCTTACTGATTCGATTAAGAACCATAAAATATTTTTAAGTGTAGTTTTTTTATCGAATTATAGCGTCTCTGAATGATTTAATTTCAGTTTATAGTTTGATAAGGGATAATCTGATGCCTATATCACGCACCGTCATGATGATTAAGGGATTATAAGTGAAACTGCTGAATTTCAAATTTGCTGCGAAATTCCACTAATTTTATCATAGGAACATAAAATACCTCAAGTACCAATAAATAATCATTTAATTATTAATATATTTTAAATCGCAAATATAGTTACTTACAATTTAATTCTGAATTATACTGAGTTTTTGGTTTATAAGTTACTAGTGGCTAGTTTGGTGACCACCTGATTCGCCAGGATTGCGAGGTGGAAATTGTTAAATTTACTTCTCGTTTTGTGCAACATTTGAGGATATTTTGGGATAGACCTTATAAATTTGAGCCGTTTTCAGATGAAGAAAACGATACATGGGCCGATATCCCTCCTTCCAAATTTCTGCGCCATGCTAATGGGAAGATATTTTGATCTAACGGATTTAAAGCTTACAGGGTAGTTCTGCGGTTAAATCGGATTTCGAATCTGGAACTCGCGTTACGAAGTCGTTATCTGGCGACAAAGTCACTGCGGATATATTACGGAGTGTGAAAGATATAAAAATCTTTTATGCGAGCTAAGTCCTAACAGCTCGCCTAGCACAGTTAATTTAAATTTCAGATTTTGCTAAATATGTTATTCGTACCATTTTAGAAATGTTACACCAATTCTATTCATTGTGCTATTCATCAGAACAATTCCCTCTATATGTCATTTCATCAAAAAGTCGAACTTAAATCCAAACTAGATAATGAATTCAATAACTAGCTTCATATATGGAAATCTACTCATAAATAACATTCAGCATGAAAGCATTTTACGCAATACGAAATAAATTATATATATATTTAATGAGAAAAATTGAAGTATCTATCAAAGTAGCAGAAAAAATTATACGACAACTAAATTGGTATCATTAACCCATTAACCTCTTCACTGTTTTGCCCGAATGTCATACGTGCAACGATTTATCGAATTTTTATAGTTGTAATCAAAAAATAAACCATTCATAACGATTATAATTCAATATTAAAATTACTTCGAATACATAGATAAGTCGAGTAATCAATGGATTTCCAGTTGAATCAAAATAAGAAAATATTCCCAAAATAGAAGGTGTCATCTTATTAGATAATAAAGAAAATAAAACAGTTAAGTAATTAACAGTTGATTTTTTAAAAACATTTTTGATCGGATAAATTATATACACAAAATTAATAATATAATTATATTCAAATTATGTTTTGTTATGAAAATATTTTGTATTTTGAAAAAGGGCACCGTTATAAAAAGTTCAATAAGATCATTTCAATAAAAAACAAAAGACTGTGTAATAGATCGTTACTATAATCTCTTAATTTACCTATTTGTGTACGTTATTTCCTTATAATATAAAAACCAAATCAAAAAATAGAATGTTTGAAATAAGAACATTCTGTTCCATTCAACTTAAAGACGACTTCCAAATTTGTTTCGCTTGTTGTACAGAAACGAAGCACACAGATTACATACTTTCAGCCACACATTATATTAACTGATATATACAGAATAAAACTAAATATTCCCACACACAAAATATATTTTCGACGCCAAGTGATTTATTTACACAAAATTCCAAAATCCCCAAATCGTGGCAGCTAATGTGTTAAGAAGAAAATATTTTGAATTTTCAGATATACTGTAAAAAATCAATTTTGTGCTGTAATATTTTCGCAAGTTATCACGGGGAATCATCAATATTTCGCCTAGTTTTTAGTTCATTCAATTTCTAACTAAAAACTAAAAAATAGCTCCGAGGTGCGCCTACCCTTCAAAGTATCCTTTTGCCAAATTTCATCGCTATAGGTCCTGAAATCTACCCTGTAGTAACCCTACATGTATTGTTTTTTTACTTTCTCGTATACGTATATTATAGAGAAAGTATTGTAATCGTCAAAAAATTCGAACGCGAGATGATGACGATTCTCCAAATATTAGGAAACCCTAAGTTCGAAAAGAAAAATTGGTAAATGTCCGTCGGTCTGTTTGTGATAAGGATAAGTCAAAAACTCTTTCAGCTAGACGGATGAAATTTGGTACATGGTCTTTACACCAATTTGCATATTTCTATCAAATTTTGAGTAAAATCTGTTTAGTGGAAGTCCGTCCGTCCGGCTGTTCGAACAGAAATTAACACGATAATTGCAAAACGACGAGAGCTATATAGATAAAATTCAGTCCACATATCTAACATCTTTAGAGTAGACACGTATCAAATTTTGAGCCAAATCCTACAAGGGATTGACCATCTGTCGGTCTGTACTTTCGGAAACATGTAAAGGCAATAATTCAAAGGCGCAATAACATAAATATATCAAATTTGATACGTGATTGTCACTACAAGTGCAGTTTTGTATCGTATCTTTATTCAATAAAGTGGGAAAAAAAGCGTCTAAAACCCAAATTCGATTTTCGGATTCTATTAAACGCATGCCAGGGATTAATCGCCAAATAACTCGCCAACAATGGCACAACAGAATCAGAAAAAATGCTAAATTCATGTCAAAGGTTAAAACTTCACAACTATTGTACGCCCAAAGCAATACGAGAAAGTTTTGTGGAGACTACGGCCGCTGGTTTACTATTGTTATACTACATTATATACTTATAAGAGTAGAATATTGTAGTCTTACACCCCCCCCCCCTCCCCGATGCTCATAACTTAGTTTTTAGTTCATTTATTCAGACATGGCATGAAATAATGAACTAAGCAAAATATAAACACCAAGAAATAAAATAAGATTAATTTGGCGACAAAATGAATAAATTTAAGCAAAAAGTGTTTGATATATTAAAATTATTGTAGTATTATTACATAGAGGAAAAATAATCGATCTAAAGAATGATATGAATCGATTCAGAAAATGGCGAAATCCTCATTTTCGCAGAAATATGTCAAAACTGTTTATTACCATTACATTCTACATCATTAGCTATACGAGATTTGGTAAGAATGTATTTCGAAACTTTGGTTCGAGAAACAGGATGATTTCTGAAATTGCAATCCATTTATAAAATTCTATAAGCATCAGTAAGCCTGTTGGAACTTCGGAATTAGCGTTCACTATAACCCAAATAAATGGTTATATGCAATGGAATAGTCTAGATTTCTCTATCCGAACCCAAATTCGAAATTCTTGACTTTAAGTCTGGGATTTAAATGATCAAAAAGTGATGAAAAAATGTCCTTTAATCATTTAAAATTGAAACGAGTAGGAAATCATGTGGATCATTGATTAATTTTCATTGTTATCAATATCTTATTATAATATTTGAATATCAATATAGAATTAAATCATTAACAGTTAAAAAATTATTTTAGGTTAACTCCAAGCATTTCTTCAGTTAATTCCGGGACATTTCATTTATAATATGAATAAAATTTAAAAAAATGTGGCGACATAAAATTTCTTAAAAAATCCGGAGATCTCTTGAAAAGATCTTAAGATCTTGAGATCTTATGTAAAACATTTACAATTTCATAGTGTTAATATAGAATTCAAGAAACAGAAAAAAAAATACAAAAACGTTTATAAGAAAATTGATTAGTCCATCATGACTGCTATTTAGATTATGAAAAAAATAAAAAAAATAAAAATAAAGAGAAATTGTAAAAATTATCTTCGTTTACAAATAAATAAATAAAAAGAAAAAGAAAGCGAATAAAAATGTTTAACAATGTATAATATAATATATAATAAAACAATCCAATTAATTTAAGTGCATAACGAATAATGAAACACAATAATAAAAAATACAAAATAACTGACTGCATTTGTTCCAAATAGTAAATGTAACCCTTAGACAATAACAGTATCCAAAAAAATAATTTAATTAATAAAACTTATTTTACTCGCAATTTTCAACGAAACGTAACAACTACATAAAAATGAATAAAAATAAAACACCTGCAAAAATTCGCCCAATACGACAATCGTTAAGCCTATAAATTTGCCTTTTGTTTCCCTCCAGAACACACTGGACACACACCTGTGCAGCTCGTATTTTATTTTTAACTCGTTTTTCTCGCACAAGGATATGAAAAACATATTTATTATCATGAAGGATATCCTGGAATTATAATACCGAATGAATTTGTTTTACATACACAGCCAATGCTTCATAAATAATAGGCGCATAAAATTTAAAGTACACACACATTGGAAAAGGTACTAGTTGTTGAAGATGAAAGCATGAAGCAAATATGAATGATATATTCGTAACAAATTAAACGTATGTAGTAGTTAAAAACACATACGAAGGTGTATATTTCCTATAAATAAACGAAATATAGTAAAATAATCGAACCTTTTTATTGAAAAAAAAAAACCGTTTTCGACAACAAAAAACCTACAACGGAGTATGACAGAATTTTCATGTTCAGTGAATTCAATAAACATATTAATAACCTTTATTTTACTACTCCAGTGTTTCTTAAAATATATATATGTAATGATATTTTAATTCTAATTTCAATTTAATTAATTTTCAAGATTTTATCTTAATTTAGCCCATCGTAACTTCATTCTAAAATATTCTCTTATTTCGTGATCCAATTCCACTTTCTTTACTTAATTAATTCAAGAGAAGCTATGTAAAATTGCTGAATCAGCTAAAAACTTCACATTCCCACACTCCGCGAGAAGGGATAGAAACATGTCCAGTAAGCACATTCTTTTTAAAACATCCCTGTGTTTTCCCTGCCTTGTCGACGCGTGTAACGAAAATCCCTATCGAAATCTCATTATATATTAACACTATGAAGAAATATTTTCCTTATTAAAATCTTAGGTTATATATGACCGAGGATAAAATGTTCAAGTGCTTTTTCCTCATTTCTTTCTGTGCCGGTCTGTGTTGTGTGTTGCTCGTCGCTTCTGCTGTAAATACTGCCTGCTTCTCCAAGATGAAATAAAACGACGTCATGAAAATGAAAGTCTCTTCACTGTCTTCGAAACTGCATTCTGCTTTACATAAAATTATGCTTACAAATTATGCTTATATATATGACAATTCCATCAAATTCCCTCTGAAAAAATGTCAATGTATTGATGATAAGCAAATCAACAGTCCATATTTTAAAGCATTTTTCAAATTTTTAATATTTATTTTCTCATTCCCGAATATGAAGTACACGAAGAGAAAATACTGTAATTGTCAAAATATTTGAAATAGACATTTTGACGAATTTCAAAATTTCACATCTTTCCCAGTCTTAAAAACACATTTTTGGAATTATGTTTGTAAATCTACGAACATGATAACTCAAAAACATTTAAGGCGAGACAGAATAAAATACGACATATAGATTTTACACCAAATTTGTATATTTCTATCAAACTTTGAATAAAATCCATTTAGATGAAGTCTGTCTGTTCAGCTGTCCGAGTGCTAGTGAATACGACAGCTAAAAAATGCAAGATCTAGATAAATAAAATTTGTTACACGGGTTTAGCATCTAAGATCTTAATTCTTATTAAATTTTGTATCAAATCAGTCAAAGGATTACTTGTTTATTTGTCAGTAGGTACTTTCGCACGCTTGTAAACGCAAGAACTCAAAAACACAGGACTTAAACTAAATAAATGAAATTTGGTACGCAATTTTGTTGATAACTATACTTCTATGTCAAGTTTAGGTTTCAATCGGGTGGGGAAAAAAGGCGTCCAAAATATAAACTTGATTTTTGAAAATTCGTATATTAATTGCTTGCCAAGGATTAATCGCCAAAAAAAATTGCTAACAAAAGTTTATTAAAAATGCTAAATTGACGCCAAAAGGCGAATATTTAATAAATTTTGTTAGGCAATTCCATGCAAAACATTCGTGGATTTACCTATGGGCTACAATTTCATTTCATGTACTTCTTTAATACAGAATATGCGAGAAAGTTTTCTTGAAACCACTCCCACCAATTTAATTTGCTACCCATATTCAAGTGCACAATGTGTTGCTTTAATTATTATCAGTTTATATAAAGATAGGTTATTTGTAGAATGGCCTTTCAAAAAAAAAAAAAAAGGATTTCCTCCCTAAAATTGTCAACTTTAAATACTCGGCTTCATAGCTCTTATTTCTCTTTCACATTTAGCTAAGGTTTTTATATCTTTTTATGATTTCTATTTATTTCCGAATAACAATAATAAAATTTAAAAAAATAACAATATTCATAATAATAGTTTTAAAAGAATATGTCAAAGATTGTTAAATATTAGTTTGCAATTTTAAGAACGGTATAATAAACATTTCATAATCATAAGATTTATATTAGACATAGGATTTAATTTCATAAAAGTATTTTTTATTCAATTAAATTGTCGTTAGATTTCTTATATATATATATTTTTGGAATTGAGGCTGGAATTTGAGACGACCCTAAAAACAGATAAAAATACCATTATTTCAACAATAATGCACCTTTATTTAAAAATTCGATTTAATTTTAAAATAATTTATTTTTTATAAGTTCGTTTATACGGGACAAAAACTATGAACAACAATAACTGATAACAATACTTACTTTGAAAAGCGAATTATTAAAATTTTCTGAAGACCAAGCATTTGATTAAAACATTCCATACGCCGGAATGAAAATATTAATTTTAAAAAACATAAAAACAAAACTTTTCATAAGGATAGACTTTAATTTTAATGAGCGAATAAAAATATGCAGCTCCGAATAAAGTTTGTTATTAGCTAATAACTGCATCTCTCTTGATTTATTTTTCATCTATTCATAGAATAATGCGTCTTAATCCGATTTCCTAATGAATTCTTGGAATGAAGTTGCAATTATTAAAATTCTAGCTTTAGGTGATTTAGAAACAACGGCTCAATTATTTCGTAAAATATTATGGAAAACATTATTGAACTGAACATACAAATAGAAACTCGCCTTGGTTGAAGAAAAAAAAAATAGCGATGCATATAAATTATAATTAAAATTAATATATTTCAATAAGGAAAAAATGATCTGAGTTTTAAAGGTTTACTAATTTTTGGTCTGTGGGAAGAATAATAATAAAGACAACTACTAAAAAAAGTTGTAAAATAGAGAAATGTTTTTATTTAATTGTTTAAATTTAATTTAAATATACTAATATCTTGTTTCGAAGTTACAAGACGATTATTTTGGAAGGGGGCTTGTTATACTGAGCTGTAGAAATTGAAGCTGTGCCACCTGAGCTAGCAACTCACCATAATCACCAAACTTTTACACCATACCAGCAGACGTAAAAATACTAACTGAAAGAAATATCAAGCTTTAACCAGTTAACTAGTAATCATGTAAAAAATACAACATTTTGCGTTACGATGACTTTATTCAATGACAATTATTATATTTATATAACTGTTTAATTATTTTATTTATAATTGATTACTTATTATATATGTTTATGGCAATTCAGATATGCATTTTTCGTAGAGGTCGAAACAATTAACTGGCTAAACAGAGAATAAAAACTTGGACTAGTGATCTAAATTCGGAGCCGAAATTTTGTCATAAAACTAATGCATCCATCAACTCGTTTTTTCTACAAATGTAGTTCTATATCATTGATAGATATTCAAATTAGTTGTTTAAAAAATATACATATTTTCTAAAATTTATTAGTCATTTGTTAATTGTTTTCTGAAAATCGATTTAAAAAATACCTTTATTTTAAAGAAAAAGAAATTATTATTAAATACCGAACATTTTTTGAGAAAATTTCAAATATTTTTTTCACCGGCTGAATTGATTATAATATAATACTCATTGATCAATTTTTTTCATCACTTTAATTCATCTTTATATAATATATTCATCATATATATATTATATATTCCAAAAATATTTTTATTACAAAGAAAAAGGAGTCGTTATTAAAAATTGCGCATTTTTGAGAAAAATTTCAAATTTTTTCCACCGGTTAAATTGATTATTATATAACACTCATTCAACAATTTTTTTCATCACTTTAATTGATTATCATATAATAATATATGTATATTCTAAAATACTTTTATTAGAAAAAAAATGAATCATTATTTAACATTGTTCATTGTTGAAAAAATTTCAAATTTTGTCACCGATTTAATTAATAATTATATAATACTCATTGGTCAATTTTTTCAACCACCGTAATTGTTTATTATATAATAATATATGTAATAATAATTATGTATTATAATATATGTTATAATAATATATATATATATGTTCCACTTCCATAATAATAATACGAAAAAATTTACACGTGTCTTAAAGAATTTCAAAAAAAAAAAAAAAAATTAATTTCCGATCCACTAATTACAGTAACTACAACCCCACATTTAAAAAAATAAATAAAGGGACCAAAAGATTATCTTGTTTTTAGACCGCTTTTATGCGTAACATAGATGTACCACTTTAGAGGGGGTTTTTTTCCCACTAGAAAGTTTCAAGAGCAATTTTCACTCAGTATCCAGTTACACGTTCAACATGACGTGGGATAACAAGGTTATGGTTGAAGTTCGTGTGATGGGGTAGGGGCTTGCCTGCCAAGTAGAATGGAGAGAATTCCAAACGATCTTTTCTTTCTTTTTTTTTTTTTTCGCTTCTTCTCTCCTACTTTTGGCGGGCGCGAAATTTGATTTCGGGAATATCGTAAATCTGTTTGAAATGAAATTTCGCCGGATGGTTTGAGACATTCCGCAGTCAAATGGTCACGCAAAATTCTTGAAGGATATCACCTGAAATACACTTTTCTTTCAACTATTCAAAAAAAGTTTTTTTTTTTTTTTTTTTTTTTGTAAATCTGAAAAGGATGCACTGAATGATATCAACAAATGTTCTTTTTAAAGCTCTGTACAAATATAAGGTTTCTAAGTTTTTATGGCTAATAAACAATATCTGAGCATTTTTGCGAGAACCTTTCCTGCATATATTCAGTACTAATTTTTTTTCAATTATTTTCTTTTCCTATATAAGTAGTATAACGAAAGTATAATAGTCGTCAAAAAATTACAAAACGAGATTTTGACGAATCTCCATGTTTATCTCCATAATTTTGAGAATCTCCATGTTTATCTCCATAATTTTGAGAATCTCCATGTTTATCTCCATAATTTTGACGAATCTCCATGTTTGAGTTCGAAAAATGTATTTTTCTCAAACATCCGTCTGTCTGTGACAAAGATAACTCAAAAGCGACTTGAGCTAGACGGTTGAAATTTGGTATAACTTTATATACTAAATTTGGAGTTTTCTATCAAATTTTGAGTAAACTGATCAACGGAAGTCCTTCAGTCTGGCTGTTCGAACATACATTAACACTACAGCTACAAAAGAAGGGAGCAAGATAGATAAGATTCGGTACACGAATTTAACATTTATGGCATTGGCACTTGTCAAATTTTCAGCTAGCTCTAACAACAGATTGACTGTCTGTTGGTCTGTACGTTCAGAAATAAGTAAACGCGATAATTCAAAAACACAATGACTTAAACATATCAAATTTGGTTTAAGAATTTGTGGCTACTTAAGGCAGCTTTAAGTCAAATTTTTATTTCAATCGGTTGAGAAAAATATGTCTAAATCACAAATTGGATTTTCGGATACTATTAACCACATGCAAGGTAGTAATCGCCAAAGATCAAGTAATAGATTCAGTAAAAATGCTAAATTCATGCCAAAAGTTAATATTTCGTAACTATTGTAAGTAATATTTCGTAATTCGTATTGTTAATATTCGTAACTATTCCATATAAGGCGTTTTCTGGCATGACAAATTTATTAGAGTATCCGAAGAATTTTTTTTTGGGGGGGAGACGCCCTTCACCCTTGAATAATACCCCTGAATCATAATCAGGTAACAATCTTTTTGTATAATGCTGTTGTTTTTTCCGACTTTTAAATTGAGATTATTTTCAACCATATTTGGTATTAGAAATAATGGATTTTTAGATTTGTATTATAATTCTTTGTTTTAATTTTCTGATTATATATTCTATTTAAATAAGCAATAATATTTACCTATATATAATTAAGTTCTTCCATTATTTTGATTTCTTTACGGATTTTAATATTAAAAGTGCATGTTACAATTTTATTATGAACTTAAGTTTATTATTGAAATCTTGATTTTTAAAAGTACTATCGGTTTACATAGAAATAAGGAAAATAAATAAATACAGGATAAATAAAATACAGGATTTAAAATTCAATATCATTATTTGGTAAAGTTCCCTAAAGCAATTTGAAAGAAAATAAAACTCTCGTTAATTTTCAATCTGGATTTTTGAAAATGGAATACTTTTTTATTGTAGTAATTATTGCTCATTTGAAAATTCTTTCCTTTTTTTTATTTTTGTAATTGTTGCTCTTTTGAAAATTCTTTATTTTTCTGTCGTTGTAATCATATTTCTTTTCTATTCTTTCACTATTCTTTTAAAAATTCGCAAATTTAATTTTTTTATGAAAAATCATTTTTTTCCTAACTTCAGATTTTGACCACTGTTATTGTGTTTCTTCAACATTTCTTTTTTTCTTTCCTTTATACAGAGAGCAATCTCTTAAAATTTATTATTGTACTGGTTTAAAACTGAGTTGAGGTAAAACTCACTGAGAAACTATCCAAGTTAAAATTTTCAAGATTTTGCAAATAAAAACAGAGAAAATTGAATAAATTGAACAGAACTGAAATACAGAATTTAAAATTCAATGCCATTATGTAGTCGAATTCATTGGTGTAATTGTAAAGGAAATTAAATTCTTCGCTACTTCTTTTTCTTTCGATTTTTTTGGCAGAAACCTTAATTGTCTAAATTTATCGACTTGAAACATCTTTTTATGAAATCCTGCTTTACAGTCGAAAAGAATTATAATCTAAGGGAATAAAGAGTCAATAGAAGCGAAGCTTAGAAACATTTCAAAACGGATTTTCCCATTTAAAACTAATTGATTTTGATCCACCGTTCACGAAAGAGCAATCAAAATGGGAGTTTATTTATAATAAAATGATTATAAGTTCATGCGCGAACCATGATCTAACCCGTCCAAATAACCAAGGATAATAAAACAGCTTCTTTCATCCAATTATGCTGTCATGGCTGTTGTCACTCATCAAATTTGAGATAAACTCTTTGGCGGGTATTTTTTCATACTGAATTCTTATTGCCATGATAC
The DNA here is from genome assembly GCF_947563725.1 of Argiope bruennichi. Lineage (NCBI taxonomy): Eukaryota > Metazoa > Arthropoda > Arachnida > Araneae > Araneidae > Argiope > Argiope bruennichi. Next base: position 41,578,690 of record NC_079155.1, read on the forward strand.
ATAATTGGACAGCAGAGCTACTGATTTTATTTTCGTAAAATTCCATCTTTAATATGCTATTATTACTTTTAAAATAGTGATAAAAACTTAGCTCCGTAAATAAAAATTCTTTATTCCTAATTTATCTATAAAATGAATTTTTCTTACATTTGACTAATGTAAATGAATGAATTTGACTAATGTAAATGAATTTTTCTTATATTTGACTACTGTAAAGGAATGAATTTGACTACTGTAAAGGAATGAATTTGACTACTGTAAAGGAATGAATTTGACTACTGTAAAGGAATGAATTTGACTACTGTAAAGAAATGAATTTGACTACTGTAGAGGAATGAATTTGACTACTGTAGAGGAATGAATTTGACTACTGTAGAGGAATGAATTTGACTACTGTAGAGGAATGAATTTGACTACTGTAGAGGAATGAATTTGACTACTGTAGAGGAATGAATTTGACTACTGTAGAGGAATGAATTTGACTACTGTAGAGGAATGAATTTGACTAATGTAAATGAATGAATTTGACTAATTTAAATAAATTTTTCTTATATTGAGCAATCCGATGTTCATTAGTTCCAGTTAGCAAGTTTTTAAACTCCTCTAGCCATTCGTGCCTTGCTGGAAGCTTAATCTTTCCATGATGAGAGCATACATTTTTCGATCGGCATACTTCCGATTGAATACTCAATACCTCATAATGAGCACCATTTATTTGTTTTTATTCGCAATATTCAAATACTGAATCAATTTATCACATTTTGCAGCCAACTTAGCAACTTCACGATCAGTTTTTCTTTTCAAATTGCCAAATTCCCGCTCGATCCTTCTTTGAAAATTTTCTTGATCTAATATCGGGAATAGTTCTAGGGATAGATACCATTTGACGATTTTCCGCCAAATTTTTCTCGCGAAGTCCCGCGGATGCTGTAATCTTCAGAATTTTATTTCTCAATATTATTACTTTATCTTTAAAGTTTGGCGCCAAATTTGGCGATACCCGTCCCTAGGATTTAGCGTCTAATATCGTTGGGCATCCCATTACTATTTAAAAAACAATGCAGAATTAACAAGTGTATTGCTTAAATATTCAGACGATAGCTAACTGAGAGACGAAAAATTTCCGTTACTCGTAAAAAGTAAACAAACCGGAAAACTATGAATTAGGGTTGTCATAAACGGCGAATCTAAAAGAAAAAATATTGTTTTAAACTAACTTGCTGTTAATGTGGTGTTAATTAAAGCTTTACTTTTATTTTCGTGTCATCATTTCACCTTCAAATGCAATATAAATACTTACTAAGACGTAATAATAATTTTCATTAAATAATTCAAGCAATACGGGCAAAGCAAATCTCAAATGCCATGGGTCAATGGGTCTACTAATCATAATCTATCGAACCCAAAACGCAATGTTTACATTAAAAAAAATAGATTAAGATATCATTTTAAGACAGAAATTACACTATTTTCACCTAATTGTTCATTCGGGGCAAAGCCATTCATTTTCTTAAGACTTCTCGCTGAAATAGCGATTGAGATCTACATAAGGAGAATTTTGTGAAGCGTCGTCTGCTGTGACATAGATACCATCTGGATAGGCACACTCAGGCCGCTGTGTATCAACGCAGATGAAGGCATCTAGATAACTCAAGTATCAGGTTACGCGGTTACTCATAAGCAACAGCCGTTTCCGTTTTAAATAGGCGATAAAATCCGTTACATTATATAAGCATGGTAAGATCTAGGCATGCCGAAACGTCAAACTGATTACAAATATATTGTTGGCGCTTTTACATGCTGTGTTTTTATATGGAATTTATTTTAAAGTTAATCAGATTTTTATATAGGATCATAAGCTCCAATTTAGGCTTCAAAATGAGGTATTTAATCATCAGAAAGTTTCATTTTAAATAATTAATAAAAAATTAAATTTTTTAACCTGTGAAGATTTTGAAACTGAAGCTAAAGCATGTTCATTTCATAGTTTGACGTGAAATACTCATATTTGGCGACCAGTTCGTTCGCCAAGATAATTGATTTTTTAGGCTGATAAATTATTAATATGAGATGCATTTTCTAAAAGAATTTTACCATTTTAGTTGATACAACAGTAAAACATGATTTCAAATGAATTAGTTCACTGCAAATTAAAGAGTGTACTATTATGAAATAAAAACGAAAGTGAAAATCCTACTATGGAGTTAATCTTTGGGAAAGGTACTCGACTGTATGTTTTGATGAATGAGTCTGAATTCCATCATAATATTTAAAAACATAGTAACAAATAGTGTACCAAATTGAATTAAAAATGTTATTAGTAAAATAAGATGAATGGTGGTAATATGCATTCGATTAAATTTTTTATTTGAAAGCTCTTTGATTTCTTTATGCTTTCGTTTCTCTGGCAGAATGGACTTTTTGATGGCACAGCGAACCCTCTCCAGAACATTTCTTATATTTTTCAGCTTTATTCGGAACTTTGAATTCCATATAACTGTAGAAACATTCAATGAAGTAGTCTACAATTCGTGAAATGGTTTGTTTACATTTAACTGAAGCCATTCGAGTCTAAATAAGAACTATTTCTCCGTACGTTAGCGTTTTATATATATTTAAATACAATTTTAATTTCAGTTAAAAGTGGGGTTTTTTTTCAAATTTAATCACTAGTTCGAGATGAATTATAGATCAACATACGACAAAAGAAAAATCAAGTTAGGTATAAAGTGATGAGCTGAATACTTCAATTTAATAAAGGTAAAATTACTTATTAAAAATTTATATCACAAACTTTTTTTATTAAAATAAAATAAATTACTGGCAACAAATATTTCATATCGAACATCGAATTTATTACATAATAAGAAAAATAAACTTCAAAATAAAAATCATAAGTCATTGCTTCATTTCGTAAAATTACAAAAACACAAGACAACGTCATAAACAATGAATGGGGTCATGACCCAGAGCATATAAAAGTACTGAGGTCGTAAAATCTAACAAGGTTTCTTTGTTTCAGTGCCTTAAACATTGTAAGCAAAAAATTGTTAAAAAAAATCACTTTGACCTAAAAGATTTCGTTAAAAATTACTAAATAATCATTTTTAATTGGCTGAAAATCTACCATGCGGAACCAATTCTAAAAAATTATAGTTCGTTCATATATATTTGTTATCGTAGCATATTATAAAAAAAAAATTCTGACGCTGCATTTTTCTGAAACTAATTATTTCCTGCAATGGATTGGAAGCAGTTCAATATTGCGTAGCAAATATATAACAGTACACCAAAGTGCAGACCACTAGAGTGAATCCGGAATCCATGACTGGTTTCCTGTTGGATTAATTTCATGTGATAATTGCCTCTAAGTTATTATTAATTAATCCGTCATTTATTTATCTGTTTATTTTTAAAGGGATTGGTGGCGGTTTAATATTGCATGGAAAATAAACAAATTAAAGTGCGGTTTGAACAGAGAGCCAGCAATCATGACTGAATCCTGGTTATTACAAAAAAATTCTGACACTGCATTTTTCTGAAACTAATTATTTCCTGTAAAGAATTGGAAGCAGTTCAATATTGCATAGCAAATATATAACAGTACACCAAAGTGCAGAACACTAGAGTGAATCCGAAATCCATGATTGGTTTCCTGTTGATTAATTGCATCCGACAAGTGCCTCTAAGTTATTATTAATTAATCCTTCATTTATCTGTTCATTTTTTAACGGATTGGTGGCGGTTCAATATTGCATGGTAAATAAACAAATTTAAGTATTTGTATTAAACAAATTAAAGGTTTGAACAGAGAACTAGCAATCCATGACTGAATCCTGGTTGCGTGAACTGCCACCGCCATTTGAATTTTCTTTATCACGAATCCTTTATTTTCTCATTTATTTTCCAATGAGAAGTTCACTTTAAATTATTCCTCATGTATATAGAGACACTATTTTGTCGCCACTAGAAAAAACTCGACAAGGCAGCTGACTATGGCTGCTTGACTGTAGGCAGCTGATTATTGCTGCTTGATTGTAGACAGCTGCAAGCAAGGATTACAAATTTTGTAATCGCCTAGACGCCAAATACATAAATTTTGCAAAAGAAAAAAAGGTACAGTTGAAGAAAAAAGAATTATAAAATAATGTGGCGATTAATTCTTTAATAAGTACAGTTGGCCAGAATCTTATATGTCTCATTATAAATATTATAGATCTAAATGAATGTAAACACCGAAGGTTTGTTTAAATAATATTGCGGACAAAAGAGGGTATGAGTCGTAATAAATAAATGAAAAGTATTTTCAGAAAGTAAATAAAAATTTAAAAAAATAAATAAATAACATGTTTATGCTTAAAAAAAAGAAATAATGTAAATTATATTGAAATGTGAAACTAAATTAACCATTAATTTTAATGCAAATTATTAAATGAGAGACCTCATAATGTCCACTACTAAGAAGCTCAAAAAATTAATATCCGCCAAATTCGTATAAATAAACTTGTTCTTACGTCTAGGTTTAGCCAGTTCTACTACAAAGGTTAGCGAAACAATGAGATGGTTACAAAACAAGAGACAGTAAATTACACAATGCTCATAGCTCAATGAAATTACTGCTATGCAAAATTGCGCGAATCTAAATTGCCTTCTACATTTTTAAAAAAAATACTATTTCAATTATGTTAAACCCATATTGTTATAAATGATTACAATTAAAAAACTCGCATAACAAATAATTTCAAAATGGTTTATGAACATTTTCATTAATACTAGTCAGCAAATAACTTACTGAGTCTCAAATAGAAAAAACATATGTAGATAGCTTTTCTTTAATAAATTACAGCAGAACATTGAAAATATAAATCACAAATACAAAATACCATAAATCTAATTTAAATGGAATAAGCGGATTAAATTAAAAAAGGAATTTAAACCTTTAATGTGTTGGCCAGTTGTAACGTAAAATAAATGTGTCGTTCAATTATTGTTTTAAAATATATATTATTAAAAACGCATTATTGTAGGAACATTTTGGATTCGAAATTTTTTTAATATATCAAAAGCAATTTATATCAAATTTACGGAACTATATTTAGGCATCTGATTTAATGGCATTTGGAAAAAAATGTAGGCTTCGAGATTCAAAAGATGAATAAAATACATTATTTTGGATAAAGAGTATTATTTAAAGTGTAATTGATAAAGAAAATTAAAATTCCCTAAAACTAATTTTTCACAATTTAAGAAAGCACTGCAATAAAATGAAGCAATAAAAATTTCAGAAAGTAATACATTTTCAACCCAAACTTCAAAAAATTTTTTGACCAACAACATCAAATCACGGAACAAACATGAACATGTAGAATAACCGATTAGTATAAAATTCCATCCGACATGAAGAACATAATATTTTTTTTAATATCATTTGATTTCTGGTATTATTTTAAAGAAGCAATTTATGTAATTCAGAGTTGAAAAAAAAATAGGACTACATTTATTAATTCACGCATTTAACAGTTTTTAACATAATACTAGTATTCTGCTTCAAGTGGACATTTACTTATATTGATTCAGACATGTAGTCTTTACAATTCCTTTTTTACATTCTCAATTTTAGATATTAAGAAATATCTAAAATCTAATACAACAATGAATATTTTTTGTAATCCTTAAACTACAAAAACACAAGTTACAGTTTTTAAAACTTAAGATCAATGTTTTCTCACACTACGGCTAATTTTTTATAAATAAAAGCTATTAATCTAATTAAGTCTTGGAAAAAAAATAGGGAATAAACCAGTAATTTTCGAAATTGACAATTTTATTTGTAACATTAGTATTCAACTTTCAGTTGACATTTATTCATATTGATTCACTCAACAAAGCCAACCGATATATGCATTTTTTTTAATTCACATTTTTTAATTCAGCTGTTACATAAACAATCGAAACTTAATATAACGATATTAAAATTCGATCCAAAGATCGTTAAAATCCAAGTCGCCGCAGAATATAAAATGTTCGATCACAATTTTCTCACACTACTATCCCCCCCTCCTATATACTATCCATCTCAAACAAAAACAAATCACTCATAATGACATAAAATTTCTTATTAATAAAAATATTTATCTACATAAGATTTGAAAAGAATTAGAGAGTAAATTAGAAATGTTTTCAAATGACTACTTTATTTGTAAAATCAGTATTCAACTTTCAGTTGACATTTATTCATATTGATTCACTCAACATTGACAAACGATATATGTATTTTTTACAATTTACAATTTTAAATCTAGCTGTTACATAAGCAAACTTAATATACCGATTTTTTATAAAACAAAAATCGTTAAAATTCAAGTCGCTGGTTATAAAACTTTTGATAACAGTTTTCTCACACTACAACTAGTTTTTTTCCCGCGACTTACGATCCATCTCAAACAAAAACAAATAACTCACCTGACATCTTTGAGACGTTTGAGTTCACTCATTTCCAGCTCGAAGCGAAGTTTGTTCACGTCGCACAGCAAAGCATCGCGCTCCTCCTTCAGGGCGGTCAACTCACTTTCCAATTCTTCAATCCGGATAAATTGTCGTTTGATTAACTTATCCTTTTCTTCGATAATCCGTTTTTGATCTTCCATGTTTTCCGCCATTGTTACAATTTCAGATGGGTCACTCAATAATTTCCAAACAGAGACACACTAGACATGATAGCGAAGCACACAGAAAAAAGGTACACAATTCCGGACAGTTTGGTTTCGCCGGTTTTTTCCTCAACCCAACGCACTTTGCACAGCTCGTACGGCGGACGCCATACTACCAAGAGTCGAACAGCGCTGTTCCATCGGCTGTCAGGTTTTTGAAACAGGGTTGCTTTGGCGAGAGAAAGATTCGCCTGAATTTGGCGCCAAATGAAGATGGATTTCTGGGTGTCAATTGAAGTTTGTTGGGCAGTGAAGTATTTGGAGAGAGTGTCGGAATTCTTGACTTTCCGTTTCTTCGTAAAATATTAAAATAGAAAGATGGTAAAGCCAAAAAAAAAGTTAAAATGTTTCTTTCTCTAGGATATTTGACATAAATGTATCTCTTATAAATTGTGTCAATAAATGTTTACCTTTAAATTATGTACAGTGCAGATTTAGATATATTGTCTCCCTAAGCAAAAGTTTTTTATGAGGCTTTTCTTTTAATAAGATGGTCGATTTAGTTTCATATTTCGGTACATTTTTAAAATATTCATATTTATTTTAGGTTAATATCATTAATTTAACTTTGAGTATATGTTTTTATTTATTTATTTATCTATTATGACTCCAGACTGCTCGCCATCCATGTCAGTACGCAATATTATTGAATGAAATATTCGGTTTTATAAATATTTTGATAACTAAGTGATTATAAGGCAATATAAAGGAATCCGATTATTCATACTTTATAAAGAGTTAACATTATCCCAATATTTTATCATTCATAGAATTTGTATTTTTTATAAACTTATTTACTTGGCAACAAGGAAAAGTTTTTTGATAGACCAATTTGCAATCCACTATTTAATTTATGGGCCTAGGCAGCTGAATATTTGGAAATCTACCTCTAATTATGTAACAAACCTTCTCAGCTGAATTTAAAAGAAAGCACCGTATTCGTCTAAAACATATTGATGTCAGATTTTTTATGTAACCAATGCTGGATTTCCGTCTAAGCAGAATAGGTAACTGTCTAATGTCGCTAAGCTGAGAGGCGGCCGCAGCAGGTCAATTGAAGAAATTTATTCTCTACGAGATTCCATCCCGAAGTCTCCCACCTCAGAAATGAGGATGAGAATCTTCCAACATAGTGGTTGGTTCTTGCTACCCAAGTGGGTATAGAAATGATAGGGTTCGACTACCTCCTATCGATGACGGGACGCACTTCCTATGGGAATGGTTTTACCGTAGCCGGTGATAGCCTTTACTACTCAACCATAGTTCCCGCCAATGTTGCTTTCGCGGCGGTCCGGTCGATCAGATTTATCCGTATTCTTTAGTGGTGGGTCAGAATAGCCGGTTAAGGTAATGATCAGAATCCAATTCCTGGCACAAAAGATTAATTATATTGTAATAATTAATTTTCGAAAACAGCAACACTTCAGATTTTGCTTTCTCTTTTATAAAGTGCATAATACATTGCAGATATCAGACTATTCGATTTTTGAGACTTGATGTATATCCTAGTTTAAAATCTCTCATGAATCTGAAAAAAAAAAAAAAATAGAAAAGAAAAGAAAGAAAGAAAGAAATATTAAATAAATAAAAACTATTTGACTTGTATCTGCCATTGTGTGAAAATAATAACTTAAAAGCTGAAAGAGTTAAACGGTGAAATGTAGTACAGAGTTTTTATATCACAATTGTATATCTTTATCGAATTTTGAACGAAATCCCTATACAAGAATTTTGCTCAAAATATTGAGTCCTGATACATCTAATCCTCCTGATAATCCTGATGATGAATAAATTATGATCCTGAATGCAAAATAAAGAAAAATATTTTAATTCTATTCTCTCTCCGAACATGATAACTTAAAAAAAAATGAAGCAATGAAATTTAGTATACAAACTTCATACTGAAATTGTATAGCTCTAACAAATGTTGAATGAAATCCGTTTACAAGAATTTTACTCAAAATATTGAATCCTGATATCCAAATTTCCCCCTGATAATCCTATTGATGATCCAAATATAACTTTAAATTGAAAAAAAAAAAAAACATTTTCGAGATTCTGTATCTCGCTCAGCACATAGACCTTTATAAAATTTTGAATGGTATTTGTTTATAAAAAGTCTGTCTGTCCATCCTTGCTCTGATGAACTTGATAATTTAAACAGGCAATTATCCAGATAATGGAAAATCGGTTTATGGCTTTATCACCAGAATTATAGATAAGTACGAAATTTTGAATTATATGCGCCCTCAAGCTTATAATCGATTTGATTACGAAAACTCAAAGACGTAATAAGATGCAAGAATGAAATTTGGTCTATAAATTTAACTTCAACTTTACAGATTTGTGTCAACTTTTGGATCCAATCAGTTAAAGGGGAAAACTTCAACCTGCGAATGTGATTTTCCACCCTTTACACTAAGAAATTCAGTACAAAACTTATCAAATCGGATAAGTCAAGGAGAAATTGAGAACGATGCATTCCAGATAGGACTTTTAACGTTATTTATATAAATGCTAACCTCATTGGCTGCTTGTTGTTTGATTATCTTGCTAGTAATTCCAGTTTCTTCAGCAAAATATTTTTTTAAATTTTGATAGACACATACATTATTTCAAAAGCTTTACACAGGCCTGCTCATTGTGATTTGCATTTCTCTTATTTTTTTTTTTCCATATCTTTATACATTCCAATTATATCACAGAAAAAAAGGAGCAGAATTTAAAAATGAAGGCTCTTATTTTTTTTTTTTTATGATATTGCTTGATTACGAATCCAAATCTTAATTTTCGGTACAGCAATTATCAAAATATTTATTAAAAGTGTGATTTACGTTGAAATTTACTCAACATGAAAAAATAAACCGAATCTTCTTGATCACAACATTGGGAAAATTCCATTATGAAATGTTATTAGCAATAATGTGAAAGGATTAAAATTCACTTCAACACTGAGACATACTGTTGTAAAATATGTTTAAAATATTTATAAATTAACTAAAAAAAAAAAAGAAAAATTATATGGCAAAAATTGGTATGGTTACAAAGGTAATATTTTGAATTTTAAGATGCTATAAAAAGGCATTTTTCTGCTGTAATTCAAAAGCTATCGTGAAGAAGTCACAAATTCTATTAATTTTTAAGGAATTAAAATTATAGTTAAAATTTCAATAAAATCGCCAGAAAGCGCACAGTTCTGCCCTCCAATGTATGCGTGCCAATTTTAGTATCTCTATATCAAACAGTCTTGCTTATATAGTGCCAACCAACACAAATTCACTTTCAACTTTATAATTAATAAAGATATCTCAAAATATATTTTTAAAAAATTGTTTCGTATTGCAAAACTATTCCCAATATCAATGCATCTTAAGATATCAGAGATTTAGAAATAAAAATTATACAAACACTGCGTAATTATTAATATTTTTTTTGATTGAATATCAGGAAATTTACATGTGGCCACGGAACAATTTGAGAATCTTTTGTTATAGATTTCTTTAAACTGTAGCTGACATACTTCTTTAAATAAAGTCGAAATATCATCGTATAGAGTAGAATTACAGCGTTTTTATACCCAGAGAGAATATAGATGTGCAACCCAGAAAGAACTACGCCATTTGCAATTCAAGGATGCACATTCCTAAAATCCTACATAGAGCTCATCTTCCCCAATTTAAAAATCCCTGGTCTACTCTGCGTGCCTTGTCCAGAGTATGATATCGACCCTGTGTGACTAACACCTTTTCCAAAGATTATGGGATTCTCCAAGGCGTTGCCACCAATTTATGATATAAACCACCCTGCGATCGATTCACTATTATTGGCTGCCAATCATTCAAGTTCTGAATTAACTCTGTCAAGAATTTTCTGATCTGATAGTGTGGATCCAAGTATACAACTTAAGATTAGATAAGATAATATTAGATAAACTTGTCATACCTCATCGAAGGATTATCCCCTTACTTACTCCGATAATATTTAATGTAATCGATAATATTCTAAGTGCATTATCTGATATTACGGTGGGTACCTAAATGAAGAAGGTAAATATTGTTTAATATGCACAGAACGCGTATCATATATGCGATCATAAATACAAGTGATAATCATTATTCTTGTTTTTTCTTGTACGAAAAATGCATCGAAGCTAGCAGCCATTGGTGATTAGGTTATAACTTAAATTATTTACTCTATAGTAGTCAGTTATAGAGTTAAAAATGAATATTTAATGCATTATTTTTAATTTTGTCTAGTGAGATCTTATTTCAAAGTAATGCCTTTAGGAAGAATTTTTTTTAAATCTTAATTTTAATATTGCCAACAGTACGCGACTGAATGTTCTGTCTGATGAGTTTGAATTTTATCATAACATTCAAAGCATTGTTACAGATTGTGTGATAAATTTATCTTTAAAAAATATATAAAATTATCTAAAAAATATACGGAAATAAAATTGATATCATTAAGAAAAGGTAATTTTGAATTTTGAGGTAATGCAAAAACCATTTTTGTGTGATAATAGTTTTGGAAGATACTAACATCAATTTCCATAGACAGATCATTGCGATTATCTGTCTGTAGATAGTTAAGCCTATTTTCGACTTCGATTTAACTTTACTTGATGCTTAATTTTTTCACCTAAATTTCATTTTCTTCCCTCATACTGTCTGAAGTTTTTTATGACACAGCGAGCAATCTCCCAAGAATTTCTAATAATATTTTGCGATTGCAATAATTAGCTAAGCGCAACATTGGAGTACATGCAGCTGTAAAAAGATTAAGTGAAATAGCCGGTAAATGTTCGTGGAATGGTTTGAATGTTGCTATCCGCCAATAAGTAATAAAAGCGATAACTGTACAGCACATTATTCGCCATTTTTCGTTTTTAAGCTGGCGTTTCCATTTGATAATGGTTTAATCATGAGATTTTTCTGAATATATATTTTTTTTACAATTTTTTTTTCCTTAGATACAGAAATTCTCTTCGCTTTTGTGCATGTGCCAGGGGACATTGTTTTCACAAAAATCGGGAGACAAATTAAAGATAGATGAAGAGATGTTTACATATTATTTAGAATACAGTAAGAGCCGATTATTTGCGAAATTGGATGGCGTTGTAAACATAGAAATATGAAAAATTGAAGAGCCATGTGAGCACTAAATTTAGGAATTTCGAATTAAAGTTAGATAATACTGTTAAAAATAACAATCGGAAATGAAGACCCGAAACAAAGCCTTGACAGAGATCAAGACGAAATAAAATAAAATAAAATAAAAAAATAAAAACGGAATTAGAAGTATCTTAACTGACTGCATATAACCCTTCTTCAAAATAAGATGTTCCAAAAATGATAATACTGGACTACTGGACTTCTGAAACAAACAGAAATCAAAATATATTTACGAAATATTGCATTAAATTACTCTTTCAGTTTTTTTTTTCTAAATAAAATACTCTTTCAATTGTTTGACAAACAGTTTAATTGTGTGTAAAACGTACGGTATGTTTAGTAAAATTAGTTTTAGATAAGAAATATTTAAAATCTCTGTTCTATTTAGTTTTAATCAAAAAAGGAAATCACTCATTTGCATTAGAAATTCGTAATTAATTCAATTCATTTTTGATAGTCAACCCTATTTTAAATTCAGATTGAAGCCAATATTGATCTTAACCCTGCCATACATAATCTTTCATTTTTCAACAAAAGTTGTGAGAACATAAGGAATGTAGTCATAAAAGTTATTTTAAACTTTGATTTTAAACAAAATTTTATACAATTTTAATAATTAATTATTCAATTAAAATTTGCTATAAACATTTTCTCCCTCAAGTAAAAAAAATATCGCTAGTAAACAACTTTAATAATATCTGATTAAATTATTTACAATTAAATAAAAGTATGTGAAACTGTTAATGTGATGCAGATGTGAATTTTTGTAGATTTGATTATATATTTGAATATTAAATAAACAAAAATTATTACTCAAAAATAAATTATTTTTATTCTTCAAATATATAAAACGTTTTTTTTTCTATTATAAATGTATGATCGTAATTCAAATATTTAAAAATGAGGAATAAATAAATCCTCATTATTTATTTTGTTAATCCATATAATTTGTGTAATTTGTTTAATCCATGAGTGAGAAATTATTTCCGAAATAAATTAATCTTTATTATTCAAAATGGAAATTTCACACCTTTGACAAAAGGCTTTTAACTAAAATAAAAATCGAATTTTAGAGCGTATATAATAATCTCGATAATAAACTATAAAAAAAAATAGTTAATATTTTGAGAAAACTGTTATACAAAGGAGCGAAAAATTCATATTAATCCGTTAATATTCTTGATAAACATATATCATCTCTGTATTAAGTGATTTTGTTAGAAAATGTTTCTTTTTTCCTTGGCACTTGCACATTTAAATGTAAATGCTTCTTTCTTTCAAACATTGTTTTTTTTAAAATTTAATCCTTTGTTAAATCGTTATTAAATAATTTTTACACTTCTTTAAAAATTCTGATTTTGCATGGATATACATGCAGCTTGTCCATTCTTAATAGCAGTCGAATAGCTCACTTCTAAGCCTTTAAAGATGAACATACTTCCTATTGGAAAAATATTTTAAAAGAAAAGAATTATGCAGGATTTACATCATTAAAATATCTTATTTCAAATTATTCTACAGGCCAAATCCGCCAACCAAAATTCGTGGAATTGTGTAGAAGATTGCCTGAATCGAAGGCAATTTGATTCAACGGAAAAAAAAAATCATACATGCTGACACCAGAGTGCATTTCATCAAGAAGACTTGTAGGAAAGAAGTTTTGGATACCATGCTGTAATCGCTACAAAACCGAGAAACATTCGAAGAGATCTTCTTTCCTGTGTGTTTATTTTGTGCCTTCCTAGTCCCCGGAGTGCAATTCGGGTTGTGGGAGCAAGAGGGAGGGAGGGGGGGGGGTTAGAAGTAGGATTTGAAGAGTCTGGCAAATAGAGACCATCTAAGAGCTTTACCTCACTTTAAAAACAACGTGTACAGACGCACGCGTTTCGAACGGTTGTAGGAAAGGTCATTTTGCGATTTCACTCTGAAATAATGGACATCTTGTAAATGATGGACATTATGAGGAAAAAGTTGTACCGCAAATTTACTTATTTCATTCTATATTGCAACATGTTTCGTTGTAGCAAGAATTGTTAAAATTGTACAAGCATGCAAAAATTGTAATAATTGTAAAACTGCTTAGAAATTGTAGATAGCATTTAGCTGAATAAAATATTATTAATATTTTAAGTATTTCCAATTCGTACGGATTTAAAAGTGCTTACAATTCGTATAAATGATTAAGGTTGGCCTAAATGTGTCATTTCTTTAATAAAAGACCCTCTTGTGTAAGTTATTTTTCCGCTCTTTGAAACAAATTCCTATACCTTCTTGATATCTTCCACTCAATTTTGCAAATTTCAAATAACTGGTTTCGCTTTTTTGGTCATTACAATACATTTTCTTTACATACTTCTTATGCTAGAAGTATAAAAAGTTATGAACAATAAATTACGTAATATGCTCATATTATCATTCATTTATACGCGTCTTTTATTTTGAATACTTTATTTTAATGAACAAAAAGGTCAATAATAAAGAACATTTAAGACTATTGCATTATTATATCAAGAAAAAAGATTTAGCAATGCATTCCATGCATTTTTTTTTTATCATTAAAGATGAAATGAAGAAACATGAAACGCTTTCTTTGTCCTGTAGCTTTCACAATAATTCTTTGCAGTATACTTTAGAAATTACAGATTCATTATGTAAATCAAAGTATTATCGTATAGAACAAGAGAAATTACGCAATGCCTCAAAAATATTAATAAAACATATTACATAATATCCATTAATTAAATAATTTCTAGATGTAAGAAAATACATTAGGGAAAATTATTTCAATCAAGTAAACGGACATTGCTTTTGTTTAGTTTTATGTAAATTAGTCCAGAGTCGAAATCAACAGTTGGCAATAGTTCAGTTCGATAAAATCTTATAAGGAAGAATTTGTTTCTAGTTTGGCTAAAAAATTCTTTGGTACGCATTAGAATTTGAAATATTCGTTGTTGATCAGAGTTACACGAAAACAACTGAAATTTAAACATTTGCTTTTTGAAAATAATGAGATGAAAAATCTTAATTATAAAATACGAAAACCCTTTAGATCTTTAGTATGAAAAAGAAAATATTTGGTTATTATAAAAATAATGGGCGGGAGTTTATTGAATTTCAGAAATGTTGGTAAATTTTGCCACGCACACGAAAGAAATTTTATTTTCTTTTGATTGGTTTGGTTTGGTTATATTAACGTCCCGTTTGAAGCAAAACTAGGGCTATTTTGGGACGGACCTCGTCATTTTGAACCGCGGTCAGATGACGAGACGACACCTAAGCTGGCACCCCCCTCTCCACACCACACCACACCACACCAGTCGGAGGACGTTTGGTCATGACGGATTTAACGTGCAACTGACCCCCTTACACGACGGTTCTTCGGTGGAATCGGGTCACGAACCTGAAACCCTCCGGTTCCGAAGCCGAAACCTTACCACCACGCCACCGCGACCCTTTATTTTCTTTTGAATATACTCACATAAAACTACTTCATTGTTAGAATCAGTTAACTATAATTTTTCTTCTAGATTATAATACACCAATAAAAAATAATTACATTACACTGAAAACCAGTGCGAGTGTTGAAGTGAACTAGCAGGACATGGCATTGGCGTAAATTTAACATTTTTATTGGCTCTATCGTGTCATCCTTGGCGAATTATTTGGCGATGAATCCCTAACATGTGATTAAAAGTATCCGAAAATCGAATTTTTTGTTTTAGATGTGTTTTTCTTAACCGATTCAATCAAAAATTTGGCAAAAAACTGCACTTGTAATCACAAAATCACATACCGAATTTGAAATATTTAAGCCATTGAGTTTTTAAAGGATCGCGTTTGCATGCGTTTGAAAGTACAAGCCAACCGACAGTCAACGCCTTGTTGGATTTAGCTCAAAATTTGACTAGTGACTATAGATGTTAAATATATGTACCGAATCCTGTCCTTATTTTGTAGTTATCGTGTTAAATTATATTCGAACAGACGGACAGACAGAATTCCTCTGAACTGATTTTATTTTGACAAAATTTGACAGAAATCTGAAAATTTGGTGTAAAGACCTTATGCCAAATTTCAACCGTCTAGCTGAAAGCGTTTTTGAATTATTTTTGTCACAGATAGACGGCCACTTTCCAAAACTGCATTTTTCGAACTTAGGGAGACCAAAAACATTAAGTTTCATCAAAATTTCGAGTTCGAATTTTTTGACGATTGCTATACTTTCTCTTTACTATGTATACAAGAAAGTGAAAACAATTGAAAAAAGAAAAAAAAAGCTTGAATTTAATATATACTGGAAAAGTTTTCGCAAAAATACTTTGTTATTATTTATTAGTTCGTAAAAACTTAGAAACCTTAAATTTATACTTAGCTTTTAAAACAGACAAAACAGACATTTTCCAAAAATGTAATTTTCGAATTCAGAAGAGTCTAAAAGGTAAAGTTTCGTCAAAATCTCGAGTTCGAATTTTTTGATGAATAACCATACTTTCTTTGTACTACGTATACGAGACAGTAAAAATAGTTAAACATTAAAAGTTTTTGCGTAAACGTTCAATAAATATTACTTTCTATAACGGTAGTACTATTAAATAATCCATAATAGTATCAAATTAAGCTTTTTTGCGATGCAATAGAAATACCATAGAAGGAATCACTGGTGAATTGATAAATAGACTATAGATATTTCAATTACTTCCAATATCTGCCATTATGTTTTTGGGTAATAATGATTGTTTTTCTTACATTCAGTATAATTTCTGAGTTTAAGTTCTACATAAAGTACATCTTCTCTTATTAAATCTCATAAATTTCATTTAGTAGTTTATTCTGAAAAAGAGATTTTTGCGCTGAAATTTATTTTTGTTACTTTTTCTGTTAAAATACATCTTACAGCAGAGATAATGGCGTATTCGTGTCAAAAGCAAGTAATTTCACAGAAAAAGAGATAAGTTAAAATAAACAGATGAAGTAAATTGAAAAAAAAAATTGTTTAATCGCACACGTACTATTAAAGTATTCACAGGGATTCTACTCTTTAGCTGTTCACTTTCAAACAGTTAGCAAATAGATAAAAACAAAAGATACAAATAATTACCTATTGTGTATGCGCCGAACTAATATCTTAATGGCTAACATTTTCACATAATGTTCACTAATTTGAAAAAAAAAAAAAAAAAAGATTTTTTTTTTCCTCAACATTTTTATTTCCTCGTTCACAAAGTATACAAAGAGGAAAACATTGTAATTGTCGAAACATTTAAACTCGAGATTTGATCAATCTCCATATTTCAGATCGTCTTGAATCCGAAAAACACATTTTTGGAATTACATCTATCTCTGAAAGGGATAACTCAAAAATGTTTTGCGCTAGGTAGATGAAATTTGGCGTGTGGTACTTACTTTAAATATGTAGATTTCGATCAAGTTTCGAGTGAAATCGATTCACAGGAAGTTTGGCGTCCATCTGGTTAAACATAAGAGAGCGCGCTGTGACAAAAGATTTAGAGCTGGGAGGATAAAATGTGGTGCACAGTTTTAGCATCTAAAGTGCAGATTCTAATAAAATTTCAACGCAATCGCCAAGTATTAACCGTATTTTTATCTACACATTTACATACATATAAATACTCGTATACAATAAAGCGTCATGCGAATGATGTGGTCTTAACGTAAAACGTAACGACATACATAAATGAAATTCAGTATATGGTTTTATTACTAAAATTGTAATTCGGAGCCAAGATTTGGCTTCAATCTATTGAAAAAAGGGCATTTCTTCATACTTGCCTTGTTACATCTATAATATGAAGCATATAATGCACATGTGTGGGTTTCTGAAAATAAAAATCTGAGTTTCCTTTGCTCAATATTCGCATTTTTTTGCGATGAGGAAGTGCATAAAACTTTTAAGCACGTTTCAGGAAGACCTCTGACGAGATATTTTTTTAAAAAAATAAAATCAAGTCCTTTTGCTTATACAGTAGTTTAATAATTGTCGTATAATTAAGAGACAACTGCACTTAAAATAGATAATCAATTATTACCAGAATGCTAACATTTAAAATATTTTTCCTTAAAATTTTGCTAAATTAATGTTTGAGAAATTTGAGTAAAAAAGATGCTAATCAGAGTGAAGATAAACACGATTTCACAAGTTAAACTCATTCTTAAATTTTTAATAATAAATTCTTTATTTCAGGAGAAAAATTTATAAATAAAGAATTCATAAAACAATACTATTATATTAACACATTTTTTTTTTGTGCGTACGACACAACCCAAAAAAATTATAAAGAAAATAATTTTGCAAACGATGTATAATTTTTAAGGATTTAAAGATATTTTGTTTTCATTTTAAAGGGACACGTGATCTAATGGCAAAGTCTTCGTTTTGGAAATAAGAGCCTAGATTCAAGACCCAAATCCATCTTGAGTTTAATTTAGATATTTATGCCGTGCTTCGATGCAACACAAGGACTATCTTATGTCTTCAGAGAAGTCTCATAAATTGACTCGTAATAAAAAGACAGGGACGATATTTGAATCGATATGTAGTCTAACTGACAGTATTGAGCCGGTATGCAGTATTAACCAAAGTTAGATATGTATTAAAATTTACTTCCAAATCGATCGGAAACAAGACGTTCAAAAATCATATTCGGTTTCTAATTAATAATATGGAACAATCCCACTGAGAGAAATTCTAGATATTGGGATGAAAAGCTGTCGTATAAGTAAGCAAGTTCTCGCTTCTCCGGTGAGTATAATAATAATGTGAGGTTGAGATATTTCTATACCGATATCGAGTCATTTTTTAAAAACCTTTAAAGAGGAACATTTAAAAAATCCTCGAAAATAGACAAAATAAACATCTAATGAATATTTCTTCTTAAATTTTACTATACGGTTAATATGATCATATGATAGATCAATAATGGCACTAAAGTATTGAAATTCTTTTCAATATTAATGGTTTTTAGAATTCACTCGTGCTATTTTAACATTGATTTGAAGAAATCAGTTGTCCAAAATTATCAATCAGTAATCCAGTTCATCCAGTATTCTCGGATTTTACTTGTCCATAAATTTTTCACAGTGAAAAAAAAAATCAAGAAAAAGATCTCTAGACATAAAAAAAATGGTTTCTGAAAAGTTTTCATTCCAATTTTCACTTTATATTCAATAGAGTTATACAATGTAATTCTTCATGCAAATTTATGAAAATTATAGACTTAATGATAATGTAAATTCTGTCGCTCTGATCTTTAACTCATTTGAAAATAATTAACTTTCTTTATATGCCTAATTATACTATTTTTGTGTCAGTCTAAAGCAGAGTTTTCATATTAGCTCACCATTCGAATTTTTCACTTTTTATCCCTCCCCCCCCCTTAAAATTGAAAATTTTACCATTTTACATTTGGAAAATTTTAACGAATTTTACCTACATGTGGGAAATAAAAGTACTTGCCTAGAAGATTTATCCTTTCAGATTTTTACTTGATACTATTATCATTTTATATGAATTAACAATGACAGTTCTCTCCCTAAATTTGAATTCCTATGAATATTATTAATTTTCTTTGAAATTGAGCTTATTCTATTCCAGCATAAATCTAATTAAGCCGAAGTCCGAAATTAGCCAAAGCAGTCCCCAGTTTTTGTCTGGAAATTAAACATTCCAGCATCTTCATTGACATTCAGAAAATCGAGTCATTTTGAACACCGAAGAGTTTATCCCTTTAACAAACCGCCATTTCCTCTAAAATCGCCACTTTGGCGATAAACAACAGGTTCTGGAACCAATTGCCTGAAACGGAAGAAAACTCGGAAATTCCCCTATGAAGACGATTTCTTTTTTATTGTTATTTTTTACAACTTTTCCCCTCCGGGGAGAATGCATAGTCTGGGTGGGGGAACGCGAAACTGATTTCATTAGTCCAGCAAATGAAGGAATTTTTCACTCAAATAAATGAATTACTCTTATTGCGTTAATTCGGCTGGCCTCTTCGTTAGGAACGGCGGAGAGCATTTAATTCATTTATGCAAATCGAGCTAAACTGTTTCGAATCTTGAACTTTATTAATAAAGTCTTGGGATGGATTAGAAGCTTTGCAAATTTCACGAAAGCGATCAAATGGGATTATTTGTTTGAAAGTGCAGGATGTTTATTTCTGTGGGAAGAGATTTGAAATTTTAATTTCCACTGTGTGCTGTTAAGAGGACAGAGCAACTAAGATTCTAAGTCAATGGCGGACAGCATTTAACTTTACTTCTTTACTTTCTGAGATACCAAATTAGAGACAGTATTGCAATCGAAACAGAAAAGTAAAAAAAGTTCGAACTCGAAATTCTGAAGAATCATCACGTTTTAAACATCCCTCAATTAGAAAAACACATTTTAGATATTACGTCTATCTATTTGGCCCCCTATTTTTGAACCGGATAATTCAAAAACGCTTGAAACTAGACAGAGGAAATTTGATATGCGGAATTACGGCATAATTTACAGATTTCTATCAAATTTTGAATGAAATCTATCTGACTAAATTTTAATTTCCACTGTGTGCTATTAATTTTACAGAGCAACGTGGAACACCCAAGATTCTAAGTCAATGGTGGCCTGGATACGCTTACTTTGCCATTTTACTTTCTCATGTACAGAATAAGAGAAAATACTGCAATTGTCAAAAAAAGAAAAAAAAAAAAAAGAAAGAAAAGAACTGAACTCGAAAGTTTGATTAATATTCACGCTTCAGACCACCCTGAGTTTGAAAAACACATTTTGGTATTACGTCTATCTGTTTGTGTGTCTGTCTCTGAGCTTCATACTCAAAAATGTTCAGGCTACACAGATGAAATTTGATGTATCTTAACCGGCTAATCGGACTGCCCAAAGGCACACGGAAAAATCTAAATGACCGGACCTCCAAGACAGCAGCTTTGGCGGGAAATATAGTTGAGTTCTAAGGGCCATCACCGGCCACGGTACAACCCTTCCCTTGGGAATTACGTCCCGTGATCGATAGAAGGTAGCCGGCTCTCACCATTTCTATGCCCACCAGGCTGGCAAGAACCAACCACCATACGGAAGCTTCTCATCCTAATTTTTGAGGTGCACCCCCCCCCCCCCTCTGGTGGGCGTGAAATTTGGCATACAGAATTATGACAAAATTACAGATTTCTATCAAATATTGAATAAAATCTACCCAGACGAAATCTATCTGTCTAGGTATTCGAATACAAGTGAACTGGATAATTATAAAACGTGGAGAGCTATATAGATAAAATTTGGTACACAGATTTCACATCTAAAATATAGATTCGTATTAAATTTTGTGCCAGATCTTTCAAAAGACTGATCGTCTATCGGTTTTAATTTTTTTTTCATGCAAGAAAACGCAATAACTCGTGCGTAATATTTTATTGCCCGTATAATTTGATGATTGTTTTCCCTGAAATATTCTATGGACTGACGAAGCTCGTAATCTGGCTTGATTTTCGTATATCAACCGATGATGATACAAATGGCCAATAATATTTGGATTGAGATTAACAGAAAATAAACAGAAAATACCCAAAGGTACTCAACCCCGCCATACCTATCAAAGGTCATTTGAAAGTCAAATGTCCCAATATCAATGAGGCGGGAGCTATAGCTGAATCCTAATGGCAATCACTGTCTCCGATACAACCCCTAACGTAGAAGGTATGTCCTATCACTGTTATAGAGGTAACTGCACTTTATCAACCAGGGAAGCTAGAACCAACCACCATATCAGAAGCGTCCCAACAACGTATTTAGGTGCGTCCGCCCTGAATGAAAGTACACACAATCTTCCTGAGGAATACAAACTGAGTGATTTTGAAATAGTTGAGTTGTAGCATAAGAAGTGGTGAAAAGAAAGAGTGAACTCCACTTTTGGCAATGAAGCTTGTATTTTAAGAGCATTTTCAATGTGTATCGTCTAAGCAAAATCAAAAATATATTCTTCCTCGTACAATTGCAAAATATAATTAGGATTATAAATATTATCAAATAAAATTTAAGCTATATTTAAGAAAAGAATAAGAATATTAATAAAAAATATTTGTGCTTGATAATTAATAATTTTTTTTATTGGAAATGGATTCAAAAGATAAGACATGACTTTAAATAAAAATGAAATGTTCGCACAGAAAATGTATGTATCATCAAAAATAATATAATTAATTTTTACTTTTACTGCTTAATTTGATTCAGAAAAAAAAATAGACAAAATTTGATAAATATCTAAGTATTAGAGATTTTGGTTTCCGAATAAGAAAAGCTTTTTTCTTGTATTAATGTCTGGATGTATACAATTAATTTGAAAAATGTGAAGAAATTATTGAAAATTTCATTACGATCTTTATACTGAAAATTATAAATTTGTTTCAAATTCTGTGCCGAGTTCGTTAACTGAAAGGTTGCCTTTTTTATACCCATTAAAGTAAAATAATAATAGTAACATTTTTACAAAGCATAACAATTTAACATAAATGTTATCATTTTTACTAAAATAGTGCATGAAATTTTAATAACTGTTTTTATTGACTAGTACATTACCACTGACATCCGGGGACTGAATTATGCACATCTTTAGTAATTACATTTATTCACGCACCGCACCCGTTTCTCATTTAGTCAGTATACTAAATATATTCATTTGCGTGCGCATTATCGTGCCTAAAATCAAAAACTCATTGTTAAAAGCATTGTTGTAATTTGGGAAGCCAACGGAAATTGGTCTTCCCAAAACTTTCTCGCATACAGGATTGGTTTGGTTTGGTTTAGTTATATTAACGTCCCGTTTGAAGCAACACTTGGGCTATTTTGGGACGGACCTCATCATTTTGAACCGCGGTCAGATGACGAGGACGACACCTGAGCTGGAACCCCCCTCTACACACCACACCAGCGGGAGGACGTTTGGTCAGGACGGATTTAACTTGCAACTCAATGAGTTAAGTTTTTAAATTCTTTTTGCTTTATGACATTTTGGATTCTTTATCTGCATAAAAGGATTACTTCGAATTATTTGATTTTTTAAACTACTTTCTTACTTGTAATTATATAAATTAAATCACCAAATTTAAAGTGTGGTAATTTTACTAATTATAATTCCACTTTAAAATTTACAGTCTATGATTGTTGATGGATTTCGAAACTCTTTGTAAGATCTATTGTTATACTAGCCGCCTTTGGCGACCAGTTCAATTGATATTTTATGTAACTTAGTCTCATAATAGGGTTTTCAGCAAAATATTTTAAAGCTTGAAATTTTGATAGTCATATAATTCACTTATACCATTATGTAGGCCTTAAACCGTTCTGTTCATTGTACTACGCATCTCGTTCTAATTTTCTATTAGCACCCGTGAAATACAATTTTAAATTAAAGTAGAAATGATGAAGCTTCAATTAATATAAAAACGTTTTTTACTGAATTCAAGCATGTCTTTAAAAAATGTGAAAGCAGAGTCATTCGGCATTGAAGTCTTATGTGCACCATAGAATAATTTTCATAATTTATAGTATCTCAAAGAATTATTCAACACAAATTTCAATAGAAATAAATCTGAAAATTTAAAGTGTGACAGTTGTATTAATTATAATTCCATTTTAAAATGTACAATCTATATTTGTTGATGGATTTAGAAAATTATTTGCAAGATATGTTGTTATATATCTATTTAAAAATCTAATTAATTATTTTATTATACAAACACCTTTTTTTATTGTGATAAATAGGAGGATGCTTTTTAGATTTTTTTTATTAAGTTCCTATCCGTAAATTAAGCCTTTACCTGTGATAAAAAACAATAATACAAAGCTTACCAAACCAACTGAAACATAAATATTTATTATCTTCATTTTTAACAAGTACACAACTAGAACTCGCATTTTAATGATATTTAATCAGTAATAGAATTTGACAATCTCCTAAAATTAAAAGAAGGAAATTCAGTGCTGAAAATACCATTGAATTCCTTAAGATGATTGATTTCCTCTTTCTCAAATAAATTGAAATTGACTTAAACTCATTCGGTATCCATAAGTGAATATCAGAATCAAGTATGAACTCAAAGAACGTGAGCTAAACTTCTATAAATGAAAGAAATAACAAGGTCCTCCAGTAATACAAGTACGCGCCTCCATGTTTTCCTCTCCGTGGACTCACGAAATCGTTCTGACATGTATTTTTATAGATTAATAAATTATAAGCCTAACTAACACCCGCTACCACCGGTTTCCTTTACTGTAATGCAAAACACAAATTCTCATGCTCTGAAAATAAAATTCTGTGCATTCGCGTCCTTCTCGGCCTTGTTTAGAATCCATAATTTAATAAGGAAGGAGAAGGGACAGTTAGAGTAAGCTGTAAAATTTTGAAGAAGTAACCCCATTATTTTTCTTAATTTAAAAGTGGAATAGATATATTTTCATCAAACGACATGAATACTACGGAAGGCTACTCCAGCCAGCTCTAGAGCATTAGTATACATCTAAATGTAATGTCCAATTTAGTTTAGTTATATTAACGTCCCGTTATAAAGCAACACTAGGGCTATTTTGGGCGGACTTCGTAATTTTGAGACGCGGTCAGATGACGAGGACGACACCTGAGCTGGCAACTTCCTCTCCACACTCGCCACACCAGCGGGAGGACGTTTAACGTGCACCAGATCAGCTTACACGCCGGTTTTTCGGTAGAATCGAGTCTCGAACCTGAAAGCCCTCCGGTTCCGAGACCTTACCACCAGGCCACCGCGGCCCCTCGCATACAGTATTAAATGTACAATATTTAGGAAAGAGACCATTAGGTTATAATCTTTGACGATTAATTACTAGGATGAGTTTAATACGCAATATTCAGAGCACCGAACATGTATTTGGATGCCTTTTTCCCGAGCATAATTGGATTAAAATTCTACAATGACTATCAAAAAAATAGTATACTAAATTCCATATATTCCATATATCAGAACTATCGAGTTTACAAGCTTGTGAAAGCATAGACTGACAGACATTCAGCCTCTTTATTTGATTCTAAATTTGTTAGGTATGAAAACTTTGAATATGAAACCTCTGTACCAAATTTTATCCGTCTTTTTATGAAATTTATTTTAGTTTCCTGTTGTAGTTAATTTAAATTCGGACATCTGACTGACAGACACTTCCTCTAAATGGATTTTAAATCAAAATTTGATAAATACCTACACACTTGAGGGCCTTAAAAGCCATATTCCTAATTTCATCCTTTTTACTCAAAGCATTTTTGACTTATTACGTTCACATAATAAGTCAAGATAGACATAATGTGTTTTTCGGTCTGAGGGGGGGTCTGAAACTTGAAATTCGTCAAAATCTTGAATTCGAATTGTTCGACGATGACAATACTTTTTTGTTATATATTTCGTTTATGAAAAAGTAAAAAAGAACAAAAACGACTGCGAGCTAATATCAATAAATAGATAAGTTTTTGATTTAAAGATGAACTTAGTAATTTTATCAAAGGCGCATTTCAAAATTACAAAAATAAACCAAAGACCTGATTGCGAAAAAAATCCTACGGAATTACAAATCCTACAACGAAGTTGGACAAAGAGGGTTACAGCTATTGATTGTTTCATGAAACTGATTTTATTTGTAAGAACACTCCCACTAAGGGGGGTACCTCGT
This sequence comes from Argiope bruennichi, assembly GCF_947563725.1. NCBI lineage: Eukaryota > Metazoa > Arthropoda > Arachnida > Araneae > Araneidae > Argiope > Argiope bruennichi. The sequence goes on from NC_079155.1 coordinate 41,604,282, forward strand.
AATTAGGAATGAAAAGCTTTCGGCATGGTGGTTGGTTCTCGCCATGGGTACAAAAAATTGCGAAGGTTGGCTTCTCCCATCGATGATGGGATGTACATCCCAAGGGAAGGGTTGTAACGGTGATAGCCCCTAGAACTCAATCACAGTTCCCGCCAGTGTTGCTGTTGTGGTGGATTGGTCACGGAGATTTTTCCGTGTGCCTTCGGGCAGGGCGGTAGGGCCGGTTAAGGTATACCAAATCTCATCTGTCTAGCCAAGCGTGTTTTTGACTTATCAAGCTCAGAGACAGGCAAACAAACGTATAGATATAATGCCAAAAATCATAAAATTTTAATAGCAAAATCTCAGACGAAATTTTTTTTTTTTTTTTAGTCATTGCTTCTTGAGTTACAACGTTTACATTTTAAAAAATGCACAAAAGAACAAGCAATCACTCTGTTGACAGATTTAGTTGAAATTTTGAAGCAAATCTATAATTAAAATTCTAAAACGGTGCACTAAAGTTCATTTATCTAACTTGTTGTGTTTTTTAATTATTTCGTTCACATGCTTTCGAATTACCAATAGACTTCAAATCTTTGAAGGATTTGGTTCAAAATTTGACCCAAATCTTTTTTTTTTTAAATCTGAAACTATGTGTCAAATTTCATTCATCAAGTTTTTTTTTTAAATCATATTTATCGCATTCATTTGCATTCGATCAGACAGACAGCCTTCCTGTTGATATAAACTTACAAATTTGGGGTTAAAATTACATATCAAATTTCATCCTTTTAGGTCAAACCATTTTGGAGCTAACATATTTATAAACTGACGAAAAGACGTAATTACAGAAATAAGTTTTTTTTTATTATTATTATTTTTTTTTTACTCAGGTGGATCTGAAACGTGGAGATTTGTAAAAATTTCGAGTTTTTTTTTTTTTTTTTTCCCTATGGACAAGTACTTCTAGTTACAGTTACATTTCTGTACATCAAGTTCATTTTTTTTGAAGTGAACATGTTACAATATAAATTTGCAAATGTTACAAAATGAAAATGTAAACATGCTTATAATGAAACTTGAAAAATAAAATTCATAAATGCATTAACTGAAATATCCAATTTTGTTCTGGATAAACTTTTCATGCATTTTACAAATGCAAAACGTATGGTTTAATTAATTCTCACATTCATTAAAAACTTGTTTGTATTTTGGTATTTATGAACAAAATTCTAACTATATTTTGGTTGCCAAAAAGTAAGAATCTATTTAATTTTAATACCCGACGGTCTTTTTAACACATTTGTAAATAAAATTTTTTAAATAACTTATTTTTAACATAGAATTTATACAGAATATTATAACAGAGAAAATATTTCTGCCAGCTGCAAATTTATTTCCAATTGAAAAACCTTTTAACTTCATTTAAAACCAATACAAAACATAGGCAAAAGTATCAAAAAAATATAACAAAAGCATCAAAGAAGATTAAGGTAGATCAGTTCAAATTCTTCCTGTTGCCTAGCAACGAAGTATTTATAAATATCCTTCTTTCAAAATCATCTGCATCTATTCAAGTTCTTATTAAATTTCAAGAATTGATAAAAATTAAAGGAAAAATTACTAGCAAATATAATTTATAACTCATCAAAAAGGAAATTGAATTTTAAGATGGCATTATAATATTTCTTGTGGGAGTATTTACTTTAAAGATGTAAAAAAACGTCAACATTTCAGTAAATTTTAATTGATTGAATATTTAATTAACATTCGTATCTTAAAAAGTTTATAATATTCTTTCTCTTGTCTTAAATATAAGTGTGAAAAACCTAATTGAATTCAGCCCAGTTATTTAAGAAAGTAATTTGAATGTAATATGTTATTTTGATATTTGAATGTAATGTGAAACATGAGTGAGGGACAAAATGTACTAAGCATATATATTAAAAACACTATGTCTATTATACAAGTCTGAAAAATATATTATATCTATAATAAAATTTAGAAAAGAGAGATGTAAGTTTGAAATGCATGATAACTGTTAACTGATGAAATACATGAACTGATTACTAATTTTAAGAATCACCCTAATTTTTTTAAAAAAAATCCTTTGTTTTAAAAAAATAAATATTTTGAATCACAACTGCTATATCAATGTACGAGACGTCACCTCAGATATAAGAAAGAAAAGATTCCGGCATAGTGGTTGGTTCTAACCATCCGGGTGGGTACAGAAATAGTAGGAGTGCCGATGACGGGATGTGCTTCCTACGGGAAGGGTTGTACCTTGGCCGGTGTTGGCCCTTGGGATTCAACAGACAATGCTGTCGCGGTGATCCGGTCATTCGGATTTATCCATGCTCCACAGGGCGGGTCGAAGTGGTTAATTTGTGATATACAATGTACGATTGCTTTTTTAAAATATTTTTTCTCACTAACTTAGCTTACAGAAAAGGTATAATTCTGACTCGAAACTATTACATATTGGTCAGATACACGCTTCGAAAAACCAAAAAATACGTAGAAATTATTTTAAAGCGCTAAATAAACATTTAAAATAAAATGGCACAATGTGTCTTTCAAAACTGAATTCAGCTTTAAAAAATCTGATAAATATAAAACCTTTAAGATGCTTATTATGGTGGATTAACTAAACATTACATTTCTAATATTAATTAAAGTGTTATAAATTAAGCAATGAATAGTATTAACTCTGCTCTAATACATCATTTTTAAACCAACAATTAAATAATTTGAATTCCTCGTTATGAAGTCAGTCTTTATACTAATGACCTAATTATGCAATCATTAGCTTAAAAATTATGCTAATCGTATAGAAAGAAAATGTAAATGTATTTTTACCCGAATGACTTTAAAACATTTCAAAACTGAATAATTCATTTATTCCAGACTGTAAGACGATACACTCGTTCTTGTGGATTTCAGAGCTTAGGGACCACAATTAGATTGAATAAATAGCTTGTTTTGTCCAAAGCTGGTCTTGACATTGATTTAGTGCAGCCATGAAATGCGGTTTTCTTCAATTTATTCAATCATTATACTGGCAGATCACTTTTGCTGCCATTTAAAAAGAGCGAAAGATAATTTAATTCTCCAGTTTTTGAATTACGGCACAGATAAGGGGGAAATTTTTACATTATATTGGATATTTTTTTTAACTTTACAATGTATTTTATAGTTGAAGTCGTTAGTTAAAAATGTTATGAGAAAATGGTTATGTGTAATATCACGACAAATGCAAAAATTTCTAAAATACTTCAAATAATGTCCTTCTGATTTTTTCAAGAAGATTACAATTACGTTGGCCTAAACTTCGGAATAACCAGTGGGGGAGGGGTGCCCTGAAAATTTCTGGAATAATTCTAATAAAACGAGTTATTTGTTTTCCAGTAGTATGAAAATTGCAGACGTTGGGTAAGGCCGTGGAAACCACAAGTGGTTCAGATTTTTATTTTCAGAATGCGACACTTCATGTTTTTTGCTTCATAGTATAGACAAAAAGAAAATTAGAATATATTTTAGGCGCCACTCTGCCGACCGATTTATACAAAAATATGACAAAAAATGAAATTTTAGAAAAAAAATCACTTACTGAATTTCACTTATAAAAATTTCTGTATTTTTGAATTATCCTCTTTAGCTACCTGCGAATGAAAAGACCAACAAACAGTAAACTCATTGGCGAATTTGGTTAAAATTTAATACGAAACTATACTTTGCTGACACATTCTATCAAATGATGACACATTTTTTTAAACTTTTTGTATTTTATAATTATTATAACCATTTGACCTCGGACAGACACATATACTTTCTATTCATGTATCTCTTTCAAAATTTGATAGATATCTTCAACTTGGGTGTAATGACAATGTACCAAACGTCGCCCATGTAGCCAAAAACATATTTGAGTTATCGTAATAACAGACAGACAGACATAATTCCAAAAAATGTGTTTTCAAGGCCGAGGGAGATCTGAAATATCAAAATTATCGTACTAACAAACAGACAAAAGTAATACCAAAAATGTGTTTTTCAGTCTGAGGAAGATCTGAAATGTTAAAACTATTTGAGAGAGAAGAACTCCAAAGCTGAGACAGACAGAACTCCAAAAATGTATTTTTCAGGCTGAAGAAGGTCTGAAATATCAAAATTATAGTGTTAACAGACAGACATAATTCCATAAAAATGTATTTTTCAGGCTGAGGGAGGTATGAAATATCAGAATTATAGTGTTAACAAACAGACATAATTCCATAAAAATGTATTTTTCAGGCCGAGGGAGATCTGAAATATCAAAAGTATAGTGCTAACAGACAGACAGACATAATTCCATAAAAATGTATTTTTCAGGCTGAGGGAGGTATGAAATATCAAAATTATAGTGTTAAGAGACAGACATAATTCCATAAAAATGTATTTTTCAGGCTGAGGGAGGTATGAAATATCAAAATTATAGTGTTAACAAACAGACATAATTCCATAAAAATGTATTTTTCAGGCTGAGGGAGATCTGAAATATCAAAAGTATAGTGCTAACAGACAGACAGACATAATTCCATAAAAATGTATCATTCAGGCTGAGGGAGGTTTGAAGTATAAAAATTATAGTGCTAACAGACAAACAGACATAATTCCATAAAAATGTATTTTTCAGGCTGAAGGAGGTCTGAAATATCAAAATTATAGTGCGAACAGACAGACATAATTCCATTAAAAGGTGTATTTTTCAGGCTCAAGGAGTTTTGAAATTTCAAATTATTGTACTAGCAGACAAACAAACATAATTCCAAAAATGTGTTTTTCAGGTTGAAAGAGGACTCAAATATCAAAATTCTCTTGCAAAAGGACAGGCAGACATAATTCCAAAAATGTGTTTTTCAGTATGAGAGAAGTCAGAAATTAAATTCTCAGATTCGAATTTTTTCGCAATTAAGGCCCTTTCTTTTTGTATACTGCCTATACATTTTCATACTTTTTACTTACTATACTTATATACTTTTACTTACTATTATATACTTATACTTATTATTTACTTACTGCATTTATATAGTTATACTTATTATTTACTTACTACATTTATATACTTATACTTATTATTTACTTACTGCATTTATATAGTTATACTTATTATTTACTTACTACATTTATATACTTATACTTATTATTTACTTACTGCATTTATATAGTTATACTTATTATTTGCTTACTACATTTATATACTTATACTTATTATTTACTTACTGCATTTATATAGTTATACTTATTATTTACTTACTACATTTATATACTTATACTTATTATTTACTTACTGCATTTATATAGTTATACTTATTATTTACTTACTACATTTATATACTTATACTTATTATTTACTTAGCGCACTTATATACTTATACTTATTATTTACTTACTGTACTTATATACTTATTATTTACTTAGCGCACTTATATACTTATACTTATTATTTACTTACTGTACTTATATACTTATTATTTACTTACTATATTTATATACTTTTTTACTGCCCAAACGAGGAAGTAAATACTTATTCTTCGATTCTATGTTTTATCAATAAATCTATAGATAGATTCTATAAGGAATTTATATATAGATGGACATAATTTCATACGTGTCTTTAATATTTGATGTATAGATACTCATTTGATTGATATATAGATATGCATCAAATTTTAGATTTAAACTCTCAGTGAGAAAAGTGATATCTGAAAATGTGAATTTTTTCCCAACCTAATGAATATCGAAATTAAACACAAAACTCGTAGTATTGTGAAAGTGTATGAAAAAGTATACAGAAGAAAATCTAGCTGTTTTTATTATCATTAATATTTTTTATATTTACTGGAGATATATTCCGATTTTCTTTTTACCACCAATGGCTCTTATCAAGAAAAACGGTGTTTATACAGAGGAAAAACATAAAAACAAGTTTCTTTGCTAAAAGACCCGCGAGGAGTCTTACTCTGACTGTATACATAAATACCTTAAACAGTTTCAGAGATTTTATCTCTGTGTTTCTTTCCAGTCAACTTTAAGAACTTTACTCAGATGAGAAGATGAAAGCCGAAACTTAACATCTTCTCACGGATTTTGTTTCCGATAAAGTCTTAGTTGCTGCGCAGTGGAGAAAGAGTCTTCAAAGATTTTATAGCAGAGATCGTCTTTAAATCTCTCTTTTTTTTTTCTGTACTGTTTCAGAAAATATTGCATTGTGAGTTCTGAAGTGCTGCTCTGATGTCAAAGAAGGCGGAGATAGAGATGAGATTTCCTTTTGTCGAGATGTTTTTGTTGTTGAACAAGGAACGCAAGTCTGGAAAGTTTCGACTTTATCGATATTCCTCGGATAATTTTCTGAAGATGTGCTGATAAGATGCTTTTTTTTACTTTCTAGTAAGCGAAGTATACAATGGGAAAGTATTGCAATCTTTAAAAAATTCGATTTCTAGATTTTGACGAATCCTCACGCTTGAAAACTCTGAGTCCGAAAAACACAATTTCGGAATTACGACTCTCTGCTTGCGATGCGATAACTCATAAGTGCACTACAATAGGCAGTGAAATTTGCTTTTTGTTTTTTACAATAAATTTATAGATTTCTGGAAACTTTTGAATGAAATATATTCATAGGAAGTGAGTCTTCTGTTTCTCTGTTCGATCAAGTGAACACGATAATTAGAAAAAGTCCTTACGGAAAATTTAATAGACAATTTTAGTATTTGAAATATACATTTGCATCGAATTTTAGATCAAATTTATCAACCATATCTTGATTGTCGGTCTGCCTATTTATATGCGCACAAACATGATACCTAATAAATGAAGCGACTTTGAGAAAGGAAATTTGATCCTGTAATTAAAATTTTAATTCTGTACCAATACTGTAAAGGTTGGGATTCTTCTTTTTTATTATGAAGTACAAAACGCTCATGTACATCACTCTGAAAATAAAAATCCGAGCACTCGTGACATTCTGGTCTTACCAAAGGTAAATTGTTTTTGTGGAAGGGGGAAGGCGAGAGAGGGATATTGGCTGTATTGGAATATGAGATAAAATTTCGAAGAAACCATTCCCACTGATTTTCATCCAAGAATTAATGTAAATTATTTTATAAGGTTAATGTGCTCTAAGACTATATATTACTACTGAAGGTGATATTTTAAAATACACTTTTAGTGTAGAAGAAAAAATTTCTCATCATTTTTCGAATTAAAGGAATATAGGATTCGCCGTGACTTCTGACCGCTCTTGGACCTTTGGACCTTTGCATTATATTTAATATTTATGCTTGAGCATATACAATCGAATAAAGTTGTGAAAACTATCTACAGAGTGATTATAGTAGTAAGAGATATGTCTACTAAAGTAAAGGAAGATAAACACAATAGTGATGCAGTATTAATACCAGCTTGTATTAAGAGGAATATGTTCTACTGGTACAGACAGTTTTCATTCGTAAAGAAAAAATTACATACGAAGCGTATTTCGATACTTAATTTTTTAAGGTTTCTATGACATGGAAATAGAAATGGGCATACTTCTGTAACAGAGTTAACGAAAATGATCCGATGATCAAGGACATATATAGTATGAAGAGATACTTAAAACTTATACGAGCTTATAGTGAAATACAGTATGCGCCAAAATATACAGTACTGAAATGAAAAGATGAACCAAATTACATTATTGTCATCTGTGAATTTATTTTTCCTCAAATGAAATTAACATACATACATACACTCTATTAGTGTGTAGATTTAACCACGGCATGCATAATGTAAGTACTCAAAGTTTGCACCGCCTCATTGTATACAGTGTTCATATCGTTCAGCAAATCCTCAAACATATTGTGAAACAAAGGTTGCTGCAGGCCCCTGCAAAAAAGGGATGGTTTTCTCACGTAATGCAGGCACAGTTCTTGGTGGATCCGCACAGTTTAACACACTCTCCTTTAACATTTCCCACATGTAAGCATCAGGTGGTGTAAGATCGGGGGAATGGGATAGGTATGGGAAGTCAGTACCACGTGAAATGATTCGACCTGGAAAGTTTTCCTGCAGCGTAGCTAGAGATTCTCGAGCGGTATGGTTAGTCGGCCCTCCTGTTGATACCACTGCCTGTTCATCTAAATGTTCCTTGGGCGACAGAACCTTCTCAAATCCTGTAAAAATGGCCCAATCACTTATTAAACCGTCTAATTAAACTTCTCTTGAAATTATTCTGCAACTCTTTTCAAATTCAGTTTACTTTCACGACATCTTCCGTATGAGATGAAATAATGAGCTCAACTACAAAGACTTTTTCCTCCGACGAGAGACCCATTTCCAACTACAACAACATAACACAACTTCAGTTTCACTACTACGAACACGTGTAGCTGGAGCTATGTCTCTTCGACAAACGCAACCAAGTTTTCGAGATGCGCGAGTTTCAGGACTGTATATTTTGGCTCATACTGTAAATTAAGACGTGGCGTGCCAGAAGAATATAGAGTAAATTAAGACATGGCGTGCCAGAATGATATAGAATATAGGTAAGCTCTTTAGTTGTTTTTTTTAACTAGCGTTATTAAAAAATTAGTTAACCTGCATGTGTTTTAATAACAGATTGTTCGCTGAGGTAAAGTGCAGGTACTGGGGATTTTCACCAAACGGAACAAATATGGTATATATATATATATGTGTGTGTGTGTGTGTGTGTGTGTGTGTGTGCGTGTGTGTGCGTGCGTGTGTGTGTGTGTGCGTGCGTGTGTGTGTGTGTGTGTGTGTCTGCGTGTGTGTGTCTGCGTGTGTGTGTGTCTGCGTGTGTGTGTGTCTGCGTGTGTGTGTGTAATGCAATCTAAAAACTTTTCATTTTTAAACACGAAATGTCTTTGAATTCATCATTTTGAACACATAGTGAAGCGATTTGTTTTCAAAATAAAATGACTATTTCGGTTTTTCAAATATCAAAAATTTTGAAGGTAAATAAATGTTTAGTTTATGTCAATACATTTCATAAATTTCGAAAATCAATTCAACTCTCTCTCTCTCACTCACACACACACGCACATAAATCGGGTATTACCTAGATAAAATAGGTAAACAGAAGAAACCATATTTCCTTTACATAATGAATCCTTTATTTGTGAAATTGGTTAGTTATCAACACAAAATCTCCTAACAAAATAACTGGATATTATAAATTTGATTAAAAGCAATATTGATAGAAATGATACCGAAAATTAGAATACTTGAAATAAGACAAAGTCTGAAAAAAATGTTAAAAGTTTGAATTAAAATTTTGCCTAATAGATTTACACAACCAAATCGAAATCGTCTGCAATAAAAATATCGAAATCATCCACACATCGCGTTATTTATTTTTGCTTTATTTATACATGCTTTATCTATTTTTTTTTCTTAATCTTTACCACACACCGAGCACTTAAACAGGATCGTTTTGTATCTCATTTCAATCAACCGCATAATTAATTCCATTTCGTCCGACCGCTGATAACGGAGCGCGATCATGGAATCCGATACAAAAATCGTGAAGAAATACTTCCACATCAGCATGACTAGTTCCAGATTACATTAAATACAAATTACCAGCTGATGATAAGAGAAACACGATCTGCAATTTTTTTCCTTTTCTTTTTCTAACTAAATGGAGCTGATAAGAGAATTCTGCTGAAAGCTGCCTCAAAAAAAGCGTCGTCCCTTCTGGAGAACGTCTTTTTTTATTCTAAATTATACATTTTCACCGCCTGTTGTTCCTGATGGAATCATTTTTGACAGGTATCTTGACCAAAAGCATCTTAGGTTCCTGATAAATGTTATTCAAATCGCCATGTCAGATACAGACAGATGTTATGATGGATGGACGTTAAATCTGCCTTGCAATTTTTAAGTCTAGAAAGAGAATATGTTCTTTTTTTATCTTCTTATATCTGGATTTTTTTAAGAGTCTTGTTTGATTTTTATAATCTTTTTAGTCATCTTATGAAGATTTTTTTTTTTGAAAATTCTTTGGAACATATTATTTTCAACATTTTTCTTTCAATAAAAATGAAGCTGGCGTATTTTTCTTTTCTCCCAGATTGTTGAAATAAAAATAACTTGCACAGATCATTAAATTTTATTGTTGTATCTTTGACATAAAAACCAAAACGTAGTTTGAAGTATTGATTTTCTCTGTTATAAAGGAAATAAATTAACTTAAAACTGTGAAATACTCAACCGAAGGGGATTAAAATAATTCAGTGCACTTTTTTTGTCATGTAATTTTTTTGAAAATATTTAAAATTTGGAAAAGAAATCTATTATTTATACTTGAATCTGAACTTCTTTTGTAATCTTGGCACGGTTTCAAAACTTATTTTACTTATCTTATAATGATATTTGTAAAATTCTGGTTTCTTATTTCTGAAACGCAACAAAAGGAAACATAATTTTTTTCTATTTTTATTTTTAGAATGAAAACAGCCATTATGGTTTAGTTAGAGAGAGAGAATAGTCATAAAAAAACTTTGCCAATATCGCCAATATATGGAATTCTAGATTCCAGGTATAATTATTCAGAGGTATGGGTTCGGGATTTTGTGAACGGTAACACAATGGAGTTACCGTTACCGTTACCGTTATAGCTATAGAAACTCGAAATTTTCGAATGACAACTCCTTCTTTTTCCCGTCGCAAAATGTTTACCGTGTACGAAATCCTAAAGAGCGTTGGAACGCTAAGTGTATTTCTAAAAATAAATGCTTTACACAAGTACAAAAATACACAAGTAATGAAATAATTGTCAGGCTGTTATTCCTCTGACATAACAGTCTAATAATTATTTCATAAGGGAAAAAAGATCTTATGATTTCTCTGAACATTTTACTATTTTTGTGCACTTTCCATTTTCTTTTAATTTCCCATGTCGTTTATCCCTCCGAGGGTCAGCTCAAAATTTCGGATAAGAAAATTCCCTCATGGTGGTTGCTTCTCTCTGCTCTGGTGGGTACAAAAATGATGTGGCTTTGGCTACCCCCTATCGATAACAACTCATGCCTTCTATGTGAGGGTTTGTATCTTGGCCTTTGATAACACTTAGGGTGCAAACATAGTTCCCACCAATAATGTCACGGTGTTCCGGACAGTAAAAGAGCACGCGGTGGCCTGGTGGTAAGGTCTCGGCTTCGGAACTGGAGGGTTTCAGGTTTGAGACCCGATTCCACAGAAGAACCGTCGTGTAAGCGGGTCCGGTGCACGTTAAACGTCCTGGTCAAACGTCCTCTCGCTGGTGTGGCGTGATGTGAAGAGGGGGGTTCCAGCTCAGGTGTCCTCGTCATCTGACCGCGGTTCAAAATGTCGAGGTCCGTCCAAAATAGCCCTAGTGTTGCTTTAAAACGGGAAGTTAATATAACTAAACTAAACCAGACATTTAGATTTATACTAATGCCCTAGAGCTGGGCGAAGTAGCCTTCCGTAATACTCATATCGTTTGATGAAAATATATCTATTCCAATTTTAAATTAAGAAAAATAATGGGATTACTTCTTCAAAATTTTATAGTATACTCTAACTGTTCCTTCTCCTTCATTATTAAATTGTGGATTCTAAACAAGGACGCGAATGCACATATTTTGATTTTCAGAGCATAAGAAGTTGTGTTTTGTATTACGGTAAAGGAAACCGGTGGTAGCGGGTGTTAGTTAGGCTTATAATTTATTAATCTATAAAAACACATGTCAGAACGATTTCGTCAGTCGATGGTGAGGGAAACATGGAGGCGCGGACTTGTATTACTGGAGGACCTTGTTATTTCTTTCATTTATAGAAGTCTAGCTCACGTTCATTGAGATCATACTTGCTTCTGATATTCACTTATGGATACCGAATGAGTTTAAGTCAATTTCAATTTATTTGAGAAAGAGGAAATCAATCATCTGAAGGAATTCAATGGTATTTTCAGCACTGAATTTCCTTCTTTTAATTTTAGGACATTGTCAAATACTATTATTGATTAAATATCATTAAAATGGGAGTTCTAGTTGTGTACTTGTTTAAAATGAAGATAATGAATATTTATATTTCAGTTGGTTTGCTAAGCTTTGTATTAATGTTTTTATTCATAGGTAAAAGCTTAATTTACGGATAGGAACTTAATAAAAAAAATCTAAAAAGCATCCTCCTATTTATCAAAATAAAAAAAAAGGAGTTGTAAATAAAATAATGATTAATTAGATTTTTAAATAGATATATAACAACATATCTTGCAAAGCATTTTCGAAATCCATCGACAAACATAGATTGTACATTTTAAAATGGAATTATAATTAATACAACTATCGCACTTTAAATTTTCAGATTTATTTCTATTGAAATTTTTGTTGAATAATTCTTTGAGAAATTATAAATTATAGAAATTATTCTGTAGTGCACATAAGATTTCAATGCCGAATGACCCTGCTTTCACATTTTCTAAAGACATGCTTGAATTCAGTAAAAAACGTTTTTATATTAATTGAAGCTTCGTCATTTTTACTTTAATTTAAAATTGTATTTCACGGGTGCTAATAGAAAATTAGAACGAGATGCGTAGTACAATGATTCAGAACGGTTTAAGGCCTACATAATGGTATAAGTGAATTATATGACTATCAAAATATGAAGCTTTAAAATATTTTGCTGAAAACCCTATTATGAGACTAAATTACATAAAATATCAATGGAACTGGTCTCCAAAGGCGGCTAGTATAACAATAGATCTTACAAAGAGTTTTGAAATCCATCAACAATCATAGACTGTAAATTTTAAAGTGTAATTATAATTAGTAAAATTACCACACTTTAAATTTTTAGATTTAATTTATATAATTACAAGTAAGAAAGTAATTTAAAAAATCCAATAATTCGAAGTAATCCTTTTATGCAGATAAAGAATCCAAAATGTCATAAAGCAAAAAGAATTTAAAAATTTAACTCATTGAGTTTTTTTCCGTATGCACACACTTATAAAAAAAAAGAAGTTTCTCGAAAAGGCAATTTCGAATATATAAGAAATCTGATCGACTTTTTTTGTAAAAATTTCAGTCAAAAGCCTAAAGTGTTTGCGCAGCGGATTACATTTTCTTTCTTTCTTTTTCTTATATAATTCCTGTTTTTTTTTGTTTTTTTTTTCAGAAAAAAAAGTTTTTTGGAGTAGCATTTGGCGAGCGAAAAAAACTATTATTGCCTCTTTCAAGTACAGGTAATGACACTCTATTATTTTAAATGGTTTTACAAAGAGGAGTTGTAGTCAGCAAATCTCCAAGAAGAAAGATTTACCGAAGGATATTCTAGAAAAAGTTTAATGAGAAAAGTCTTCTAGAAAAAAAAAAAAGAATAAAAAGATATGACTTAAAAAAAGTTTGTCGCTCAATAACTTTTTGACTTTTCTTATATGTGCATCAAATATTTTCAAACTTTTTCTATTGAATTATTTTTTTTTTACTGTGAAGAAGTGCATGGATTTCCAAATGGTTGATCTCGTAAGACGATTAGAAAAACAGCAAAGAATTTTAAATTATTTGAGGTATGTTTTTTACACTAAACTAATTTTGTTAATTATATTTTATCAGTAATATTTATTAACGCATATTTAAAGTTTATTATGGTTTTCAGGTACACACACACACACACACACACACACACACACACACACACACACACACACATATATATATATATATATATGTTACCGTTAAAGTATATAATGCAGTTATTTCATAGAATACCTAGTTATTCCATGAAATAACTGATCGTGTCCGTTAAAGTGTGTAAAATGTTATTAATTTGACACTTTAACTAGTTATTCTATGAAATAACTAGGTACTCTATAAATTAACTAATGAGAGACAGTTAAAGTGTAAAATAAACAATTTATCTAAAATTAAATTAAACTAATGATAGACAATTAAAATGAAAAAGAAGCAATTTATCTCATTTATGTAGCGTATAAATGGTATTTATGGAAACGTACCATAAAATCATTTGTTTTAACAAGGATTACTAAAATGACACTTGGAATTACAAGGAACATTATTTCTAAAACAAAAACATTTTTTGTTGACACACTAGGTTTTACACGAACATTTTTTAAATCCTTGACCAGTACTTAAACTTTGAGCTGTAGGAACCGACCGGAGCGATATTTCTACATCCGGTACTTCGATTTTAATTAATTTTTGTTCGCTGACACTGAACTGGGATGGGGAATATAATTGTTTTATGCGGCCCTTTCTTGTGCCCAATTGGAAAAATCCTTCTTCGGTTATTTTTATGATGATAGCTAAAATAGATTTGGCATCACCTTTTCCTCTGTCAACTTCAGGCACTGGGATACGGACGGTAAACCTCACAGAGGCTTCAGAATGAGATTTATCCGACATTAATTTCATCTTTTTCTCCCTATGGCCTGGAATAGTTCATAAATGCAGTAGGGGTGGAAGGTAAATGTATTTGTCGTGCGAGATATATGATATAGATTATTTTACACTTTAACGGGATGCAGATCGTTATTCTATGAAATAACTAGTTAAACCTTGAAATACAAGAGAGTTTTACACTTTAACGGACACGATCAGTTATTTCATGGAATAACTAGGTATTCTATAAAATAACGGATTTCATATTTTAACGGTAACATATATATATATATATATATATATATATATATATATATATATATATATATATATATATATATATATATATATATATATATATATATATATATATATATATATATATATATATATATATATATATATATATATATATATATATATATATATATATATATATATGAAATAAAATCAAAATCAAATAACTAATTCCAATTTCTATACCAAAAAAAATACTTATTTTAAAACAGTTCATTAAATTTATTTCTAGTTATTGAGATTTTAACCAGATCTTTGTTTTTATATGACTAATAATATAATTATACAGCTATTTCAAAAATATTTTAATCAATAAAATATTTCTCCCCAGATGAAAAAAATTATTGAAAATAAACACCAGTGGCATGTTAATGAGGGGTTTATAGTTACTTAAAATTAAAATATTGTTCTTTATAAAGAAATAATTTTAAAAAATGAAGAAAATTTTTTATTTAAAGATTTTGAAACTTTGTCATTGAATTTATGTGCCAAATTGATGTCAAATAACAAATAAACAAATGGTAAAATATTAAATTGTTAATTACTTTAAGAATAGACCCAAATGATAGTATTTAAGCTTATTGTGTTTGTAACTCTTTAAATATTTCTGATAGTTTCTTCTAAAATGATAAAAAGTCAATTTTAAACGGACAGTTTTTATTGTGACATACGAAACATTCTGAAATCTATTTACATGGGCATCACTTTTCATAAAAAAATTACTTTAATAATCTTACTAGTTTTTAGTTAATTAACAATGTAGAAATATTTTTATTAACAATTTCTACGTTAATTTATAAATTCAATATATTTGAAACAACTTAGTGGAACATCCCTATTTTTTTCAATTAAATATTAAAATAGGATTTATTGATCACAAATTAAATATTTCGTAATTATATGTATATATAAATTAAAGGATTATTCATACATCACACAATTAATTAAAAAAGTCTATTTATTTTATAAAATTAACTAATAAATCATATAAAAATAAATCATTTCTAATTTTTTCTTTGGGATTTTAGTCTTCAAAGTCTGTATAGTCCTAAATGTATTATTATGTATTATTTTAGAGAAACAAGTCTTAAATATGACGCATTCTTTTAAAGTGATCTTCTATTTTTCTTCCTGTTCTCAACAATATCAAAAGTTGAAATATTTCATTCTATCAAATATATTAAAAATTAGTAAATAAAAACTTAATTTTTTTAAGCAAAAATAAAACACATAAAAAGTAGTTTTAAAGAACACTTTTATTCAAATATTAAGATGTTAAATTGTTTGACTTTAATTACTTCCTAGATTTTTTTTTCATTTTCCTTTGTAATTCACTATCATAAATATTAGAGAATTTTGCAATCTATTTGTTTTCCAAATTCACTTCCAGCTGGCGCCTCGATAATGAAATCAAAATTTAATTTAATCAAACGATTGATCGACTAATACATACCAAAAATAATGCAATGCCAATAAGGTACATTGGATGTGAGTGAAAATTCGATTGTAAAATTTCCTGTTTATAAACACGAAACAAGTCAAAGTTATAGAAGTTATTATTACGGGACTGAAGGAAAAATTTAATATGATCGAATTGTCAACACAACAGTTATTTAATATGGAAGGCAATGCTGACTAATGTAAAATTTTACCGGTGACTTCAATTTTGGCTATGGGTATCTCTTGATGGTACATGGTACAGTTATCATATGGAGCTCAAAAAATTATCAGATCTGTTTATATTTATTTCTAATATATATTAATTGTATAACGAAATTTGTCTGTATAGAAATTCTTAAGAGTGCGGTTTTGATATCTTAAGCTGATCTATATCTCAGCGCCTGTCTGATGTTGGGCCATGAGGAAAAATAATACTTAAGACATTTAAAGAAAAAGGTTTAAGATGTCTGGAATAATAACAGTGTATCAGGAGAGAGAAAGGCTTAAGATGTCTGGCCAAGAAAATGATGATATTAGTGAGTGCGAAAGTGAAAGGCCTTAGATATCAGGTCAAAGAAATGTGCTGATGATTCTGGATGACCTTTTGATGTGGAAATTCTGGATGACCTTTTGATATGTGTGAATATGGCATAAACTCAAAATACATCAATGGAAACTGCTCGAATACTGAACATTCCTGAATACACAAATATTTGATGGAACTAGGGTATGTTTCCAGAAACTGAGACATGTTTTAAACATCTAATTTGAGAAAACACTCCATGGACAGGCATTCAATGTGCGGTATGCATCTGAAACGAAGCGAAACAAACATATGTATAAAAAAAGTAATGGCCAACGGAGATGAAACGTGAATAGAGGATGACAATGTCATGCCGAAGCTCTATTCCTGTCAACAATCCATATGTGGTACATCAAAAACAACACGAACCAATAACCATGAACGAAAGATTATGGTTTGTGTCTGGCGGAATTAAAAAGATGTTATTTATTGTGAACTCCTTTCGCTGAAGGAGATAAACTCGGAAGTTTACAACCCGCAGGTGGAGAAACTGAAACTGAAAGTACAGCAGATGCGTGTAGAGTCTGCGGACAGAAATAGACAAGTGTCTTGTCAACAGTCTGCAAAGACTTCTTGTGTTCTTGAATAAGCTCACAGAAACTGTGATGTATAGACTGAGATGGCAGTCTCCGCTCTCAACGCCTGACTGTCATTTGTTGGATTCCTTCAAAATTCTTTAGGTAGAAAAATCAGTTGTTGATGTAGATAGTGTCGAAAACGGCTTTTGTGTTTCTTTTTTTTTTTACCTACAAACCAGCTTGATTTAGGCACGAATGGAATCTTAAAAATCTTCATAATATTCTGAGAAACTTATCATCAGTTTATTTTTTCTTTCTCGTATTCAAAATAATGATTTCAATGAATCATCAAGATTTAGAACTCTTATTACCCCCCCCCCAAAAAAAAACCCTTCTCACATATTTTTAGAAATTAGATCTGTCTGCTTATCTGTTTGTGAAACGATAACTCAGAAATGAAGCAAACAGAATCAGTAAATCGTGTTTGCAGAAAAATATGTATCAAATTCTGTAGAAAGTTTATCCGAAGGAATTCTGATTTCCTATCCTTTAGCATACACCCGGATATGGTTATAAAAAATTTCAGGGGAATAAATACATGGATGAAATCAGACTTACAGATTTAACATCAGAATTTTAGATATATAGTAAATTTTAAACTAACTTCGTTTATGGGAGTTCAAAAAAAGGTATATTCTATTTTCTTCAGTGTACGTCAAACATATAAGTCTCCATTGATGATGATGTGTCCGCGCTACCACGGAAAGGGGTAGCAGTAGCTTCTGAGGGTAAAGACCCCTGAGCACCCGAGGGCGGAAATCTGACTTCTAACTCATATGAAGATGAAACTCACACATTCGCTTGTACAACCCCTTTTACAGGGGGGAGGGACATTCACGCACCTCACAGATAGAACACAGGGTAAAGAACAACAATGCTCGAACCCGGGACGCCCAGATCACGGGGAAGATGCGCTACCCCTATGCAAGGACGCCGGCATGCGTCTCCATTACGCATAAGATAACAAGATTTCACCAAGATGGTTGCATTTCCGAAATTGACGCTGACATTCATTGACGATTTTTAAATGATTACGCCAAGAACACCAAAATAATGAATTTACTTGATAACAAGATGTGTTTATTGGACAAATATACAAGAATGTTAAGGGAAGAGTGCTCACATAGATTGTTATACACATGTTAAATACATGGGAGTATAAAAGTTTTGAAATGTAATATTTATAATCCAATAAATTTAGATGCAGCTTGTCAAAGAGTTTCAAGATGAATATTCGATTTTCTTCAGCATACTGTAAGAATAAATAAAAAAAATATATATACATTCTTACTTTTATGTTCCTTTGGTTTATTGGCGATTTTCAGATTACGCCGAGAGATTTCCAAACTAGATGCAAAGATTTCGACAAAATGGTTGCATTCCTGGTTTTACAAGGCGATTTTCAGATGATTACTCCAAGAATATCAAGATAATGGTTTATGTGATAATTTTCAGATTATTTGAAAATTGCTAAGCTCCATTATACATAAAATGCCAAGATTAACCAAGATGGTTGTATTATCCTGTTTATTTGGGCATTTTCAGATGAAGTTCAAGATTGCCAATGCGAAGTTGTCAGTCGCACAGTTGGCGATGATTTCCTTTTCATGACGATTTATCACGGAGGTCATAAAAAAGAGGGATCTTCGAAATATGTGTTTATTGTGCAAGCAATGTTCAAGTAAAGATGAACATGGCAACCAGAAAACGGAAAGGACTAGATGAATAAAATTTAGAACATAGTTTTATCATTTAAAGTGTATACAGTCAAGTGTACGCAGTCATCTAAATTGTATACAGTACATATACGCATAACGCATGATTCGAGTACCCTTCAAAACAAAATGTAGAAAAGTGATGACTTGTTTTTGCATAGATGGAATGTAATAACATTTGTAGAATTTCATAAATTATAAAATGTATAAAATCTAGGATCTATTCGAAGAGAATGAATATTTGATTTTCTTAAATATACAGCAATTATGAATAAAAAAATGGGTTTATTATGCAACTCTAAAATTAATTCAATAGAAGAGCACTCACAAAGGTTATTTTCAAACAAACGACTTGCTTTTACGCAGATGGAATGCAATAAAACCCGTGGAAAGAAGAGTCCTCGTGTGGGTTGATATTTTTCTACAAGGTAGCTTGATTTTATATGAATGGACGCTAAAGTTTGATTGAAGTTTTTCAATAACAGACATAGATAAATTTATGGTTCAGAATTTAATATCTGAGTCAATTGGTTAAAAAAAATCTCTTTAGCTTTACTTTAATAGTATTCTAATTGCTTTAATAGTATACATTACTTTTTGCAAGAGGCCGGGATAGCCTGGTTGGTAGAGCGTCGGATTCGCGTCCCTTAGGTAACGAGTTCGAACCCCGCCGGCCGAAGATTCCCCGTGTGCTTGGTGGCTGACGCGCGTTAAATCTGTCGTGGCCACAGAGTCCTCCATGTCGTGAGTAATACCACTGGGGGTACTGGATCAGGAGTGATCGTTCTCTGATTAAGGTCTAAATTACGATCTGTGGTTGAGTGAATGAAATGCGTGAATGAAGTCCGCCCCGTAAAAATGGTTGTGACGTGTGTGTAGCTAAGTCGTTCTCTTGGCCCTAGATGGCACTACTATAGAAACAAAAGGCGCTTCCCCTCAGGCTTAAATCGGCTGTCTTTGAACAGCGGGCTTGTCCGTGGCAAGCGCCATAAGAAACAACAACAACTTTTTGCAAGAGAAACAGCCGAAACCATTTAAGAAAAACTCCAAAATAATGGCCTAAATGTAGAGAAACTTTTAAATAAAAAAAAGGATCATTCCACAACGAAAATCAAAATATAAAAAATATTCATTTTGATTGGAAAGATAATTAGATGTATATAAATCCATTGCAAAATATGAATACTTAAAGAAATTAATAAAGTTTAGTAGTAAACAATGGCAACAAAATAGTACTCGATCTTAAAAATGCAATTATCTTGTGAGTAATATATTGTTGAGTTGATATATGGCTAATTTAGAATCATAGTGTAAAAAAAAGGAAAAAAAAAAAAAAAAAGAAAAGAAAAAAAAGGAAAATATTTTAGAACTAAAATCACCTATTTGAACTTAAATAAATTCATTTTCACCTTCAAAAGAGGCGAAAGAATATCTCAACTCCTCACCTCTAATAAATGACATAATCAACACGAAAGAAAGGGCTTTGAAATGTTATTATCTCTAAATGCTGAATTTTGGGATTTTACCACTATGATTTTCCACAAGTGATATATAGTCTTTGAAATTCTGCTGATTTTTTTCAACAGCTACAGGTTTTTAAATGAACACAATGTAAACATAATAATATATATTTTGAGTAAACTTGTTTTAACCCTCTAATCTTTTCTGAAATTTGAAGTTGTCTGTAAGAGATGACACTTTTGATTTTCATACTCTTATATCTGAGAAATAGTTGTCATTGTATTGGCAGATTGAGATTGGAGCGTAGTACTTTGTTCCTAATACGGCGTTTACCCATAACTATCATTTGGAGAATGGAGTTTGTCACAACTTGTTCTAACTCGATAAGATACGTCAAAATATATCACGATCAAGTGAGATTTTTGATATATTTGAGGCTAAATGATAGATTTACGAGACTGAAAATGGCATTTGTTCCGTTTGGGTGATTTTGATTTAACGATAAAAAGCTTTTCTTAAAGGTTTTGTTACAAATGTTACTAAAGGCAATAAATATTAAGCTACATTAAGTGTTGTTATTTTTAAGATTATTATGTGTTGGAAAAAGTTGCCCTTCTTTTTAAAACTTTCTATAAAATACATAAAACATGTTTTATTTTATTTTGCACGAAGGTTTCTATATGTATGAAACGCGCATCATTATTTTATTTATTCGTGAATTCGCAGGTTTGTAATTTAAGATTTTTAAAGAGTCCTATTTCCCTTTAAATGACAACGGAAAAAATCTATTGTTGAAAATCATGCAAAAACTATTAGTTTAAAGATTACCACACAAGTTGGTATCATTAAAAAATTATTTCAAAAACGGATCAAGATTTTAAAATTTAAAATGATGTAAAAATCAGTTTCTTGAAATGACATTTTTTCATGTTATCGCTAGAAAATTATGAATCTCGTTTGATTTCCAACCAAAATTTTAAAGGAAATTACTTAAAGACTTACTTAAGTAAAGTCTTACTCAAGTAAAGGAATTACTTAAAGACTTACTTAAGTTGGACTTAAAGTCCGAAACATATTTGTGTCAAATTTGATAGCTCTAAATCAAATAGTTGTCCAGTACAGTATAACGACACACGTATATATAATGACACACGTACAAATACATATTGTTACAAACCTGTAATGTTGCTTTCCAGTATGAAAAGTTTCATCGTAAGAAAGACCGTTTTACAGTGAGCCCTGTTGAGTGCTAATCGGGTGCCGCGTCAGTGATCTCAGAGATTGGCGACAAACTTGGCAACCATTTGATGACGAATTTGCTGACTTTGGCAACAAAATAGATATTACTGGAAACTTCGAGAATTTTAGCAATTGAGCCAATAGAAATCGAGATTCTCCTGATTGGTCCAGAAACTTCTCGATCCGCCTCCTAGGATATATAAAAGAAAGGCAGTCTCAAGCTGCAGTGAATCGGAGTTGGAGTAGAAGACAAGTAACGAGTCGTCGAAAGGATAACAAAGCAATGGCGGAGTAGTCCAGCGTTGTCTGGAGCTCAAGCGAGTGTTGAACTGAGCTGTGTACCGAGTCCTTGTGTTTATTGTAGAAGCAGCATCGTGTCGCGTGTGGAGTAACCAGACGTGTAGTAGTGAGTCGGCAGTTGGAAACAGTGGAGAATTACAGCCGTTTGGAGAGACCATAGAGTGAAGCTACGAACATTCCCTCTCCTGCTAAATTCTGTCTGGCTGTTTTATGTGCTGTGACTGTTATTACTACCGATTACGACTTGTGCGCTACTGTTTGCTGTAGTGTACAGCTGTGTGCTGTCCTGTCTTCGTCCCGGCTCTATATATTTGTCAGCTGTGTATTTGCAGTCTTTGTATTAGTGTACTCGTGTCCTTTGTGGTGATAAACGTCGTCGTTGTTTTCTACTAAGGGACTGTTCATATCTGTCCATCAAATCAAAGAGAACCCCAAACGGAAGTAGCAAATCAATGACAATATTCTATTTTGTACTATCTCGTGTACAAAATACATTAAGAGAAGCATTGCTACAGTCTAAAATATCAACCTTGATATTTTTACGAATTTCCTCGTTTCAAAACACCCGAGTCGGAAAAATATATTTTTAAAATTTTGTTTCTCTGTCCATAACTCTGTCTGTGTGCAAAATGATAACTAAAAAAACTTGAGTTGATTGGTTGAAATTAGTATGTGTTTTTCAGATTAAATTTTTTACGAAATCCATTTAGAGGAAGTTTGTTTGCCAGTCTGTTGCCCGATTAAAAGAGGACATTATAACTACAAAACCGATATATATAGATAAATACAATTTAATACACAGATTGGGCATCTAAATTATAACTTTGAATAAAATTTTGAAATTTCAATATGGCTTGGAATGTCTATTTCCTTATACTGCCACATGCTTTCGCTTGCTAAGTGATAACTCATAAATATAACAACTCAGATAAACGAAATTTGGTACACAGTTTCAGCAACCAAAATATAGATTTTTATCAAATTTTGTACCAAATCTGTCAAAGGGGTGATCATTTGCTGTTCTGTACTTTCGCATACGTATACATGAATTTAAATAAATACAATGTATGACGTCATCTTTTTACTGAAATTGTAATACCGTGTCAAATTTTTAATTTCAATTGGCCGGAAAAAAATCGCCCAAAATGCATATTTGATTTTCTTTGCTTTATTACAAAACACAATACATATATGAGTGGTACCCTAAAAATAAAATTCTGCGTACGGTTGGTTTATTAACGGAGATACAGATAGTCTGAAAACAATCATATACACATTCATTAACATATAATTTTATAATTTTTTCAACTCTTACCTTCAAATAAGTTAATTTTTAATTATGTTTTGATACATCTTAAATAGATGATATTTATATACGGGTATATGATGGACCATTCAAAGAATCTGTATGGAAGCCATATGCGTGTCAGATATTACCGGATCTCTGTCATTACATTTTATAGACCAATCGATTGGATATTTCTGGAGAAATAGCAACATGTGCACAGGTCTCTACAGCTGGATCGATAACAGACATAACATACATAAATACAATCCAATTTCATCTTTCTTCACAGCCCGAAGCCGTTAGATTTTATGGTTGAATTACTGGGCGTCTACAAAATATAAATAAAGAAAATCTGGAACCTAAAAAGTTCACCGTCTAGCATTTATGGATAATGTTTTAAAATGAATCGGTAATAATTTTTTTTTTTTTGTAATTTAACCTGCTTTTTTTATCATCGTTTTTATTTGTAATTTTTCTTCTATTGGCAGAAAAGAAATACAAATGCCAGAATTCTTGGTATTTTGAGATCTTTTATTACCTCTGGAAATAAATTATATGATAAATACGAATATTATTATTTCATATTTTTATTATTACTTCATTATATTTTATCATTTTATATGCATTTGAATGTCCAGGTGGTTATCAAAATAATTGAAACAACTATGAATAAAAGTGACATTTAGGAATGGGCTTCGCAACCATTAAAATACAACCTAGTTATCAATTTTTTCTTTATTAGTTACCAATTACTAATCCTATTAAAAAAATTTACTACGAGGTAGCTATGAGGTGAAGTTGTATACGTCTTAATTTTTGTCAAAAACATAAGATGTCAATACTTTCAGAGAGTCGAAATCGTAGGAGCCTGACTAGCTGAAGCTACTATTGCCGAAATATCCCAGCTTTTAGGTATTTCATGAGGTATGGTGCATAAAGTCATATCTAGATAGATATAGTGCTGTCAGACAAGCTGGATAGAATAGTGGGAATGGAACAAGTGGACAAACTAATGGACAAAAGGAGAAGATGAGTGAAAAAAGATAGACAGATATTGAAGCGGATTGTAATGTCTAAAAATAAACAATGGCAGCCAAAGTGGCCACACAGCTTAATCAATAACTGGATTCTCCCAGTGTCAATAATTATAGTTAGAAGGCACCTTCATAAACAGAACATTTACGGCAGAGCAGCAATTTTCAAGTCACTTGTCACAGACATTAATGCCAAACGTCGTCTACAGTGGTGCCATCATCACAAAATCTTGTCGATTTATAAGAGGGAAACAGTTACATAGTTAAAGAATAATCTTTCACAATTTTCCGCTGAACAGGATGAATACACATTCGAAGAACACTTACACAAACGTATGGTCGTGACAGTCACCTTTCAACAGTCAGGCATGGAGGGGATCTGTCATGGTATTGGCAATCATGTTCTTCTTTTGGACCAACTGTAACTCTGAAAGGAAGGATCATTGGGGAGAAGTATAGAGAAGGTTTAGTTGATTGTGTCAACCCTACGATGCAAACTTTGCTTCCTGCAGGAGATGGTATTTTCCAGGATGATAATGTTCCCATTCATATAGCGGGGCTTGAGGAATATGAGGACGAAATGAAACATCGATCTCCGACCGCACAGTCTCCTAACTTCAATATAATCGAACCGTTTTGGTCTATTTTAGAGAGTTTAATCCGGAATTGATATTTCAGCTGGCATTCACAATACCTCCATGAAGAATGGTACAACATTGCTCTAACACTATTCAGTACTTTTATGATTAGATTCCCATTACATGCCACAGGTGGTCCAACATTTTATTAATCAAGATTCTGTATTCGTTTCTGTTATTTCCATTATTTTAATAAACACTTGTATCAAATGAACTATAAACTAGTTGGTCAATGTACAATAAATATATTGTATTTGAATTTGCTCTTTCCCAGAAAATCATCTAGTTGTAATAAATATTTTACATATACAAATTCTTTGTTTAATTTTAAGGTATGCTTTTTACTTTCTGGTAAATGAATAAAAAAAACAACTATAACTGTCAAAAATTTCAAAAAAGAGATTTCGACGATATCCTCGTTTCAGATCTCCCTCAGTCCAAAAAACACGTTTTTTTTTGGGAACTGGATAATTACAAAGAATTAGGTAGATAAAATGCGGTTAGATTTGGATTTAAATAGATTAGATTTAGATTTAGATTTGGAATTGGAATCTAAAATATAGATTTTTGAACCAAATCCGCCAAGAGGTTGTCCGTCTGCTGGTCTATACTTTTGTATGCATGTTAACGCAATAACTCATGAACAGATTGGCTTAAATCAATGAAATTCGGTATTTGATTTTGTGACTACAACTATTGCTTCATGGCAAATTTTGCTATCAATCGGCTGGTAAAAAGGCCTCCAAAATGCATATTCTCGCGATAGATACAGTGAAAATGCTATATTCTATACAGAGATCTATATTTCATTATCTTTCACCTGTTGCTGTTGGCGATAAGCGAGGATCGAACTCGCAACCTTATGGTTCGTAGCCGAGTAACATGACCACAAGACAAAAGAAATTTCTCATGTCTCGTAGCTGTTATCTGGCTTATAAAGCGTCACCACATTACTCCCCCTCCAGTGCGTCGGAGGTGTGACGAACGATATTTTGTCCTGTTTTTGCTGTTATTAGTGGTGATATTGGCTGTTGCGCCTTATCCATTTTTTTTAATTAGCTGATTATTTATCAGCTTCATTTTTTTGGCTGCTTATTTATCAGCTTCATTTTTTTTGGCTAATTATTTATCAGCTTCATTTTTTTTGGCTAATTATTTATCAGCTTTATTTTTTTTTAAATTTATTTATTGGCTCATTTTTTATCAGCTTATTGATTTTATTTATTTCTGGTAGAGGGCGCCACAACAGTTGTATGAAGGTTGTGTATTTTCGTCATCGGGTCACCAATGTTGCTATTAGCGATAAGCGAGGATCGAACTCGCAACCTTATGGTTCGTAGCTGAGTAACATGACCACAAGACAAAAGAAATTTCTCATGTCTCGTAGCTGTTATCTGGCTTATAAAGCGCCACCACACACCAATACTATTCAACGCATTTGCAGGTGTATAGATAATACTTTTTTCCTTAATTTAGAGGTGACATCTCATTTTGTTCAACGATTTAATAAATTTGTTGAAAAATTTGCTGTACAATTTCGATGAAAAAATATTTACTACTGGTTCTTGAGTAATTTATAAGACAAAATGAAACAGGTGCCTTATAAATCATCTTGCGTTTCATTCTTTTATAAATGTTTTTTCAAATGTTATAGAAGATAAGCTCTTTTGTATATACGTCACTTTTATTAAAATTATTCTTTTTAATCTCATTTCCCTTTCCTGTCTTTTATCCGGGGTTCTCTGAGGTGAAACTGAAAATGATGACGAGAATTTGAATTTGGATCTCATCTTCGAATCTGTATATCATATCATACTCGTGCAGTATACAATTTAACTGTCTAAATCATACATCAAAAGACTCTCGTGAAAGTATCATGCTTAAATCTTATTATCGAAATTGTTTATATATAATTTTTCTTGACCTCCAATTTAATCTGTTTTAAACCAGAAAAGACTTATTTGTTAAAACTGTTTCGATTGCTGTTATTCCCAGTGGTGAACTTCGGTACTTGCAGCTTTAGTCATTGAACAGATTGTCCAACATATTTTTAACATATTCATGATTTTTTTTTATCATTTTCATTTTAAAAACTGTTTTTTTCTTTACTTACCTATTATGACTACAGATTGCCATGCATCTACATTTGTACACAATAATATCGAAGCAGATTTACGATGGTTACAAATGTTCCAATAACAATGAACATAATGAAACATATTGGAACCTGATTAATTATATTTGTTGCTATATTAATATTTCCTAATATTTCAGAGAATATTAAAAGTTTCTAATATTTGTATTTTTAATAACTTATTTATATACCTATGAATCTCTCTTATCCTAGTTAGCCTAAGTAGCTGCCTAATTTAACTTGTTGAAAATCCGTCATTGGTTTTCTTATCTTTAAGTGTCAATTCAAATGTAGATTATACTATAGATTCATCAAAAAAATTATGCTTTATTTTATATCACTGAAGGCATTTTACCAGAAATTCAACTTAATCAATTTATCAAGATTATTAAAGCCAATTCGAAGACAATTCTTGAGAACATCTATAATAATATTGCATGCAGTTTTATCAACTTGTTCCACCTCAAAAGATGATTCAAAAAAGAAATATTTGCTGCTGTCTTGAAATATCTCAAATGAACCACAATCAATTAGCTGGTAAGAATTTAATAACATTAGAACCAAATAGGGTCATAATGAGGCAAACAAATAATGCTAAATAAATTTAGTTAGAATTCTAAGATATCCAGAATTTTTGGCTTTATGAATTCATTAAGCATTTTGTGTGAAGAAAAAAAGCAAATAAAATAACAACAAAGACAAAAACACAAAAATAAAAGATAAAAGATGCGGCTTCGAAAGATGTCTTTAGACAAGGTACAGAGAATTGTTCAAAGTCATGCTCCGTCACGTTTATCATGTGACCGTGACGGCACGCGAACCGACTCCATTGTTAAAAATCACTGTCTTTTCATACTTTGTTTTACCCTTAGTAACAGTATAGACCTCCTTGCTGGCGTCCTGGCATAGGGATAGCGCGTCTTCCCTGTAATCTGGGCGTCCTGGGTTCGAGTCTCGGTTCGGGCATGGCTGTTCTTCATATGTTCTATCGGTGAGATGTGTAAATGTGCCCCCACCTTTAAAAATTGGTTTTGCAAGCGAATGTGATGCGTGAGTAGCTAAGACGTACTCTTGGCGCTAATTGGCGCTACTAAATCAAGAGATGCTCACTTGGCATAAAATAACTGACTTCGTCAGCGAGCTTGTCCATGGCAAGTGCCATTATAAACAACAACAGCAACAATAGACCTCCTTAATATGGATTACAGTTATATAACAGTATAGTTATATTAATCTCTATTGACAGTTATATTTTGAAGCAATTGAAATTCTTTGGGGCGATGTTATTTGTTATTTTAAACGATGGGGACAAGGACGGCACATCAACAGGCAATTCCCATTCTACATCCCTATAACGGGAGAAACTTTTACCTCTGATGTTTAGATTTAATGAGTACTATGCTCATATATATGTGTGGCATCTACGGTAAATTCGGATTTTGAATACGGAACCTTCTAGTCTCGAAGCCTAGACATTACCACTTGGTTGCCATAGCCCACATGAATGGATTTGTTTAGGTTTTAATTATATAAACGTCCCGTTTTTCGAAGTTTTACGGGGGTTATTTGGGAACAAACTTTAATAACGGTCAAATTTATATTATGTAGTCAGATGGCTTGAGAGATACTCACCTTGTTCAGCACGGAAAAGACTGTTGAGCATAATGATTGTGTTGATTCGAAAGTTTATTCTTCGTTTAGGAAATACAAAAGTTCAGCAGCGCTTAATAAATTAGAAAAAATACCATCCGAGTTATATGGTTAAAACATACAGATATCATAAATCACGCAAGCATGTTTGTATTCAAAATTTGGGATTCTGTTATTTTGTACTGCCTTCATATGGTATGAATGAGACGCCACAGGCTCAACAAAAAAGACTATGGAGTAAAACAATTAAGTTTATTGGCTATTAGCTCAACTGCTCTTAATAAATTAAGCATCTGAAAAATAGTAATATTACTCATATCATTATGGTTAAAACAAGTAGATTTCACAAATCATACAAGTAGGCTTGTATTCATAATCCACAATTCTGTTATTTTGTACTGCGGTCAGATGGTATGAAGGGGACGCCACCGTCTTAACATGTAAGACTATGGTGCAAAACGATTAAGTTTATTAGCTATTAGCTCAACTGCTCTTAATGAATTAAGTATCTGAAAAACAGTAATATCATTCATATCATTATAATTAAACAAACAGATATCACAACTTCCGCGATCTTGGCACGCGAACGATGCGGACCAAGAAGCTGAAAAAGAAACGCAGTGCTGCCTGCCTCTCTGCTGTTTTTATTTTTGGTATCCTCTGCAGCCGTCTCTTTCCCTTTTTGCCGAAAAAGGAGAGTGTGACAGCTTTCAGAAGCTCCAATCCATCAATCACATCAGAAACGTCGGTTTTTACAAAACATCTGAATTTCCACTTTTTTCCTTCCCTTTCTTTTCGTGCATGAGTGTCAAGCTGAAAGAAACAGGAAAGAAAAAAAGAAAAGGGCTCCCTTTCTTCTTTTTTTTTCCTTCTTGCAGTTTGAGAGGACCTCACACTGTAGGCGTTTTTCTTCGGAACATCTTAAGTTTTCTGTTTCTATCTACATCAATCATTGTGTTTTTACTTTATTTGGCACAATGAAAAACTTTTTGTGTGCAGCCAATCGTTACTTAAAGAAGCAGAGTGCATCAGTGTTCTAATGTTGTGAGCATGCATCTTACACGGGACACTTGTGTTTGCATAATTACGGATGCCCGGTTGATTTTAGAGCTTCGATGTGTGACAATGTTTATTTGGTTAATGATTATCACTTTCCTTTATTGTTTCATAAACTAGAGCCATTTTAATGCTTCTTTTCAAGTTGTTTAAACTGTCAAATAACATGTTTATATTAATGGATTTTAAGAATAGAAATTTGTTAGCTTGCAACTCACGGCTTGTTTTCTAATTACAGTTTGGTACATTCAACATGGCAAGTGCAGTTATTTTCCGATAATCCGGCGATGCATCCATCGGGTTCCTCCTTAAGTCCAGCGAAATGTTAACAATTGGGTTTTAAATTGAATTTTGTAATATTTATCATTTAGGGTGTAATTTATACATAATTTTGTACATCTTTTAATATTTTGAGTAATAATAAAGGATGTTCCAAAATTAATATAAGATTTCATTTTGCCACCAATCTTGCAGTAAAGTGTTGGAAGCCTATTAAAAAAATTGTTTGACAGCTGATAATTTAGGTTTATTAGTAAAAACGGAGCGTTACAACGTGTTAAAAAAATATTGAATTAAATAAAAAGTGCAGTTCCTTTTCTTTAAATTGTGATATTTTGATTGAATCGTAAAGTAAACAAGATAGGGTTATGTATAGAATAACACATAGGGCAAATCGCCTACATGGCTTTGCTGGAACATAAGCATTCTTTTTTCGAAATTTTCCATGATCATTTTGCATAAATGCGGCTGAATTTCGTTGATGCAACGTTGAATTTCCTCCTTCAATGCAAGGGTGCTTTTAGACTTGTTGGCATAGACCTTTAATTTCAAATAATCCTATAAAAATTCAATAGTATTAAATCGCACGATCTGGGGAATCAGTTCTCAAATTTTCGAACTATGGTCGTCAGTCTTCCAGTTAATTAATCTATTTTGCTGACTAGTTCCAAAATTTGAAAGATTTATAACTATGGTATCAAGACTAGAGATTTAGTATTGTTACATGGGTAAACAGATCAACGGATTGACATCCAGATGAAAAATTTGTCCAAAATTTAATATTCATCATCTACAATTCCAATGTTAAGTCTATATAAAAAATGTCATAAGTGTAACTGGTCTCATGTTTGACATCTACCAGTTTGACATCTACATCTACATCTACAACATCTACAACATCTACAATTCCAATGTTAAGTCTATATAAAAAATGTCATAAGTGTAACTGGTCTCATGTTTGAATCATCATGAAGACATGATGATTCAAACATGAGACCCAGTCAGTCAGACCTGACAGATAAACATAATTTAAAAATAAGATTTTTTGAACTCATGCAGGCCAAATACTTATTAGCTTTCAAAATCTTGATGTTGTTTTTACAATGCTTTATTTTGTAAACGTCATGTACAGGAAAGTCACCAGCGGGAGTGGTCTTTCCGAAACATTCTGTCATACTTTCTAATACAGGTGCTGTGCCTTGCATGGCATTTGGCGTACAAAAGTTACGAAATACTAATCATTGTAGTGAATTGAGCATTTTTACTGAATCTATCCTGTAGTTCTTGGCGAATTTTTGTAGTGATTAATCACTGATTCATTTTAGGTTATGTTTTCCCCAACAGACTGAAGCAAAAATTCGGCACAGAGCAACACTTGTAGTCACAAAATCCTGCACATCAAATTTGATATATTTAAGTCATTGCGTTTTTAAGTTACAATTGTTTTACAAGTTTTTGAAAATACAGACTGATAGATATTTAGTCCCTTGTTGAATTTGGCTCAAAATTTGCTAAATGTTAAGCCTGTGTGCCGAATTTTATCTATTCACTCTCTTCGTTTTGTAGTTACCGTGTTAACCCATAACTGAGGAGGTGCAATATCTCAGACCGCTTTGGATGGACTTTCGGTCACCCCTATTCTATTTTTAGCTCAATCGAATGGATTGACCCTATAGCTTCTTATTCGTGACCTACACTACAAACGTACTTTTTTAACCGGTTTCAGCGGATGCTTTTTCAAAAAATATTTCAATTATATCTTTGAGCGACGCCTGTGAGACTACACTTCACCACCTGCGTCTGTGTATTTTAGAAAATTTCTAAAATATATAAAAATATCAAGAAAAATATCTACAGGCTGATTTTTATGCTAGTACTTAACCTGTACGTTTAAAATGTCCTCGAAAACTATGTCATGAATCTTTACAAGTTTCTGCATATAAATGATGCAGATATAAAAAAACGGGTCAATTTTTCCCATTGTCATTTTTTTTATTATTCATTTAATTGTTAAATTTTCCATTATATTGTTTTCTATATACCTTTGTATATTGGAAAAATAAATATGATTTTTAAAAAATAAAAAGTAATATGTTTTTTCAAGAATATTATTTGTTGTAACATGTATGTTCAAACGCAATTACTTTTCCCAATGATAATATATTTTGAAAAATTTCTAGAATATATTTATATATCAAGAAAAATATCTGCAGAATATATTGGCTGATTTTCATACTAATACTATCATTAGAAATTTAAATTTGAGTTTAAGGAAAATGGGTCTCGTAGATCGCACCTCCCCAGTTAGGATCTTAATGTTCATCTCCTCACTTAAGGGTTAACGTATATTCGGACAACCGAACAGACAGACTTCTGAAGAGACTTTTGAGAGACACCATCAAATTTAATATAATGACCGTATACCAAATTTCATAAATTTGCCTGAAAACATTTTTTAGTTATTTTTATCACAGACAGACGGTTACACAAACATTTTCCAAAAAGAGGTTCTTTGAACACAGGGAGGTATATGCATATTCATCAAAACCTCGAGTTAACTTTCTCTACTTCGTATACGAGAAAGTATATTCTGTTGCAACAAAAGCCAAATACTGCAGTTATAAATATTTCAATGCATCTGAAATTTAAAAAAAAAGCATTGATCTTCTCAAATTTTAATAAAAAATAATGCTATAAATTAGGGAAAATTATTATGTTCTAAATACCAAAAATTCAGAAGCGCTATATTAAGCTAAGGGAAGTGAAAATTTTAGCTGATTTCTAGCTTTACACACCCAGATTCAAATTCTCAGTAAATTAATCAATATATAACCTTAGCGACGAGTTTTCAATTTTATTTTGCCTTAATACTTTCTTTCAGAAATTTTAAAATTCAAGACATCGGTTTCTATTCCCACTTTAGAATAACCCTGAATAAAAAATGGAAGTTGTATACTTCAAGAAAGAAATCAAATTATATGCTTCCAGCTTTCCATTAAATTATACTTTATTCTCCAAGCCGAATAATAATAATAAAAAAAAGAAATAGAGAGAGAGAAACTCTCTCTAAAGGCTCTAGTTTTCCTTGATTCGATAAAACTTTTCAAAGGCAACACATGCATGTGAAAATCCTCTAAAACCCGGCCCTAAACTCCCATGCAAATTCCGCAACAATTCCGAATCACTTCGCCGCCGAAATACACTTCCACGGGCCCGGTCTTGGAAAACCGCTTCTTAGATGTCATCCGTATGCTCCATGCCAGAAAAGAAAAGTTTCTATGCGGTATGATAATGAAGGGGTTTTCCCAGGAGAAAAACTTTTCCCAGATCCGGATTTCGCTACACACGAGAGGAATTTAATTTAGAACGATTCCCCTTTTCTTCCAGCACCCCCTCTCACCCCCTCTTCCTCAAAGAAAGGGGCGTGGAAGGTTCGAGAGAGAATGGCAAGTGCTACGACAGGAGATGCTTTGAAAAGAATACCAAAAAGTCTTGATAACCAGCTGCTGGAAGAATATCTGGCCGAATTTCAATAACCGGAGCAAATAAACCGATGCTATTTGGTTTTATCTAAGCTACTTACTTTCTTTAGGGGCGCTGTTGTGTCAGGAGGGTGGATTGAATAGCAAGGGAGAAAGAAATAAGAAAGCAGAAACTGTGGGGAGTGATTTATGTACTGGTAAGGGAGACTTTTTCGATAATTATTATAAGCAGAGTCAGATTGAACAGAAGATCGATAGGAAAAGATTCCCTCTTTCTGTTTTTGTGAAAGAGGATGCTGCATTTGAATAAAGTATCCATTAAATAATGATGGTGAAAAGTGAAAGATAATGCTGTTTGTGAATAGAGCATCTATTAAAAATTAGAATCATGAGAAGTGAAAGATGACATTGTATACGGACAATATATTCTTTAAAGGATGATAAAAGTAAGAAGTAAAAGATAATGCAATATATGAACAATTCATTTGTTATTCATTAAATATTAGTGAGAATAATGATTTTGAGAAAGATAATGTACTATATGAACAGTGCATTTACTATTCATTAAATAATGATGAGATTGATAAGTTAGAGAAAGATAATGTAATTTCTAAGATATGTGTGTGTATTCAGTAAAGAATTCTACCGCGAAATAAAGGTTTTTATAAAAAAAATAATGCTGGAAATCCTATATTCTCTAACTTAAAATAGTAAGAAGAATAAGATAATGTAGTATTTATGAATATTGTATCACAAAACAATGTTATCACACCTTATTAGTTGTAAAACATTGGATTTTGAATTTATTGCAGATTTAATGTTTGAATAAAAGTTGTTCATTTCATATTAAGTATTGAAGAAAGAAACATTAGTCTTGCTAGAATCCCCTGAAAACACAGTAGAAGTACTAAGATATTGTCAGAAGGAACTTCCTGCTGACCCACACATTATATTCACCACATAACCACTACACGATTCGTTGAATCTTGTCTCAAATGTTTGATTCAACCTTTGAATCAAATGATTGGTCAGTGCAGAGGGAGACAAGTGCTTTAGCTGCAAGGTGTAGTAATGTTTCGTCCAATTTCGTCCACAGTAATGCATTTGACTCAATGTTTGTCTGTTTGAGTGAACCAGTTGATAAAGGAAGAAAATGCATTTACCGTTTTTATAATGAAATATTTTCTTGCTAGAATTTTTTATTTCAAGAAAAATAAAGGGTAACAATTGATTATTTACCTGATAATAAGTAACAAATTGACCGGCTCCCTGTAGCCGTACGCGAACACAGAGGAATGATTTGCTACGAATGTTCGCGCCTTCCTTTGACTCGGATATACACTAAGGGGATAAAAGTCATAGGATACTGAATAACGTGTTAGACTTCTTTCCGCCGGCGAAGTACAGCAATTCGAAGCGGCAGGAATTCAACAAGTCGTTAGAACTTTCCTGCAGAAATATTGAGTCATGCTGCCTCTTTAGACGTCCATAATTGTGAAAGTGTTGAAGGTGTGGGTTTTTTGTATGAGCCGACCTCTCTATCATGCTCCATAAATGCTCGATGGGAATCATGTTGGGCAATCTGGGTGGCCAAATCATTCTTCGGATTTGTTCAGAACGTTCTTGAAACGAAGAAAGTTATAGGCCGATGACATGGTGCATTTCATGCATGAAAATTCCATCATTGTTGGGTAAATGAAGTCCATGAATGGCTGAAAATGGTATCTAGGTAGCTGAACATAATAATTTCTAATCAATTATCGGTTCAGTGGACCAGAAGACTATGCCCATTCCATGTAGAAACCACACACACCATTATAGAGCTATCACCAGCTTGCACAGTGCCTTTCTAATGGGTTCATGGCTTCATGGGGTTTGCGTCGCATTCGAACCCTATTATCAGCTCATACCAAAATGGTGATTCATCAAACAAAACCTCGGTTTTCAAATCGAATTGGGTCCAACCAATATGGCCACGAGTTAAAAGAGGCACTGTAGACGATGTCGTACTGTTAGTAAAGGAACTGGAGTCGGTTTTCTGCTGCCATAGCTTATTAAAGCCAAATATTGCTGCAGTGTTCAGACTGAAATAACGTACGTCCCAAATTGATTACTGCAATTATTGCACGCAGTTTTGCTTGTTCATTAGCACTGACAATTCCAGGCACACGTCACTGGTCTCGGTCATTAAGTGCAGGCGGCCAATGAGGTTTCCATGGCGGAAGGTTATGCCTGAAATTTTCCACATACTCTTGACATCATTGAGCACATAATATTGAATTCCCTAACATTTCGGAAATGGAATGTTCCATGCATCTAACTCCAACTATCATTCCACTTTCAAAGCAGTTGATTCCCATGGTGGGGCCATAATCACGTCAGAAACATTTTCGCATGAACCACTTGAATTGAAATAAAAGCCCTTTAAATGCATTGCCCATTTACACATTTTGTAAGCGATTCTAATGCTGCATGTATATCTGCATATTGCTATCCCATGACTTTTATCATCTCAGTTTAAAAGGCCGACATCCGCTGGAGCGACTTCCAATTCGAATATTGGATACCTGACATTGGAAGCTCGTAGGTTGAAATCCTGCCACATAATGCTACGAATAATCAAGCATCTAACATTAGAAAATGTTCTTAGTATAGTGTAGCTAAAATATAGCATAGTATAGTTAATGTTCTAACATCGTGTAGATGAAATTATTCAGAATGTTTAGAAGTACGTTCCTGGAGATCAATATTATCCCGTGACTGAAATATGGAAGATGGGGATGGAAATACATCCTCTACAGTCAAGGGAATCACTTTGCCTGACTTCTGGTAACATGAAAGCTCGAAGGCCGCCATCCTGGTTTAAAGCGATTTAAATGAAAAAGGTTTTTTTCATGTCGATATAATCTTTGAATGAAAATAATCCGTGTAGGAGAGTTGAGCTTTGTGGGTAATGTTTGGCGAACAGGAGGCATATTTGACGATCTGCCTTTCATGAAAAAACCAAAAACGTGACAAAGACCCACACGCTTCAAAGAAGATTATAGCTAGAAGTTTCGGAGCTTTAAAAATGATTATATTGGAATGATAAAGCTCATCACGGTGAACTATTTTTTCTGTTCGGATTTTAGGAATGAAATTAATTTTACAAACCCCGTAAACGTTGATGAACTGAAAGTATTTACCGAAAAGGAATGTCTTCAACCATATTTAGACTTCTGGAAAACAATTTTGGAACTATGGCTGTCTGCATATATGTAAACATGATAGCTCGAAAACGTCTTGAACTAGACAGATACAATTTGGCATATGATTCTTTACACCCAGTTTGCAGATTTTTATCAAATTGTGAACGATA
Organism: Argiope bruennichi; assembly: GCF_947563725.1. Lineage (NCBI taxonomy): Eukaryota > Metazoa > Arthropoda > Arachnida > Araneae > Araneidae > Argiope > Argiope bruennichi. The sequence goes on from NC_079155.1 coordinate 41,641,213, forward strand.
TACATTCAGAGGAAATCTGTCAAATCAGCTGTTCGAATACAAGATAACACGATAAAAATCAAATGAAAAGAGCTAGTCAAATCAAATTTGGTACCTTGATTTAGCACTTAAAATGTAGATTAGTTATCAACTTTTGAATCAAATCAGTCAACTCATCTGTCAGTTTGTATTTCTGAATGCCTATAAACGTGCCAAAATCGTAATGACTTACACAAAGAAATATGGTATGCGATTTTGTGATTATAATTAAAAATCTGTGCCAAATTTTGCTTTCAAAGGCGTCTAAAGTACCCATATTGCATGTATTTTGAATGCATCTCAGTGATTAATCGCCAAAAAGATGCCCAGAAATCACACGCTGATAGGCTCTTTCGTAGCTATTGATCATTAAAGATAAGTAAATAATATACAAGCATTTATTAGAGAATATACGAGAAAATTTGGGAGTGACTATTCCTTCTGTTTAGACTTTGAATTCTATATTTTTATTCTGCAACATAAATATAACCACCTAACAGAAAAGTCGTTTCACAGAGAAAAAAAAATAAAAATAAATAAATATGATGCATTTCTGTAGCATAGGACAACCATGTTATTTCATGAATACCATCTTGAAATAGGCGAAACAGAGTAAATTGTTTAAAAATTGGCATACTCACATAGCGTTCATGTATTATTCAGTTACATCTGCGACTCGTGGAATCGATATTCAATGAAATATTTTTCATGATATTTACATAAGATTTCAAAAAGAACCAGAGAATTTCCAAGCGAAGAATATTTTTCATTTGCAAGAACTCTTGTTCAAATTCAATTCTCCCTAAAAAAAGAAAACAGTTGTAAATAATAAGTCTGGAATTCCATGCCTTTTATTCTTGCTATTTAATCTTGTTCAGTACATATGGTTGCAGTTACTTTTAAACTAGGGTGGTTATAAACTATTGCCAGTTTATAAAAACTTATCGTAACAAAACTAATATAATTTTGCATATTCCTGTTTCAATATATTGTAAAAACGTTTATTAAGCATTTAACGAAATCATTTCTGTTAGTAAATTTCAATGTGAGCTCTCTTGGTAGCACGGCGAATGTTAAGACGGTATTCCAATTTTCGCCACGTATTATTCCATATTTCGGCTGTCATATTAGACATAGCATCTCTGAAACTAACTTTAAATGTATCAATATCTTCAGCTGGCGTTGTAAAACACTTTACCCTTTATGTAGTCCCAAAACCGACATTAAACAGAATGATTCATTTGAATTCATGAAACCAAATGAATTTTTTTTTTATTAATGCTATTTTGATAACAACTGATTATAAAATTTTTACTGAATCTATTTCTGAATCAGTTTCACTTCCTGTTGGGTTAAAAAATGTAAGAATACTACGATTCCGCAGTAAAATTCTACAATATTATTTTTAATGGTTTTTTTCGTAATAATTTTTGAAAATAAGTGAATAACATTGTAACCGTCCTGTACTTCATACATACATTGTTTGAGAGAGAATTTTACGAAACGTGTGTAGAATAAAAAGAGAGAACATTAGAGAGAATTTTTAAATCTCTATTTTCTCGCATATTGCTCTACTAATAATAGTGCAGATTGTGTGTGTTTTTGATTGTTGGCTGTCTATGGGTGAGGCCGTCTGATTTAGAACTATCAAATTTGGTACAAATATACTGTTACGAATCTGTGATGCTGCTTTCCAGCATAGTTGGTTCCGTCATCAGAAAAAATGTTTTACAGTCATCTGTATTGGACGGAGTCCGGGTGCCGCGTCGGAATCCCAGAGCTTGGCGACAAACTTGGCCACTATTTGGTGACTTGACGATGAATTTGGCGACTTAGGCGCCAAAATAGATTATACCCGAAACATCGAGAATTTTCCCGATCCGTTCATTGGGAACCGAGATACGCCTCGAACGTTCCTGATTGGTTGAGAGGCTTCTATCCCCGCCTCCTGAGACCTATAAAAGGAGGCAGTCTGCAGCTGCCGGGGAGTATTCGGAATCGACGGTGAAGAACGAGTCTTCCAGAGATTAGCAGAGCAGCGACGGAGTCAAGCTAGTGCTAAACTAAGCTGTGCGCTACTGTCTGCAGTAGAGTCTTGTTGTGTGCACGTCTCGGCTTAAGATAATTGTCTTCTGTGTGCTGTATATAGTTGTCGTCCTTGTGCTGCCCTGTGTGTCTTCGTGTAAATAAACGTCGTTGTTTTATTTTCTGCTGCCGCCTGCTGAGTGAGCGTTCTCCACACCATATAACTTCCACTATCCAAACGAACCCGGAAATTTCGTAACAATACTTTAAAAAGTAGAAATTCATTTTTTCAACCAATGTTTTAAAAATATAAATAGAATTTTAATTAATTAAAAATTAATTGAAATTGTTTCGTTCTTCCATGATAAATAAAATTTTAATTAATTTAATGGCACTAGCTTATATATCCGGCTTTTACCGAATTTTGACATTTTTTAGACATATTTTTTTGAGTAATTTTCAACAATGAACAATTTAAAGCTGGATTTCCCAGAATCTGGAAAGCCGAAAATATGGAGATTAACCAAAATCTCAATATAGGAAACCTAAAGGAATCAATTTACTTTAAAATACTTTAAGAAATACATATTTTTTATGTTGTTCTATAAAGAAAAATGTCCTTTCTTTCTATCTTAATAACAAAATCATTGTGGTTATGTATGTGTATATGAATATATGATCCTCGCCTCTTCCTAAGCTTCTGAATCGAATTCAAACAAATTTTGCACATTTATTAAATTAGACATGAGAAAGGATACTGTACATTACAAATAGTAAGTAAATTTTAATTTAATTAGAAAACTGCAAACATTTTGTCTTTTTGTTATTCTACTTTGAATTATTCTATAACTATTTTTTAAAATTCTATTTTATTTTAATATATATTTTCACAATGCTTTTATAGATCTTAAAGATGGTCTTGTTTAATTAACTAAGCTTCTATCAATTGCTCGAACGAAGACAACTCTTATATTTCATTTGTGACAAAATTTGTAGCTGTAATATAACAAATATTAATAACACGTGGAAAAAACTGATTATTAGTGGTTTTTAAAAATCGTCTGGTTCAGCTGATATTCTAACTTTATTTAAAAGCAAACGATAAAAGAATTTTGCATATTATAATGTTTTATACAAAAGTAGTTTTTACTTTAAAATTATTACACATAAAAAGATTTGAATCCCGAACAAAGCCAGGAATATCAACTAATAAATACAACATTTTTATATTGGATATAATATCTATTTGAAAGCAATTCTCTTTCAGTACATGGAAAATTTCGATGATTTTCGCTGCCAAGAAATTCCTTGTTTTTTTAAATATAAATAAAGCGTAAATAAACAAAAATAAAAATTAGTTCCATCTTACTGGAAGTTTTATTCAATTTTAGTAAACAAACTGTTTTTTCATTCTTTATATTTTGAATAGCATATATAGCCAGAGGGAAAATAGCAAAATCTTTTAAGTGCTTGTGGATTTTACTTTTCCTTTTTATAAAATCAAATCTTTGATAGAATTTTAAAATTCGAAATAAGCACTTGAATTGTACTTTCCAGAACATTCTTTATGTTATTGTGATGAAAAAAAATGTTGAATTGAGCATTTCGGAAGCAACATTTGCAACCTTCCTCATATTTATCATTATATCCATTCTACAGATCGTAGTATCAATACTCCCATTTTAAACGTTTTTTTTAAAGTTCAAAGTTTTAACTTCAGCTTAAATAATACTTATTTTCAGCAAAATTATTTCAAGTACTTTTATTTAAGTAAATATGAAGCCTTTTTCTTAAAATCTAAAAGAATACATCTTTCGTTTAATTCCAGCAACAACGTCCATAAAACGATCTGAAACAAGTGAAACCCATAACATTGTTCTCAAAGACGACAAACGAGAGTAGTGTATTTTTGCAGCAGAAATCATCCAACTGTAATAACAATGTAGAGGGTCTTTAGTTTCTAGTAAGTACACATGTAATTGCATGTATTTTGCAGTCGTTACAGATGGACGACTCTTTTCATGGTACACTTGGTTTTTGTGGATTATGTCAGCATGGAAGCTTGTACGTTCACAATGAACAAACTTCGTCTAACGAACTAGTTTTAAATAGGCTGAGAAAAGTATTTTATTAAATCAGCATGGAAATTCGTAGGTTCCAGTAGTCTTAATAGTGAATAAATGGCAAGATAGAAGATGTTAGCTGAAAAAAATTGTGTTTCTAAATCGAATGAAGAATCAATATATTAAATTTTTGGTTGAAATATAAAATATTTGTTATTTAGATTCAATTTTAAGTATTTGAACGATTAGATATTAACATGAAAATGCTTAAAGGCTGGTATATTATTTATAAATAGTACCATGTGACGTAGTACAAAAATCATTCGAAACACTCTACAAAGACTCATCTGGACCTTGATATATAAAATGTAGCAAGTATTTACTACTTGGATTGTAAGCACACTCATTTAAAAAGAAGGTTTTGGAATTTTAAATATAATTTTATTTTAAAATAGGTAGAATTTTTTATGTTTGCCCAGAATAAGATAATAACATATTATTGCACAAAAATCGTTGCTATTTCAAAGTTTAAAAAGCATTTCAATGCTACAAATGTTCTTTTTCTACAATTTTCATGAATTTTTGAAGTTATTTCTAAACACAGATTGAAATATATATATATTCATAAAAACCTCAAAAGTACATAATAAAAGCAGCAATGCTCGAAAATTTTGCTTTTTTGCGAATATTATCAGAGGGACATTGCCTTTTTTCCATGTAAAAAAAATGATTTCAAAAGCAGTCGAAAACTGGCACTCATACGTCATACCGAGACCTTTTATGCAAATCAGGTTAGCAATAAAACACCTGGCTGGAACTGGATAAATCATTCGATCCCGGCATCATGCTATCGTTTCTAAATTGGACATTAATGATTAAACTTTTTTTCAAGAATGGTGAATTTAAAACCATTCCATTTCAAAAGCTTTTCAGGCTAAAAGGACTGCAGGCACAAAAAAAATCCTACTTTATTGAATGAAATATTAAATTTGGTTTCGACGTTTTGAGAAAAGGGGATTTTAAAAGATCGTCCAAGAGATGCAGACAATCACAGAATGCCGAAAGAGCCCATATTATAAAAGGCATGAAAAAAAATGGCACTCGAAAATATCCACGGGGATTAGCAGCGCTCTAGACGATAGAGGAATAATAGAGATCCCAGAATCGTAATTTGACATATTCTGCGCGAAATTTTGTATCTATATCAAGACAAGATACAGACACTTTACCAATGATCATCGGCAGACACAGATGAAAGACTAAACTTTGTTACATTGGCCCTGGCACCAATGGAACGTAACCCACATTGGTTTCTTATCATAATGTGGACTGACGAAGTCCCACTTTTTGCTGTATGATGACGTCAATACACAAAACTGTTGCATCCGGCTGACGTAAAACCTTTATGTATACATGATCGATCCACTGCATTCGCTTTATGTGACTATTTCATCACGCCTTTGTTTTTTTATTTTATTTATCTATTTATTTTTTGAAGAGCGTTTTCTACATCCGACTTGAAAAACTGTATAATTGTAGAAACGTAGGTTACACTATTGGGTGATCATATTGCGCGTGCATTACAGAAAAGATGTGTATCTTCATGCAGGATGGTAAGATGGTGCCACGACCCACATTAGGCATTGAAGCCAAGACATTTCTGTTGATATTTTCATTGATAACTCGAGTTGAAAGTTTATTTGACCCTCATAAATCAATAGACTTGACACCGAGTGATTTTTGGTTTTGAAAAGACTTGAAATCTCGTGTGTTCCAGCACTTCTGACCGATTTTCCGATGGATCTACAGTCCATCGAAAGATGTCGTTCGATGGACAGTCGGTGCCATCATGTTAACATGTTTTCTCAGTTGTAACCGGAATAATGACGTTTCTCCCTTTTCTATTTTCTTATGGTGGTAGTCATGTTGAATATCTTTTACTTGAATATGAATGTGTAATATCATGTTATTGTAACGTGTTCCGTTGTCGGTTTGTATTTATTTTATTTGCATAAAATATCTCAGTATGACTGGGACCTCCATCTTTCGGTTACTTTTGAAATAATTTTTTCTACATTTAAAAAATTTCGATGTCTCTTTGATCATATGCGTGGAAACCGATTTTTTCCCCGTGCATTCTTCCTTTAATTGTGAATTTTTCAAGTTATACGAATTTATGACTCACCTTGTATATTTTACAGTGATACTTTTCATTGCTTTAACTGTTGGATTTATAATCAAGCATATTGTGATGGTTTTAAATGCATTTTTTGCATTCACTTTATTGCAGTTATATAATTAGTAGAAATTTTTAAAATAAAATGAAGACAGACGAATCAAGTCTAAAATATTATCATGCTACTAAAGCACTACTTTCCTTTAATTTTTTAAAAAAATATAGTAACCAAATCTATTTATTTTTCTTCGATGTAAAATAAATAGTAAGTTTTGTTATGAATTGTTCTGTGAAATTTATAAATATTTGTTTAGATTTATATTACTATTTCTGCTTTGGTCCGTAAATTTGGAATTTCAGTAATGAAAAAAAAATATGAGTGAATAATGGAGTATATTAATGTCCGCAAGAACGGTGATTAACGAAATTGATTATAGTACATGTCTTCTTATCAGATGAGGCTCAGTTACCCAATCCATCAAATCAATGATAAGTTGTTGGATGGAATGTTTTTCCTATGGCCAATATATTGCATGTACCCCATTTCCTCATTAATTGGTCATTTTCCAACCAGAAAAAAAATTACGATTGCAGTTTAAAAAGAAATCCTTTAAAATTATTTGTATTCTCTCCCTCTTTGCCATCTAGAGATATAATAAAGCAAAAATATTATATTCTTTGATTGATTACCGACGATTAACAGGTAAAAGTGTTTAAGAGGCCCGACTGTAGTAGAATCTTGTTTCCAATTATCGATGAAATCCACACATAAAAAAAGTCTTTTTTGTCTTTATGAAATGGATCTCACGTCCTGAAACTTGATAATACTCTTTAACCACAGAGAAACTGTTACTGTAAGGCTCATTCCAACTTCTTTTACTTCAGTTGAGTAATCCTTATCAGATTAGGCTTGGTTAGCCAATTCATCACTTCAAGGCCTTAAAGGTAAGTGACTGCTTATAAGAATTGATTTTTTTTGGAGAAAATATAGAATAATTTTTATTTAACATTATTAATTTCTGAATAATTTTCTTTATGTAATAATTTGAATTGTGTTTCTACGTTCATTCTTTATGAAGTAAAATTCGTTTTTATCTATACTTATAATAAAGTTCAATGTGTGTGCGCGTGCGTGCGTGTGTGTGTGTGTGTGTGTGTTGGCTCTCTACAGGCCAGACGGTTCGACCTATGGCTACCAAATTTGGCATTTGTATGCCTTAGAGGTCGGAAATGTGCACCTAGGAGCCGTTTTTTAAATTTTTAATTAAAATTTTAATTATTAAAAAATTAAGCAAAATTTTTACGTTTTTCCGCGATAACTTCCGAAAATATTATTGCACAAAAATAATTTTTACATCAAGTTAAAGTTTAAGAAAAATTATCTTTTTAATGATACTAATACTTTAACCTATAAATTAAATTTCGATTTTTAACGAATTTTCAAAAAAATATTTTAACCATATTTTTCAACAATATATTTAACATAAAATAAAAATAAAATTTAATACGCACGAGCACGTTAATAGGACAAATTAGCTTTTATTTTCCATCACATTGGCAGAAATTAAAATTAAAAAATAAATAAACTATTATTGCAAATTAAATATATAAAAATGTAATTTTCAGCACATGTCTGTATGAAGTGAAAAAATTTCGAAATATGATATTCTCTAAAAAGTAAAAGGAGGAAACGTTTTCTATGATTTTTTATAATATCTATATTATCTATATCTATTCTTACAATAAAGCTCAATGTGTCTGTGTGTGTGTGTTGGCGCTCTACAGGCAGACCGTTTGATCTGCAGCTACCAAATTTGGTACGTGTATATTTTCGAGGTAGGGAATAAGCACCTCGGAGATATTTTTTTTGAATTTTTAATTAGAATTTTAATTAATCAAAAATTAAGCGGAATTTTGGTGTTTTTTCACTATAACTTCAGAAAATATTATAGCACAAAATTAATTTTTACATTATATTGAGGTTCGAAAAATAATCTTTTCAATGATACAAATGTTTTAACCTATAAATTAAATTTCTATTTTTAATGAATTTTTAAAAAAATAATTTAATCATATTTTTCAACATTTTATTTCGCACAAAATAAAAATAAAATTTAAGCTGTACGAGCACATTACGCGTGAGCTGGAAATAAAGCTTTTATCAACATGATGCCATCAAATTGACAAAAGTTGAAATTAAAAAAGTAAGTTAAATATTGCTGCAAATTAAACCTAGAAAAATTTAATTTTCAGCCCGTGTCTATATGAAATAGAATAAATTTATTTTTTAAAAGAAATGAATGCGAGGAAAAGTTTTCTGTAGCGTTTAAAACAGCTATATGTTTTATTTAAAGCATACATAATTTACTATATACACTCTGATCACTGAACCATAAATCATGAAATTCTATCCTCGCACCAATGTTAAATTTGTACATTTTTTTCCTATTTTTCATGCTTTACCCTTTTTTTTTTTTGCCCTTTTTTTCGCGTACTAAAAATAAATGAAATAAAAACATTTTGCATATTTTGTTAACATATCAATAAACAATTTCAGATAAAGCAACTGAAGTGAACATTCATCTGGAAAGGTATTTCGAATCTTTAATGTGCAAATAACTGAACTTAAGACATTTAACTGTTTCGTAAATTTGGTACTGATCTTAAAAAAATTAATTACTTATATTTATATCTAAATCTAAGAATATAAATATTGTTTTCGATCAAAACATTAGCAATTTTTTTCATAATTAATTCGAAAAAAATTACTTAACACAGCATTATCGAATCCATTCCACATTTCAACCGTTTCATTTTCTGAACCATTCGAGTAAAATTCATTGAAAATTGCTTGAGTTAATGGGATTTTTCCACACATTCTTTCCTTTTTTTTATAAAAATGTTTCTCAAAAATTGATGTTTATTTGATGAATTGATTTCAAAATATTAGCCATAAAACAAATCCAACAATTTTATTACGAAAGATAACACATTTAAAATGTATTTATGGCCTCTATTCATTTTGATCATTATTTAATCTTTTATCGAAAGAAAAATATATTATACCTTACAGATGCCGCCTGGGACTCTTTATGTATTTATTACATTATTGGTTTCTTTTATCAATAACAAAAGAATCTATCAATCTCATAACCGATGAAAACATGGCCATTAATATTTCATTAAACCACCGTCTTCGATTCAATCTCAATACCTCATCCCAAGCCAGGAAATCTTTTGCTCTCTGAACAGAATCCAAACGAGGAACTTTTTCTTTTTTACAACTGCTTTACTTTTTAAAGCTCTTCCCATAGAGCTTACAAGTTTTATTGCGAGCTCTGCCATTCCATTCTCCGTTCACGTCTCCTGCAAGGCGTGACATGGAAGAAATCACTTAAACCTTTGATTCCGTCGAATGTAGAAATACTTTTTGGCCTTAAGTAGGTCACAGCTCTCGGCCCGATGGCAAGCGTAATGGATTCTCTTTAAATATTAAAGCTCAATCACTCATTTTGAACTTTGGAATGAAAGGGCCTTCACCATCGATTACGATGGTAGATGGGTTTGGGATGCGGTGATAATGGTTAAGGTAGTCATTTGTTCGGAACTTTTTCATTTGATTGATTTTGGAAGACAACTACAATGCATCAATTTTGATTCTTCCCCCACACCCATCATTTGCTTCAACAAAAATATTAAATCAAAATAAATTGACAATTCTAAAAATTATTTTGTAGAAAAATGGTTTTCTTTTATATTCCATTCCGAGTTATTTCAATTGTTAATCATTAATTATTTTCTCTGCCATTTTGTTTTCAGTATTCATAATTTTCAAAATAATTCCCCCCCCCCATCATTTTACTCTTGTGACAACGTAACTTAGAAAATAGGATTTTATACAAATATATACGTAAACATAATTTTTGAAGCAGAATCGTATCCGAAGACAGGGAAGACACTTTGAATTTTTAACTTCGTTTTATTCCATCCCGGGAGGCATTATTTATGTACAAGCATTAGCAACGAAAACATCACACAAAACGACACAAAGCGAAATGAGGAAAAGCTAATGAAAATTTTATTCCTGTGAATATATATAGTGAGATTTTGGTAGGGATTTCCTGCAAGTGTCGAATTTAGGTAAAGGAATTATAGGGATCTTTTAAAAGAATTTGTTTAGATCAGTAATTTTTTATCCCTTCATTCGGAGCGTGGGAACCGCTGACGAAAGCATTTTTCTTTTCTTTCTACTTGCATTAATTAAATAGAAAAAAGTGGAATGGGATCAGGAATATTTTAGATTGAAGTTAATATGTGCTGAATTGGGCTAAAAATTAGGAAATTAATTAAGTTTAAATTAGATTTTAAAATATAATTACACACACACACACACACACACACACACACATATATATATATATATATATATATATATATATATATATATATATATATATATATATATATAACTCTGTAGTGGCCGAAAAGATGAAACTTTTGGAATTTTAATTTCCAATTATCTCATCCCGGGAGCATGATTTTTACAAACAACGATAAAAGATGCTTCAGTCTCCATCGCGATACAAGAGTAAAAAAAGAGATAAATTTTTCCCTTCAGTGATTTTTACTGTGAGATTTTGATAGGGATTTCTTTGACACGTATCGACTTAGGAAAGGGAATCTTAGGTATCCTTAAAAGAATGTTGTAAGCATTAGGGATTTTTATCTCTTCGTTCGGAGCTTGAAAATTTTTTGAAGTCATCAGTTTTCTAAAGCACGTGTTAAAAATTAAATAAAAAGTGAGAATTTGATCACAGAATAAAAGCAATTTTAGAATGAAGTTAATAAGGACTAAATTAAAATAAAAATTAGGAAATTAACTAGGATTTAAATTTCATTAACACTGACCGCCAAACCAACAAATTTAGACGGTTGTTAGTAGATATCAAGATAAATTAAAATTATGGTGTCACAAGAGTGTCACTAAGGTCGTGAAATTCGCGAAGGATGCTCGTAACTTCGACGCCACGCTTGAACGATAAAAAGTATAACAATAACTATTAAAAGGTTTATTTCAATTATTATTACAAGAACTGTAAGTGACAGTTGCTGATGTCTTTGTACAGTCTATTTCGACTTAACGACTTAAAATGATTTACGGATGCGCTCTTAGATACCAGATCCACTAACGATGTCTACCGCATCGTCGAATTTCCGTGCTCTGAGATTCTCTCTTGTGTTCACTGGTGTGGCATAAAAAAAATGATTTAAGGTGATTCCGTAGGGAAGAATCATAAGGATTAAGATTCAGAGAGCAAAGAGGCCAAGCAATGGGTCCAATGTGTTCAATCCACTTCCTTTTGTACATTACATCGAGGTGATTACATATCTCGCGGAAAAAATGTGCAAGGGTACCATCAAGCATAAAGCACATGCCTCGCTGCATTGCACCTTGGCACACTTAGCAACATTTTCGAGAAGACATGTTGCAGAAAATACTCCGTTTAATCGTTCTGACAATTAGTAAGTCTCTAAGATAATATTACTGAGGATTCCAGATTGACATTAAATCTGTTTTGAGATTTCCACGGTATATTGTCATGGGGATTAACTTATTGCCCACATGTGTGTATTATTTGTGTTGACAATACTTTCTTACCTCGGATCTTGTGTAGGTCTTTTTCACAATTTTCCCTGCCTCTCTTTCTTAGTATGGTTTATAACACCATGTCCCATTTAAATTTTTGTTTCTGTTGATGGCTTCAAACAACCTTCTGAGAACACTTTATTTCTTCTTACTGCTTCTTTATCGTAAAATTGACTATCCCCAATTAATAAGGGGACATGTTTCCTATAGGAGAGGTTGTGCCGTGACCGGTGATTCATAGAATTGAAACATAGTTCCTGCCTAAGCTATTGTAGCATCTGAATATTCAGATTTTTCTATACTTTCGGATGGGTCGGAGTAGGCGGCAATGACGATAGTAAAATTGACTATTTGATTCAATTATTATATTTTTGTAGTTATTGTAGGTTAAACGCAAAATAATTGTCTTTTCAAGCAGAAAAAGCATCGCATTTCAAATATGTATTTGATTTTTTTTCTTCCAGGAGAAAAATATTTGAAGTATTTTTTCCATTTTTGTTTATTGACATTTTTTTTCCGATATCGAATTTATTTGCTTTTTCGAGTTCTGTGTTTATTACACATAAAAATATATATACCAGTAGTAAACGATAAAGTATATTTGTTTCAATCTTACTGAAACTCGAACAAAATCGTATGAATTGATGCTTACAATATTTTCAAAAAATTCGATTGGTGGATGTTCAATTTCTTGAAGCAAAGGATTTTCAAAATGAGGCTTTAACTGATTTTTTTTTATCAGCTGACTCTCAGTATAGCCAAAATGAAGAAATAAAAAAAAATTAAATCTAATCAGACTTAATTTAAACATTAATAAAACAGAGCGTGAAAAAGTTTATTACGTATTTGCGATTCCATTTCGTTATAACAAACAATTACAGTCTGAAAAATATTAAACACATTTTTTATCTATGTTTTTTTCCCTTCTTTTTAGCATATTATTATAAAGATTATTTTATAATGCATGTTTCGATGGAGATAAAAATAAATTTTTGTTCTTGGAACTTTTCGAAATATTTAAATTTATTTGATGCGGATTTTTTTTTTTAAAAAAGACTTACTGAATGTTTGGAATTTTCGCTTTTAAATTTGGACTATCGACAGCTTAAGAAATATTATTTTAAGGCAGTTTTTAATCAAAGGTCATAAATTGAAAAGAAATCTTTCCACTTGGCAACATCATACCTTACAGGATAGGATTATACCTTCTATGCTATATTTTACTTAATAATTCAAAAATAATTTTTTAAAAGACAGAAAACTGAATCTTTTAAAGAAAAAAATCGATTAATCTTTAAAATTCTGTGATTGCTTCTAATAGATATTTAGAAAGAAAGAGTATATCTGAGGTATTCATTTCAAATGAACGACAATAGTTAGAGACGCATACGATACGTAGCTGGATAGTGAAAATTTCACTTTCCTGTTTTATAAATTCAACACGAACCTCATTTGTTGTGCAACAAATATGAAATCGGTAATACATTTCTCATCACACATGAAGTAACCGGTCCCTAACTGTTGCACTTATTGCTGTAATAATTCAATCTTGTAGAGCAGAAGTCGTAGTTTTAGATACATGTCATATCTGGTTCTTGAGAATTTCCTACCTTCGTTCGAAAGCAGTTCGCAAATGTTCGACATTTCCGTCTGTTGAGCTACAATAACCAGTCCTTTTCCTTTTGCATATGTTATCATCTTCTAGAAATTTCTAGTAGTAACTGTAAATTTGTTTATAACAGGAATGCTCTTTGTTAAACTTTAAACGAAAGGCACCTTAATGTGAAACAGTGGATACACTCTTTGCATGCTGCAATACCCAAAACAATTTTTAATTTCTCGTATACGTAGTATAGAGAAAGTATAGTAATTGTCAAAAAATTCGAACTCCAGATTTTCACAAACCTCCACGGTCTAGACCTACTTGAGTTCTATAAACATTTTTGGAAAAAGTCCTGTCTATCTCTGACAAAGTTAACTCGAAAACGTTTTGAGCTAGACGGTTGAAATTTGGTATACTGTCTTTACACCAAATTTGCAGATTTTTTTTCAAATTTTAGTACAATCTGATCAGAGGAACACTGGCTGATCGAATATAAGTTCACACGATAATTACAAAACGAAGAGAGCTGGATTCATTCATTACGAAAACATTCATTATGAAAAATTAATATCTATATTCTATACAGCCTATCGAATTTTGAGCCAAATCTAACAAGAGGCTGACCGTCGGTCGGTTTGTACTTTCAGAAACATTAAAATGCGATAAATCAAAAACGCACAAATTTAAATATATAAAATTTGGTACGTAAATTTATAACTACAGTGGAAAGTTTGTGTCAATTTTTTTTTCTCAATCGGTTGGAAAGAACGTATTTAAAACACAAATTCGATTTTCGTATACTATAATCTCCAAAAACACTCGCCAAGGATAACACGATAGATTCTGGAAAAATGCTAAATTCAAGCCAAAAGGTGATATTTCGTAACTATTATACGCCAATGCCATGTAAGTTGTTCTCAGAGATGACATTTATGAGAGATTATGCGAGAAAGTTTTAGGGTGACGACACCCGCTGGTTTCGGAAGCAAATAACAAAATTTTAAAAGTTTTTAATTTTCCTCTATCCAAAAATGCCTCATATGTTTCTCTATCTATTATAAATAAATATATTAAATCTGTTCCTTCTTTTAGATTAATACTATAATATCGTTATTCACAAATATTTTAAATTGATTTATGCCTTCTACTGTTTAATATGAACGTCAAAATTGAATAAAAAATGATATAATATTATATAAAATTTAAAAACAATACGACTTGAGGAAGCCAGAGAAAACTCGATAGCAACATTCCAGCCTTACGAACTTGAAGCAAGTCAAAAATAAAAGTGATGAAAACAGATTTCACATACTTCTTAAGCAATGCTTACTTATACATATTTTAATACATATATTTTAAACTTATAATTTAAAATTAATACATATTAACTTATATTTTAAACTTATAATTTAAAATTAATACATATTAACTTATATTTTAAAATTAATACATATTAAAAATCTCCTATTTTTTTAGGCGATATTCTGCCTAATATATTTTTTAACATTTGAATTGAAGTATTCTATGTTATTAACTCAAATTTCTCATTGTTCTATTTTCATAAAACAAACATAATCACTGCACGTTGAATAGAGCATTTTTAAATAAATCAATACAGACGAAATAGCTCAAAAAGAAATTTATGGAAATTATAGCAAAAAATATTATTTATACTTCATGTTTTACAGTAATTCAAATAGAAGTTTCCAAAAAGCTCTTGTCTACTTGAAATCAAAATGACATTACAGTATGTAACTTACAATTACTTAAATAGTGCTGTCGTTTTATTTTATTTTAGAATTTTAAAAGCGAAAATTAAAAAAAAATTCATTAAATTTCATATTTTTCAAAAAGCCAGTCTGCTAAACATTTTTTCGCAGTTAGCATAAATACTTCATTTACTCATTTAGATACAAAATTTTCTATACTTATTCATTGTATTCATATAACAAAATTTACTATTTCGAATCTAATAAATATCCTCTGTTCAGTTTAGCTTAAATCACATAACAGAGACCGAATTACAAACAATTTTCAAGACGTTTTGTTATATTTTAGTATTTCAATTCCAAAATCCACTATCACATCAAGGACGAAACAGCAATCTTCATGGTTAGACAAAAACCTCAAGCGATGAAATGTGTTTTGTCATGATCTCAGAAAAAATTCTACTCAGATAGAAACAAACGTTCTTTTCAAAAGTGTTTACGATAGAATGTAAGCATGTGGTAGAGGAAATGAATCATTTTTTGTCAAAATAAAATCTAGTGAATGAAATCATTGTTTCAAAACACCAGCTATCTTAATACAACCATAAATGTAAACTACTACAAAAAATAAACTGAGCCGTGAGTAACAAAATCGTTTTCATTATTTATGATTTTCCATTTTATGCGCTTTTATTTTCGTGTAAAAGGATGATTTTGCTTACTCGCTACTTATGCTATCAAACTTTTGAGTATTTGCCAAAGGGAACATTTTCACTTTATATCTATTTCGATGAGCAGTTGATTTAATCATCACATAATAATATTCGCTTAGTTATGTCAATCAAATTAAAATTTGCAATTTAGTTGTTTCTATTTGGAATGCTTTCAAAAACAAATAAATGTATTAGGAAATGAAAAAAAAAAAAAAAAAACGAATTCTGAAAAAATGATCAAGATGCAAAAAACAAAGAATTGTATTAAGGAACGAAAAAAAGAAAACGAATTCTAAAAAATTATTAAGAACCAACATCAAAAAAATGTATTAGAAAACGAAAAAAAAAAAAAAAAAAAAAAAGAAGAAGAAGAAAAAGGGGAAAAAAAGAAAGAAAAAAAAAGGGGGGGGGGAATGAAAAAAAATCCGAATTCTAAGAAATGATTAAGAATTTGAACTAAAATTTAATATATAAATGAAACTAAAAGCAAGGCATCTAAATAAGTTAATGACTTAGACTTTTACATCAAACTGTAACAAAAATACTATGCACTATCTTATTAGATTCTTTATTTATCTCTAGAAAATATGAGATTCAATGAATTTTTTGATCATGCATATTTAATAATTTAAATTATAGTTCATAAATATATTTAGTATATTATATAGTAATATTTAATCAAATTAAATTGATGATGTATAATATCATTTCTGAATTAAATTATTCAGAAGTTAATGAAAATATAGGATTAAGATCGTTTTACAAATACCTATCAAAATGAATAGGAAGACAGATTTTTAAAACTGCTTTTCATTCAAAGTAAAATATAAAAGGAATTATATTTAAAAAAATTTTAAGTTATAGTTACAAGATTAAATTTTACAAGATGTAAAAATAATAAAACCGGCTACATTAAAAAGTTATTAAAGTTCTAAAGTAAAGAGCTTTTAAAGTTTGATAGACACATAACTCGTGCTATTTTAGAAGCCTTATAACGTTCATCTCATTGCTTTATTCATTTCATTAATTTTTTATCTTGATTCATTCAATTATATCAGAAAGAACAGAATAATTTAAAAATGGGCACATACCTTTTCGATATGCTTTATTTAAACCTTAAATTAATATAAAAAATTTCAAAAAAACTTATTAAAAACCCACACAGCATACAGAAATCTATTCAACAAGAAGAAGTTGAATTTTCATTCTCTTGATGATAAACATTGAAAAAAAAAGCTAGGTTGAAATATTAGTAACAACAGTGAAATCGATTCTAAGTTTCACTTCAACAAAGTTCAGTTACTGCATTGTTACAAAATGCTTTTTTAAAAAATTAATAAAATTTGAAAACATGATACGAAAAAAAAAATTGATGTCATTGATAGGATACCTCATTGAGTTTTAAATTGATACAAATTAATTTTTGTGTCATAAGATTTTCGAATGTTATCACGGGAAAAAGCTATTATTTCACTCAATTTCATTTTATTTTAATTAAAATTCTAATTAAATAATCATTCCGGGACGTACATTTCCAACCCCTCTAGTGTATATGTACTAAATATAGAATGTCTAGGTCAAACACGCGCATTCATTTGTTATTAGTGGAAATAGAAATAGATAAATTTTTACTTCTAAAGAAAAGTAGTTATGAAGGAATTATGAAAATCCTTTTCACCTCAAAAGTTTATTATTCTTTGATTTTTTTACTCTTTGAGTTTCTTTACCAATTAGTGTTTTCAGCAGTAAACTATTTCCAAATGAGAATATAAATCAAGCATTTAATTATGAAATCTAATACAGCGTACAATTAGGATTGCTTTGTTTAAAGAGTTAAAAGGTTCCGCTGGTGAGAAACAAGAATTACTGCTATTCTCAATGACAGACATATTTATTTTGAGATTTTGATTTATATATTATCTAATGCCCAGTTCATTTCCTTTTGTAATGTTTATGGGAACCAATATACAAAAAGTGGACATCATGGAGGTCAAAGCAGCTGTATTTAGGACATATTTTACCATCTTTACCAATTGTTTACTGTGCCAAAATTCTAAAATTAATATTTCAAGAATTATCCAGATTTTAATTTACAATGTTGAATAAAATATGTTCAAAAATAAAAACTTTAACGGATTTTTTTTCTTTAAGTTGAGTGTTTTTCCTTCCGTATTTTAGAAATGCTACAGTATTTACTTCCAATTTAAATTTTTGCATGTGTATCATTTTTTACGACGCATATGATAAAGCTAATGCATGCATAGAATATTCAAATTTTTATAAGCAAGAAATGAAATGAAATAAACCTTCTATAATTGGCAGATTACATGTCAAAGGACAATCAGATTAACGAAAGTCATGGATTAATGTAGGTTTTCAATAGCAACAACCAAAAAAAATTAGTACAAAAAATATATCTAATTATACAATTAAAAAATATACAAAAATTACAGAATATATAAATATTGCATGACATTAATCAAAATCCTAGTAATAGTTTATTTATTTTATGCCAAGATATGATACAAGCATATAATGACTTATTTTCACTTGAACAATTTCCCTAGTTCTTTTGAAAAACACCAGACAATAAAACGACATGGGATTAATGTTGCGCCGAATTAAGGAGAGACTTTTTTTTTGTAAATTCTTTCATTTATCATTTCATTTATTCTTCAATTATCATAAATTACAGTCAAATAATTCTCTTAGACTTAATAATGGATGCACCATGGAATCCATGTACTTTGTGTGATATTAAAAGGAAGTATTTGTGCATGAGTACATGCACTGGCAGTCGACAGGGGAAAACGTTAGACCTAGAGCAATATAAATTAGCACAAACATATATTTAAAATGGTAAGAATGTGCATCTTCAAACGATTTTTTTTAAAATTTTAATATTTCCAATTAAACGAAATTTTTGTTTTCAGCCATAATTTTCGAAAATATCAAAGCACAAATTTCACCTTTACATTATTTTAAAATTTAAAAATGGTATAACTTAAGTTAAATTTATACAAAAATAGTATATTTTAAAACAATTGTAAGAATTCAGGAAAAAATTGCACAGCAAGCAAATTGGTATCATTAAAATCTAAATTTAAATGACATGCATCTTTTTGAATTTCGACAATTTTTTTAAACATTTTTTGTATGATTTCTAACAATAGATATCATTGTTGGAGTGAAATTCAAACCATTTCCAGGGCCATTTCAAATATTCTCATATTGTTTTCCTTCATTGCTGATAGCTATGGAAGAAAAATTCTCCTTATTATTTGTACCAATTACTTGAGGAATCAGAAAGCAAAATTATATTCCCCCAAAAGACAATGTGCAATTTGAAAAAGATTATCCAGGTACTTCAGTTTTTAATGGTATTTTGATGACAAAGAATTCCACTATTCGACTTGATTACACAAATCATTACTTTGTTATTGAGCAAATTATTCCTTGATTATCAAATCATTCCTTTGTTATTTATACATCATAATTACGTATAAGAGATTCGATTTAAACACAGTAATTACTCCTGACAAACCAGCTGGTTTCCAAAAGAATCTAATCTAGAATGTGTGTGTGTGTATGTGTGTGTGTGTGTGTGTGTGTGTTAGCAGATGTGAGGCCGAGTAGAAGAAACTTTTGAAAATTTTCCATTTATTTCACCAGGGGGTACATAATTTTCATATAAAGAATAAGCGATGCGTCAGTCTACAGCTCGACACAAGAGCAAGAGCGTTTTTTCTCTTTAGTAATTTTAATATGAGTATCTGATAGGTATTTCTTTGAAAAGCGTCAATTTAGGAAATGGGATCTTAGGTATCTTTGAAAGAATGTTGCAAGCATTAAGGATTTTTATTCCTTCACACGAAACGTGAGAAAATGCAGAAATTTGCCATTTTATAGTGTACAAATAAAAAAGTGGGAATTAAATCAGGTAATAAGAGAATATTTTTTATTGTAGTTGATAGGACTGAATTAAGATAAAAATTAGGAAATTAAGGAGGATTTAAATTAAATTAAGAATTATCATTAAATGCACACACACACACACACACACACACACACACACACACACACACACACACACACACACACACACACACACACATATATTATGTGAAGCAGAATGCAGTTTCGAAGACAGTGAAGAGACTTTCGATTTCGTGGAGTCGTTTTATTTCATCTTGGAGAAGCACGCATTATTTACAAGCAGGAGAGATGAGCAACACACACGACACAGAAAAAAATGAGGAAAAAACTCTTGAACCTTTTATCTCTGGTCTTATATAATCTAAGATATTAATAGGGAAAATATTTTTCCATAGTGCTTATATACAATAAGATTTCGATGGGGATATTTGCTACACGCGCCGACAAGACAGGGGAAACACAGGGATCTTTTAAAAAAGAATTTTTCACGTCAGAATTTTGTAACTTCACTCGGAGTGTGGGAAAGTTAGGGTTTTAGCCGATTCAGCAATTTTACAAAGCTTCTCTTGAATTAATTAAGTACAGAAAGTGGAATTCGATCACGAAATAAGAAAATATTTTAGAATGAATTTACTATGGGCTAAATTAAGAAATTACCTTGGAAATTAATTAAATTGAAATTAGAGTTTAAAATATCATTACATATATATAAAAGAGAGAGGGTGAATGATACAAAACAAAAGACAAATGTTAAAAAATACAAATACAACAGCAAAAAAATATAAAAACAGAAGTAACAAATAAAAGGAAAAAAGAAAGTAACCAGAATTAAGAAGTAATAATACGATACAACATACAAAAAACATGGAAGAAAAAATAAAGAAAAAAATAAAAACATATGCGAGGGCAATGAGCAAAATGCTGAAGGAACTCTGTGGAAATCTATACTTATAATAAAGCTCAATGTGTGTGTGTGTGTGTGTGTGTGTTGGCGCTCTACAGGCCAGACCGTTTGACCTACAGCTACCAAATTTGGTACATGTATACCTTAGAGGTCGGAAATGTGCACCTGGGTCCCTTTTTTTGAATTTTTAATTATTAATTAAAAACTAACTTTCCCGCCAAAAAATCTTTTCATTTTCCCCAACGCCAAATGAGTAAGGCTTCAGTTTTTTCCCCCAACAGTAATGAGGCTACGGTTAACATTTTTCGGCAGATTATTTCAAACGATTCTGTTTATTTTCTTAATGTTTGATGCATTTAAAATTAAACATTGTTAATGAATCGATCTTTCAGATTCATTCTGAAGTACTTTTGAACTGAAATAACACAGAATAAAGGAAATTAAAAATTTCTAATCTGCATAGCTTTACCCCAACTGGCGTAGAAAAATTCACGCATTTGCGTTATCGTAACTGGCGTTGAAAATTCACTCATGCGCATTGTGTTCTGATTGTTGACAATATTATCAACGGATGATTCTTGATTTAAATTATTTTTACGTTAGTTGCATGCTTTTGTAATTAAATTGTATTTATGTTAGTTATATACTTTTTGTATATGCTTATAGTTTTAAGTACATCGTTTTTTAAGTAGTTTTTTTAAACCTGTTTACGACCGGTTATTTTAAACGATTCATTTTATTTTCTTAGTGTTTGATGCATTTAAAATTAAACATTGTTAATGAATCGATCTGCTCAGGACGAATCTGAGAAAATTTTGTTGATAAATTCTTGAGATATAACATAAATTAAGAAAGATATTCTTTAGTGCCCATAAAGTTTAAACGCTCAGTGACTCTGTTATCAGTAATCATATTATAAAACCAGCCGCCTTTGGCGACCAGCCGGTTCGCCAATCTTAATGTTCATTTAAATTTTAATAATTAAATAGGTTGAACCGGAGTTTAACCCCCTTCTTCGCCCAGTTGCGATAACGCGCCAAAGCTGACAATCTTTACTATGCACTATAATTGAATATCTGCTCCTTTGCTTTTGAACATTTCGCAAGACCGTTGTTGGCGATTTTTAAAAATTGCGCAAGCAGGGGGTTAAACTCCGGTCGTACCATTAAATATTTTACGCAATTCCAACTTTAATAGATTCTTCATCAAAATATTTTAAAACTTCAAATGTTGATAGTCATATAATTCACTCATAATATTATAAAGGCCTACAATCATAACGTAATATGTATCTCTCTAATTTACTGTTACCTCTCGTAGAATTTATGTTTTAAATTAAAGTGTAAATGATTAATCTGCAATTAATATAATAATATTTTTTACTGAAACAAAGCATTTTTTTAATAATATGATTACTGATAACAGAGTCACTGAGCGTTTAAACTTTATGGGCACTAAAGAATATCTTTCTTAATTTATGTAATATCTCAAGAATTTGTCAACAAAATTTTCTCAGATTCATTATGAACAGATCGATTCATTAACAATGTTTCATTTTAAATGCATCAAACACTAAGAAAATAAAATGAATCGTTTAAAATAATCGGTCGAAAACAGGTTTTAAAAAAACTTCTTAAAAAACGATGTAGTTAAAACTATAAGAATATACAAAAAGATATATAACTAAATAAAATTTAATTACAAAAGCATGCAACTAACCTAAAAATAATTTAAATCACTGACAACAGGTTAAAAAAACTACTTAAAAAACGATGCACTTAAAACTATAAGCATATACAAAAAATATATAACTAACATAAATACGATTTACTTACAAAAGCATGCAACTAACCTACAAATAATTTAAATCATCCGTTGATAGTGGTTGTCATGACAATAATCAGAACAATGCGCATGCGTGAATTTTCTTCGCCAGTTACGGTAACGCAAATGCGTGAATTTTTCTACGCCAGCTGGGGTAAGGCTATGCAGATTAGAAATTTTTAATTTCCTTTATTCTGTGTTATTTCAGTTCAAAAGTACTTCAGAATGAATCTGAAAGATCGATTCATTAACAATGTTTAATTTTAAATGCATCAAACATTAAGAAAATAAACAGAATCGTTTGAAATAATCTGCCGAAAAATGTTAACCGTAGCCTCATTACTGTTGGGGGAAAAAACTGAAGCCTTACTCATTTGGCGTTGGGGAAAATGAAAAGATTTTTTGGCGGGAAAGTTAGTTTTTAATTAATAATTAAAAATTCAAAAAAAGGGACCCAGGTGCACATTTCCGACCTCTAAGGTATACATGTACCAAATTTGGTAGCTGTATGTCAAATGACCTGGCCTGTAGTATAGATAATGCTTCGTTTCAGTAAAAAATATTATTATATTAATTACAGATTAATCTTTTACACTTTAATTTAAAGCATAAATTCTACGAGGGATAACAGAAAATTAGAGAGATACATATTACGTTATGACTGAAGGTTCTTTATAATATTATGAGTGAATTAATTATATGACTATCAAAATTTGAAGTTTTAAAATATTTTGATGAAGAATCTATTAAAGTAGGAATTGCGTAAAATATTTAATTATTAAAATTTTAACGAACATTAAGATTGGCGAACCGGCTGGTCTCCAAAGGCCGCTTGTAAACAATAAACCAGTATTAAAAACGAAAATATATATCGAAATTTGCAAAACAACGCATTAATAGCTCTTCAAGGGATGAAATCATTCTGATCGTAAATGGAATTATAGCATTTTCTGCAGTATTGGACAAATGAAGTGAAATGATACTCTGTTCTCCGTAAATGCTGTAACAGACCAAAGCTATAGAGATAGAAAAGCGACAGGAAATTGAGATACAAAAATGCGATCCAAAATAAATAACAAATAATAAAATCAAAAGAAAGTGCAAATTTTAACACGGCTACACCAAAAAAAAAAAAATAAAGCTAAATAATAACAATAAAATAGGATTTACCGAACTTTTAACGTGGACGGAAGTCGCCCGGCGTGTTTGAACTGTCATACAGTTCAATGTACAGTGACTCAAACAATTGAGAGTACACCTATCTTTTACTTGATAAAACCGACTTTCAAAATAAATAACACATTACCGAGAAGAGCAAACATGTTTTTATTTTTACACATAACAAATGTTTTAATTTAGAGTAAAAATAAAGAAAAATCAACGAAAAACTTCTAAATGGAAATGTTTCAGAAGCATTTTAAATAAACATGAGTAGAATTTTGCCTCAAAAAATTGAGAATACACCAATGAAATTTTTGCATTATCTCACATAGAAACAAAATGTCACTATTAAATTGCATGTCTTTTGGCTCTTATAATGAATGGCCTTTAAACGTCATGGTACCGATTCGACCCATCTTTGGCGGTATCGGAAGATATTTTATCGCATTTTTCTTGCTACGTTTGTTTTAAATGGGTTTTGTTTCTAATTTTGTGTTTTTGAACCACCTTTTCAAGTATGGTCCAAGAATATTCAATGGCATTGATGTCGGGGTACTGTGGTATTGTGTGTAACTGCAGTTTACAATGAAAAAGACACCATATTTTGACGTTATGAGCATTCTGTTTGGGGTCGTTGTCCAACTGGAAAATGGAATTTCCATCTAAACCCAAATTTTTAGCATTTTCCTTTAGATTGTTGCGAATTATATCCAAGTAAACCATATCGTTTATAACGCCATCTATAAACATTAAATTTCTTACCCTGGGTGAAGCCGTGCAACCTCAAATCATGACGGAGTCACCATCCTAGGACGTAAATTTTTTGGATCCGAAGCAGTATTAGGCTTTCTCCATACAGTACGATGGCTGTCACTGCCAAAAATGTTGAGTTTTCTTTCATTACTAAATATAATTTTCTTTCAAAAGTTATTGGTCTTCAATGGATGAGTTTTTGCAAACTTCAAATGCTTTATCTGAATTTGCAAGCTGATGAACGGTTTCACTCTAACAATGCGTCTTTTATATCCAGCTTGTCTAATGGCACAGTTTCAGCACTTACACTTTTGCCTATGATTTGAGAAGTTTCTGCAGCAAGTTGGAAGAACCATATGGTAGCAGCAATCTAAAGGAAAGTGTTACAAATTTGTACTCTCAATTTTTTGAGTCACTGTATATATTAGATGAAAATACTGTAATGCTGGGCCCTGATAATAACGAATTTGCAATATCATTGCACTTTGAATTCTGCTTAAATTCTAAATATCAAAATAAGAAGAAATAAAATTGTTTCATTCTAGACAAAAGTATTCCGTTGCATTGTTAATAATATTTTTTAAACCTGAAAACATTGCTTCTGTAGAAGACTTGTAGAAAAAAAAAATACGTGCCGATAATTGTACATTTTGGAAGAGTAAATAGCAGACGATAAAAATTCCTTACTGTTTCCTTGGTAACGCCACGGACAGAATATTTGCTTTGTTGAAACCAAAACATGTTTTCAGCATCTTATGTGAAATGTCACCTTTTACTAAACTAAAAAGTGTATGTTTCTAAAATACTGACATTGCAATAATGTTGAGCACTTTAATATTTTTTTAACTATTTGATTCTCTGCGGGTGATTACTATTCTTGCATGTTTATAATCGATATTTCCTTCTTTTTCTTTATTTCTTTTCTCTTCTTCTTTTTTTTTTACTTGAAAATTGCAGAGTAATTTTCTTTCATTTCGATTATGTATTTTTTGCTGTGTAAAAAATAACGTTTTCTTAACCAGTATTTTAGTTTTTTTTCTTTCTACATTTGAATAGAATAAATAAAAATAATAAATAGTGTGAAATGTTGATTTATTTTTTTTAATGCTTTTTTATATTAAAAAAATAGACATGGAACTTTCTACATTTTAAATATATTTACATTTTATTAAAAAAATTAAATACATTTTTATATTGTTTGTCTTCACAATATTTTTTTGCACAAAAAAAATAATAAATAGGCATCAAACTTTAAATATTTACTATATTTTTTTTTCTTTGCACTGTTATTTTTTCAGTTACTTATTTGGCAGACGATAATTTTAAAATACGAATTTCCATTCGAAAATTAATATTAATGACTTCAACATTTCAAATAAACTTAACTTAAATTAAACGTTGCTTTAAATTTATTTCTTTTAAAAAACAGGTTTCTAGAAAGTCTGAAATGCAAGCACGATTTTTCTGTTTCAAACTGCTGAGACATCATGAGGAAATCGATAAAATTGTCTCGTGTTCTTATGACAACTCCTCACGTGGCTCTCACACACGGCCATCCTTTGGCTCTGAAAAGACTGTTGGACTCACGAGATTTCTTGACCGGTTGCCAGATGAAACGGTGATAAATACTGTGTCTAGCGTTTGGATCCACCCTCCTGACCTACTTTGAACGCCGAACGACCTTGGGATGAAAAATAAAATCGGTTTTCATCGCCTTAATCCGTATCAGCGTTGTTGGAACCAATCAATAAAGCAGTTGAGCAATTGTTTATTTCGACAAATAAAGGAAGGAATGTAGATTGTTATTTGCAAGTGGCAATATAAAACTTTTTATGTCCTAAATAAGTAGCACTGTCTTTCTGTATTCTAAGTGCTAAATAAATATTTAAAAATGACGTTATGCTTGTTTATTAGTTGTGAATTCTATTTCAGAAAAAGAATGATCCCTTGGATAAGCATAAATATAGGATGAAATTTCTTATCTTTCTCAAAATAATTGTCAAAGCACTCACATCACCGAACATTGTTATGTGATGACATGATAAAAATTTAGGCTTATATTTTAAATAGAACAATAGAACTAGTTCCAATAAAGACCTTGTCAAAAATAAAATTGTGTTAAATTGATCTTAGATGCTTAGAGCCTCTGGTCTGAGAGGAAGGTCTCAAGCAGAACAAATGAAAAATGTTATTAGCTTATTTTCAAAATAAATTTGTCGAAAGTATAAATTCTATAAATCATGAAATATTACGACAATGATATATGTTTATATTGAATCCTTAAATAAGCAAGAGTATAGTTAATTACTTATTTGCTATACATAGGGATATTAATGGTTTGTTTAACTAGTTCTACAAAATGCAATATTAAGGAAAATTAATATAAAATGCATATTAATACTAATGTAAAATGCAAATGTTCATTGCAATATTAGTTTGAAGTTTATATTTTTTACAGCCTATCGTAATAATGAAATAATTTGTCTTAAGGAAATCATCATCTAATAATTATGGCTAATTTTTCTAAAATTATAGTATTCCAATAATTTTTGTATGATATATAAGTAAATAAAAACATACGATGTCTTTTATATGTGAAAATAAACTAATCAATTATTTAAAGAAGGATCTATTTGTGGCTGAAAAATATTTAAACTCACTAATGGCGCAGCTCCAGATAGCATAGATAAAGAAAGGAAGCTTGATAAAAGAATAGAAATTGTACCATCCAAATTTATTTTACGAATAAGTTTACAACAATTATTCTCAACAATTATTCGACAATTATAGTAAACAAAACGTCAAGAAGAACCCTTGCCCATACTGAGTTGAACTTTTTATATAAGCAGAGTGTTTCTAAAGTTATGAAAAAAAACTTAAAGATCAGAACAAGGCAGGAAAAAGAGACATTTTAAAAATAGAATCAGACATTTTTAAACAGAACAATGTCAGAAACAAGACATTTTTAAAACAAAGCGTGGATTCTCTAATACATAAGGAACATTACAAGGAACTCTTATAAAGAGTAATAGGATGATAATAAATAAAATTAGCCGTTATATGAGTTCTTGATGAAAATATTAATAAAATAAGACTGCTTATGCGATTATTTTAAAACATTTCAAGAATAATATGAATTATATTTAATGTAACTTAGACTACAGCATAAACTTTCGGAAACTTCAAAAAACTATACTTTCTTTTGTATTTTTCAGACAATGGGAGGCCTGAAACATGGAGATTCGTCAAAGTCTCGATCTCGAATTTTTTGACGATTATAATACTTCCTCTATACAAGGTTCGTATACAAGGAAATGAGAACAATTATATGCGTTATCAATTATCCTATTTGATTTCCCTTTGATGTTTTCAATTTAATAAACTTAAGAAGAAATTTGTTACGATTTTTATATAATGA
Source organism: Argiope bruennichi (assembly GCF_947563725.1). Classification (NCBI taxonomy): domain Eukaryota; kingdom Metazoa; phylum Arthropoda; class Arachnida; order Araneae; family Araneidae; genus Argiope; species Argiope bruennichi. The sequence goes on from NC_079155.1 coordinate 41,669,163, forward strand.
AAACGTATTCAAACAGGTAAATGAAACTAAAAAAAAAAAAAAAATACAAAATTGCAATTAAAGTGATAAGTATTGAATCTTAAAATAAAGTTGTACTTGCAAGTTATGTAATACAAGTTATATTCCTGTTCATAATATTTCTCCGTAAATTCATTTGTACAACCAGACGAACATCGTAAAACAAATAAATTCATGTTGAAATTCATGTTTAACTTAACAAAAAGGAAGTTCTAACCCAATGGCACTCGATTGTTTATCTAATCCAATCGTACATGCTTGGAATATGAAATCACTTAGGCCATTAGGGCCAGGATTGAACTCACATCTCTTAGGTTGTGAGTTCGAACCCCGCCGGCCGAAGAATCTCCGTGTGTGTGGTGGCTGGCGCACATATAAATCTGTCGTGGCCACAAAGTCCTCCATGTCGAGAGTAATACCACTGATAGTACTGATTCAGAGGTGATCGTTTTCTTATTCAGGTCTAAATTACGATCTGTGGATTAAGGTCTAAATCTGTGGATTCGGTCTAAATTACGATCTGTGAAGTCCGGCCTGTGAAAAAGGTTTTGACAAGTGAGTAGTTAAGTCATACTCTTGGCCCTAGTTAACTTCGTCAGCGAGCGTGTCCATGGCGAGTGTCATTATAAACAACAACAACATATTTCAATTCGTGTTCAAGTTTTATTCAATTAGCCATTAGAATAAAGCTCTTACTTGTGAGAAAGAAACTGGAAGCAACTAGTGGATTTTCATATTTTATTTCAGACACAGCTAGCATATTTATAGGAAAGCGCACAAAGACAAAGCAACACAATTAGACATCACAACATAAACAACAAGACTAACCCAATATAAACAAACCCAGAGGGGGACACAGGCTCTGGGGTGGAAAACCTTGGGCCTCAAGGGGTGTAAATAAAGTTTTAATAAATGATATGTGTGGTTGTATTGGCCACGCTTGTGATTCCTGAACGTACCTCCTGTGATAGAGTTAGTTCATGAGTCGGTTATGGCCATTTTGTCACTAACAACAAAATTTGTCATTGGTGTTGTTATTGTGACAACTCGGACTTTCAAGATATAAAAAATAGAAAGGGGATTATTTTTAGGTTGTCTTTTTCTTTAATTAACCTATTTCGTAACCCATTCATTATTTAATAAGAAGTTGAACAACATGTTTTTCAATTGGATTATAACCGTGAATCAACTTATTGTAACTGAAATAATTTTGCAATTGCTGATTTTAGAAATATGGAGATATTCTTATTCTATCACACAAAGATTGTCGCCTACTGTTTCGAGAGCAAATGATTTCGAAATTCGATAACTAGAAACCGTAAAAAATAAGATGAATAAAATTTGGTTCACAGTTTTAGTGCTTGAAGTGTATCAAATGTTGAACTAAATCTGTCCTACGTGGACCGTGATATCAAGAGATCCTTTGCTAATTTCATATATGGATCATGGCAGGAAACATAGGATCAAAAAGTCAATAACAAGCTGCATGCTGTTAAACCAGCAATTTGTTTGTGGTCGGCTCTGCCTTTGTGAAGACATGATGTGAAGTTGACTCTTCTGCGTGTGGGGCACACTCGTTTTATGCACAAATATTTACTATTCGGTGAAAGGGTACCTACATGTTCTATTTGCAATACTTTTTTTAGCGTTAATCATATTTTGATAGAGTGTCCAAATTTTAATACTCAGCGTATTCATTTTTTTAAAACTTCATCACTAACAATGTCAGACTTAGTGGGAGTAAAGCCCCAGGGAAATCTTTTTCAGTTTTTAAGGGCTATTGGTTTTTACGGGTATATCTAGTTCTTACCATTTTTTAACTTTTTACCGTGTGGAATTCAATCTTTTAAAGTAATTCTTTTAAAAATATTTTGATACAATTATTTTAACGTTGTTTCTATTCCAGATTGTCAATATTCTAACCATGTAAACGCCATAATGCAAAGATTTACATAATTGAAATTCGATATGTTATAATTAAAATCGCAATTAAATGTCCAATCTTAGTATCAATCAATTAAAAAAAGGGGCTGGGGCTTTCAAAATACCTATTTGATTATCTTTAATATATTATTGAAGTGCAAAATGATCATGTGCCTGGCTTTCCTTTTCATAAATACCATGATCGTCATGGTTACGAAAGTTTCTCACATTTTTTGCCTATATTGTTACAAAGCTAAGTTATATAAATCAAGTAACTAAAATAACCTTCTAGAAACTCACTAAATCTAACAGTATTTGTGCAATTTTTTATTAAATACGGAAAAAATGGCAAGAAGAGGGCGATTGCATTTCGTCGTCAAATATTTTATGCAAAGAGATATTGTAAATTGCAAATACGCTCACATAAATCAACGGTTTTTGTAATTATATATATATATATATATATATATATATATATATATATATATATATATATATATATATATATACCAGGCTGAATATTTAATTAAACAATTCAACAGAATGTGTTTCTTACAAGTTTAATGATTAAAGTTTATTTTCTTTTTTAAATATTTCGTATTTTATTTTCTACTAACATCTGTGCATGCATAAAATTAAAACACATGCAAGTTCTACTCTAATTTACTCTCATAAAGTTCCTTGGATGAATTTAATATTCTTATGCATAAATAAATTTAATAATAACAATAAATAAAAATAATTAATTTATTTTGGCCATATCATTAGGAATTTTAAATTTTTTTCTTCCCCTACGAATTAAGAATTTTAAAAAAGACGTTTTCGTATTAATTTATGGATAGGAGACCAAAATAATTGATTCTGAAAAGCAACTCTAAAAGCTTATGTAAATATTTTCCTTCGTTAAAAAGGAAAATATTAAATTAATTTCCTAAATTAAAAAAAAAAATCTCTTCCAAAATGAATTTTGAATCTATTTTTTCACACATTGATCCATTGAGTGAAAATCATTTACTTTTCTCTGCGACTTTCAGCAGCAGAGATTGGCATTCTCTAATTCTAACTCTCGTTATTTACATTTGCTTATATGAACATTCACTTGTGCTGCCATCTATCTTTTAAAATATATAACATAGTTCCTCATTGAAATGAATGAGATCGAGCTCTCAATAGAATTTCTATTTAACTATTAAAAATTAACCCCTTACAAGAGTGAGTTAACTAAACGAATTGAAGAGCGAAAAAAACTAAGAAATTATAAACAGATACAGAAATTTCTTACACTCATAAGATCATTTTCATGCATTTAGATTAATTATTCTTAAATTTAAGCACTCATAGAAAATAAAATGCATTGCATAAAAAGTAAAATGCATTGCATAATTAATCCTTTATTACATTTCCATCTAATTCAAATAATCTCAATAGCAGGAAATTGAGATATCTTTTATGAATTCTGTTATTCATTGAAATTAAAAATTGAATTCATTCATTGAATTCAGTTATTGAAGATTTTGAATCTTCTGATTCTTGTATCTAATATATATACATATATATATTTTTTACTTCCTTAATCTTCCGCAATTAGATTTTTAAAATATTTTCCCAAGAAACACAATTCGACGCAATGAAATTAATGTTAAGTTGTGCTATTTTGCTCAGTTAATATCATCAAAACGGCGATATTTTGTTTTTAATTTTCCAATGTAAGAAAAAAAATCTCCGAAAAGTATTAACTAACATCGAAGATTTATTTATAAGTTTATTCTAAGCCTTGTAAAAATATCTGAAATACTTTTCTTTTTGTTTCCTTCAGCTGTGTAAATTTCTGGTAGTTTTATTTGTTATTTATATAGAAGAAAAAAAGATTCAATAATTTCTCACTCGGAAAATATCGGTATCTTTCAGAGGAACCATATATTGCATCATTTTAGGAGACATTTTTTCCTGTTAATCCCATGAGCTTTACTGAAGCTTAAACGATGGAAAAACAAGAAACAAGTAGGAAACCTTAGGAAGAGAAATCTATGAAGTATTTTTCATGATCAATCTTCACATTAATAAAATTTAATATGCTTTTAATTATGCTTAATATGCAAAATTTAATATGCTCTTTAATTAAAATATATTTAATAAAATATATTTAAAATTTAATATGCTCTTTAAAGCACCTTTAAAAATTTGTAGTAGTCTTTTTTAGAAAAATTATAAAAAATATTGTTATATATAAAGAATGGAACTATTTTTCACTTTTATCTTTCACACCGTACTAAAGAATTTTTAAGATGCATTTGATATAACACTTATTCTTTTAAAGCATTGTTAGTAATTTGTTATTGATTTTATTTTTAAAAATATTTAAAAACTTTCTTTTACAAATAGAATAATCCAGGTAACTCAACATGAGTATACTATTCTCCGATATTTTTAGATATTACATATTATTAGATGCAATTGAACGATTTGAAGAATATTTTATGATACGAGGCAACATTATTAAGCAAATGCATATTATTATTAAAACCTTAAATTTCGATCTACATCCCCGCAGGGACACAACTTCTTCAAGTTGTGCCCCTGTTCCTGTAAATCAAGTTGTGTCACAAGAAAGTCCCAATACCAAGATGGCTGTCAACGAGTCTGCTGTCTTTTATTGATATAAATGTCAAATTCAAAGTTTTTCTAACTTTAATTTTCTTTTTTTCCTCCAAATTTTCCCCCTTCGTTCACAAATCTAGAACATAGATCGTATTATTTGATAGTCATAAATTGATTTCTTCATTGTTATTCCAAGTTTATGCATTTTTATTAGCGGAAGTGGACTTCTTAAAACTTTTTCTTTATACTCCTTAGTTAAGTCATTATTTCTTCTTTTTCTTTCATAAAAATTTGGAACCTTGGGCAAGGCCGCGGAAATCCCGAATACTACAGTTTTTATTTGTAGAGACCCACACATGAGTGTTTTGTGCTTCGTTGTATGATGGAAAAAAAAAAGTGTTCAATTTGAATGCCTTTTTTTTCTTGCCATCGATTTAAACTAAAATTTATTTCACAAAGAATAAAATATTGGCAACTAAATTGTCGTTAATGTTATCACGTTTAATTATATGCGAATGCACTTACTAACAGACTTCCAAACCATTGACGAATTAAATCGGAATTTTGATACAGATTTGCATTCTAGATCTTATATCTGTGTTCCAAATTTTGTTCATCTTACTGTTTGGATTTTTCAATAATCGCGTTCTCTTCGGACAGATAGCCAGACAGGCTTTCTGTGAATGGATTTTATTCAAAATTCGATAGAAATCTAAAGATTTTGCTTAAAACCCAAATGCCGAATTCCATCCGTCTATTTTAAAGCGTTTTTTGTATTACCATATTCACAGCTAAAAAGACATAATTCCAAAAATTCGTTTCTTCGGACTTAGAGAGGTTTGAAAATTCATTTAAAATCTCGAGATCGAATTTCTTATTAATCACAATATTTTGCATACTTCTTATACAAGAATGTAAAAAAGCACTTGAGATACTGAAGCGATGCAAACGATTTTTTATCTTTTTAATTCCTTACTACTTTCTCATGTTTTGAGATATAGATATAAAAAATTCTATTTCGACATATTAGACAACCACGTCATTATATGCGAAAGAGTTAATTCGGTTTCATAATTTATTTTTATATAAATGCTTTCAAATATTTTCGCTTACATTTTCGTTGCTGGAATATATTTTTATCTTGATTGTTTTTTTCTTTGACTGCAAGTGAATAAACTCGACACTTAAACATCGTCTACTTCTAGCTCCTTGCAATGAGATGCAGACTCCATGTATTGATTGTAAATGAGAACACTTAAGACAAAGGATTCCCAAACTTAGCATTGTTATGCACAATTTAGGAACGAAATCTGTAGTACGAAGTTTTTTGGAGGATTCCTGTTTTCCTTAGAGCCAAATTTGGCAAAAAAGATCTTTAGTGACGGAAAAAACACTCAATTATCACTGAATAATTGGTGTTACAAAAATTTATCTCTAGTGAGTGGTTTTATGAAGTTTTTTGGAGGATTCATGTTTTCCTTTGAGCCAAATTTGGCAAAAAGGATCTTTAGTGATGGAAAAAATACCCAATTATCATTGAATAATTGGGTGTTACAAAAATTTATCTCTAGTGAGTGTTTTGATGAATATTTAAAGCCCTCATCATATTTTTGAATATTATGAAAAGCTACATATATAAATTCAAGATCTAATTGCGATGCACAGTTTTTGAGTCAGTCATGTAGACTTTATTCCACAGAGCCTGTGCACCAATCGGTTTAACACCTAGAGGGTAGTCTACAAGATATAAAGCGAAGGGTGTGGTCAATTACAAGGGCTCAGTAGTGAGGATGACTGATGATCATCGAAGATAACTTAGAATGTATAAATATAGATTAGAACGTACACAAAGTAAGTGCTGGTAACTCCCTTCCCTTGTTAAATTCTTGGACAGCAGCATCTTTTTGGACGATTATTTTCCTTAATTGCACCTTATAATTTTTTTGAGATTTAATAAGTTTTATCAAATCTTCTGATAGTCTCAACGAATATGAATATGTTCGATTTCTAATTATTTCTCATTGCAATAAGATTCACTGACTTTTTAAGTATTGTGTTTTTGCAATTCATAAAGGATTTGTTAAAGTCGTAGTTGAATGGTAAGATAGTCGATAGGAATGATTGGACTCTAAAGATGTTAAAATCACGTGTTTTACTCATGAAAAGTTTCTGAGGTGAAGTCAAACCTTATAAATCTAGTAAACCTTAAAACCTTATAAATCTTTGCTTATAAATCTACTTATTAAAATAATTATGCCTAAAATATCGAATCTTCTTGATATATAATCATTGACACTGATTCTTGACACACTCTTGAATTTGAAATTCCCAAAAGTTTACAAAATGAAAGCATATTACTGCAGTTTGTTTCTACTGACGACGTTTTTGACATACTTATAATACTTATACTTAATAAAAATATTTATTGTGATATATTGATGTTTCAAATTTGCATCATAGCGCAATTCCTTTGTTAATAATAATATTACCTTGACATTCAACATAACTATGTAACTGAAAACAATAAAAATTGGGTGTTGAAACAATTCTGTCCGTTCGGTAGTACCTCATCTTGTTCACTGTTATAAACGCTAGATGTAGATGGAGTTGAAAAATACTTATTGTGATATATTGATGTTTCAAATTTGCATCATAGCGCAATTCCTTTGTTAATAATAATTTAAAACCAAAATTTATGAATTATAAAAGCTCATGCACCTAATTTAAAATTTTCTTAATAGTCAAACTTAATAACACATTCATTAAATAAAAGTGATAAGAGATATTACTTACATTGAAGTCAGCAAATTACTTCTACCGATCCTGGAACTTCTAAGCTATAACTAAGTTGTCTACTCAGGAAGAACATTAATCTATATAAAGATATGCAATCATATTTTTACCTTGTTCCTGAACGGATTAATCTTCTGTTACAGATGCCGAGGTCTTGCTTTCTGCATCTAATTCTTCGATGATTTTTAGATCGAAATTTGGTACGCATAATACCAAAAATGTGTTTTTCGGACTCATGGTGGTTTGGAACGTGAAGATTCATCAAAATCTCGAGTTCGAATTCTTTGATGATTGCAATATTTCTTCTATTCTTCTTATACGAGACAGCAAAAATTCGATGGAGATAAAATTGAAATAATTAAAAAGCTAATTTTTAAAAATGTTAAAGTAGTTTTGTTTAATAATCTACCACGGAGTTATTAAGGTAAAATTTAAAAATCGTGATTAATATTTAATTAAAAATCTAATTAAAATTACAAACAACTCATTTTTTTAACAAACAGGGAAATAACAAGTTCTTCAAAAAAGCAATTACCTATTTAATTTAATAGCTCTAGATCCAAAGATCTGCTCTATAGAGCCTTTTATATGTTTTTAATCATGCAAGTCACATGCAATGTGTTTTCTTTACCCTGTTTTTATTTTTGCAAGCTTTGCTCATTGGCATATATGTCCAAATACAAAAACGTTTCATGTAAAATAAGCATTCATACTACAATACTTTTGAAAGTAAAAAAATAAAAAATTAAAATTATGAAATCTAACTTTTTACATGATGCTCCTTTAGTTATATTTAAGTAAAAGTTGACAAATATCCTAACAGATATAATTCAAAACGTTTAATTTGAGTAGTACAAAAATTCATTAAGATATATCATCCTAAAATTTGAGCCGATTCGGTTTATTTGATAATTTTGAAGTTATATAGAATGAGTAGGTGAAATTTGGTTCAAATTTGCATAATAAACGTATGCATGTTATAGCCTTGCTGGCCCTTACGTATAGGATTTTGTAATTATATATGCAGTTTTGTGTCAAATTTTGGTTAAGGAAAAACGTATCTAAAACACAATTCGGTTTTTAGATACTATTAATGCATACCAGGGATTAATCGCCAAATAACTCGCCACGAGTGACACGATCGATTCAATAAAAATGCTAAAATCATGCCAAAGTTAATATTTCTTATCTATTGTACGCCAATACCATGTAAGGTGTTCTCTGGCATGACACATTGATTAAAAATTATGCGAAAAAATTTTGGGGAAAACAATTCTGCTGTTTTTTTTAATGTTATATGTATTCATATTTTGCCATTTGTATGCTTCTTTTCAAATGATTGCAATGTAATTCTTTCCTTTTTTTTAATAAAGTCCACTTGCATTTATATCAAACCAGAAAGGGGCCACATTAGCTATAGAAACTGAAATGCGGTATGGTGTAGTTTTAAATGTTAAGTATGTATCTACTACCAACGGTTGCGAATCTAAAAGGCAGGTAAATATACCGAGCTGCAGCTTATATATCAAACTGTTGTACTGTTATGTAATATTAGAAAAAAACTAGTTAAACACTTTTTTCATATTTTATAATTTATTATGGAATGCATATTCGAAATATACAGCAAAACGAAAAAAAAAGAGAGAAAAGAAAAAGTAGACACAAATATGATTTCCAATCCTGGGTTTCTAAAGTTAATAAAACACTATTGGTCCTAGTGCAGCAAGCATACAATTTTGATTTGGTTTCATCAAAATTCAGAATTGATTTACAGCAAAATACTTTCAATTGACTAGACAGCCACTCACCCTACAAAAGCTTTCAGTGCTTTGTTTGTTTGTTACATTTATACAACACAAACACATACTAGCAAAATACAGAATGCATGAGAAAATATACAATTAACGGCAAAAACTTCACACCAAAGTCATGCCATCAACAATTACACATTGTTGGATTTGCAGAACACAAATTGTTCAATATTAAGATATTTGAAACATTATCTTTTATGATCATAATTTTAAATATACCCGGATAACGTTCGGCTGTGTTTGAGAGATTAACTGCACGATTACTTAAATTTAAGTCAAGTTAAATTTGATGAACTGGCACTTGGAAATTTGGAAGACTCCATATTATACAGGTTGAAGACAGCAAGGTTGATTATCAATTAGAGAATTAGGTTATCGAATACGAGCCTTGCAGCTTTCGAAAGGACAAGGACTAGTATTCAAGATTTTTGGCTTCAGTTTTTTGGGGAGAGGTATTTCCAGGGTAATTTAATTTTATGCTTCTAGTCAAATTTATTAAGACTAAAATCAAATAACCCTATTAGCACAAAATGTTTAACAATATTGATATGATATCCATCCGATGTTGGCCGGCATTCAGAATGTCGAAGAACATTATAAAGATATCAAACAATATCTCGTGACAATAGGAAATGGCGACTGATTCATCAGTTAATGACTCTGATACATTTTGTATTATATCAGAGGTACGAAAATTTAAAATATCGTGACCTGCTTCTGAGAAATCGTCACTATAGCAACCGATTTCATACTCAGTGAATTAAAATTTTTTTAGGATAAATTGCACACGTTCTTTTCGAAAGAGGCTTTACAGGCTAAAAAGAAATAATAAAATATTATTTAAAAAAAAACCTTTGGTACATATATTTAAAATTTTTTCGCGATTCACCGAATCATTCATTCGTAGCCCACCAGTGGGTCATGCCCCTGCATTTTCTGGATCTATATATTAGAAAATCTAAATCGAATTAGAAAATTTTGTAATTTTATTTTTTATTTTCTTTAATATTATTTTTAATTTGAATTCATTCTTATTACGAATTCTTTAGAAGGGCATCCATAATGAAATATTTTTATTTAGTTTCACATAATATTTGTGACTTAAAAACCGCTTATATAGATATGAAAATAAAATAAAAAACGTTGAAAAAATATCTAATTTTGGAATACCGGGAGGCGAAAAGGAAGCATTTATATTATCTATAAATAGCAAAAAAATTATCGAAATTTGCTCTGTAAGTTGTAGATAAATGATCTTTCTAATTTTATGATTGACACGAATTCAATAAATGGAACATGATTTTCCCCTAAATGTAATAAATTTAATACTATTGTCACAGAATTTAATGAATGAAATAAAAATTTTCGGAAAATTCAATGAATGGAATACGAATGTCACTGATTTTAGTGCATGGAATAATCCAAATGCCAAGCTTCAATATTGCTGTCACTGAATTGAACAAATGGAAACCTCCAAAATTAAGTGCCAGTTTTGCAAAAGCTGATTTTTAATTTTAAATTATTAAAAGCACATCCATTTAAACAAATTAAAAAGACACTATAACATAAAAAATTTTTTTTTGATAATGGAAAAGGAATTTCATTATAATATCGAACCAATATAATGTTACAAATAAATTTTACCAAATATAATATTATAATTTAGTTTTCACTCATTTAACTTGATAATTTATGTTCCTAAAATATAATTATAATGATAATTTTTTAAAAATATATTGCATGTACAAAAATAATTAATAATTTTGGTTTTTACAAGTAAACAGGTAAAAATGATATTGAATTATATATTTTGATATAAGTTGAAGTACCTTCAGAAAAATATTTTTTAATACATCTACAATATTTATTCATCACAGATACATCAATATGCAAATGTGTAATGATATTTTGTTGATACTATTAACAAATTTGTTTCAATAACAAATTAACATAACAATACTTAATTTCAAGAATGATTGCCTTACACTTTATGTTATGTTACTTTGTTCGTTTTGTGCCTTTTTCATCTTATAGTCAGAAATGTAACAAAAACATTTTCTAACAAATTTAACCGTTTAAACAATGAGTGATTGTAAATGCCCTTTATATCTGGAAATAAAACTTTTTTTAATTAACTTCTATTAAATTGTTCTACACATCATTTTGCTGCCATTTTTTGGCAAAATTAATTAAATAAAGTAAGGTTTGCAATTAAGTACTAAATGTGTCAAAATATAGATTAATATTAATAAAAGAAAGAAATGTTGCAAGTACTTGAATTAATATTAAACTATGCAAAATAAGATAGCATGCTTGTTCAACATTATATTCATAATCATTATATTCATAATATAATAAATCAAAAAACAAAAAATGAAGCAATACAAAAAAAAATATTTTTTAAAAATCTTAATTATGCAACTAAAAATTATTAGAATTATTTATATAAAGTTATTTATAAAAAACAATTCAACTTATGTACATAAAAATATCACATAAGTAACAAATGGGTAATAATGATGTAGTTGTTAATGAATATACCTACAAATATGCAATATGCAAAAATGATATATCGAATAAAATCAAAATGCTTAATTAATAAATTTTTCTCAGATATTGCAACAAGCAATTTAATAAATATTACACAAGCATTTATAACAAAAAATAAAAACATGATTTCTTGTAAAATTTTTTGTTGATTTTAAAAAAAAGGAACAATTAACAATGATTCTTTTTAATTATTCAATATTATGTATAATAATATTTAAAAAATAAATATTATTGATAAATAATTAACCATGCTAATTTCTAATTAACATGATAAATAATTAATGCATTCGTGAAAAGGTGGTATCAATTAATGAATCAAATAAAGAAAATAATATAAAGCTATTAATACTTTAGTATTTTGTGCATGATAAGATTTTATAAGAATCAAAAAAATTATAAAATTGTTTAAAAATACATTTTAATAAACATAAATACGTATAAGCCATTGTAATAAATTTATATAAACACAAGATAAACATATAATTTAATACAAAACACAATATTAAAGTACTTTTTGGCTTAAAATACTTATATGTCCATAATAAGGAATTAGCGTAAATAAGACTTTTTCTTTATAATTTGTTAGTTATAGATATTAAAGTGTCAATGGGTTAAAACAGTAGGAAAATCTGGAAGCTCTTCTTAAAATCTTAAGCCATATTTAGGGTGATAATCTATTAAAAAATATTCTTAATTAGCTCATATAAGTAACAAAACAATCTCACAACAATAATAACATAAAATTTAAACAATAATTTATCAATATCACTTTTATGGTTTATTCTATTTTATTTCAATACATTTTGCTTGTTATAGTGATTTAACAAAGAAAATTAAATCTTGGTTTAAACTCATTTTAGATTAACAAATTCAAACCCAATGTGTGTTACTGACAACGTATTTTTCTGATGGAATTCGAGCATTTCTTTAATACAAGACGATCTAAAATCACAGAAGAATAAAATAAAAAGTACAAAAATATATATATATTTAAAAAATCCAGGTAAAAGGAAATTATTGTTATCTGAGTTTTTTTAAAAAAACATACATTTAAGGACAATGCCACATATTGCAGAAGGCGATAACATTTAAGATTTTACTTTATTCTTTTAAATTTATTATTATGAAATCTCTTTGGAAAGAGAAATTTTCTAATCGGAAAGAGAAAAAAAAAGTCGTTTGGCACTTACAGTTTTAATTAAATTCTATTAGCAAATTGAAACTTAAATAAACCATAATTTTTTTTTAAATAATGAATCAAAACATAAATTTTTATTTGAATAAATTCTCATATTCACAAATTAGCATGTTAATATATAAAAAAATGAGGCTTAACATTAAGTAATTAATAACTGACCTTAAGTCATGAAATTAAGATTCTTCTTAGTAAAGAGATATTTTTAATTTCTTTAGACAAACTGATACACTTACAAAAAAAAAGAGTAATTTTTTCAACACAAAATTACACACGACCCACACAATTTGTCAATTGTGCAAAATGAAACTGGCACATATTTGTGGAATGAAAAAAAACACATTTAATACTATTCAACAAGATCAAAAAATTTCACGACAAAACAAAAATCACAAACATGATACAGATTAACATTACAAATACCAGTTGTGATAAATACAATTTCTACATCTAAAATAATTCCTAAGTCTAATGCAAGAGTAATACAGATCCTTTAAATAGTTCCATTGTTTTTTCTACAATACAATTTATAGGAGCAAATCAAATAAGTCTTTATATTAGAATAGATTTTGGAAATCATTGATTTGTATGCATCCATTTTATAAAATTAGATAATTTTGATCAGAAAAGGATTTACAATTATATACATTCGCTCACAACATTAATTAATTTTAAGTGGTAGAATGCACAAGAATAAGGTTAATGTTCAATAATATATTTGTAAAAATAAAACATCACAAACTTCTGCTTATTGTTTTTTGTTTTGTTTTGTTGTTTATTTATGTTTCATTTTCGGTTTGGTCCTCTTCCAAATATACAGTTCGGTATTGTTTTTCCTGTGAAAATAATAGAAAATAATTAATATAAGCATAAAATATAAATGAAGCAAGCAATTAGTTCATGTTCATTCGTTTCACATTAAATGTGCCACACCGGTTAATTTTGAAATTTGTTGCGCATTTTGCATAAGGAAAAAGAACGCATGCGTGTACGCAGATATGCAGTAGATAAAATTCATGTGCACAATTGCGTTTGCAATGAATCCATGGTGTTGTATGAATTGATCCATTATTTTGATTAATACAAGATGTGCAAGAAATTGCATAGAAGAAAGTGCAATTTCATAAAGAAAAGTGCTGCGAATCACTACCAAAATTTAGCAGAAAGACATTCATAGTAACACTTACATATGTTGTACAATATTGTACGATATTAAAAAATATTATATAATGTTGATTAATGAATAATATAATATATTATTATATAATATTGTTGAAAAATGAATCATATAATATGCTATTATATAATATTGGTGAATAAGGAATCATATAATATGCTATTATATAATATTGGTGAATAATAAATCATATAATATGCTATTATATAATATTGGTGAATAATGAATCATATAATATGCTATTATATAATATTGGTGAATAATGAATCATATAATATGCTATTATATAATATTGGTGAATAATGAATCATATAATATGCTATTATATAATATTGGTGAATAATGAATCATATAATATGCTATTATATAATATTGGTGAATAATGAATCATATAATATGCTATTATATAATATTGGTGAATAATGAATCATATAATATTCTATTATATAATATTATCAAATATTGAATAATACATAACGTGAAGTATAATTCTGTGCAACATGTTCTGCTACGTGGAATTCATATCGTATAATATTGTTACTTAATAAATAATATAATATTTTTAAATATTGTATAAAATATAATGTGATGCATAATTTTGTGCAATATATTCTGCTACCTGGGATCCATTTTAGTATTCTTTAATATGCTCTAAATAAGACACTCAATATAACACACGTTTTCCCAAAACGAGGGATATAAAAGTAGCATCAGGCTACAACAATTTTAACTAAAAGAAATGAAGAATGAAGAAACACCGACAGAATACAACAATTTTGATTAGAAAAATGAATAATATAAGAGTATTGGTAAAATGCGACAATTTATAACTAGAAGAAATTTAGAAAATATTAATTATACAAAATGAAAGATTTTACACGAGTCTGAAAAATAACTCTTTGTCATGAGGAATTTTAATTTCATAAAGAATTCACAAAAACAAATTCAATGTCATGGATTAGAGGCTTCTTAGAAATTATTCAAAATTTTTTTTAAAGACTCAATTTTCATTTTCCTTACAAATTGTTCTTTTCTTATAAGTCACACAAAAATACAAAACAAAAAAGTATGGTTTGTTGAAATCGAAGTTTTTTTTTTCTGTCATATATTTAACGACATGTTTTCAAAGAAATATTACTGAAATGATGTTTTCGCAATCAATTCCTTACAAATGATATGATAATAATTGGCTGCACAATTTTACAATGTGTGGGAGGCTATAAGCGACCGAAACACAAGTTGATATAATGCGTTACAGAAAGAGCTCCTTGCAGTTGCGCAACTATCAATTTAAATATAATGTTCTGTTGCATAGAATATCAAATATATATGTTTAAAATTAAAATTGTTTTCCAAAATACGCATTATCTTAAAATAAATTAGGATTATATTCTGAAATATTTAAATGAAAGTAGTAATGATAACACATCACTTTCACTATATATAAATGTGTGTGTGTGCGTACGTGTGTGAAATTTAATGAAAATTTAAATTAGATTAAAAAATATAAATTACCTTAAAATTACCGAATTTTGAGGCTAATTTGAAGAGACAAAAAATGAAAATATTTCAAAGTTTTAAAAGGTAGATTAACATAATATTCAAAGGTTAATTTTTCCATTGGATATCCATTCCTTATAAGCACTTTCTCACGTTGATAGTTCATTTTTTTTTGACAGACAACTAACGGAAAGATAACAGATTTCTTGTTTTACACCCGTAATCACACTTATTCACAATTTCTTTCCATTTAAACAATTCATATAAAACACATTTTCAAGTGAATGTTTATTATAAATTCAGAAACATATTTTTTAAATACATGAATAAGGAACACAATGCATTTCAATTAAAAAGGAATAGAAAGCAAAGGTAAAGGAAAGCAAAACAAGAAAACGAAGAACAGCATGCAATACGTTGATTTTCTTAGTGGATGCGTTTTTATTTTTCTTATAGGTGTGGTAGATCATGAGAAGAAAGCCTTCAGTGAGAGCAGTGAGAAATCGACAGAATAAGATTTCAATTCGATTTAAACTGAGAGAAGCTGAAGCACAATTTTTAATAAGGCACGGCGAAAGATAAGTGACCATAAGCTTGCTTATAGTGAATGTAATAAACTGTACCTTATTTTTGGACGGCATTTCAAACAAGGAACTAAACTATCGTCAATTGGAAGGTGTCCATGAACCTTCGAGAGGCTGAGTTTCGGATTCCCAATATACCTGAACAAGTAATCAACTGAATAATTTAAACTGGTATCATACGCTGGTCCCTGAAGGCCAGCATCTTCATGCGCGATATCACAATTTCACAAATTTAATAGGTTTGACATTACATGGAAAAGTTTTGATTTGAATTTAAAAATTTCTAATATGCCTTTTATCACAGAAAAATAATTCAAACTGTTATTTTTATCTCATAATCTATGAATAGAAATAATCAGTCCCATATACCTAATTTCAATTTTGTTATGCAATGAAACGAAGTTATTTCGAATTTTTAGAACGTAGATAGGATTTTTAACGCACTAAATAATATTGATTTTAATTTTATTGCAATAAATAATTTAGATTACAATTTTACTTCAATAAATAATTTAGACAATTCATAAATATAAATAATTATTCTTGTATACGTATTTTTCAATTTGTTGCTTTGGTTCACAGATAGAGTGTGTATCGCATTAAATAACATGGATGTTAATTTTACCGCAATAAATAATTTAGACTCTAATTTTACCTCAATAAATAATTTAGATTACAATTTTACCACAATAAATAATTGAGACGATTTATAAATATAAATAATTATTCTTCTATACATATTTTTAAATTTGTTGCTTTGGTTCTCGGATGAGATTTGTAACTCATTAAATAACATAGATGTTAATTTTATCACAATAAATAATTTAGACTCTAATTTTACCTCAATAAATAATTTAGATTACAATTTTACCACAATAAATAATTGAGACGATTTATAAATATAAATAATTATTCTTCTATACATATTTTTAAATTTGTTGCTTTGGTTCTCGGATGAGATTTGTAACTTATTAAATAACATAGATGTTAATTTTATCACAATAAATAATTTAGAGTATAATTTTATTTCAATAAATAATTAGCATGTTCCATTACTAAACAAAATTTAATATTTTTATGAATTTTTTAATGAATATTTTATAATTTATGAATTTTTTAATGAATATTTTATAATTTTTATGAACTTTATATGAATATTTTATAAATTTAATATGCATAATGAAGCAAAATTATTTCAAAGTCTTCATTCACTGAGTATAATGCATGCTTAGTCACTTTCTCGATATATATTATAAAAATAGTGTTATTATTTTCTTAAATTTCTTCGCTTACCTAACTTTTTTGTATATAATAAATAAATTATATATTAAAAAATGTTAATAAAATATTTAATAATGTTTTTCTAAATAATCACATTTTCATTTACAAGAGTATGACCTTTATCTATCTAGAAAAAAATTTCATTTAAAATTGACATGTTAATTACCATATTGCTTCTAATTCTTATAAGTCTCGATAGTTACCCTTCTTTCAGCAGTCCCTAATATTTCTTTAGATAAAATTATAATATCACGATTTAATTGTTATCTGTTTCTTAATAATAATAAACTGGATGCTTTTCAATCAATATTGACGATTTTTTTAATTTAATTCCAGAATTCCAACTTTATTTGTGGATTTAAAATCTTCTATTTTGATTATTTCCGTTCGACGGTCAAATAAATTCATATCCTAAATCGCTGTCCGAAGAAGTGAAGTGAAAGTAACTCTTAATTTGAAAATAAGTACACGCCTTCAAATCTTTCAAATTTTTATGTAATTTTCATGACTATTTTTAGTTCAGATTTTTAATTTAACAATCCAAATTTATTTTGAAAATTTCAATAATCTCCACTCGTCAGCACAATAATTTAGCATCTTAATCTCGCTTGCCGTAAAAGCGAACATAAATTTAATAACAACAAAAAAAATTAATGAGCGCTCAAAGTATACATTACAATAATTAAACAGAGGTGGTAACAAAGGAGTAAACCAAAATATATCGGGGGATTGGGTTTCAAGGACATGCTCACATTAACAATTTCCAAAGCCAAGAATATCAGCTCACCTTATTGTTGCCGACTCGAATTGTGCGGAACTTTCCCAGAATCCCTTTCTTTTTGTCACTGAAAGCCACGCTGTCAAAGTGCTCTTCTTCATCTTCGTCTATAGCGCAACTTTCGGCAGCCGGGAGCTCACAGTCCTTCGACGAACTGGATTGAACCAGTTTCATGTATTTGAACTCGAGCCTGCGATAAAACAGCATGTTAAAGTTAGTTCCGAGATGCAACTGATTTGGAAATTTGACTTAACTGTAGGATAAAGATCCATGGTGCCTTACTGGTGGTTTTTAGATTCAAATGACTTTTATTTGTATTTCCCTGTCAGTAAAAACCCTAGTCCCCGGACTTATTACTGAAATTGATTCGTTGCAAATGCTCATATTGATCTAACGGTTTTTGAATAGTGTTGGTTAAGATCAGATCCTGAGGGCAGAATTTTCTTTAAATATAAATTTAAAATACAGTTTTTATCATGTTAAAATTTCAAACTGAATGTATTCTAAGGCCAATTTCATTTAGGTAAAAATTCTATGTCCCATTTTTTAGAATAAAAAATGTAGAAAAATGCTAAAGTACACCCAGTAATAGCTTCTTTCAAAAGCATTACTATGTTATCTTTACAACTATCAAAATGTTTCTTTAAGAATAACAATTCTATATAAATTCAGACTGAAGATATTTGACTTCATATGCATAATATAGAAATATTTACACATAGTATCAGAAGCTTTATTATAAATCCCTCTATAGCATCCTTGAAAGAATGGTTCTTTTATTAAAATACAATGTATAAATGAAGGAATTATCGAAAATTTCTGATGAAAAAGCTACACTACAAGACTGAAATTGCAGATCAAAGTGGTGATTAGCAAAGATTCTATTCAAAATGACTACAGTTGCAAATAATGGCTTTTGGTGAAGAAGACACCACGTTAACAGACTGCTGCTTCAAATAATTGCTGTTTGATAATAAATTAAATATCTGAATGAACACTTTAAGTTTCGTTTTCGAATTTTATTTAATTTCGAATCAATCGAATAAAATTTGATTCTATTCCGCAGTAAAATAATTATTTTAAAGATGTCACAGAGAAAAATAATCAAAATCAATGATAAAATAAACATTTGTCTTATTCCTATGAGGCCAATTTTATTCGTTGTGGAATTCTGCAGTTATATGGCATTATTTCAATATGTTTTAAAATATTCTAATATACATCAACAAACATTTAAATACAAATGCTACTGTGACAGATTCAAAACTATCAGCTTTCAATTTTTTTAAAATAAAAATGGTCTAAAAAAATACATAAACGTTGCAAAACGTAAAACGTATTAGCAATAATTCTTTATAAAATAACATAAAGCAAAAGCATATACAGTGGCTCAAACAATTGAGAGAACACCTTACTTTTCCTTAATGAATTCGACTTTCAATATAAATAACCCATTAACTAAAAGTGCAAACATGTTTTTATTTTTACACATAATAAATGGTTTAATTTAAAGTAAAAACAAAGAAAAATCAACAAAAAATTTCTAAATTGAAAAATTTTAGAATCATTTTAAATAAACACATGCACATTTTTACCTCAAAAAATTGAGAATACACCAATGAAATTTTTGTAATATTTCGCATAGAAAGTATTTAGTTGCATGTATTTTGGCTTTATTATTGCCTTTAAACGTCGTGGTACCGATTGAATCCATTTTTGGTGGTATTTGAAGATATTTTACTCCATTCTTCTCTCAACACTTATTTTAAATGGGTTTTATTTCTAATTTTGTATTTTTGGACCACTATTTCGAGTGTGGACCAAAGATATTCAATGGCATTGATATCAGGGTACTGTGGTGGTGAGTGCGATTGCTGTTTACAATGAAAAAGACACCACATTTTAACGTTATGTGCAGTATGTTTGGGGTCGTTGTCCTACAGGAAAAAGAAATTTCAATTTAAATTTAAACTTGCGTTTTTAGCGCCTTCTTTTAGATTGTTGTGAAATATAGCTAAGTAAACTATACGAATCATAACGCCATCTATACAAAACTAAATTTCCTCTCCCGGATGAAGCCATACTACCCCAAATCATGATGGAGACACCACCATCTTTAACTGTATGACGCAAATTGTTTGGATCGAAAGCAGGATTAGGCTTTCTCCATATGGTGCGACGGCTGTAACTGCCAAAAGATGCTTTATTTTCTTTCATCACTAAATATAGCTTTCTTCCAAGTGTTATTGGTCTTCACTTGATGAGTTTTTGCAAACTTCAAACACTTTTTCTGAATTTGCAAGCTGATGAACGGTTTCTTTCTAACAATTCGACTTTTATATCCAGCTAGTCTAATAACTTTCGCACGGTTTCAGCACCTACACTCCGCCTATGATTTGAGAAATTTCTGCAGTAAAATGGATGAACCAAATGGTTGCAGCAATCGAAAGGAAAGTGCTAAAAATTTGGGTTTAGATGGAAATTTCATTTTCCAGTAGAAGAACGACCTCAAACATACTGCACATAACATTAAAATGTGGTATCTTTTTCATTGCAAACATGAGTTACATACACCACCACAGTACCCTGACATCAATGCCATTGAATATCTGTGGTCCACACTCGAAATAGTGGTCCAAAAACACAAAATTAGAAATAAAACCCATTTAAAATAAGTGTTGAGAGAAGAATGGAGTAAAATATCTTCAAATACAACCAAAAATGGGTCCAATCGGTACCACGATGTTTAAAGGTAATAATAAAGCCAAAATACATGCAACTAAATACTTTCTATGCGAAATATTACAAAAATTTCATTGGTGTATTCTCAATTTTTTGAGATAAAAATGTGCATGTGTTTATTTAAAATGATTCTAAAATTTTTCAATTTAGAAATTTTTTTCTGTTTTTACTCTAAATTAAACTATTTATTATGTGTAAAAATAAAAACATGTTTGAACTTTTCGTTAATGTGTAATTTATAATGAAAGTTGGACTTATCAAGTAAAAGTAAGGTGTACTCTCAAATGTTTGAGCCACTGTATATTATTTTAAAGTCTTACAGACAGTTGTCTTTGGAAATCAAATTTTATTATATCGTCTGCGCTTATCAATGGCCACCTCTCTGGCACAATGATTAATGTATTTCGATGGCTACCCCAGTTTATTAGGTATCTGTGACATTCTAAGTATTGTTATCCAAAATTCTATCATCGTCTATCTAAAAACAAATTCTTACTTCCTATTTTTCTTCCAAAAGTAAACAACCATGACGAGTAACAGGATTCCTATTCCAACTCCCGCTCCAATGAGCATCTGTACTTGCTTGGGGATAACAGTGCATGGGACAGTTCGTCTGAAAGCTGCTTCCGAGGATCCATCAGGTAAAATGCATCCTTGTGGCGATATATAGTGTAGAGTTTGCTTGCCCTGTACGCACTCACCCCTTACGATCTGGAAAAAAAAAAGATCAAATTAGAATTGTAAGTCTCGTATTGATATTTATTCATATAGGGCTGAGCAAGAATTTTTTTAATGCTTTTTCTAGAAATGAATACAAATACACTGGATGTGCAAACGCAAAATCCGTTTATATATAAATGCTTTTTTGTATGCATTTTTATATAAATCGTTGTTCAAAACTCATTAAATATCAATTAATTAAAAATTAAGCAAATTTTTGGGCTTTTCGGGTATATTTTCTCGAAAATATTTTTTCACAAAATAAAATGAATTTTATATTATCTTTGAACACAAAATATTACATTAATTTTTTTCCCTTACATACAAAAGATTGAAAAATATAGCAATAAGTATGTATTACTTTCCTTTCCTTGTTTCAAATTAGCATTCAACACAGTGCACTATGTTTTATAAATCATAGACCAAATTTAAAAGATAGGTCAAACATACAAGAACAAGTTATTTTTTTACAATATAAAATATGGTTCAAACAAAAAAAGATGACCATTATTTAGGAGGGAGTTTTGCCAATCTTTTAAGCAAAAGAAATAGATAAGCCAATTAAAATGCGCAAAAAAATTATAGAAATACAAATTCATATTAGTGTAAAACATAATTGAATGTAAAATCAAACATCTAATAATTTCATATGAAATGTTAAGTATGTTCTCTAAAATTCTTGAAATATTTTCTTCTTCACATAACAAAATCAGATTACTTCAAATGCATTCATATCAAATATTGAGTCATTTTAATCTGCATTTTTTTTATGTACAGTGATTTAAAATCATAATGTTAATTATAATCCTATTACTCCGATGGATTTTAGTTTAGATTTTTTAATGTTCCATTCTGAAGTCACTCGATGGTTATTTAAAAACGAATCTAATAATTTTAAATTATGATCTGACAATGTAAACAATATTTCATATAACAGATTCATCTAAAAAAAAATCAAGCAGAATAGAGCATGGTCGTTTCATCACCGTGCAACTGATATGGGATCTGTTTAGGTATGTCTCGAAATTTCAATCATCCGATTCAGAAGTCAAATATACCGTTTCGGCTCTATTTATTTATTTGTTGTTGAAAATCTGTTTCGATCATGTTAAGTGAAGGTAACCACTTCGAAACTATCTTTCTCTACTTGAATGGATATTCAAGAAAATTTAAATGACCATCATTGCGATAGCATGGAGGCGACAGATTTCAGTGGCCATTATCAGTTACATAGAGACCTCTTTCTTAGAAGATACGCCCTATCATGGAGGTAAAGGTAATTCGTACTGCAATCTTAATATTTCTATCCAGGAAGCGAGAAACAACTACAATATCAAAACCTTTTCATTTCCGTATCTGTGGCGTCCAGTGGTGTGACAGATGGAAGAGCAAGTAGAGAATAGAATTAATAAAAAATTTTTGGAGTGCCTAAAGGTTCAAAAGATTTGTTATTTGAAACAATACGCGCTCCACTTGCTTTAATTGATGCAACTAACAATTGCTTATAATTCTTTTTAAAATCTCTCTGCAATATGCTTTGCATCCATGTTTTACTATATTTTTGACCCTACAAGTTTGTAAACCTTCCTTTGGAAAAACATTATATGCAACCGGCGGGAGTGGTCTCTGAAAAACTTACTCGCATACTCCTATAACTTCGATCACTTTTCTAACAAAGAAGTTACCCCAAAAAGCCCCCTTCCACGAAAGTGGCGTACTATAACTGCGATATATTAAACTTTGGAGAGAATATGGCATTTCTACTGGATTTATTGTGCCTTGGCAATAAAACCCTGGTATGCGGTTAATAGTATCCGGAAATCGAATTGGTGCTTTTGGTGCTTAAGAAGTTACCCCCAAAAAGCGCCCTTCCACGAAAGTGGCGTACTATAACTGCGATATATTAAACTTTGGAGAGAATATGGCATTTCTACTGGATTTATTGTGCCTTGGCAATAAAACCCTGGTATGCGGTTAATAGTATCCGGAAATCGAATTGGTGCTTTTGGTGCTTAAGAAGTTACCCCCAAAAAGCGCCCTTCCACGGAAGTGGCGTACTATAACTGCGATATATTAAACTTTGGAGAGAATATGGCATTTCTACTGGATTTATTGTGCCTTGGCAATAAAACCCTGGCATGAGGTTAATAGTATCCGGAAATCGAATTGGTGCTTTTGGTGCTTAAGAAGTTACCCCCAAAAAGCGCCCTTCCACGAAAGTGGCGTACTATAACTGCGATATATTAAACTTTGGAGAGAATATGGCATTTCTACTGGATTTATTGTGCCTTGGCAATAAAACCCTGGTATGCGGTTAATAGTATCCGGAAATCGAATTGGTGCTTTTGGTGCTTAAGAAGTTACCCCCAAAAAGCGCCCTTCCACGAAAGTGGCGTACTATAACTGCGATATATTAAACTTTGGAGAGAATATGGCATTTCTACTGGATTTATTGTGCCTTGGCAATAAAACCCTGGTATGCGGTTAATAGTATCCGGAAATCGAATTGGTGCTTTTGGTGCTTAAGAAGTTACCCCCAAAAAGCGCCCTTCCACGGAAGTGGCGTACTATAACTGCGATATATTAAACTTTGGAGAGAATATGGCATTTCTACTGGATTTATTGCGCCTTGGCAATAAAACCCTGGTATGCGGTTAATAGTATCCGGAAATCGAATTGGTGCTTTTGGTGCTTAAGAAGTTACCCCCAAAAAGCGCCCTTCCACGGAAGTGGCGTACTATAACTGCGATATATTAAACTTTGGAGAGAATATGGCATTTCTACTGGATTTATTGTGCCTTGGCAATAAAACCCTGGCATGAGGTTAATAGTATCCGGAAATCGAATTGGTGCTTTTGGTGCTTAAGAAGTTACCCCCAAAAAGCGCCCTTCCACGAAAGTGGCGTACTATAACTGCGATATATTAAACTTTGGAGAGAATATGGCATTTCTACTGGATTTATTGTGCCTTGGCAATAAAACCCTGGTATGCGGTTAATAGTATCCGGAAATCGAATTGGTGCTTTTGGTGCTTAAGAAGTTACCCCCAAAAAGCGCCCTTCCACGAAAGTGGCGTACTATAACTGCGATATATTAAACTTTGGAGAGAATATGGCATTTCTACTGGATTTATTGTGCCTTGGCAATAAAACCCTGGTATGCGGTTAATAGTATCCGGAAATCGAATTGGTGCTTTTGGTGCTTAAGAAGTTACCCCCAAAAAGCGCCCTTCCACGGAAGTGGCGTACTATAACTGCGATATATTAAACTTTGGAGAGAATATGGCATTTCTACTGGATTTATTGCGCCTTGGCAATAAAACCCTGGTATGCGGTTAATAGTATCCGGAAATCGAATTGGTGCTTTTGGTGCTTAAGAAGTTACCCCCAAAAAGCGCCCTTCCACGAAAGTGGCGTACTATAACTGCGATATATTAAACTTTGGAGAGAATATGGCATTTCTACTGGATTTATTGTGCCTTGGCAATAAAACCCTGGTATGCGGTTAATAGTATCCGGAAATCGAATTGGTGCTTTTGGTGCTTAAGAAGTTACCCCCAAAAAGCGCCCTTCCACGAAAGTGGCGTACTATAACTGCGATATATTAAACTTTGGAGAGAATATGGCATTTCTACTGGATTTATTGTGCCTTGGCAATAAAACCCTGGCATGATGTTAATAGTGTCCGAAAATTGAATTTGTACTTTAAACGCGTTTTTCCCAAATGACTGAAATAAAATTTTCATACAAAACTACACGTAACAAATTTGTATACCAAATTTTATTTGATATATATAACTCGCTGCGTTTTTGAGTTGCTGTGTTTACATATTTCTGAATGTACAGACCAACAAGCGGTCAGTCCTTTATTGGACATGATTCAAAATTTGGTAAGTGTCTATACTATAAATGTTAAATCTGGATACCGAATTTAATCCGTCAAGTTCTCTTCCTTTTATGGATATCGTGTTAGCTTATACTGAAAGAGCCGGACAAACATACTTCCTGTAAATGCTCAATATTTGATAGAAATCCACAAATTTGGTGTAAGGATACCTCATACTAAATTTCATTTTTCTTCCTCAAACCTTTTTTTGAGTTATCTTTGTCAGAAACAAAGAGACATATAACGGACAAACATTGGTAAATATTTTTTTAAATGTATATTTCGAACTCAACAAGGTCTAAAACGTGGAAATTCATCAAAATGATAAGCTCGAATTTTTTGACAATTACAATACTTTATCTTCATTATGTGTACAAGAAAGTATTAAGTAAAAGTTGAATGAAATCTTACCTGGTAGTCGCTTTCCGTACAAACGCGGCATGCGAGTCGTGTCTTCCACAGAAAATGGAAGTTGCAACCGTCGCATGTGCCGTCAGAGCAGGAGGCTGGAGGGGTGATCATGCCGCTGCCTTCCATGCTACTGTCGCACCTCAAGGTGATGGTGGTGCTTCGGCCCTCGCTACAAGCCTGAGTCTTCCTGAAGAAAGCAAAGAACAATGAATCTCCCGGCACACCCACGTTATACATGCAAAGTTAGAAATGAAAGACTTAATCAAGAAGATTATCGATTGTCATTTAGTTATGTCATTAATTATAAATTTTGATAGCTAGACATTCAATTTTCTGGCCATTGAAGGAAATATGTATAAAGTGCAATGTTTACAATGGATCTTTTAAAATAAATGCACTTTTTTTTTTTTTTTTTTTTGCTTTTATGAAAAATTTTTAACTTGGAATACATGAACATGATAATATAGGTAATTTTTATCATCACTATCATCATTGTTTTCGTTGTTCTTTTAATTTTGGCAGCTTTTAAATGTTAAAACCCATGACCAAGCACTCAAGCGATACGCTCAACTTAGGAAAGTATACATTGTAAAAAGAGGCCATATGGAAAATATGATTTTGATTGATTGATTATTTTAAGCAATATGCCTCGAGAATATTTTTTGTCTTTATTTTCACTCATTTAAGAATAAACAGTCAAATAAAAGAAAAGATTTCGAATTTATGTGCATCATTCTAAATGGAAAAATCTTTAAAATAAACGCTAAACAGTTTTAGAATAGAATTACCGTATTAATGAGAATTAACATGAATATAGGAAAGTCTTAACAATGTCCAATAAAATAAATACAATAAATATCATTTGTAAAAGAACGATTGACTTTATAGCTTTTAAACCGATTTTTTTGTTTATTGCATTTGGTTTTATAAACGTCTATAAATTTACAGGCACTTAGAAGTTTAAAGTATTCTGTACTTACTAGTAACAGAAAATATGAATAGCATTTTATTTGAAATTAAAACATAAATTTTAAATTATTAAATCAAACTAATACTTTATAAATGACATTTTGCGCATTATTTAACAAAGAATGTTTAATAAACCGAAATGTAATATTCATATATGGTTTCAATAAAATATAATTCATTTTCATGGGTAAATTATTAATCATTAATCACTTACTCAGGTGACGTGTAAAAGAACACAACTGTAATATTCATATATGGTTTCAATAAAATACAAGCCATTTTCATGGATAAATTATTAATCATTAATAACTTACTCAGGTGACGTGTAAAAGAACAGACATGTAATATTCATATATGGTTACAATAAAATACAAGTCATTTTCAATGGTAAATTATTAATCATTAATAACTTACTCAGGTGACGTGTAAAAGAACAGACATGTAATATTCATATATGGTTACAATAAAAAACAAGTCATTTTCACTTGTAAATTATTAATCATTAATCACTTACTCAGGTGACGTGTAAAAGAACAGAACTGTAATATTCATATATGGTTACAATAAAAAACAAGTCATTTTCACTTGTAAATTATTAATCATTAATAACTTACTCAGGTGACGTGTAAAAGAACAGACATGTAATATTCATATATGGTTACAATAAAATACAAGTCATTTTCAATGGTAAATTATTAATCATTAATAACTTACTCAGGTGACGTGTAAAAGAACAGACATGTAATATTCATATATGGTTACAATAAAAAACAAGTCATTTTCACTTGTAAATTATTAATCATTAATCACTTACTCAGGTGACGTGTAAAAGAAATGTATATCCGATTGGCTTTCTGAACCTACAAAATAATAGGAAACATTGGTACATTATTTTACTCATAAAAATTAAAGAAATAAATAAAACACAACTCAAATAATTTTTTACTCTATATGAACTAATCTGTCTCCCTTTTAATCGTATATAGATAGTTTTACTACCACTTTTGTGCCGTTGTATAGAAGATTCTTAACTTAATCGACAAGGGATAACTAGATTAGACAACTCAATAGTTGAAAGAAATTGACACAAGTTTTACTTCCATTGCCACTGCCAGGAGGAAAATACTTATGAGAATTCCCATTTTAAATCATTGTTTTGAAATTTCATCTATTTTTTTTAATCAACGTTAAAGTGAGAAAATGTCCATTAGAATTTAAACGAGGTCGCTCCTAAAAGAAATAAAAAAAAAAATACGTCTTTAGGTGGCTAATAATTAATAATAACATATTTCAGCAATTTAGCTTATGATTGCATATTAACTACGAGATAACAGAGGAAAAGTTTTGGCATCAACTGCGATTGTTTATGACCGTATGAAAGAATACTTATAATATGAGGGCTAGAATAAGTTTTAGAATTAAAAAAAAAACAAAAAAACTTCTGAAATGTTTAAGGAAATATTTTTATATTTGTACGTGGTCGTTTTACGCAAAATATGTTTTCAAAATACAGAGTGTAAAAAAATATCTGATTGCCCATTGATTAGATGTATGTTTAACAATCAGTTCAATTGCCATAAAAAGAAAACTCCATTTAGTATATCTGTAATATTTCAAACTTCTAAAATAAAAATAATAAAAATAAATTAAAACAAAAATGTCGTCTTACTTTGAACGAATTCATCTACAACTTCAATGTCCCCCAATTTCTGCTTGGTTGTAATACCGACTAGAGTATCACCAATGCTGCAACAAAAATACAGTATTCATGAGGAAATTTATATTAATATAGCTAGTGTTAAACAATAACAAAATGCATCAGTTTACTATCAATTATTATAATTCTCACTAAACAGGGAAGGCATCTAATTAATTATTTACAGTCAAATATTAAAATCTATATGATTAAGGCGTTATATCCATATGGTTAAGGGCCATTACAGTTTAAAGTGTAATATATATGGAATAAACAACGAAATATATTAACAAAATGCAGTCATGTTACAGACTTTATCATATAGATGAGGTAAACAATTCGGCTAATTAAATATTTGTGATCCATCTGATTAAAGAGTCATTCCATATTATCAATTCATTAAAATTGTAATATTTATAGAATGGTAAGGTGATTTACATGGCGTTATTCGGGATTGAAATCGTTTTCTGCATAATATTTTTAACAGAAAATTACTTTGTATGAAATATAATAGAAAAATTCATTTTATCGGCTAAAATTTTTATCCTCTGCTTCTATTTAAAATTAGAATATCAATTGAATAAGACGATTTTTAAAAACCGTCGATAGCCAATTTTCTTCTTTAAAATTATTAATATTTGTTAAATCAGTAATTTAAATTTTGCTCACAGATGCTGAAATATAAGAAAAGTTGCCTTCAAATGAGCGATTGGCTCAAGTTTAATTTTAAGCATGGTCAAATCATTACTTTAAGGCACTAATGGGCAGACTCTAAAATTAGTTCTCGTAGTTATGATTAGTAAAAGACTTCGATTGCATTTTTTTCGCCAATATCTCGGTATATAATTACTAGCTATTAATCTTGCACTGGATTCTAAGTGACCGTCTGTGAGATGGTAAAGATATTAATTACATTTATAGTTGAAAATGCAGATTTACACAGGTAGGTAGAACCAAAGAACAAGGTTAACTGATGCGCAACCTTAAAAAAAAAATTAGGATATGTCCATTAGATTCCAAAAGTTATTCTTAGGTTCTGAGTAACGTGCTTTTAAAATTATGTCATTTTGAAAGAGAAAAATGTCGTTTTCCTCAAGAGATAAAGAAAATGTTCCATAAATATGTTTTATTTAGTACGCGCGTCTAAGGTCTTAATAAAGACGGTCACCCCAAACTGTCTTGGCGGTCCATCGGTCAATCGCGATCGTTTTCATGCCCATCCCTACTTTCAAGCCAACAAAGAGTTGCCAAAAAGCATTTTAAAATAAAAGAAAATTAAAAAAAAAGAAGTAATAGAACAGTTCAAACTGTAGAAAGAGGCAAAATCTTTGTTAATTTCCAAGTAATTTATTAATTTTTGTACTTCAGAAAATTGACAGTACTCTAACTACAGATAACAACCGTCAAAATTCGACAGATTTCGAACAATTTTTTAAGAGGAAACGTGAATTATACATTCATGCATATATAACAACATTGACTTTCATTTATATTAAGATAACTGAAAAATATCAGCAGAAAATAAGATATACGAGGCAGATAATCTGTCTCATTAATAATTTACGATCAATACGATTAAATGACAGTTCCATGTTATAAATAGATTGAAACTATAATATCAATAAAATGATTACTGAAATAGATTGGATCCATATGATTCATGGGTCTTAAAGAAAGGAACTTTTACACGAAAAATAATCAATTAATAACTATATATTTTTTAAAAAAACTGACATTATTTTACTTTACCTAACAGATTGAGTGACCAGTGATTCGCGCCCGTCTCCATTCTGAGAGGGCACAATAGTAGCACGGCAGACGAATGAACTGACCATTTCTTCAGTTTGTGGATCCAGAGACTGTTTAGTAATAAGCAAAAAATATGAGTCAGTCTTTATGTCAATTTAAATCCAAGAATACAATAATTTATTTTAAATGAAAATGAAACTGTAGTGGTTACATAATTCTACTACCTTCTCTTTTGATACAACAGATGGCGTTACCTTATTCATGAATTAAGGTAAATTTCCCATAATCCTTCTCGAGGATTGATTGTAGTCTAAGTGAGTATCGAGTGAATATGGAACTTAGAAAATAATTAAATAACTTATCCTGAAACTCACCTTTTATTTTCATATACCTGATGTGCCTACCAACAGCCAACAAATGTGTTGATGCATGCGTAAGCAGTGGACGCACGTCGCTTGTAGTGTAGTGAGAAAATTGTGTCCAATATAAAGTGTTAAAAACATCCCAGTGCTCAAAAAATATAATATTGCCAATAGGAAAATTAAACTGATCAAAATTTCTGAACTATAGCAAGTCAAGAAGTGAAGGATATGTTGAAACAGTTGACATAAAACTTGTCACAAAATGCCATATCACATTTGATATATTTAAGTCATTGAATTTTTGAGTTAGCTTGTTTAAATTTTTCTGAATTTCAGATTGACAGACAGTCAACCAATTGTTGATTCAAAATTTGATAGATGTCTAAACTACAAATTTTAATACTGTGTTTCGAATTTTATCCGTCGAGTGCTCATCGTTTTGTAACTGTCGTGTTAAATTATATTCAAATGGCGAACAGACGAACTTTCTCTAAACAGATTTTGCTCAAAATTTGATAAAATTCTATACATTTGGTGCAGAGACTGCATACCAAACTTCAATCGTCTAGCTCAAAGCGTTTTCGATTTATCTTTGTCACAGACAAACACATGTACGGACTTTTCCAACAATATGTTATTGAAGTCAGGGAGGCCTAAAACATGGAGATTCATTAAAATTACAGGTTTTAATTTTTTGACGATTATTCTACTTTCTCTAAACTACGTATCATGAAAGTAAAAATCAGTTTTCACAAACCTGAAAGAAGTCAAGCTAAATAAAAGCGCTTAAAAATATCAAAGGTGATAGACTTCAATATTGTATGTTGCTGAAATTGCTTTTTATATTGATTTTGTTAAAACGCCCGAGGCAGATAAATAAAGTGCTAAATTGTAACTTATACGTACGTGATAGGTGACATTGTTTCTGCAAACAGCTGTCGACTTTCCGTTCTGTCCGCATAAGGAAATGTTAAACACGTGGAAATATTGGGTTCCACTTGCAGTGAACAGAGGGCTTCCTTTCACTTCCATGTAACTGAAATAGATAAGATGATAATTGATGATGATAAGAAGATAAAATAAAAAACATTCTATGATGAATTATGAAACGAAGATGAAATATATAAGAAGATTTCAAGAATGCACTCAGAAATTTAGTTGTTAATCTTTTCTAGAAACATGGGAAATATTCAACCCACCAAATGCATCTATCTGTGTATGAAGTTTTGCAGATTGACGTAAGTTCAGGTAAATTTTTCAATAAGGCAGAAACTTCTTTACTTCTGTTACTTATCTCACACAAAATAGTGTGTCTTGATTTGCTACTTAATTATTAATTAGCCAAATTGATTAATAAAATTAATTTAAATGTTTTAATAGGTTAAATGAATAACTTTTCTTAAACCAATTTCAATACTGAAAATATTTTAAAATACCATGGGTAGAATAAAAGGCC
This sequence comes from Argiope bruennichi, assembly GCF_947563725.1. Taxonomy (NCBI): domain Eukaryota; kingdom Metazoa; phylum Arthropoda; class Arachnida; order Araneae; family Araneidae; genus Argiope; species Argiope bruennichi. Next base: position 41,701,361 of record NC_079155.1, read on the forward strand.
TATTAAAGGACTGATCGTGAAAATGATGTCTGAATTGGCGATATAAATTGAAACGATGCCTGTTTTTCTTCTATTTTTTTAAAATCAAATTCAGATTTCCCAACAATATAAATTTCTACTATTCTGTTAAAGATGACTATTCATGATTAAGATATGAAGATTATCACAAAGGGAATGAATTTCAAGAAGTTTTAGAATTTTTCTATTAATTATACAACTAAAGTAGTTGTATTATATTTTTAATGAAAATATTTAAGTTATGAAATAACATTCGAAATGAAGCTTTTGAAAAATGCTCTAAAATAATTATATTTTTGAATTTTTACATAAATGATATTGAAAAAAATTATATGAAACCAAAATATACCATTAAGTGATAAATGTTATTTTAGAAATTGGAAAAAATGACTTTTTTTTTGTCTAAAAAGAGATATAAAGCAAAATTCTTCTAGTAAATTCTACCGAAGATTAAAGAAATTTAAACGGTTTTAAAAAGAAGCATTTCCAAATATTACGAATATTAAATAAAACAAATTTCGCAAAAAATTGACTTTTTAATCTAGTCACATACCGTAATTTATAAATAAAAATTTCTCTATTAAATTTATTGAAAATTTTCTATCTTTATATGCGTTGAATCAAGATTCCCTATAGTAACTTTTTTTAGAAAGAGGACACTTTAGAGAAAATTCTGAAATCAAATCACTAATAAAAGGATGATATGGAGAATAGTTCAAAATACAAAACAAATTAGCATTAGGATATATTATTGAAATTTTGACGTCATTTCTACAAATAAGGTCTATTTAAGAATAAGTCTATTAAAGCCTATTTAACTAAAATGACGACATTAAATCCGATTTAAATGCTAATAATGTTTTCCTATACGGTATCATAAAATCCAAAACATGTTTTTTTTTTTTTACATTTTGAATAGAGCTTTTTTATTTTCAGAGAAGAATTTTGAAGCATTAGAGATATTCTAAGGAAGAGCCAGAGATTTGCTTACATATTTATCATTTACTTGGCAGCTTTTAATAAAGTCAAAACAAGGTCAAGTGACGCATCTCAAGTACATTTCATGCATTTGATTTTTTAATCATTAAACATCTTGAAGAAGCAGAAGACTCGTTGTTACAACAGCACAACAAAGAAAAACGATTATAACAAATGGTTAGACATTTGATGACATTTACCATCAAGATCACATGAATTTACTCCGTTTTGAACAGCTGAAATCTAAATTTTCAAAGCACTAACAAGTTTACACTTAAAGAATAACCAGCAAAACCTCATTGAATTCGACACTTGTATTATTATTCAAAAGAAATTGTACCTTTGAAGAGTACCAAGAATTATATGTATAATTTTATAGAATTACAAATAACTAAAATAAGCTTATAAATATTACGGGAAGTAACTGGATTCTCGAGAGAGCCAAAGCAAGAGATTTTCAAAGCGTCAATCATTTAAATCTTAAACAGTGACCTTCACCAATAAGTGATTTCAAATCTCTTTATACTCCTCACAAGTGATATTTAAATTTTGCTGATCAGCAAGTAGCAGGAGTTTTTATTAAGCTTACGGGGGCAGGGTGGATAAGTCGAAAAATGTTCCATCAAGAAGATAGACCCTGCAGTCGCTGTAGCATCTCTGTCCGTCTTCACTTCTGAGGCCTGGACCGCACGATCTGCAAGATTCTGATCCCTGGGGCATGGCTTTCCACAAATACGTATTATAAGGACATGGTAGGCACTCGAGACTCTCAGAATCCTTCAGATAGTGACCGGGAGGGCACGGGATGCAGCGATACAGGACCCTGAAAAAAAATTAGCAAAAAGTGAACATTTATTATCGATATTAGTATTTGTAAATACTGTTATAAAATGTAATAAAGACAATGACAAAATAAAACCCATTTGGAGATAAAAAGGCTAGAACCAGTGATAATTTTCAATTTTTTTTTTATATTTAATGGCTGAACTGTTTTCAACATTTTTTATGCAAATTAGTAAAATTTGACACTGAAATTTTTTAATATTTTAAAATTTTATAGATTTTTAATTCCCTTGGCGTTTGTTTTGTTCGTTAGAGATGCTCGCCCACATAGGCATGAGGGACAGAAGTTTTTTTTTTTTAAAGAGAACTCTCAAAGGTTATCAGTATGCATTTTCTTAATAACCACCAGTTAAACGGAATCCTTTTTTGCTCATGAACTTCTTAAAAATGAGGACTTGCAGTGTGATTTTTGACGGAAAAATGACTTTTATTTTTTTAATATGTGAAAGAACAATTCGGCCGTTCCAGTTTTCGGAGGCGACTGAAATCGAAGAATTTTAGAAATAACAAAATAAAAAGTATGCTATTTAACTGAGTTTTCCAATGAGAAGCTAACCAAACACTTTATTTTGAAGGATTGATATGTGTATTTATTTCTGTAAAATTTGAACATTTACAGAATGTAATTTTTCTTTTAACATTTATTTGTCTAGTAGAAAATTAAATAAAAGTTTTTTCGAAAGCCATAATAAAATTTTTCATCATGGCTATAAGAAATTAAACAAATGTCAAAGAATTTATTGAATCTCCAATTAATAATATTTGTCTCAAATATTACTGAATTATTGAATTAATAACCGTTATTTTAAGAGTTCATAGAAATCTTTTTCTTTCGGTTTATCTTTCTAAAAATTATCATATTTCGTTTCTTAGAGACACGGGCTGAGAATTACAATTTTCCAGGTTTAGTTAGCAGTAAGAGTTAGCTTACTCTTTCAGTTGCAGTCGTTCCTTCAAAACTATTTCAAAAACTTTCACATTTTTTTTTTCATTTCTAAAATTTAATATAAATATTGAAAGCACTTCTCAGATTAAGTGCACAAAATGTATACTTCATAAATTTTAAAGCTTTATCTTAATAATAATTCTGATTAGAAGTTTTAAAAGTTTCTACTGAACTGTAATTCAAATCAGTACTTAAATTTGTAATAAATAAATTTGGAATGGAATAGAAGATATTAAGGTGATTTAAGTAGGAAACTCTATTTGGTAGTTATATATAAGTGGCTAGGCTCATTAAAAATTAATGCTGGCCTTGAAATTAAACATAGACATATGGTTCTCCCTAACAACAACAAAAAAAACCCAGATATTTACAAATGATATACTACTATATACTACAAGATACAATGAGATTAATTACATTTAACAGTCATATATATTTGACATTCGACTGAATAGCTATTTGGTAGAGTGACATCTATGCATGTCGGAACGTAAAATTTGACCTTTCTCACCTTCAATTCCTCTTGCGAATTACAATTCTGGGGAATATCCCTCGGATAGAAATTATCTTCCAATTGCCCGGTCATGTCAATAGTGTGAAGCAAATCTGATCTCTTGTGAATTATGATTGTGAGGACTATTCAGCGGACAGAAATTAATCGAAAGATAATTTCCGTCCGCTGAATAGTCCTCACAATATATCATATCATATATTGAAAAATAATTCTGATCTCGAATTATGACTGAGGTGGCATATCCGCGAATAGAAATTACCTTTCGAATGTCCGGTCATGTCACATGTTATTAAGCAAATTTAGTTTCCACGCTTATAATGTAATTTAGTTTTATATAATGAGAATGTGTGAGTTAATATTCAGAGAAAATAAATGTAAAAATATAATTAATCTCATATCAGGCTTTGTTTACCACATATAAAAATAAAATACACTTGAAAATAAAAATAAAAACATATTTTTCCTTATTCTGAAAGGATAAATTCCTTTCTATCATCATATTTTGCTTTTCTCAGTAAGTCCTTTTAAAGTAGATGAAAAAGGGTTAAGCGTCTATAAAACTATTTTCGCCATTTCTCTTCCATTCTTTTTAATTTTGTAAAATATTCGATTTAAATTTTCAATAGTTCTTCAATAACTAATTCCTTTATCTGTTACTTAATTATTTTCAAAAACTATTTCCTGTCAGTTTATAAATATATGGATTTTTTTTATATATATAAATGATAAATTTAACCACGGTATTCGCAGCCAAAGTCAAAATGCTGTTACGTAGAACACAAAACAATTAATAAAACCGGCAAACCTCACACTGAACTAAAGCTTTAAACGGGATTGAATAGTTGAGCCCCTTCCAAGTTTCCTTTTAGGTTGATCAATATGTGCAAAATGCGGAACCCGCATTCTTAATTTTTAAACGATTTGCAGAAGTTCTGGAGACATTAACGCGGTTCCTCATAATATGCTTCGAATATGTTAAAGGTTGAACTTACGATACAAAAAGAATAATAATAATAATACATATATACATTTAACTTTTTGTATTTAAGATAAGCTTGGTTGGAGCGTATTTATGCTTTTTTTTTGTTTGTTTGCTGTTAAAATTATGAAACTTTGCGATTTATTTGAAAGCTTCAATTAACATATAAGATATAGTTTACTGAATAATATATCTGGAGTTGAAAGGAAGAAGATACTTTTATATCTAATATTATAATATAAGAATATGTTTACATAAAGTATTATAATACATGAAATCCACATATCATCTTAAACAGATTTTAATCGAAAACAGAATTTCAGTTAAACCAAACGAATTTTAAAAATTGACAAAATCTACTTTTCTTAATAACACCAGCCTGCAAAAAAAAAAAAAAAAAAAAAAAAAAAAATTTTGTTTGTAAAATTTTAATTGATTTATATCAGCAATGATGATATCATTCCAAAATGCAAACTAAATTTTGTGTAACACGTAAGGATTTTTTACAAATGACGATGAAAAAATTAACAAAATGCAGTATAATGCATACAGTTGCAACTGTAGTTACTATTAACTAAACACAATAATGCTGTTCATTTACAATATTATGATAACTTTTGTGTTTTTCTTGAAGTCAAGAAGCTTCTTTTTCGAATTTTTCGTTTATGGTCCACATCACTGTCTCTTTTTAAAGACCAACAGTAATCGGCCATCATGTTAACATCCCACCGTCCTTGATATCTTCGTTCCATCTCCTTTATATCCTGGTGGAAGCTTTCACCTTGTTCGTCATTCATTTTTCCTAAATTGTCTGGGAAGTATTCCAAATGTGAGTGAAGGAAGTGAATTTTAATGCTCATATTGCACCCCAAAAAATGATAAGTACGTAATAACTCAGTTACAAGTTCTTTTGTAATTTTCTTTTCTCTCATTTCCCAAAAAACCTTCTACGACATCTTTAAATGCAACCCAAGCCTGCTTCTCTCTATTTGTCATACATTGTTCAAAATTGGAATCTTTAACTAATTTCTTTATTTGTGTTCCATCAAATACACCTTCTTTAATTTTAGCGCTAGACAATTTTTGGAACTTCGATATAAGATACTCAAAACATTTTCCACTTTAATCCAAAGCTTTCACAAACTGCTTTATGAGTCCCAATTTTATGTGAAGTGGGGGCAATAAAATATTTTGTGGATCTATTAAATATTCATTTAAAATATTCTTCTTACCAGGAATCCATTCTTGTCTCTTCGACCATATCATTTTTATCCAATGACTTTCTCTGTCCCTGCTATCCCATTCACAAATAAAGCACGGAAATTTAGTAAATCCACTTTGTTGCCCGAGAAGCAGACCTATAACCTTTAAGTCACCACATATTGCCCACTTGTGTTCAGTGTATTTTATTTTAGTGAGAAGCATCTCCATACTTTCATATGTTGCTTTCATGAAAACGGAATGTGCAACTGGAACTGATGCAAGTTTAGATTCGTTATGCAATAAAACTGCTTTTAGACTCCTCTTTGAGGAATATATAAATAGTCGCCAATCATTCGGATTATAAGGAATATTATCTTCTAATTCGTGTAACAAACCAGGTATGTCAGCACAATAAACCAAGAAGTTATCAGATTTGAAAAATGATAAAAATTGCTTTTCTCGATTCCTATGCCAACTAAACGACGTATGTGTCGTTAGTAAATTTTTCTCTTTTAACCGAGAGCCTAATAATTCTGCATTTTCTTTAGTTAAATCTAAACCACAAATTAAGTCATTTAATTCGGCTTTATTAAATTTTTCAGATACTTCATTTTTCACGGTGAAATCCAACTGCCATCAATGTTTTGAATTTTAAAATAAAAGTTTTTTTTTAAATACAATTATAAGTATTTATTCAATATAAATGTATTATTTAATTTCAATGAACTAAGAGGTTTTCAGAATTTATTTAAACACATAAACATACATACTTTATTAATTTATCCTATCCAAATCGCAAAAAATCTGTGTATTTTTACTTATTTAAAAAATTTACTTTTCAAAAAAACTGTACGTGATACGTAAAAACTGATATTATTTTTGAAATAAGCATGCGAAAATACATAAAAAACAACTATTACTTTTAAAACAAGAAATTGTTGCAGGCTGGTGTAATTTATCAATGATATTTAGGCACTAATATAAAATTTAATTAAACATCGCAAGTGGCAATTCGAAATGAGACAAATAAAATTGGTTAAGTCAACATGATTCTCTATATATATTTTGGTAATAATTTTTTTTCTCTCTACAATTTTTAAAGCCCATCGAAGCTTGATAAAAAAAGTGGGTCTTATATTTTCTAGTAAACAATTATTTTACTTTGTTTGTTAATGATGCTTTTGGGCAAAGAGAAAGATGTTTTTGCTGAACGCTTTTCTGCTGAAAATAAATTAAAATATCGGTTTTTTTTATTTCCTCGAATCATTAAAACTCTAATACAGAATCAAATTTTGGTTACAATAGCAAAAATGCAGATTCACATTTCTTCTGTGCTGTACAAAACACAAAACTCTCATAAGCGAGAATCTGAAAATAAAAATTTGAACACTTGTGACGGTCACAGTCTTACCCAAGATAAAAATTTTATGCTGGAGAAGGGCAATAATACCATTATTAGACAGAACGCGAGGAAGTTTCGCCGAGACCAGTTTTCCTAGTTAATAATTGCTATTAATGAAAAAATAAAGTTAAAATATTATCTCTCCAGAAACTTTCTAGAGAAACTTACTACTCCTGAAAAACGACTCAAATTCTTAATCATACAATATTTCTTCTTCATCGCCTAAGCTGTAGAAAGTCATTACAAGATCCTTTCTCCAACCAAAGAGTGCGTGACAATTCAGTCATTTCGATCGAATCAATAGAACCTCAATTACTTGCGATGTTATCAAAGGAAATTTCTATTAAACTGAGACGATACTTAAAACTATATTCTTTATAAAGTCAATGAATTTTTAATCATTTCCACTAAATCAATAGAAGGTCAGTAATTTATGGTTTTGGCAAATGAAATTTCTATTAACCGAGACGATATTTGAAAATAAAACTATATTTTTTTATAAAATCAGTGGATTTTTCAGTCATTTCGACCTTATCAATAGAACCTTAATTATTTGTGATGTTTTCAAATGAATTTCTATTAACTGAGACGATACTTAAAAATTATATTTTTTATAAAGTCGGTGAATTTTTCAGTTATTTCAACCGTATCAATAGAACTTCAGATATTTGTGGTGTTATCAAATGAAATTTCTATAAATTGAGATAATACTTGAAAATAAAGCTATATTTTTTATAAAATCAGTGAATGTTTCAGAACAGATTGTCAATGTTAATAATTAATACTAATTTTCATAATAGAAAAGACTTGTAAAATATTTTTATCCTGAGATTATTTTTACAACTCAAGAAATTGTTAAGAGGGAGAAGAGAATTAATAAGAAAAGAAAGAAAAAGAAGTTCATTTTTAAGCCCTCTAATAAGGATGGACCAAGTCCCCTGCATTTTCAAGGCAAAGGAAATGGCATTTTAAATATCTTGGAAATTTTCGAGTGGTTACGTAGAAGAAAATATTTCTTTGGGGACACTGAAAAATTCTTCGGGAAAATGTAGAGAAAACAACAAAATTCAGTAACCATAGTTAAACCTCATACCGTAATTTATTTTATGACTTTTCTTATCAGAGATGTACTTATAATGGTTTCTGCGAAGTATGAGTATTTCTCTTTTCATGTCATTCTAAGAAAGAACAATGGTCGAATTCTCTTCTCCACAATACCAATGCTTAAAAAATTTCAAGTAAAAAAAAATTGATAATTAATAAAAGATTTTGATGTTAGGTAATTCTTTATTATCTCGGCCCGAGATTTAATCGCCAAAATGCCAAGATATATCGCCAAAATGATTATGATTCCTTAGCAGAATATATAAAGCCACAGCTGCAATCTTGGCATAATCCTGAAGTTATCAACTAAGACCTGGAGCATTATAATAAGGAAGTATTAAATATTAATACATGGAAGTACTTGTAGACCTATTTTTTTTAATTTCAAAGAGACGATTTGGGGAAAATTTGTAAAAAATCATGATTTAAAATATAACATCCACTTGCCAAATTTTTTATTTTACGAGGTGATTAGTCCTAATCAACAAAGTGAATCGAAATGTTACTGTATTTTTAAATGAATCAAAATAACACAGCATTAAGGAAATAGTTCGGATGTATTTCTTACCCTTGAGCTTCGGTGCCTTGAGGACAAGGTTCACATTCTGAAGCTCCTCCAGATATGGTATTCAGCACGGTGATGTCATAAATTTTGGCAATGTCATTTTGGATGGCATCCGAAGTCGCATTCTCTCCAATGCCGAGTTTTTGGAACACCCAGTTAAAAGTGTAGCCGTCGTCCACAGTAATATCATAACTACGGAGATAAAAATATAAATATTTACTTGCACATTCGCACAAATCAAAGATTCAAGAATTAAAAAGCAGAAAAATACCTGAAGTGCTGCTTTGGTGTTCGACCCGTCCAGCTCTGAATCTCGGTAACTGGCTTACGATTGGAACTCTGTAAATATAAAGTGAAAAATCAATAATTAAAAAAAAAAACTTTCGGAGAAACCGAATGGTTTCTGAACATGTTTTCGCTTTTCTACATGCTGTCCTTCACAACATACATCTAATTAATATGTGGCTCTTTTTAATTAGATCTGTCCATATGTATTAACATTTTACCTTGCCCTTCTAGTTCTCGAATTGCTTACAAGTTTTCTTGAGACAACCATTGAAGATTATATTTCAAGATAATCTAAATTGAATATATTCCTTTCCAATTATTTATCATACTTAATAATCTATGTTCGATGTATGATTTTGAAATCTGTTAGCACTATACATATAATCACAGGGAAACTGATAATCAACTTTTTTTTAAAAGTTGGTAAGTTTGGAAATACAGGAGCTTTAATGCCCCAAACTCCATTAAAAATTTAGCTAGTCACTTCTCTAAGGTCAACTGATTATGATCATTTCATGTCCCACCCCCCGAAAATGGCGTGGTGGCAAGCCCTCCACACTATTTTATCTTTAGTCTGTCCATTCCACTGTCTACCTTTACTGTATGTTAGGAACACTGGCGGTCATGCCACAACTAGTGAGCAGTTCATCTCAATTGTCTCTAAAGGTGGTGGTGAGGTCTCAGTTTCGGTGCGGGCAGGTTCCAAGTTCGTGACCCGATTCCACCGAAAAACCGTTGAATAAGCGAATCTGGTGCAAGTTAAATCCGTCGGGGCTAAATATCCTCCCATTGGGTGATGCCAAGCTTGGAGAAGGGCCAATTCAGGCGTCATTCTCGACATCTGACCGCTGTTTAAAATTAAGAGGTCCGTCCCAATATAGCTCTAGTGTTGCTTTAAAAAAATGGGACTTGAATATAACAAAACTAAACTAAGCTAAGCTAAACATTACAACTGTTTCGGAGAATAACATGCTGAAATCCCACCAACGACAAGCTTCTCTATTCGCCGCGCATTCGCAAATTGCTTATTTTGAATGGTGAGGGATGATATAAATTGGAACGCTTTGGATATCCAATAGGAAGAATCAGTTATTTCTCTTCAAATTTGAGACGTAAACGCGTTACCGTTTTGTCACCTTGGCGCCTAGATTGGCGCTAAACCTATCTATATCCTTTTGCACCTCAGTTTGCGATGCTACCAATATCCAAATAAAACACAGTTGTGTATTTACTCCACTTTTTTAAAGTCAAATATGGTAAGGCATCATTTATCCTTTCTTAACTAATGTATCGAATAACTTCAAATTAAAATATTATTTGATAAAACCAATCAGTTCGTGGACGCATAAAATTTTTTTATGCAGAGGTATTCAAAACAATAATCGAATTCCATCTAAATCAAAACTATCATAACCGAAAATCTACTTTATCTAACGTGACATGAAAACAGATCATAAAATTATGTCAGTCCGAAAGTATATGACTCTGAAAGAAAAAGAAAATAAAATTGGGTCAATCATGGAATGAAAAATGTATTGATTTGCGATAAAATTTTGTCCAGTTCCACTTCCATTCGCTTTTATTGTTAAAAAATATATGCAAGCAAAATCTCTGAAAAAATAGTTTCTTTTAGAGATTTCAATTGAAAATAGGCAAAAAAGATTCATCACACAGTATATTTATGTGCTACTTATGTATTCCGATATAAATGAGTAGTCCTCGTATATACATTATATTACATTTAATTTTTGATATATTCTAAAAAATAAGCATCAGATTAACCCATGAATTAAATATTATGATCTTGCTTCTTTTGAATCGCTTCACTGAATAATGTTTATTGCCTAGAAATTAAAATGTTGCAGAATCGGTTCAAAAAATGAGCTAATAACTGCAGATTCAACAGAAAAATTATATTCATTTGTTAAAATAAGTAAAAATTCAAGAAAAATATTTCAAATTTTCTGCTGTGCTGTATTTACAAAATATTAACATTTGGCAACAATTCAGCATTTTTACTGACTCTATCATGCAATCCTTGGCGAGTTATTTGGCGATTAATCCCTGGTATGCAGTTAATAGTATCCGAAAATCGAATTTATGTTTTAAACGTGTTTTTCCCAATGGATTGAAACAAAAATTTGACGCAAAACTACAAGTCACAAAATCTCATATCATATTTGATATATTTAAATCATGGCGTTTTTAAGCTATTGCGTCTACATGCTTCTGAAAGGGCTGACGGAGAGGCTGCCAACCCTTTATTGGATTTGGCACAAAATTCAACAAATATCTACATTATAGATGTTAAATCTGTATATTGAATTTTGTCTATCTAGCTCTCTTCGTTTTGTAATGAGCATGTTCGCTTATATTCGGAAAGCCAAACAGATGGTCTTTGTTCAAAATTCAATAGAAATCTACAAATTGGATATAAAAACCATATGCCAAATTTGAACCTCTACCTCAAAGTATTTTTGAGTTATCTTTGTTACAGACAAACAGAAAAACAGACAAACGGGTATTTTCCAAAAACGTGTTTTCCGAACTCAGGAAAATCTGAAACGTGAGAGATTCGTCATAATCTCGAGATTGAATTTTTTGACGATTACTATATTTTCTCAATATTACATATATGAGAGGGAAAAAAAATGTACTGGCTTGTAACGTAAAAAGTGTACTGGCTTGCAATATATTTAGAAGTATTGAAAGATCGTTGCTACTTTCGTACCATCATGAATGCGAACACACAGGTTTGCGAACATTGCAGTTCGAAAGTAAAGCTGATGGTTCCGATTTCTGCCGATTGCCCGTTGATGATTCTTTCTTTGGTTCTGAATCCTGGAACATCCAGAGAGAGAATGAGGTAAGCGTCCAAGCTTTGACCAGAAGTGGTCCGAATGTGATCTCCAGATGGTTGCCAGACGACATTGGACATGCATCCGCCTTCTGCAAGGAAAATTTCAAACCATCAGAGTTTTTAGCAATATTATATTCTCAAATTTTTTATTCTTTGGTTATGCATCATTACATTAATAAATATTTTTTGCGGGAAGCGAATGTATCATAATCATAGGAGTAAATTTGGCCATTATTCCATCCTCAAATAATCATAAAGAAGAACAATTAGTTATTATTTGATCAATGGATAATCATAAGAGTAAACAATTATCAATTATTTAATCATTGGATAATTACAAGATTAAACAATTTTCTGTTATTAGATCAATGAGCAGACAGAAAAATAAGAAATTGCTTTTACTTGATCATTGGATAATCAGAAGAGTAAGATATTACTCATTGTTTGATCAATGAATAATCATAAGATTAAAAAATTATCTGTTAGTTGATCATTGGATAATCATAAGAATCCAATGTTTCTTATGATTGTATTAATTATTTTTCATCTATAATCCCCAATTCTTTATGATTTGATCATTCGATAATCATAAAAATGAACAATTAGGTATTGATTGTATCAAATATAGATTCTTTGTTCCATACCTTCAAGTGTCATACATCTTGAATACATTCCTGGAGGAATCTCAGGCCACCATTTGAAAAATAGACCGTAGTTTGGTGCTGTAGACGGTGGGCATTTTCTGCAAGCTGAAAAGCAAGAAAATAATGAATTAATCTGAAGGTCTAAACTCATTTATATGTACAATAAAAGTATATATACAAGCTTGGGGGTTATAAAGAGCACATGTCATTTCGTGGTTTCTTTTAAAAAAAGAAAACAAAATACAACAAACAAGTAAGTTATCTCAAAATGTTTAAAGATATTGCAATATCAAAATTTGTATATTAACTCTCTGCCAGAAAGTGTTTTTAATGTTGAAAATGCCTTACACACAGAATGGTTGCAGATATATTAATCAGTGTCATTCTGCTCTTAATGACATTGTTAAACAATTTACTATCTTTGTTAAAGCCATGCGGGTGAAACATCTAGTGGCAGAAAGCCAGTAGAAGTTGTCTTTCCAAACATTTTCTACTCACTAAATTTGATACTGGACACTCTCTGCATCCAAAACTGAATGCGAAATTTCATTTATCATCTTTTATAAGTTTTGCTACTATTCTGTTCACTTGAACACGGAGAGGCAGATGAATTTTCTATGAATGAATTTCGCTCAAAATTTGAAAGAAATCTACAAATTAAGGGTAAAAACCACATATCGAATTTCACCTACTTGGCTCAAAGCATTTTTTAGCTATCCTGTTCACAGACGTATAGATAGGGCATTAGGTAAATAGTTAGGCCTAATTCTAAAATGGTGTTATGTGTTTTATCGACTCAGGAGGAAAGATATGAAACGCAGAGACCCATCAAGATCGCGAGGTCTTTTCTTCATCAATTATTACACAGGGCTCTCAAAAATAAATAACCGGATTTAAGAAAATTATATTTTTTAAAACTATCACACATAATATAAATAACAATATCTGAAAATAAAGAAAAACATCCCAAATTTTGATTTTAACATTTTCCAATATGCAGCAATAATCTGAGGAAGCTGAAAATTTGGTTATTTCTACAATAATGTGAGGTAATTATCTTTGAACACGATGACGCTTCAATCCAATGAAGTTTAAGTTTTCATAGCTTATCTAAATAAGAAGCTTTCACAATCTAGATTGAATATGCTGGAAAGAGTGATTCACTCTTCGTCACATGGTCTTCAAGATCCCAGGAACTTAATTAAAAGGTTTTTTTTTTTATAGGGTTACACCAAAGACCTGTCCCAATTGTCGAAAACAGTCAATAAATTAAAAAAAACATCAATATTGTATTAAGCACCATCCATAGAATAAAACTTCAACATGCGTGGGACAAACTTGACTGCAGATTTGATGTTTGTCGTGTTATGTAAGGTTACGTCACACATTTGTAAAAGAAAAAAAACTGGAATGTTTATTTTCATGTGTTACTGATTATATTATGTGTAGTTTTGAAAATATAAATGTTTGATATATGGTTACTTATTTATAGTAATCCAGCATTTCCTTTATATATATATATATATATCACATACGAGAAAGTAAGTATAGCTGAGAGTCTTAAAATATCAAAATAATGCCCTTGAAACTAATTTCAAATAACTTGAATACAACATTACTTCATATTTCACATATTTGAAGAAATTCCTTTCAGTACATTGATAACTACTTTGCTTTTTAAGAATGCTAAGAGACAGCCAAATCATTTTCTTATTTATTTGATATAGTGACGGAAAACTGAATATGCTGTGGCAATTTAGAATGGCAAATGCCATGAATTCTATTTCAATATACTTTAAAAAAACGAGGTTCTCTAGTGAGCAATTATGTCATTATATAATTTCTCTGCGCACTTTTGGATTGTCTCCACACGATCAAATGTTTTTTATCTGGATATGCCCTGTGGTTAAATGAATAACTCTTTCATACAAAAACCCTAGTAACTTATGTTTATCTATAACCACGCTAGTTTATATAATGAATTTATTAATTGAATGATATTATTTTTATCTTTAATTCTGTACTTTGATAAAAACGAATCCAGTGTGGACATTGATTTTGAAATTTTTTCATTGAGAGTAATAATAAAAAAAGGGAGAAATTTCTTTGCCTTAATTAATTCTTTGTTTCAAATTTTACTTAATTAATTGCACAAAATCTTATAATTTATGATTTCAAAAATATCATATTTATTTCTAAAGACATTCATCACTGGTGTTCATTGAGCTTTTATACTTTTGCTACGATTGATGGAAAATTATCCTTTTTCTTTCTACTATGGCATGGAATCAATACTTCTTTTTCAACATATGATTTTCAACTGTAAGTTTATAACAAAACCTTAACAACAAAGACGATATGATGAAAGGAACATGTTAAAATAAATTCTTATCATGACTTTCGTTATTTTTTTTAAATACAGCCAGTCGCGCCATTACCACCGAACTAAGCCGTATAAACAGGTATTATTTAGATTGGCTGTTATGCTCATTAACTATCCAGATTTTTGCATTAGAAACCAAAGGCCAACAAAAGTTCAAAGAATTTTTGAACTGTTAGTAAAAGGCTGGAAATCTTTTCCATCAATTCTTTTAATATTTTTGAATTTCCAGGGTACTGTAATATTGTGTTAAAATTACTACTCATAATGAATCTTCCACTAATTTCTTTGAGTTCGACACATTCTGTTATGTTTCTGCTGAACTGACTTTCATTCTTTTAGGAGATTTCTCATAATACTCGCAAAAATATTATTAGATGAATGGGGTAGTGTGTCTTCCCCGTAATCTGGGCGTCCAGGGTTCGAGTCCTGGTTTGGGTATGGTTGTTCTCGACCCTAGGTCCTATCTGTGAGGTGTGTGAAAGAGCTCCCCTTTAAAAAGGGGTTGTGCAAGAGAGTGTGTGAGCGTCATCTTCATATGAGATAAAGTCATCTTTCTGCCCTCGGGTGCTCAGAGGTCCTTACACTCAGAAGCTACTGCACCCCTCTTTCCTCGATCTCTTACTTGGTTTGAATTGTAGTTCAATCCAAGTGGGACAAGCAACAACAACAACATATATTTTAACGAATTGATAATTTAAATATTTTTTAACAAATATCTGAATTATTAAGTTAATGAACAAATAAAATATTCGAAATAATGCTGATAAATCTGAAATTCAGAAAAAGTATGCTACAAGCTTCTGGAAATATACATTCATAAAACAACAAAGAGGTTTGTTTGGTTTAACCAATAGCAAAAATACAACACAAGTGCATCAAACTCACGTTCCGATCCATCCGAGTAGTGGTCTTTCTCGCAGAAGGCGCACATGGATTGGTTTGAGTACTCCATGCCAGGATTGCAAGGCGGACAAGGGATGCGGTCAGTAGAGGTGGGCAGGGACACAGATCCGGGGACGTCATCCCGGCAGATTTTCGGTTCCACCCACTTGTAAATCAGCTGCGTCAACTTCATCTCGTCGCAAGGGGCGTGGATTTCGTAGTAGTCCTGTTTCGCACAAGGTGGTCTTTGTAAACATTTCGCCGATCCTTTCGCTGTAAGAGACATGTAAAGACATTTCAGTATTGCAAACATTGTGGCCAAATAAAAACAAGAAACTAAGTGAGTGCATTTTCTTTAGGATAACGAAGACATCCGTATCTTCCTCCTTATCCGTATCTTAACAAATCTACGTACAGAAAACAGAATCGCCCAGCATTGAGGTCCTTCGCTTACTACAGAACATTTTTCATAATTTATTTTACATCTCACAAGATTATTCAATCAAAATTTCTCCAATTCAGCAAAAAAAAAAAAAAAAAAAAAAAAAAAAAAATTAAGTTTACTACAATAAGGAAGCAAATTTTAAGGTGATAAGAACGATTACTTATTTTTATGCACCCAATTAATTACATACTGAAGAGGCAGCAATCTTTAAACTGCGGGAGTGGTTTAACCAAATTTTCTCTTACATTCTCTAATAAAATTGAAGTGCCAGAAAATATCTTACATGGTATTGGCATACAATAGTTAAGAAATATTAATTTTTGGCTTGAAGTTAGCAGTTTTACTGAATCTATCGTGTCATCCTTGGAGAGTTTTTTGGCGAATAATCCCTGGCATGCGTTAATAGTATCCAAAAATAGAATGTCTTTTGGACACGTTTTTCCCAATCGATTGAAACAAAAATTTGACACAAAATTGTACGTGTAGTATCAAACTCTTATACCAGATTTGATATATTTTAGTCATTGCGTTTTTGAACTATCGCGTTTACTTGTTTTTGAAAGTACAGGCAGACAGTCAACCCTTTTTTGGATTTGGCTCAAATTTGACAAGTGCCTACATTTTAGATGTTAAATCTGTATGCCGAATTTTACCTATCTCTCTCTCTCTCTTCGTTTTATAATTAACGAAATATATTCGTTTATATTCGTTTATTCGTTTATATATTCGTTTTATAATTATCGAAATATATATTCGAACTGACGGGCCTTTTCTGAATAGAATTTTTTCAAAATTTGGTAAAAATCTGTAAATTTAGTGTAAAGACCGTATACCAAATTTCCACCATCTTGCACAAAATGTTTTAGAATTATCTTTGTCAGACAAACAAACGATCATTTTCCTAAAATGTGTGTTTTCAAACTCGGAGAAGTCTAAAACGTGGAGATTCGTCAAAGTCTGAAGTTCGAATTTTTTTACGATTACTAGATTTTCTCTGTACGACATATACGAGAAAGTAAAAACGAACGCACTTAAAAAAAAAATTTCTTCATGACAAGCTTGTAAAACTAAATTTTACTTACAGATGCAAAATTTGAAAAAGTATACACAAAACGCACGAAGTTTATCATTTAGGAAAAATAAGCTATGTCTTCATTTTCAATAACAGAAGAAAAATCCAAGATGAGATATTTGTAGCAACAATAAAACTGATTTGAATTACTTTACAATAGTGAAATATACTATTGTTAAATATGTTTAAAATATATTTTAAGCATATTAATTAATATATTAATTAATTAAAAATTAATAAAAAATTTGAACAAGAATTAAAGCAAATAATTGAAAAGGCAATCTTTTGAATTTACAGATTATATAAAAATAAATTTTGTATTGTAATGATTCCTGGAGAGAAATCACCAGTATTTTGTTTAATTTTTAATTAATAATTTAATTAAAATTTCAAATAAATCGCTTCGTGGCACATGTATTATCTCCCAAAATTTATCTATGCCGTATGTGGTAGCTCTAATTTTAATGGTCCGTTTTTTAGAGCGATAATATATACACATATCTACACTGTTAATAAAACTAAGTGGAGGTAGAGACATCGATAGAAATATGATTTGATACAATCTGTTTTTTGCATTACATAAATTTAGATGATATTTGTATTTTGCAACATAAAAGCAGCTAGATACAGATTCAATTTTAACTTGTCATATAACTCCCAGAATATTATTCCCCAAAAAAGAACATATATATATATATATATATATATATATATATATATATATATATTTATCTTCCTATAAAAATATGGCAGTTTTTATAATATATTTCACCGCAGTGAATTTTTCAATTTAATGCCAAGAGAATTAATGTGAATTCTGTAGATAATCTCAAACAGAACAAGCGGAATAAAAATCAAATACAAAATCAACTATAATCGGATAGCATTCTTTTCATTGTAAATAAATCAAAAGATACAATCAATTTTAACTTTAGTTAACTTTAAATAATTAAATAATTTTAATTATTATTATTTAAAGTTTACCTTAAAAAACTTAAAAATTTAAATAACTAAATAATTTATTACTTTAAATAACTTTTAGCAAACTAAACTTTAATTAATTTAATTAATTAAAATTTATTAAAATTTAATTAATTTAATGAATTAAAGTTTAATTAAAATTTAATTAATTAAAGTTTAATTAAAAATTACTTAATTTAATTTGATTCTAACAAAGAACTCTTTCAAGTTTACTTGAATTATTCCGCTATTCTATCAGTAATTTATTTAATTCAAATTCTAAGACGTGAAAAACAAGGAATGTTGTGATACTTACGCGAGTATTGCGTCATCGCATCGCATGGTGTGCAGTCAGAAGAACCAGCATCGGAGAAAGTGTTTTCAGGACAGGGCGTGCAAAGTTTGGAACCGGAGCTGCTGTAATATCCTGGAGCACAGGGGGTGCATTCCGAAGTATAAGCCACTCCTGAAATTCACAGCAGAATTAACGTTAAATACATTTTAAAATACACTTTTGTTTTTATTTCAAACTTCCAAAATCTGCAATGAATTTTGTAAAACGAACCACCTTTGGCGACCAATTTTTTCTCCCAGACTATTGACATATTCGAATGCTTTATGGAATGCACATTTTAAAAACTTTTACCATGTTATTTGATGCGACTCAATTGAATCAGCTTACTGCAAGTTAAAATGTGTATATCATACGAAATAAAAACGAAAGCGATAATCCTACAACGGAATTAATGATTGGCGAAAACGCACGATTGAATATTTTAATGGATGATTCTAAATTCCATCATAGCATTTAAAACAATTACATACAGTGCATCTAACTGATTTAAAAGGAACTTTAAAATTAAAGAGAAAATTCTGCGGAAATAATTAAAAATGTTCTTGTTTTTTTTTGTTTTTTTTCCCTTGATTTTTGAAAACTTTTTGATTTTTTTATTCCTTTTTCCCTCTAACTGAATGTACTTTTTGGTGACATGGGGAATCATCTCCTATGTATATCTAATAGTATTTTGCTGCTCCCTTAACTATCTATGCGAGGCGTTAAATTCAGTGCAGCTATAAAAACATTCATTGAAGGAATCTGAAATTCGTATGATGGTTTGTTTGCATTTGAATGTTGCCATTCCATAATAATTAATAAGAACGATATCTGTACCACTTACGCTAGCATTATATATATATATATATATATATATATATATATGAGAGAGAGAGAGAGATTTGAACTCTCATATTTCAAATTTAGCCCTTTAAAGGCGGAAAAAAAGGCTTTCATCACCACTATGTGATAAGCGCCTTATTACCCGAAACTGCCTGAATCGTTATTATAAGGTTAATAAACGTTCTAAAATGGGTTTTTACAATGGTTTCCTCGCTAATGAGCATGCACGATACTTTGAATCAATTCAAACTAAAAACTGAATTCATGTAATTTTTAATAAGAAGAGTCAACAAAGCAATGAATAAAAGGTAGTCTTTTGCATCGCAACTTGTTAAATATGACCTTGAATGAGGTCGCAAAATCTGCGACAGCATATGTTTTTGTCTGAATTTTTACAACTATCTATAAAAATAATTGATGATAATGTTTGATTTAAAACAGACGTTCCTAAATTAGGTTAAATGGTCCTAAATGTTGATGAAGTTTAGGTCCTAAATGAAATAATGCAGATTTATTTTGGAATTCCTGAAACTGTGACAGCTGAAGTTTTTGTGATTATGCCTAAATGCTAGAGAATTATTAAAGGTAAAATAAATTTAAAAAAAATAATATTTGTGTGAAATATTTCCCTATATTTTATCAAATAATTATTTAATATTTATTTATGGTAAATAAAGCTTCAGTTGCTTTTATAAATTTTTCACAAGGGTAGATTTCTAACGACTTTAAAAATTATTTTTGTTAAAACTTATTATTGGGGCAAAGCAATTGAAGCTTTTTCTAAATTTCGATATCCCTGATTTCTATTTCAACAAATATAACACTAAAAACAATGAAATCTTTATAATTATAGACACATTTGGGAGCCGCGGTTGCCTGGTGATAAAGTCGGAACCGAAGGGTTTCGGTTCGATCCCCGATTCCTCCGAAGAACAATCGTGTAAGCTTTCCTGGTGCACGCTAAATCCGTTGGGGCCAAACGTCCTTCCACTGACGCGGTTTGGACTTTTGGAGAGGGGGGTTGTCGCCAGTTCAGGTGTCATCGTCGTCCTCTTACCTTGGTACAAAATGACGAGGCCCGTACCAAAATAGCTCTAGAGTTGCTTTGAAACGGGACGTTAATATAACTAAACAAAACCAAACTATAAACCCAATCGCCATATTTGATCATATTAACTAAAAATGACAGAAATACTTGAAATTATGCTTATAGTTGCGCATATCATTGGTTTTAAAGCTAACTAGGCGACAGTTATTCACTTACGACATTAATAGCATTAATTTAATAATGCTTACCAACTTTGATGTATTACATCTCATAATACCGAAAAAAAGTTTTAAATTATTCTTGCACAACAAACATAGAGCATTGTGATTGATTAGCTGTGAGTTCAAAGTGGTGAAATCAGTCCATTTATTAAGGCTAATGGCTATGTCATACTTTTATCTTCCTTTACTTTTCGAAATGGAGGACAAGACGATTGTTGATGACGTATTTAGGGGTAATCAACTTTTATATGAAATAAAAAAAATGATGAATTGATATAATGATTGTAGCCTTTCCTTGACGAAAATACGTAATGAAGTAGTGATTTTCCAATTTCTCTAGAAAATGTTTAGTAATATGAAGCAGGCGATCAAACATGAGATAACTCGAGGTCCAATCCAATTGGAGCTTTTGCACGAGATAAAAAGTTCAGATAAATAAGTGGGACCAGTGATATGTTCGCTGGTTTTCCTAATCATTTTAAATAAATAGATGAGAAATTAAACATATTTTTTTCAGATTCTCAGTTGATTTTGGAACTCTAATTAAGAGCAAAAAAATTAGCAACATACGCGATAACACTTCACTGAAATTTAAATATTGATAAAAAATATAATAGATATAACGATCAAAGAAACAAATCTTGAGTCTAATTTAAACTCTTAAAATATTGTTAATCGCTTAACTGTTTTGCCCAAGTGACATATGTGCATCGATTTATCGAATTTTGATCGTTGTGAGCAAAAAATAAACCATTCATAATGATTATAATTCAATATTAAAATTACTTCGAATACATAGATAAGTCAAGTATTCAATGGATTTCCATTTGAATCAAAATAAATATTCCAAAAATAGAAGGTGCCATCTTATTAGACAGTAAAGAAAATAAAAGAGTTAAGTGGTTAAATGAAAAAAGTACAAATTCCACTCATGGGTTGTATGATGAAAAGTTCAATAGATTCAATAACGGATCAAAAACTCTTTATTCTACTGGAAAGCATGAATTCACAGTAGCAAAACATAGACAAAGCACACAAGCGGCAAGTCAGCAATAGCAGCACAAAGATCAATACTCTAAAGAGATTTGACTCAACTACTTGCTTGAGTTTAGCTTAACTACTACTCGGTTGGTACTACTACTACTTTTTATAAATTCCGTGATAGGGCATCGAATATTCTAGATTAAACGCCAGAATACGAATCCCAATAGACCTGTCGTCGAAATTCTCGACTATTCCGGGTCTTACATTTTTGTTGCCAAAATCGCCAAATGGTCACCAAGGCTAAGGGATATTAACCTGGCATCCATTTAACTGTCCGTTAGAGCCAACTGTAAAACTCTTTACCTTGTCATCGAACTAATTGCGTAGGGAAGTAATATTACAAATTCGTAACAATAAAAATAATCTATTTTGATATCTTACCACTTATTTCGATCTTCTTAATCCTTACAGGTTTCGACTTTTTCATCTTGTCTGAAAATCCCATCCCCACAGTCTTCCAGTACAACACATTCAAACCAGCTTTCAGCTGAACCTATTTGTTACAAGAGGTAAACATATTTTCAACTACGATATAAGTAATCTAAGCTGAAATTCATGTTTTCGTGCACAACTCACTTTTAAATACTCAAAGTGAGTTTAGAGAATTAAAGGAAAAGATGATCGAGTTACTTACTGTAGACGTTCTCCATTTTGCTTCTTCGGTCAGGCGAGGCCATTTGTATTTTTCGACATCTTCTATTGACTGACATTGGTCGTTCTGGGCCTGAAAATAGCAGACGTTTGGTTTAAAGCGTGATCTGGTTCTTTTATAGCAAAGCGATACATTTACTGATAATACAAGTTTGCTTGATATTGAATGGAAAAATGGTCACGGAAATAACGAGAAATGCCGAAAGTGACTAAGAAACTTATTTAATGCTTTGTGTCTTTTTTTTTTTTCAAATTAAGAAATAACTACTTTGAACAGAAAATTTCAATAATTTTTGGGGTGGTTGGTTTGGTTTGGTATAGTTATATTAACGTCCCGTTGTAAAGCAACACCAGGACTATTTGGGGACGGACCTCGTCATTTTGAACCGCGGTCAGATGACGAGGACGACACCTGAGCTGCCACCCCCCTCTCCACACCACACCACACCAACGGGAGGACGTTTGGTATGACGGATTTAACGTGCAACAGACCCCCTTACACGACGGTTCTTCGGTGGAATCGGGTCTCGAACCTGAAACCCTACGGTTCACAAGCCGAGACCTTACCACCAGGCCACCGCGGCCATAATTTTTGGGGTGTGGGAGCTTTAGTCATATCAACTAACTTTGATAAACTGTATCTTATCCTGCAAAAGAAAGTTTTATTTTAAAATTATATCCGTGCGATAACACAAAGCCTTCTTATTAACTAGTTATAGAAGAGTTGCAAAATTAATAGACGAAATCTTTTTCTGTTGAAGAGATTGGAGAATCTGCCAATATTTTATTTTGCATTATCTTTTTAAAAAAATAAGACGCTGGGGGGGGGTGACCTTGATTGCATCTCCAGAGACCAAGAAACTTCATGCGAAACTAAAATTGACGAATTCAGTCAGTTCAGGCTAGGAGACTGATTGTTTTTCTTTCCTAATTATTTTGAATACACAGATGAACAAAACTTACCTCAAAGTTGAATAGTATAGACGGATCTGTATACTGGTAAGTATAAGACAGTACGCCGGGTTTGACCAGTTCGACAGAATAGCTTAAGGTTGCAGCACATGGCCCGCCATGTGAGGATATAAAAGATTTTTTTGGTTTCCAGCCATATCTAAAAAAATTAGAAAACAAAAGTTAATGAAATATTTAAATGAGTAATCATTGGAATAAAATATAATGTTATAGATAATATCTAAAATCTATCTGGTAGGTTATATGGTGAAAAGCTTAACAGGCTAGTGAGGGATAGTGATGATTTAATCTATGTGAAAATATGATACGCAGGTAATAAGGTGTACACATAAAAGCGCTTGTAATAAACAGTAGCACACAAGCAGCAAATCAGTGATAAACAATAGTAAAAGCACAAAATGTTCAGGAAGAACTCGTAGGATTCGAGAGACGTGATTAGTTCAACGATCCAAAGAGTGTACCGTTGAACTAAACACGTCTCCCGACTCAATTCAATTGCCGACTTTGTCTCTTGGGTTATTATAGCCTACGTAACAGAGCATCGAATATTTCAGAATAAACGTCGGAATTCGAATTCTAATGATCGTCAAAATTCTTGAACAACTGGATCCTACATTTTTGTCGCCAAATTCATCACCAAGTCGTCAAATGGTAGCTAAGCTTGTAGTTAAGATTAGGAATCATTGACTGAGCATCCATTCAGCAGTCAATATTATCTATATAAATCTAATTTCTTTACTAGGAAAGCTGCTCAGGAAAACAATAATACAAATTTGTGGCAATGTATGTTCCAAAAAGTTATTTACAAACTTTAAGTGTGAGTCAGATTTAGAGAAATAAGTTAGTTTTGTGAGTAATATTGGCTTACATCTAACTGTTTACAAGTGAAATTAGTATTCAATCTCCATTCAAACACCTGTTCCTTCGTTACGCGAATTACTATTCCCCATTGTGTAATAAAAAAACCTCTTTAATAAAATCTTCAACAGTAAGAACAAAAGAACTATTGTTATTGGGAAACATAGTTGAAAGACAGCTTTCGAATCATGGCCATCACATATCTGTTTTGTTTAAATGAGAAATAATTGTAACATTTCCCCAAAGTATCAAACTTTTAGTTGAAAATAATATATAGGCCCACCGAATGATAGCAATAGAATGAAAATACAGCCAAACTTCATTTCTATTTGGAAAAACTGAAAATTGAGAATTATAGAGTAAATTCCGGGTAGACTCTCCGCGATAACAAATTACCAGGAAAAAGCAACAACAGCATGTTACTTTAATGGAATACTCACCTCGAATATGAAGCTGTCTCCAGTCTGATGGATACTGAGTAAAGCCTTGAAAAGGCTGAATGTCATGAGCAGTATTTTAATCGAGCTCATAAGATAGTAATTGTCCTGCTGGACGATAGCAAAGTGCCGAGTCTAAGTAAACACGGAGATGGTTGACAGAACTGACTAATGAAGTTCAATCAGAAAGCTCTTTTCAAACTCTAGCAAATCTTTCACCATTCATTGAAGAATGATGAAGCTCAGAACGAGGGTATATAAAATCTAAAAATATTTTTTTCACTTCGCTTCTTGTAAGAGAAAATACTCTCTTACGACCCCGCAGTTGCTAAAGAACATAGCTTTGGAAAGAAAGGGGGACAACAGAGTGAAAGCGATCTCAGTCAATGTGTTGAATAAAATAAATATAAACACCAAACGTATAACACAGAATTAATGAACAATAAATCTGAATGTCACAACACCCTATTTGCTTGAATGATAGCATGCAAAGCATGTGTAGCTACAAAATGTCCATTGAACATTTTACTTTAAGTACTTAAGCACTTCTGAGATTTTTTTTGCTAATCATGTATTTAATTTACCTTAAGCGTGTCTATCATGCTGGAGAGGATTTATAATGTTATTATCTATGCTACTGGGTTGTTGGACCATAGTAATTTTATTTTCCACTTCGTTTTCATTTCTTTTACTTAATTCGATAAAAAGAACTCATTCCAAAGCGTTCTTTTATTAGCGTTTCAGAGCGTTCTTGCAAGAGATCCCATATTCTCTTGCAAAAATATGGGGTTTTTTTTCTACATATATTTGATTTATATTTAAAGTTTCTGAATGACTTTCTAGAATGCATTGCATATATTACCAAAAAATGATATTTGGTTAAAACGCATCAAAATTCATTTAAAATTTCATTATAAGACCAATAGGAATGGTCACCCCGAAATCTTCTTTCACACTCCGTAACAAACGCGTTATCCGCATGTCTCCCAAGCATAAAATATGTGGATCCTGGACATTACTGGGAATGCCAAAAGGGCTCAGATCACATACCAAAATTCATTTATCAAATTTGTGGCATGTTTTGCCTGAGAAAGTACAGAATAAAAGATCACCCTTTCAAAAGATTGAATTCAAAATTTGTTACAGGTTTATAATTAACAATTATTGATGAAATTTCGTTTATTAAAGATGTTGCATTTTTGATTTATCAATTGACTCAAAATTTGATATCGACCTACACTTTAGAAGTTAACGAACTTAAAGAGTTAGACTTAAGAAGAACACTTAAGAAGTTAAACGTCATGGATGATCATCGGGGATTGATATTTGCGTATTTTGTAAGCATCGTAAAGTTAATAATTGCAGACAAAATGCGT
Organism: Argiope bruennichi; assembly: GCF_947563725.1. Classification (NCBI taxonomy): domain Eukaryota; kingdom Metazoa; phylum Arthropoda; class Arachnida; order Araneae; family Araneidae; genus Argiope; species Argiope bruennichi. The sequence continues at coordinate 41,727,231 of NC_079155.1, forward strand.
ATACTGATCTTTGAGCTATCATTCAGCACTGCGAGTCCCACTCTCTATGTATTTCACTATATAAAGTGTCTGAAATGGCGATTCATATTGCTGCGATGTAGTCTGAAAAGTATTATTTGAAAGAGACATGTGTTCAATAATAGTAAAATTATTCCATTAGTTTCATAATGGGCACTGGTCATTACAAAAAAAAAAAAAAAAAAAAAAATTAAGGGGATTGGTCTTCCAAAATCTTTCTCATATACTCTCTAAAAAAGTTATATCCTAGAGAAACGTCTTGCATAGCACTGACATATAAAAGTTACGAAATATTAACCTTTAGCTTGAATTTTGCATTTTTACTGAATCTATCGTGTCATCCTTGGCGATTTTTTTAGCGATCAATCCCTGGCCTGCGGTTAATAGTATCGGAAAATGGAATTTGTATTTTAGATGCGTTTTTCCCTAATGATTGAAATCAAAATATGACACAGAATTACGCTCACAAGATCATATAACAAATTTGATGTATTTGAGTTTTTGAGTTGTCGCGTTTACATGCTTCTGAAAGTACAAACCGACAGACGGTCAATCCCTTGATGGATTTGGCTCAAAATTCGATAGCTGTCTGATATAGATGTTATAGATGTTAATTATAACACTATAGATGTTAATTTATCGAATTTTATCTATCTAGCTCTCTCTCTCTCTCTCTTTTTTGCCGGTGTTGCTTTAAATTATATTCGAATAACCGGACAGACAGATATCATCTGAGAATTCTTCTAAGAACATTTGATAGAAATTTGCAAACTTGGTATAAAGACCTTATACCAAATTTCAACCGTCTGGATCAAAGCGTTTTTGAGTTATTTCTGTCACAGACAGACAGACAGACAGATGGGCATTTTCAAAAATGTGTTTTTCGAACTCATGGAAGTCTGAAACGTGGAGATTCGACAAAATCTTCGAATTCGAATTTTTTGAAGATTGCTATACTTTTTCTATACTACATATACGAGAAAGATAAAAAATGAAATGAACAAATACTAAATGTTATTATTTTATCCATATTATTATTTTTTCCATTAAACGCAATATTTTTTTAAAAACTGAGCATAATTTGATTCAATTACAAAGTATGCGTCTCAATGATTTCATGAACATTCTGAGTTTTAAAATTTAATCGTGGCACTGTTTATTTGAAAATATACATCCATAAATTAATTGATTTATTTTCACTAATATTTATCCAGTAAAGAAAGCGATGATAAAAATGCACTTCTCCGATTATTATGGAGGCTCATAAAAAATGACGACGTTGAAAAACCTTCTAATTTATTGTGCCTTAATAACTGAAAGCTGTTGCCGGGTCTGTGACACTCAGACTTCTAGAATATTCTTCTGTTCGAATACTAAACTCTTGTTGTGAATTTGTTAAATCAATAAATTTGATGACAGACTCTGTCGCAACACAGTATTATTTTCATCTGCAAGATAATGGTCTTATTTATTCGAAAATGACAGATCAGCCCTTTAATAGAAAAATTAAGTTGAAAATATTTCAATCAAATAGGAAGGTTCAAATTTTATATTTAAAAACTACTATTTTTTTTCTCTGACCTAGATACCAATAATATCAAACGAAAACATAAGCATGACATTGTTCAATGATATTTAAGATGGCTTAGTGGTTTTTATAATTTTCTTGCTTTCATATGATTTTAAAAATCAAATGACTGACATTATTCTCTAAATTTAATCCTTTTTTTTCATTTTTTATTTCTTATATTCATTTTATGAACTATTTCATTTAATTTCTATTAATGGAAATAGAGGTATAGCTTTTCTTTCAAGAAAATTTTTAATTTTTACACTCGATAAAAGTTTCTGTTACTTCTACTACCTAAATGGATATCACATATCAATTTTCTTATGATTTTATTAAAGAAAGAATATTTTTTAAAATTTAAATTATTAAGATTAGCTTCAAAGTTAACTTTCACAAAATTAACCCTGTCAGTGGAGTGGAGTCTTCGAATGTTTGACAGCACAAATTATCCGCGTAAAAGAAACCGTAAATTCGACGGAATGGTGGATTCCACTTCATTTTATCTTCAGATTCAATAGAGATCCCATTATAAAGTCTTCAAGATTTGCTATGTTATAATACAGGGTGTTTATAATTTGTGGCCTTATTCAGACCCCCTCTAGAGCCCGTTCTGCCTTTCGGATTTTGATGAAACTTTGTATATACGTTATATGGATCATGGGGAAAAGATTTCTGCAATAAAAATTAAACCTTAACCACCAGAGGGAATTGTAGCGCCTATAGAAGGACAAAAAATTTGTCAGAATCATGAAAATTTATTCAGTTACAGAATATGCTCAACGTGTACTCCACTGACATCAATTACGTGTTGAAAACGCATTATACCGTTTTCAGTGGTAGCACAGTATGGCGTATAATACTGGCTTTCAACTCAAGTAAAATACTAATTTCTTCCCCATAAACGCGATCTTTTAGGAATCCCCACAACTAGAAATCACAGGGATTTAAGTCCGGTGAACGAGTAGGCCAGGTATTCGGGAAAACTCTGGATACCCCAAGATTCTTTCCAAAATTTCATTCAATATATTTCATAAAATTTTCATTTCACTATAAGTTTCTTAATATTGAAAATAGAAAAACAAGTAATATAAAAAAAAATTAAGTCAATTCCTACTTTCGCAAGAAATGAACTCGCATTCTTCACCTTCACGTGAAAAGTACTGAAATCCTTGCATTTTACCGATTGAGCTACTGCCTGTTGATTTCAATTTTCATTACAAACTTCTAAAACTCTATTTAAAGTATTAAAAATTAATTTAATTTAATAATTAATGAATTAATCTTTGGGAAAAAAACTGTATTCACATCACGTGTCATCCACTACAAGTTTAAAAAATGTATTTGAACTTGAGTGGATGAATAAAAAATATTTTTTAACGATTGAAAATTTGAACACGATGTATAAATATAAAGAGAGTGAGAGTGTGAACTAATAGTAAGAATTGAATAAATCCAATGAACCAAATTATCGCCTCATTAGTATTAACAACTTTTGTAATTACAGTTTTTTGATAACTGCAATATCTTAGAAGTTAGGGGTTGAAAAGTGATTTTTCACGCCTTAATTTTGACTGTTTCTAACATCAACAATTTATGTTCTCAGATAGTAACTCAGATGTAAAGGAATTTATTTCTGCCTTCCAGTTTGCCGAGAGGAATTATATTTTTATTTTTGATAACGAATTTATTTTGAAATTAGAAGCAAGTTCGCAATGTATACATTTATCGAAAGTTCTGATTTTCTGCGTTTGGATGAATTCTACATAGTTCGCAACTGAAATAATCCAAACGAACTTCAATATAATTTTCTTTTTAAATTTTTAAGGATCAAAAGTTTATTACTTACTCCGAGCAGTTCACTCCGGAATCCGTGGCAAAATTATGCAGTAATCGGAAGTTGCTCTCGAAGGATTCCACGGAGACGTGAAACCCGAGGGGGAGGTGCTCCCACGAATCGAATTTGATTCCTCCACCGAGGGAATAAGTGCCAGGGGGACACGATAAACACTCCAGTGTTGTACGATTGAAGTACGTGCCAGCGTCACATGAAATACCTACAAATAGAAAATTAAAAATTATCAATGAATTAGTTTTACATTTCACGAAAAGTCGCTTTATAATAAAAGTGATTTCAATAAGGTAAAATCCGTAGATTAATCTTTTCTATATCGTTTGGTATAGTACTAAAATTCTAAGCATGTTTGGATTTCTTTTTACACCAATGAAATCATCTTTAAGCATTCTAATCACCATATAGATAGATTTGCTCCTTAATTTTGATATCAAGAATAGAATAATTTGATTACTGAAAGTTGGCTAAAGAGACTATAGATCTTATTTTACTGCTGAGTCAAAAATTGGATGAAAAATATTTACTGTTTCTCTTGAAAATATTCTTTGAACCAGCGGAAGTGGTTTTCTTGCATACTCTCTAATAAAGATGTTATCCCAGTGAACGCCTTGCATGGCATTACCGTACAATAATTACTAAATATTAACTTTTGATGTGAATTTAACATTTTTACTGAATCTATCGTGTCATCCTTGGCGAGTTATTTGGCGATTAATCCCTGGCATGCGTTACTAGTATCCAAAAATCGAATTTGTGTTTTAGACATGTTTTTTGAAACAGACTGTTACAAAAATTTGACAGGAAATTACATTTATAGTCGCAAAATCCTATACTAAATTTAATATATTTAAGTCATTGAGTTATAGCTTTTACATGTTTTTGAAAATAGAGACCGGCAAACGGTAAACTCATTGTTGAATTTCGATCAAAATTTGACGGGCATCGATGCTAAAGATGCTAAATCTGTGTACTGAATTTTATCTATCTAGCTCTCTTCGTTTTGTGGTTATCGTTAAACATATATTCGAACAAACAGATTTCCTCTAAACGGAATTTGCTCAAGATTTGATAGAAGTTTGGATTTAAGTCTGTATACCAAATTTCAACCATCTAGCTCAAAGCGTTACTGAGTTAACTTTGTCACAGACAGGTGGACATTTTTCAAAAATGTATTTCAAACTTATTGGGATCTAAAACATGAGATTCGTCAAAGATTTCGAATTTTTTGACGACTTTCTGTACTTTCTATAGACTTTGTATTCTAGAAAATAAAAATGAATAAGGATATTTCATTCTCATTGCAAGATCACTATAATCAAATAAAGTGGACGGATTTCGACTTTATCGAATATTTTCGTAGCATGGAAAGTTTAATTTTCAACCAGACTTTTCATATAAAGAAGTGAATTGAGTATGCATTTTGGAACAATAAATCTTCACTTTGACTGATCAAACCCAAGTCTAGAACTTGGTACAGGTGCATAGTTTTGGCGTTAAAATTGCATATTCAAGTTCATTTCCCGTTCGAGTAATTTTGGTTGCAACTAGAGGGACATAGTTCCAAAAATGATATTCATTAATTCAAAGAAGTAAATTTACACCATCGAAAGTCATTAAAATCTAGAGATCGAATAGTTTGACTGTTATGACACTTTTTCTGTTTAGTCACTCCATTAAATTCTTTTCAGGTTCGAAACCCGATTCCACCGAAGAACTGTTGTGTAAGCCGATCTGGTGCACATTAAATCCTTCAGGATCAAACGTCCTCCCCTGGTGTGGTGTGGAAATTTGGTGAGGAGGGTGCCAGCTTAGGTGTCATCCTCATCATCTGACCACGGTTCAAAATTACGAGGTCCGTCCCAAAATAGTCCTAGTGTTGCTTTAAAAATGGGACGTTAATATAACTAAACTGAACTAAAATCCCTTAAATTCTTTTAATCGATTTAGATAAGATAGTTTCAAAACAACGAAACCGCATCACAAATTTATATATATATCGAAAGTGAAAAGTTCAGTGATTTGACAAACACGTCGGATCCGTATTCTTTCGTTCATTTTATGGATGTAAACTGAAGAATGTTCTGAAAATATTGGGAAAAATATGGAAACATATTTGTTATAAATTGGGAATAAATTTGTAATCAATTAAAAACAAGCATATCAAGGTTCTGATAAATTACCAGCTAAAATTTTATCTTGGATAGATTATTGCATTTGCTAAGAAGTGGAAATAATAGAGTTGTAATAAATTAGATTGTCTTGAAGTTGGTGCATTTTTCTTTATTTTTTTATAACTGATATACCGATGAAGATGATAGACGTTGCAAGATGTGGTAAACCTTAATTCACTTCCGTCTCCTAATTTATAAAAATAGACTGCTCCGATATCCCTTACGTCACAATTGTCAACTCATCAGAGCTGATTAAATAGTTACTCAAATAATATTGAAGACAACATTATTCAATGATTTCAAAATTATGGAGGCGACATTATTCATTTAATTCAAAATTATTGATGTAACATTATTCACTGAATTCAAAAGTATAGAAGCAACATTATTCATTGAATTCAAAATTATAAAGGCAACATCATTCATTCACTGAATTCAGAATTATAGATGCAACATTATTTACTGAATTTAAGATTATTGAGGCAACATTATTCATTGAATTCAAAATTATAGAGGCAGCATCATTCATTCACTGAATTCAGAATTATAGAGGCAACATTATTTACTGAATTTAAGATTACTGAGGCAACATTATTCATTGAATTCAAAATTATAGAGGCAACATCATTCATTCATTGAATTCAGAATTATAGAGGCAACATTATTTACTGAATTTAAGATTATTGAGGCAACATTATTCATTTAATTCAGAATCATTGAGGCAACATTATTCATTTAATTCAGAATCATTGAGGCAACATTATTCATTTAATTCAGAATCATTGAGGCAACATTATTCATTTAATTCAGAATCATTGAGGCAACATATTTGGAGGTAATGGAAACACTTACGGCAGTCATTTACTCTGGTTGGTGGATTAGGAGCTCCTCCAACGCACGTGAGTGGTTTCGGAACTGAGACCCGCCATCTGCCTCCACTCGTATCACACTCCGTGAATTCATAGTGGTAGTCTTTCTGGAAAAACAGAAAAAGAATTCGATTGTCAATATTGATTACCTAAACTCCGCAAATAAAATATCTAATTTATGCTAATCCTGGCCATCTGTGACATGCAACTGGTTTACTTGAAATAACAGTTGTATTTGATTTTAATTACACCATTTTTACATAACTTGATATTATTAATATTATTTTATAATAATTGATATTATACATAACTTGGTGATTAAGTGTTCTTAAGCATCAAATTCCTATAAATATTGAAACTGTATTATTTCAATACCATTACATCTATTCTATTTATAGTATGCATGAACTTTCCTAATGGACCAAAGTCCAATGACATCATACTACCTTAAAAGCGTAACTGCTCAGATAATTTATCTTCAAATTACACGTTGCCTTTTGTGGTAATTCCAATCTTTTAATTTCCATGCATAGTGCGCAGAAAATAGAAGTTCAGATTTTCTTCCTTAGCTTTCAACAATGGAAGAAAATTACGCGATTATATATTTGATGAATCTAAGAAAAAGGTTTGAATTTCATTGAAATAATGAACATTATTTTCGAAAATTAAGAAAAAATTGACCATATCCATGCATCATAACTAAATTGATATAACTAACAACGTAATTCTTAAGTTTTAAAACAGCGTAAAATTTCAGTTTTATGAAGCAATCTTTTCAAATATAATCGTATTAGAGATATATATTTTGATATCGTACATTAGAAGTATACATTTTGTTGATATATAACACAGAAATTAATGTCTTGAAGACTATCATTCCTCTGTTGTTAGGTGTAATTATCTAATTCAAACTAAGTTTTTTTTAAGAAAAAGGTTTTAAAAAAGATATAGATATCTAAAAGAGCGAAAAACTGATCAACATCATGACGCCAAATATTTTGATAGTTACATTATGCTATATATCTCCAAAAAGGGAACTATATATCTCTAATTTAATAAATAAACATTAACTTAGTAATAACTAGAGGGAGAGGTCGCGCCAAATGCCTTTTAAATACTTTCTAATATAGGTGTCATCCCTCCCCTCCTTCCCACTAAAAATTGGGAAACTTAATCACGAAAGCTCAGATTTTTATTTTCAGTACCTCATGTATAAGCATTTTGTTTTTCATTGTATAATAAAGAAAACAGAGCGAGCATTTCAGGCATCTTTTTGTCAGCATATTTTATTGAGAATTTGGTATAGAACTAACTATAATTTTAGTAACGAAATCACATATCTAATTTCATATATCTAAATCATTGCGTTTTTGAGCTATCATGTTTACATGCATGCGAATGTACACACCGGCAGGTGGTCCACCCTTTGGCATATATGATTCAAAATTTATTACCTATCTATATCTTAGCCAAATAATAATAATACATAAAAAAGTGTATCTATCTTTTTGCAGCTAAACGTTTTCACCTGTACATAGGAGACTGCGGCATGCGATTAATAGTATCCGAAAATCAAATTTGTGTTTTAGACGCGTTTTTCCCAACCGATTGATTATACCCCTGTGGGGGCACCTCGAAATGAGGATGAGATGGTTCCGGCATGGTGGCTGGATCTCGCCACTCTGGAGTGTACACTAATAGGTGGGGGATCTGACTCCTCCCATTGATGACGGGACGTACTTCCTTCGCGGAGGGTTGTACCGTGACCGGTGATGGCCCTTAGGACTCAACCACAGTTCCCGCCAATGTTGCTGTTGCGGCGGTCCGGTCATTCAGTTTTTATGGTTTAAATCCGTGTGCCTTCGTGGCGGGTCGGAGAGTTAGATGGCTGACTTCCCAACCGATTGAGACAAAAATTTTACACAGTTTGCAATTGTAGTCGCAAAATTTCATACCAAATTTGATATATTTAAGTTGTTACGTCTTTGAGTTGTCAGGTTTACATGTTTCTGAAAGTACAGACTGACAGACATTCAATCCTTGTTGGAATTGGCCCAAAATTTGACAAGAAACTGCACTGTAAATACTAAATTTGTGATCTATACCTGATTTACTCACATTGTTACGTTTTTTTTAATCTCATTTGTATTTGTCTTTTTTTTTCCTTCATTCCTTCATTTTTTTCCTTTCATTTGTATCATTGTTTATCTCATTTGTATACATGCAAAAGTAGAAGGCGGGTTTTGTTCAAAATTTGTTAGAAATCTCCAAATTTGATGTGAAGAAGATATACCAAATTTCAATTGTCTAGCTCAAAGCATTTTTGAGTTATCTTTGTCACAAACAGAAGAACAGACTGAAATTTCCCAAAAATGCATTTTTCTAACTAACGGAAGTCTAATGATTCGTCAAAGTCTCTCCCATTCGTCAAAATCCCCCTGTCGAATTTTGTCACGATTATTATACTCTCTCTGTACGATGTTACGAAAAAGTAGCAATGTGTTTTTGAGACTCAAGGAGTTCTGAAACGTGTAAATTTCGTCCAAATCTCGACTTTTAGAGTTTTTTTAACAATTATAATTCTTTCTCTTCGCATACTTTGCGTACGAGAAAGCAAAAACAGACAACTTTTTCAGATGAATTCTGTCATATCAGTATCCAAATACATTTATTATATCAATGAAAGTAAATTATCTAATATAATCTGATACTTTGTAGATAATTTACTTGATGAGCTTCGAATAAAGGCTTTCTTATAAATAATACCTGGTCTTCGTCGATCAACGCTCACATAAGCGAAGAAGCCCAGATAACAGTGTCTATGATCTGTCAACGAACTAATCAAGCGTTAAAGAAGGGGAAGTTGACAGATTGAGAAAAGAGTAATGTGTCTCTGGGGAGCAGCAAATCAATTTGTGTCCAGATGCACGGAATTCTTGATAACGTGTGAGCCATTGACCTAAAATCTAATGTCGAGAACATAAAAATGTCTAGGATTCTTTGTTTATATATATATACTAGATTAAGTTAATGCTATTAGAATTTAATATTAAAGTACAAAGCTCATAAAAAAATAATGTTAGGTTTATTTGGTAGTACTTATAGAAAGAAAGCAAACGATTTATAATCAGACGATTTATTTCGCATTTTAATATATGAAGATTTGGGAAATGTGTGATAAAATGAAATTAATATATAGTAAATAGGCACTGATGATTTTTTTTACCAATTTATATTCTTTTACTTTATTTCTTTTCATTATAATTCATTTTTAAATTTCACAGATGCTATATAACATAGGGTGTTCATTAATTATTGTCGGGGTTTCCGTACCTCATAACTTTCGAATAAAAAATATTACGCAAAAACCGATTACGTATTCGTAAATTACAACTCGAAGAATTTTATTAATGACATTAAAGTGTAAAGCTTGCACAATTTGCACTCTGTAGGCATTCAGCTGAAGGCGATTATGTATTCGTAAATTACAACTCAAAGAATTTTACGTGGCAACAATGAGAAGAGGTGGACCAATCCCATGGCCTCCGAGATCACCAGATATAACACCGCTGGACTTCTTTCTATGGGTGTTTCTCCAGAACATTGTGTACAAGAACCCTGTGCCCTCCCTTGATGAACTGAAGAGCAGAATTGTTACTGCGATCCAAAATGTTACTCCACAAATGCTGGAGAACACTTGGAGGGAAATCGAATTTCGTCTCGATGTGTTACGAGCCACGAAGGGAAGCCATGTGCAAATTCATTAATCTTTTTAATATCATTAATAAAATTCTTTGAGTTGTAATTTACGAATACATAATCGCCTTCAGCTGAATGTCTACAAAGTGCAAATTGTGCAAGCTTTTCACTTTAATATCATTAATAAAATTCTTCGAGTTGTAATTTACGAATACGTAATCGGTTTTTGCGTAATATTTTTTATTCGAAAGTTATGAGGTACGGAACACCCGACAATAATTAATGAACACTCTATATTTTGAAATTTTAATGAATAACGTTTTATTATATTTTCATTTTTTAAACGGTAACAAACGATCGAAATTTAAAAAAAATAGATCGTTTGTTTTTTTAATTCCTATTTCTCTCGTGTAAACAAAGCAAGTAATATTAAACAATAAAACGTATAAATACTATGTACGCTTCGCACTTACAATAATTATTTAACAAGAATTTTACATAAAAAAATTTCTATTTAATTTATAGTTTATAAGGCGACTCGAAAATAATTTTCAGAATTTTAAAGTAGATGTCTTGTGAATTTAAGTTATTATTATTAATTTTGGAGTTATGTCTGTTTATCTACATATGTATGAATACCTTCACCCTTTATAGGGTCATTTTTTTCTAGTAATATTATGTTAAAATATTTTTAGGCTTGAAATTAAAATAAGAAAAGGGATTCATTTAGCTTATTAGAAAAATTTAATTTGATTAATTAATAATTAAGTAACAAATCAAGACACATTATTTTGTGTGAGATAAATAACTGAAGTATCTAAGTTTCTGTCTTTCTAAAAAATTTGTCTGAACTTATGCCAACCTACATAATTTCATGCAAAGATTGATAAATTTGGTGGGAAGCATACTTCCCACGGCCCTAGAAAGGGTTAAGCAGGAAAAAAATGAGCTAGATGAATGGAATTTGATATGCTGCATCTCCATTAAAAATTATGGATTTCAGTCTTTTTTAACAATATCCATCTACGAGAAATCTGTCTATCTATCTGTGTATGTGCGTATGAACAAGATAACTCAAAAATACAGAAAGCTAACTAATTGAAATTTAGAATGAGGTCTGGACACCAACATTGCTGACTTGTATCGAATTTTGGATCCTATGATGATTTATATTGCATCTCGGTCCCTATATTGACTTATATCAAACCCTATGTTGACATAGGACTGTGTGAATAGAAGTGCAAATTAACTCATTTTATTCCATTTCAAAACTGAATGTAAAAAATATGGTTTAGACACACACAATAGCAATCCAATTATCCGAAACTAATTAGAACATAACCTTTTCCGAATAATTGTATAATTGACGAAAAAAATTATATTTCTTAAGAAAGAGAACTGAAATTTATCTATAGCATATTAATTTAATAAATACAAATACAATTTTGTTTATATTTTGTACACTTGTGTATATTATAAAAATATCATGACTTGAACATATCTTTGTGAGTCAGTTATTTTGCTGTTTTTATTAGCTTTTATTTTCGGATTTTTTTATTTTTTTTATGTCAAATTGTTCTATATAGCTGAATTTCAGATATTTAGAAAGTCTTCTGGAGGAAGTACCCGATGTACTTTTTTTTTCAATCGTGAAACAAGTTTATACGGCAAATGTATTATAGCCTTCAAAAAATTTTCTTCGAAATTTTAATGTAATTCGACATTATTAATTCTTTTAACTAATTCATTAATCAATTAATTATAACCAACTTATCATTAAAAAAAATTCTTGAACTACTGCGTTTAATAAAGCAATAATCTATTGTTAGATAACACCGATTGCTTCAGAATTATAGAAAATTATAACTGAAAACATGTAAAGAAAATACATAGACAAACAACTGATCTCAACTCCTGTTACGAATCAAGCTATGTACAGTACCAGAACAAAATGTGTGCAAAGCCCTCGTGACAAGCGAAAAAGAAAAAATCAGGAAGTATCATTCCTACATAATCCCGTCACGTCTTTCCGTCTTTCGCTCTCTTGCCCTTGTCCAAACACTGTCCTCTTCTTGATTCTATTTAGGCTCATGGCTCCATGGAAACGCTAGACAGCGTGAAATCGGGAATTTTATGGTTCACAGCGTCAACTGAACCTAAGTGGCCGACGTTGATGGAAATTTATGTCTTGATTGAATTACTAAAGAATTCATTTCGTAATTGTTTTGAAAGTTGTAATGAAATCTAATATCTATCGAAGTTTTATAAATAACTAGCTAATGTACCAGCAGTTTCGCTAGCATCTAATTGTTATAATATGTATGCAAGACAAAGCGATTTGCATTTTTAAATCTTAGAGTTTTTATATTTAATCCATAGGATGTTTTAAAATGAATAATTATTATTATAAAGTGTCCGAATATACTACAGGGAGTGTTTCTCCCCAAACCATTCTCGCATATTCTCTAACTAAAGTATTATCCTAGAGAACGCCTTACATGGTATTGGCGTACAATAGTTACGAAATATTAACCTTTGGCGTGAATTTAGCATTTTTATTGAATCGATCGCGTCATCTTTGGTGAGTTATTTGGCTATTAATTCCTGCCATGTGGTTAATAGTATCCCAAAATCGAATTTCTGTTTTAGCCGATTGGACATTTTGCAACCGATTGGAACAAAAATTTGACACAAAACTGCACTTATAGTCACAAAATCACATACAGAATTTGATATATTTAAGACCCTGCGTTTTTCGTATTTCTGAACGATATACTATCAACAGACATTATCGATTCTATACAATATCGACAGACGGTTAATCCTTTGATGGGTTTGAATCAAAATTGCGAGGTGTCTACATCATCTGAGTACCGAATTTTGTCTATCCAGCTTTTTTCGTTTTGTAGTTATTGCTTTAACTTATATTCGAACAGCTGGGCAGACTGACTTTCCCCAAATAAATTTTGTTCAAAATTTGATAGAAATCTACAAATTTGATGTTAAGACCTACACCAAATTTAATATTCTTAGCTTAAAACATTTTTGAGTTATTTTTGTCACAGACAGATAGACAGACTGGCATTTCCGAAAAATGCGTTTTATTTTTTTTTTCAAACTTAGGGAGGTCTGATAAGTGGAGATTCATCAGTTTGAATTTTTTGATATTACAGTACTTTCTTATGCTTCATATACGAAAAAAGTAAGAACTATTTTAAGGTTTTGGTGTATATTTGTAATAATTGCCTTGAATAACCTCTTAAATTTTGGCAACATGTAATAACATTTAGAGTTTCTATGTTCATAACAGCGATTTTAAAAGATGAAATTTTAAATTAAAAGATTATTATTATCAAGAAAACGCAATTAAAAACTTTCTGATTCAGATACTTGATAGTTGCTTTTTTAAAAATAATATACTGATTGGAATTTTTAGAAGAAAAAAAAGGCAATGCTCTAGAGTAAAGGAATCTAAATTAATACAGTACTCAAAAATCTTCAATGATCAAAGAATAATTGCAGATAGTGCTTATTAAAAATTGTTCTTGTTTGAATAAAGTCTTTGATAGCGATATTAATTTGCGATTAAGATTATGCTTGGGTTATGCAATTTCTCTAAAAGAGTAATATTCTAAACAATTCAAAGAAAATATAGAATTCAGTATGCATTCAATAGAATATATATAGTTAAAAAATTGCAGCAACTTTAAAGCACAGCTTTTTGAATGATGTATCAAAAGCTGTCTCGTGACAAATTCAATTCAAACTCAAATAAAAAAAACTGCGTAACAAAAATGAAACAAAAAAATTACCCAAGAAAATAACTACAACATTAACAAAAGCCGGCAAGTGATAAATGTAATTCAACAGAAAATAATCAATATTTGAACGGAAAAAAAAATATTGTTATAAAATTCGTTTAAATTAATTTTTAAAAAATGATTAAAATTAGAAAAATAACCTTTTTGAAATATAATTTAAACTAAAAAGGCAATTTTTTAAATTTTAAAATGATATAAAAATAATATTTGTGCGGTATTTTGTTCAGAAATTATAGTGGAAGTTCATGATATTTTTAACCCGAATTATACTCCTTTTTTGAGGGTCATAGAAAATTTTTAATAGCGCAGATGCTAAGAAACAGGTTAACCAAATACCGTTCTATTCCGTCAAGGGGTGTGAAATTGTGTAAGATTTAAAAACAAACAAACAAAAATGCATTTTTAATTACTTCAATTACAGTTCAGCAATTGTGAGCAAAATTTTAATTGTGTATTGTATGCGAAAAAGTAAGTATATATTCGATATTAATAATCCACGAAATCCTAATACGCCCATAATCAAACGCTTTTTAGTTAACATATTTTGAAAAGCAAAAAAATTATTTTATATAAAATATTATAGTAAACCTATTTTAAGGATTAAACAATAGGATATATAGCAAAACAATCTGTTATGCCCTGAATGGCAAAAAGTTGCAGTTAAATGTCAAAGTACTTGAGTTCTTGAAGAAAGATGAGCAGATAGTTTTGTTGACAAAAGCTTGTGATAAAAATAAGCTTTATGAAATGCGTGATTGGACAATTTTTAATTTTTATACCGAGTTTTTATCTATAAGCAAAATATTTTATGCACTTTAATAATACGTGGGATATGACGTTAATTACAACGCAACTGTTGCACAACGGATTGGCATTTCATTTAAATTTATGCAGAAAATTTTGAATAAATACAGAACACAAAATTTTTCTATCATTTGCAAATTCTTATTTAATTATTAAACTTTAGAAATCTTTTTAAATCAGTAAAACACATCAATAAAAAATATTTAAAAAATAAAAAAGTATACTATAACATAATTAAAACATTCAAGCCGCGTTTGTTTTTTATATGGTCTTAAATCATAAGTTACTAATTAATGCATAAGTTAAATTAATTTTTTCAAGCTCAGAATAGTTTTGTTTAAGTACAATGAAATATAGATTCGATTTTGCATGTTACTTTTTACATAATTAAACAAATACATTTTTGACTTTTATAACAGGATTTTTCGTTTTCAACACAATATTATGAAAAT
Source organism: Argiope bruennichi (assembly GCF_947563725.1). Classification (NCBI taxonomy): domain Eukaryota; kingdom Metazoa; phylum Arthropoda; class Arachnida; order Araneae; family Araneidae; genus Argiope; species Argiope bruennichi. The sequence continues at coordinate 41,742,487 of NC_079155.1, forward strand.
GTAAGAATTCCTAAAGAAAATTAATCACCATTAAGGGTAACAATAAAGATTTTTAAAATTTATATTTAAAAATGAATCTTTATGACTTACCAGCACAATTTTTTTAGCATTATTTTGAACCAAAAGACGACCAACTTATGTTTGGGAAGTTTCACATTTCGAATATTCTTGAATAATCTAAATACTTTAGAGAAAAAGTTCCGTTTGTTTGACTAAGTCTTTTACTTATCTTCAAAGGATTATTCCTAGAAACTGCTGACGATGCTGAAACATTTAAGGCACTTCTATTTGTTCTACAAGCTTTATCTTTTTGTTTGCACCACCTGTTCTATCTACTCCACTTCAGAGCAATTCACAAGTTCTCAATGTAGAATTCAGTAGTTCGAATAATAAATAATTTTAAAAATGAAAAACATTTGAGATAACATTCACATTCAATATTATTTTCAAGAGGCCATGTGAATATTGATTTCCATTTTGGAATGATAATATAATCATTCAGTAATCACAAAATTATTTAATGTTATTATTTAATAATATAATATAAAGCATGATTATAATGTGATGAAAATGTTTTTTAATAGCTGATAACAGCTGTTTAAAAAATTCAAGCATATTTTTCTTTGCACAGTAGAAAGAAGCAGGTGAAATAAAATGATTCATTCGTTAGTTAATGACACAGAATTTCATGATGTGCTATTTTTATTCTATGTTTAAGCGTAAATGTATTTCGTGATTCGTGATATTAATTTTTTTCGACTTGAACCCTGATTTATTCTTTCTAACATCGGCCATACCATGTCATCTTAATTATTCATAAATATGAGATCTATTCTTTGATTTTCTTAAAGAATTTTTGCAATATCAATTTTTATTAAAAACATATTTAGCTTCTTTGCTTTTACAAAAAAGAAAGTATAATAATAGGAATAATTTTAAGCAAGAATTGCTCACGTAAAAATAACTTATTAATATGAAAAGCTAATAAAGAAATATTGCACAATTTCTTTTCGTTCAATTCCGCTTCATCTTGAAATAAAAACTGGGCCTCTAATCCGAAACACTATAGCAGGATAACATATAGATTTCAAACGTCAGTTTTTATCTTACTTTAAAAAGTTATTCTTAATTATAGCAAAAATAATGGGAACATAAAAATTGTGTCACAGTTATAATATTAACCAAAACAATTAAAAGTATTGTTTAAAACATGCTTAAATATTTTTAATATTTCATAAAATAAAATTGATGTAGGTGAAATTCTAATTTTTTAAATTGCAAAAAATAATATTTGTTCAATAATATCTGGCACAAAATTACTGAAACACTGTTAAGATGTCGATTGATTTTTTTAAAAACCAATCTAATTAAAATTTTCAAAAATTTTTAAAGAAAGGTTTTTAAGGAGCATTTTCTGCTCTAGTAGATATTGTCACACAAATTTGGAACATTCGTCTTATGGGACGTTTTAAGAGAGTTTGGCATCATATATGTCGAAATTAACAGGTAGTATCCAACCAACAAACAATATTTTATTTAAAAGTTTGATTACTTTCAAAGATGTCATTAATTCATTAATAACTTCAGTAATATGACTAGTGATTGAATCATAAAATAAGATAAAACAAAATAATTCGTAATAAAGAACATAAAATCATTTATCTGTTACAATTAAGAAAATATAATAAAAACTTACACTTACTTAAAAATATACATATTTAAAAAGTCATCATGAATTTATAGTTTAAATTACAACTATTTTGATGCCCAGAAAGCTTTCTTGATCTACTCGAATTGAGCAAATAATCTTTTTAAAGCAATAAATATTATATTAAATTAAAGCTGAAACTTAAATATTATATTTCAGTCAACTTTCTTTGAGTTATGAAAAATAAAATAACATGCAAAAAGATTTTTATGAAAAATATTTTAAAGTCTTTATAACAAAATATCATTTAAAAATATTCCGTGTATGATTTTTAATATTTGAAATTCTGAATTTCATAGTGAACTTCATACTGAAATTCTATACTGAATTTCATACTGTATTTCTAAAATTATGCTGCTTCTAGAAGTATAATTTTCAAAAGAAGAAAATACAACAAAAAATCAAAATGTAACGTTCAAAATTAACCTTTCATATAGATTGAATTATTTTATTGTTCTGGCTTAGTTTAATAAAAAAGAATTAAATTAAAGAAAGACAATATCAAAGGTCTAAATCAAAACAATAGCATATCCATGTTACTAAATTGTACACCTATTTTTTTCTGAAAAAAAATTTTAAGGAGATTTTTTTTTAAAAAGAACAAGAAAATAATTTATCTTTTTAAGATTATTTATTTCTAATCATACACCAAGAAAGATGTAAATAAACTCGGATCGGAAACAAAATATTTTAATTAAAAACATATATACATAATGCTACGTTTTCCCCAACAATGCATTGCAAAATTTAACACTGAATATTATTACAAACTTGAGAAAATTTCATTTTTATAAACGTAAGGTTAATCGTTACAATCATAGAATTACTCAAAATAAACAAATTTAAGTTCTCTTACATATTAGATCATCCGAATCCACAAATAACTCCGAATTCCGACTGACAAGAACAGTCTGAATGACTCAATTCAAAGTCGTCTGCAGCAATTGTGCTTCCTTACCGGCAAAGCCGACTCGGGCGGAGTGAAATGGGTGTCCCGTTGGTGGAACCATTATTCCTTCATTTCCCTTTTCCTCTTTGAAGTAAAGAAGGGAAAAACAAAAAGGAAAAGGGAACAAACGGAAACTGCACCTCGCGCACCACAGCATCCTGTGGAGATGAACTTTCGCAGAAGGTGATTAATGTTTTCTTTCGCTTTGCCATACTTCCTCTCCAGTGGCATGCCTGACATTCGGTTGATAGAATGCACTGCAAAAAATGCAGTGAGTGATTGGGCGAATGAGCTTAATCGGTTGTAAACCATTAACGGTTAACTAACCAGTAACGATTAACCATCGTAAAAACAGCTCTATGAGTGATTATGATTAATGTTGTGAAGAACCAAAAATAAAATAAAAGTGCATATATCTTCTATCTATACTTATAATAAAGCTCAATGTGTGTGTGTGTGTGTGTGTTGGCGCTCTACAGGCCAGACCGTTTGACATACAGCTACCAAATTTGGTACATATATACCTTGGAGGTTGGGAATGTGCACCTGGGGTTTCTTTTTTCGAATTTTTAATTAGAATTTTAATTATTAATTAAAAACTGACTTTCCCGCCAAAAAAATCTTCTATTTTCCCCACCGCCAATTTTTTCGCCAAAAAGATCTTCCATTATCCCCAGCGCCAAACGAGAAAGGCTTCAGTTTTTTTTTTCTCCCAACAGTAATGAGGCTAGGGTTAAAAATTTTCGGCGGATTATTTCAATCGGTTCTGTTTATTTTCTTAATGTTTGATGCATTTAAAATTAAACATTGTTAATGAATCAATCTTTCAGATTCATTCTGAAGTACTTTTGAATTAAAATAAAACAGAATAAAGGAAATTAAAAATTTCTAATCCGCATAGCGTTACCCCAACTGGCGTAGAAAAAATCACGTATTTGCGTTACGTAACCGGCGAAGAAAATTCACGCATGCGCATTCTGTTCTGATTGTTGCCATGACAACGTTATCAATGGATGATTTAAATTATTTTTGGGTTAGTTGCATGCTTTTGTAAGTAAATTGTATTTATGTTAGTTATATATTTTTTGTATATGCTTATAGTTTTAAGTGCATCGTTTTTTATGTAGTTTTTTTAAAACCTGTTTTCAACCGTTTATTTTAAACGAATCGTTTTATTTTCTTAGTGTTTGATGCATTTAAATTTAAACATTGTTAATTAATCGATCTGCTCATAATGAATCTAAGAAAATTTTGTTGACCAACTCTTGAGATATTACATAAATTTAAAAAGATATTCTTTAGTGCCCATAAAGTTTAAACGCTGAGTGACTCTATTTTCAGTAATCAGATTATAAAAAAATGCTTTGTTTCAGTAAAAAATATTATTATATTAATTGAAGATAAATTCTTTCCACTTTAATTTAAAGCATAAATTCTACGGGTGCTAACAGTAAATGAGAGAGATGCATATTACGTTATGACTGAAGGTCTTTATAATATTATGAATGAATTATATGATAATCAAAATTTGAAGTTTTAAAATATTTTGATAAAGAAGCTATTAAAGTAGAAATTGCATAAAATATTTAATTATTAAAATTTTAACGAATATTAAGATTGGCGAACCGGCTGGTCGCCAAAGGCGGCTAGTATATATATAAACGCATAATTTTTTGAAGTAGACTCGCAGAAAGGCACTTTTGAATTTTTAACATCGTTTTATTCCATCCCGGGTGGCATGATATATGTACAAGTAGAAGTGACGAAACACATCACACAGAACGACGCAAGAGAAATGAGGAAAAGCTAAAACAGAGCGAAAATACTTTTCCCAGTACTTATATACTATGAGATTCGGACAGGGATTTCTTAACACGTGTCAGTTTTGGTAAGTGAATTATAGGGATATTTTAAAAGAATGTCTTAGCTCGACAATTTTTCATCCCTTCACTCTGAGTGTGTGAACTGCTGATTTAAGCATTCTTCTGTTGAATTAATTAAACAGAAAAAGTGAAATGGGATCAGGAAATAAGAGAACATTTTAGAATAAAGTTAATATGGGTTGAATTAAGATAAAACTTTGGAAATTAAATAGGATTAAATTAAATTTAAAATTAAATTTATACAAATTAAATTTATACTAAATTTATATTAAATTTATACTAAATTTATATTAAATTTATATTATTTATATTAAATTTAAATTATTATTTTTATTAAATTATTATATATTTTAAATTAAATTTATACAAATTAAAAATATACAAATTAAAATAATAATAAAAATATACAAATTAAAAATATACAAATTAAATAAATTTAATTTTAAATACACATACACACACATATATATATATGTGTGTGTGTGTGTGTATCCTAGTTTATTTGTATCCTAAGATATTTTATGTATTTTTATTACGATAAGACTTCTTTTTGTCTAGTTACCGATATAAATGGCGCATAGGCAGAATATTAATTATCGTTCCTCTATCCAGTTTGGTTTAAAAGTGATATAAAATGATTAATATTTTAAGATTTAACGAAATGGTACTATAGTCTCCGAGATCCCCTTTTACATATCATATACAAAACGATACTTCTGCTTGTATTAGTCCAAAGAAATATTAATTTTTTTTATCATGAGTCCACTGTCCAAACAATGAAAACTTTCGTGAGACATTATCTATTACATTATCTGTACATTATCTGTTTTATTCTCTGTTCATTAAAAGATCCGTGTCACCGTTGGCGAGGTTTTTGGCGATTAATCCCTGGCATGCAATTTATAATATTCCAAAATCGAATTTGTGCTTTAACTCATTTTTCCCAACTGATTGGAATAAAACTTTAATACAAAACTACACTTGTAGTCAAAAATTCCCATAGTAAGTTTTTTGTATTTAAGTCATTGTGTTTTTAAGTTATCGCTTTTACATTCTTCTGAAAATACAGATCAACAGACAGTCAATCCCTTGCTAGATTTCACTTAAAATTTGATAGAAATCTATTTGTAAAGACAGTATATCAAATTTCACCCGTCTAGCTCAAAACGTTTTGAGTTATTTTCGTCACAGACAGACAGACGGAACGGATATTTTTTTAAATATGTTTTTCGAACTGAGTTAGGTTTGAAACTTGGACATTCATCAAAATCTCGAGTTTTGAATTTTACAATACTTTATCTATTCTACGCATATGACAATATAAAAAGTTGTTTCTGGGACTCAAATACGTCTAAAACGAGTTGATTCGTCAAAATTTCGAGTGAAAATTTTTGGATGAATTCAATACTTTTTTTGCATACTTCCTTTGTGGAAAGATAAAAATAGCATCTTATAGTCATTAATATTCGTCAATCAGAATGAATTAACACTTGATGTAACACTATTCGGAAGTTCATATCCATTGCAAAATAATTTTTTCACCCTTTTTTTTTTATTTTTCCCGGTGTTTAAGTTTAACAGAGAGTTAGCTATAAATTAAATCCCCAAAAGATAAACTTTTATGCCGCTAACGTTTAAGGCTTTCCGTAAACACATCCGATAACGCTGTTATTACAGTCCAGTCCAAAATAGGAGACACCAATCCAAAGATAGACAGCATTGTTCGGTCCAAAGTTCGACCGCAAACACCGACAGTCGGAAAGGAAAGGGAACATTTCGGGAAAGAGTTCTGTTTACTTTTGTCTGCACTCGGAATGTTTGTCAAGCCACAAAATAAAAATAGTCTCAAGTATCCGAGAGAAAATAGTTCTTTCAAACCTCAGCGCATCACGAAGAATTGAGTTGATTTGTAAATTTAAGAAAACGAAGGTGGAAAGAGCAGTCATTTTAAATTTTCAAGTTTCTTCTGGTATTTCTTCTTCGTGTACGAAGTATATAAAGGGATAGTATTGTAACTGCCGATTTCATTTTTTCAAACTTAATATCTTGACGAATATACAATTTTAAAACCTCATCGAGTTCGGAAGATATACTTTTTAATTATGTTTGTCTGTCTCTGAGCATCATAATAACCCAAAATTTTTTTGACCGAGTCCAAAATAGGGGAATAGAAGATGAAATGAAAATAGAAGAATGAAATCTAGTATAGGTTTTTCCATCAAATTTTAGCGAAATCCATTTAGAGGAAGTCTATCTTTCAGGTTGGCCATGTATGAGTAACACGATAACTACAAAATATAGAGTACTAGATAGAACAAATTTGATACATAGATTTTGCATCTGAATTATAGATTCGTACTAAATTTGGAACTAAATCCATCAAAAAGTGAGATAATACGAATAAAAAACTCGAATACGAATACAAATTAAAATTGGCGAGACTGGAAACACGATAACTCCAAAACGTTTTGATCTTCAAGGATGAAATTTAATACAGACCTTTATACCAAATTTGTAAAATTCTATCAAATTTCTATCAAAATTGGTGGGACGATCAAGGATATAATGCGAACTCGAATACGAATACGAATAAAAATTGGCGAAACTGGAAACACGATAACTCCAAAACGTTTTGATCTAGAAGGATGAAATTTGATACAGACCTTTATACCAAATTTGTAAAATTCTATCCAATTTCTATCAAAATTGGTGGACGATCAAGGATATAATGCGAACTCGAATACGAATACGAATAAAAATTGGCGAAACTGGGAACACGATAACTCCAAAAGGTTTTGATCTAGAAGGATGAAATTTGATACAGACCTTTATACCAAATTTGTAAAATTCTATCAAATTTCTATCAAAATTGGTGGGACGATCAAGGATATAATGCGAACTCGAATACGAATACGAATAAAAATTGGCGAAACTGGGAACACGATAACTCCAAAACGTTTTGATCTAGAAGGATGAAATTTGATACAGACCTTTATACCAAATTTGTAAAATTCTATCAAATTTCTATCAAAATTGGTGGGACGATCAAGGATATAATGCGAACTCGAATACGAATACGAATAAAAATTGGCGAAACTGGAAACACGATAACTCCAAAACGTTTTGATCTAGAAGGATGAAATTTGATACAGACCTTTATACCAAATTTGTAAAATTCTATCCAATTTCTATCAAAATTGGTGGACGATCAAGGATATAATGCGAACTCGAATACGAATACGAATAAAAATTGGCGAAACTGGGAACACGATAACTCCAAAACGTTTTGATCTAGAAGGATGAAATTTGATACAGACCTTTATACCAAATTTGCAAAATTCTATCCAATTTCTATCAAAATTGGTGGGACGATCAAGGATATAATGCGAACTCGAATACGAATACGAATAAAAATTGGCGAAACTGGGAACACGATAACTCCAAAACGTTTTGATCTAGAAGGATGAAATTTGATACAGACCTTTATACCAAATTTGCAAAATTCTATCCAATTTCTATCAAAATTGGTGGGACGATCAAGGATATAATGCGAACTCGAATACGAATACGAATAAAAATTGGCGAAACTGGGAACACGATAACTCCAAAACGTTTTGATCTAGAAGGATGAAATTTGATACAGACCTTTATACCAAATTTGTAAAATTCTATCAAATTTCTATCAAAATTGGTGGACGATCAAGGATATAATGCGAACTCGAATACGAATACGAATAAAAATTGGCGAAACTGGGAACACGATAACTCCAAAAGGTTTTGATCTAGAAGGATGAAATTTGATACAGACCTTTATACCAAATTTGTAAAATTCTATCCAATTTCTATCAAAATTGGTGGACGATCAAGGATATAATGCGAACTCGAATACGAATACGAATAAAAATTGGCGAAACTGGGAACACGATAACTCCAAAACGTTTTGATCTAGAAGGATGAAATTTGATACAGACCTTTATACCAAATTTGCAAAATTCTATCCAATTTCTATCAAAATTGGTGGGACGATCAAGGATATAATGCGAACTCGAATACGAATACGAATAAAAATTGGCGAAACTGGGAACACGATAACTCCAAAACGTTTTGATCTAGAAGGATGAAATTTGATACAGACCTTTATACCAAATTTGCAAAATTCTATCAAATTTCTATCAAAATTGGTGGGACGATCAAGGATATAATGCGAACTCGAATACGAATACGAATAAAAATTGGCGAAACTGGGAACACGATAACTCCAAAACGTTTTGATCTAGAAGGATGAAATTTGATACAGACCTTTATACCAAATTTGTAAAATTCTATCAAATTTCTATCAAAATTGGTGGACGATCAAGGATATAATGCGAACTCGAATACGAATACGAATAAAAATTGGCGAAACTGGGAACACGATAACTCCAAAAGGTTTTGATCTAGAAGGATGAAATTTGATACAGACCTTTATACCAAATTTGTAAAATTCTATCCAATTTCTATCAAAATTGGTGGACGATCAAGGATATAATGCGAACTCGAATACGAATACGAATAAAAATTGGCGAAACTGGGAACACGATAACTCCAAAACGTTTTGATCTAGAAGGATGAAATTTGATACAGACCTTTATACCAAATTTGCAAAATTCTATCAAATTTCTATCAAAATTGGTGGGACGATCAAGGATATAATGCGAACTCGAATACGAATACGAATAAAAATTGGCGAAACTGGGAACACGATAACTCCAAAACGTTTTGATCTAGAAGGATGAAATTTGATACAGACCTTTATACCAAATTTGTAAAATTCTATCCAATTTCTATCAAAATTGGTGGACGATCAAGGATATAATGCGAACTCGAATACGAATACGAATAAAAATTGGCGAAACTGGGAACACGATAACTCCAAAACGTTTTGATCTAGAAGGATGAAATTTGATACAGACCTTTATACCAAATTTGCAAAATTCTATCCAATTTCTATCAAAATTGGTGGGACGATCAAGGATATAATGCGAACTCGAATACGAATACGAATAAAAATTGGCGAAACTGGGAACACGATAACTCCAAAATGTTTTGATCTAGAAGGATGAAATTTGATACAGACCTTTATACCAAATTTGTAAAATTCTATCAAATTTCTATCAAAATTGGTGGGACGATCAAGGATATAATGCGAACTCGAATACGAATACGAATAAAAATTGGCGAAACTGGGAACACGATAACTCCAAAACGTTTTGATCTAGAAGGATGAAATTTGATACAGACCTTTATACCAAATTTGTAAAATTCTATCAAATTTCTATCAAAATTGGTGGGACGATCAAGGATATAATGCGAATTCGAATACGAATACGAATAAAAATTGGCGAAACTGGGAACACGATAACTCCAAAATGTTTTGATCTAGAAGGATGAAATTTGATACAGACCTTTATACCAAATTTGCAAAATTCTATCAAATTTTAGGCGAAATCTGCATAGAGGAAGTCTGTCTTTTAGGCTATCCGAATCCAAATGAACACGATAACTACGAAACATAGAAAACAAGATATTAAAAATTTGATACGCTGACGGATTTGCATCAAAAATGTAGATCCGTATAAATTTGGAGCTAAATCTGTCAATAGGTTAAATGCTACAAATTAAAAACAGCAAAACGAATACGAGTTAAAACTGGCGAAACAGGTATCGTGATTGTGACTGGGGACAATCACGGAACTGGTTTCAATTTTTCTTACGGTATCAATTGTCTTTATTTTTCTTCTTTGAAAATTCTCAGAGAAGTGTTTTGAGATTTATCTCTAAAATACAGGGCATTGTTGGTGGAACGATCATTGATATAATATCAAGAAATGACGAGCTTTTATTTGATATGAAAACAGAAGAAATTTGCCAGTGGGAGCTGAGGCATTGTTCTTTGGCTTTGTATTTTATTTGAAATTTATCGATAAAATCACGATGCTTAGGTCGTTTAAATGAAATTTCAGATAGGTCCTCTCAAGTTCTTCACGCTTCATGTTTAGTCAGTAATTTCTCCTGTTAACAGCACACAAAAATTAATGAATGATTAAATAAGTGTAGCACGATATATATTTCAACGCTTATTAGAATTACAGGAAGAATTTCATGAAGTTCAACGATTTTATTTTGAATATTTTTTTATCATAGAATTTTGATTATTGATGTTGAAAAGTGATAATTATTTAAACAGGTCAGTTTTAAATACGTTAAAATAGAATCCGTGACATTTGATTGGCGAAATGATGCATTAAATGTTCACTTTAAAGTCAAGTTATCATAATTTCATGTTATATATGCCGAATTATAGTGTTTCATCTTTATAATTAGTGGAAATAGTTTCCAAACACCTTTCTCGCATATTCCTTAGTAAAGGTGTTGCTCATCTTTCACCAATAACTGCGGACATTGAACAAGGCCATGAAGAGAGCCAGTGCTCAGATTTTTATTTTCGGAATCTCACGGATGAGAGAGTATGTATTTTAAACGTCTTTTCTGTCGATTAATTGAAATCAAAATTCAGCATAAAATTTTAATTTTAGAAATAAGATTACATATCAGATTTCCTTTATTTAAATCATCGCCTTTTTGTGTCATAGCTTTTATGCTAAAGTAAAAATTGAAGACTCGTAAATTGATATGGTTCAACATTTGATACGATCTGAATCTATTTTTGAATCAAAGAGGAGACATGCATGCGATCGCCAACTCTTCAGTTAAAGAAATCACTTCTGCACTTATCCCTTTGGAAGTCGATATGTACCCATCGAACAACTTAATCTATAAAAGAAAGACTATTTATATCAATATATAGTGAAAGTTTTGCTTTTAAGGTACCGTCAATATAGCTGTAGATCTGTTAGCGAATGGATAGGCCTATGCAGATCTTCCTAAAGGGATTGTTCAACTACGTGATGATCCCTAAGCCTTTAAAGTGAAGGAGTTGATTGCTTGGCCAACAAATCTTTTTGATTATGGAGCACTGTTATACCATTGTGTTGGATACAACTTATTCGCGGGTCTTACATTGCCGACCACATGACTTCGGCCTGGGCGGTATAAGGTTCTGCATATACAGATGCTAAAACTATTTATCAAATTTTACCCAGCTGGTTCAAACCCCCAGAGGGGCACCTCGAAAAGAGGATGAGGGGCTTCCGGCATGGTGGTTGGATCTCGCCACCCTGTTGGGTACAAAAAGGTGGGGGATCTGGCTCCTCCCATCGATGACGGGACGTACTTCCTTCGGGAAGGGTTGTATCGTGGGCGGTGACGGCCCTTACAACTCAACCACAGTTCCCGCCAGTGTTGCTGTTGCGGCGGTCCGGTCATTCAGTATTATTTATCCGTGTGCCTTCGGGCGGGTCGGAGAGTCAGTGATATGACTTACCCAACTGGTTCTTAATTATTCTCAGCCATCGTATTTTCTAGAACTCTGACAGACAGACAAATAAACATTTTTTATATGTATTTCTATCTAAATTTGACTGAAATCTACAAAATTTTTTTAAATACCACTTAAGTGTTAATATTAAGAAATATGGCGAAAGATACTACATGCTTAGATACTATCTTACAAGATACAACTCAATTATTTTATAATACTCATAAAGAGTTAATTTTAAAGAATTTTGTGCAATATATGCCTTAAAGGTACGACCCATTTACTTTATAATTTTCATAAAGAGTTAACTTTAAGAAATGTGGTGAAAGATATATGTACAAAATTACTTTATAATTATCATGAAATATTAATTGTAAGGCAGATAGCTGAAGATAAATCTTGAAAGTATAATACTTATCTGCAACTTAATAAGGGATACAATTGAGGAATAAAATGAACGAGGAGAATTGAAAATATATATACATTATAACAGTCATAAATGGTCAACCTTAAAAAATATGATGAAAGACAAGTGTGCTAAATACAAATTAATTACTTTTTATGTTCGTGAAAATTAATTTAAGAATAATGATAAGAAAGATAAGTCTTACATATACAACTCAATTTATAATGTTTAAAAATTGTTAATTATAAGGAATTTCATAAAAGATAAACCCAATTGCGATTGAATTACTTTGTAATGTTCATAAATTATTAATTTTAAGTAATTTCATAAAAGATAACCCTAATTGCAATGGAATTACTTTAAAATGTTCATGAATTATCAATTTTAAGGAATTTCACAAAAGATAAACTTAATTCCAATTGAATTACTTTATAATGTTCATAAATTATTAATTTTAAGGAATTTCATTAAAGATAAACCTAAATGCAATTGAATTTCTTTATAATATTCATAAATTATTAATTTCAAAGAATATTATAAAAAATAAATCTAATTGCAATTGAATTACTTTATACTGTTCATAAATTATTAATTTTAAGGAATATTATAAAAGATAAACCTAATTGCAATTAAATTACTTTATAATGTTCATAAATTATTAATTTTAAGGAAATTTCACAAACCATAAGCCTAATTACAATTACAATATAGCATTCATAAAGAATTAATTATAAGTAATTTGGGGAAAGATAAGTTTCATAAATACATCCATTCAGTGAAAAATGTTGGACTAAAGAAATGAAAACTGCGGCATTCGCAATCACAAGCTTAACTTCAAACCTAATCTAAAGCTTCATTAAATTTAATTCCAAATGCTTCATAACACCAAACTAGAAGCTTTATTGATCTATAACGATTCTAAACTGAAGAAAATGAAAAAATGCTTCCTTTTTGGCCAGTTTTTATTTCTTTTTCTTTGGGATAAATTCCAAATTGGCACACTTTCAATATCAAGTGTTTCTAGTAAAATGGAAATTGATACCCCACAGAAAGCTTTGAAAAGCATAAAAGTGACTTAATGGCTTGTCCCTGTATATAGAATATCTGAAACCAGCTTTAAATACAAATTGTTACTTCTTCTTTTTTCTTTCTTTCCTTTTCGTTTCATTTTTAGGGGGGTTCGTAACACAATTTTATTAAATATGAAAATGTTTTTGTATTTTTTGAATTACAATGATAATACTATAAAGATTTCTGTATACTCACAAATTTCAATGAAATTTAGAACGTTGCGCATATTAAATTAAGTACTAGGAAACAAAACACATCTCATAAAAATTATGATAATAATTTCAATAATACGTATACCCAGATGGCATATTCTGATGCACAATATTATATAACATTGTTCGATATTATCTATACTTATATAAAGCTCAATGTGTGTGTGTGTGTGTTGGCGCTCTACAGGCCAGACCGTTTGATCTACAGCTACTAAATTTGGTACATGTATACCTTGGAGGTCGGGAATGTGCACCAGGGGTCTCTTTTATTTGTATTTTTAATTAGAATTTTAACTATTAATTAAAAACTAACTTTCCCGCCAAAAAATCTTTTCATTTTCCCCACCGCCAAATGAGTAAGGCTTCAGTTTTTTTCCCACCCTAATGAGGATAGGCTTAACATAGTTTCGGCCGATTATTTCAAACTATTCTGTTTATTTTCTTAATGTTTGATGCATTTAAAATTAAACATTATTAATGAATCGATCTTTCAGATTCATTCTGAAGTACTTTTGAATTAAAGTAAAACAGAATAAATGAAATAAAAAATTTATAATTTGCATAGAGTTACCCCAACTGGCGTAGAAAAATGCACGCATTTGCGTTACCGTACATGGCGTTGAAAATTCACGCATGCGCATTGTGTTCTGATTGTTGACAACAGATATCGACGTTTGAAGGCTTAACCTGTTTTCGACCGATTATTTTAAACTATCCTGTTTATTTTCTTAAGAGTTTCATACATTTAAAACTAAACATTGTTAATTAATTGATTTGTTCATGATGAATCTGAGAGAATTTTGTGGAAAACTTCTAGAGGTATTACATAAATTAAGAAAGATATATTTTAGTGCCCATAAGGTTTAGTTTAAATACTCAGCGACTCTGTTTCCAGTACTCATATTTTTTTAAAAATGCTTCGTTTCAGTAAAAAGCTTTTAAAATAGGAGTTACATAAAATATTTAATTATTAAAATTTTAACGAGCATTAAGATTGGTGAACCGGCTGGTCGCCAAAGGCGGCTAGTATTATATATTTTAATATTTAACAATATTATACTATATTGCAAATATTGTTTGATATCATACAATATTGTATAATATATGTGTGCTACTAGGGTATAGAGAAAACAGTAAAAGCTGTTTGCTTATATAAAAATGGTTGAAATTTCTTTGAATAAATACTGAGAAAAGCAAATATTAATTAGGGGAACTGGAATTCCTACTCCTACATACTTTATAATTATAAAGGGGCTATATCTCTTACCACATAAATTTACACCTTTGGCATGAACTGCAAATGCCAGAAATGCTCATATTCATTTTTAGATTCCCGCCTAGGAGCGTTTTAGGATTTGTATTACAATAAAGAAAACCTAATATGAATTTTGCCTTGCCTAATGCCTTTTTGTTTTCTAACTATTTGAAAACAAAATGCCATAGAGAACTATAATTTTAGTAAAGGATCACAAACCAAATTTCATTTACTTAAACTGTTATTACGTTTTTGAATTATGTCATTTAAACATATGCGAAAGTATAAACAGACAGACAATCAACCCTATGATATATCTGATACAAAATTTTAAAGGGATCTACACTTTAAATGCTAATATTGTGTTCTAAATTTCATTTATCCAAATTGATGCGTTTTTGAGATGCGTTTGCAAGCATGCGAATGTGCACACCGACGAATGATCGCAATCCTGAGGGAATTGCTTCAAAATATGAAACGAATTAAAACTTTAAATTATAAACCTATGTTTCAAATTCAAATGATATAAAACTTTGCGCTTTATAAATATCTTGTTCATTTGGACAGTTAGTCAAATACATTTTCGGTTAAAAAATTTCATTCAAAATACGAATAAAATCTACAAATTTGGTATAAAGACAGCATATGAAATTTCAACCTATTAGCTCAAAGAATTTATGATTGTCTTGACAGACAAACAAGCAGATAAGCAAATGATAAAAAATGAGTTCTTTGACAAAAATGAGAGATTCATCAAACGCTCCAGTTCGAATTTTTTGGCAATCATACATTTCCTTTTTGCATACTTCATAAACAAAAAAAATTAAAAATTAATTATACATTGAAAGAATTGAATGTTATTGGGAGATAATTTGTATTAAAAGGAAAAATATTTTCGATCAAGTTTAAAATTAATATTAGATTCGTCTATATAATGATTAACTATATGAATTTACATAGAAGACTTCATGCTTTTGACTTAATCTTTATAAACTGTTGTTGTGTTGTGACTTATGGCACGTTACAAGCATGCTGACAGTTATCTGTCGGCGATTTAAGCCAAGTGAGCGTCTCTTGTTTTTTCAGTACTGCCAACAAGGGCCAAAAGTACGACTTAACAACTTCACTCGTCACATTCGCTTGCACAGTCCCTTTTTACAGGGGGGCACATTCACACACCTCACAGATAGAGCACAGAAGAAGAACAGCAATGCCCGAACCGGGATTCGAACCCAGGACGCCCAGATCACGGGGGAAGACACGCTATTCTTATGCCAGGACGCCGGCTCATTTTAAACTTACGATATAAACGTTAGGTGTGTTTAATTCACTTATAATGATCCGAATCAATCCGATTTTCATTTTAAATAATCATACAAGGGTATATAATATGATTTTTAACCCCTTTCCCGTTATCATATTTGGTTGTAAGAACTGGCATTAATGTGTTAATACATTACAATGACTCTCATAGGAGATCTATATCTCTTTTGTTACTTTATCACTATACCACTGCACAGAAGATACAAAAATAAAAGCATATAAAATACAAAAAATAAATTTAAGTAATTCATAAATAACGATAAATAAATAATAAATAGAAATAAATAATCAAAAATAAAGTAATGATATTAACCAAAAATGCAAAAAAATAACATAATTCAAAATTATTAAAAAATGAATTATAATAAATAAGTTACTTGTTCAAATAAGAATATTAAAATTTTTCTAAAAAATTGTGCACTTAAATATAAAAACAATAAATAAAACACATAATTCTGTGAATTGTATCGAAAAATCAAGAAAAATATTTCAGAAGCATAATATGCAATTAAGAATCATTAAATTATATCTTTTAAGTGGCTAGTAATTCATTTTGCTAAAAATAGACCCTAGAAATACATGGTCCTTGTACTTCTGTGGCAAATATACCTCCGAATAAATTATTTATAATGTACTATCAGATTTTTAAAAAATGAAATAAGAATATTTTCCATCCCTCCTGTGGCGATAAAAGTTGCGGTTTGACTTTTACTCAAAAAGACTAAGATTTTTAAAAAAATGATAGTTCTAAGTAATTTTTGTAAAATTTCATACATACCTTTCAATGGTTTTTTTTTCTTTTCTGTTTTGAATCCTAGAAACCAACACCAATAAATGTTTCAAACTTTGTAATCAACTTATGAAATTACATTATATGAAATTGCAGCACAGAATCACTCCATATATGATAATCACGAGTTTGCAGGTTTTCAAATGAATATTAATCCAGACAAAATAGCTGAAAATATCACAATACAAATTCTTTTTTCAAAATCAGAAAAAAAGCATTGCATCGAATCATTAAACATAATTACCTCAATATAATTGTTTCAAAGTATATTTCTTCACTGTAATGACTGAAAATGCTAATTAAAAAATAGATCTATAAAATTTCTTAACGTGTTTATGGCTAATTGAATAGCAATGCTTGTTTACAAGCAAAATACATCGTCTACTGCCAACAACAAGCACTTTATGCTGTATTTCATCACTACTGTGACCGAATTCAATTTCAAAATTCTTTGAAAAACACGTTCATAGGTAATTTAACAGCAAATCAATCATCGAAGAACATTGCTCCTTTATACGTGAAAACATATCATCAGTTGCCTACAAGCATTTTGTGCCACATTTAATTACTGTTAGAAACAAATTCAAATTAAAAAAATGCGATCGAAACTGGCTTTGATATGCATATGAGTAATTTAACAGCAATGCTTGTTTACAAACAAACCACATCGTTTACTCTTCACAAGCATTTTATTCACTATTTCATCATTCTTAAGACTGAATTCAAATACAATACACTCGAAAAATTTTTTGGCATACATTGAAATCCCACATTGTCTACTTCCCACAAACACTTTATGCCATACTTCTTGAATATTGTGACCAAACTCAGTTTCAAAAATACAATCGAAAAATGTTTCTATCATGCATATGAGCGATTTAACAGCAATATTCCTTTGCAAGTGAAACACATCTTCTACTGACCACAAGCACTTTATGCCGTATTTTGTTATTGTTATGGCCAAATTCAATTTCAAGAAATCACTCGAAGAGTGTTTCTAATATGTATATCAGCGATTTAATAGTAAATTACTAAACATCCTAATGTTTCTTTACAAAGGAAATACATCATCTATTGTCCACAGGCACTTCGTCGTTTACATATGGTCAAACATTAAAATCCGAAACGTACCGAAGAAAATTTTTAACAAGTACGTGAACAATCGAACAGCAAACCATCGAATAATGTCGCTGCTTTATAAGTGAAAGCACATCTTTACTCTCCACAAGCACATTATTCAATATTTCGTCCTTCAAATGAAAAAAGTAAACTCGAAAAAAGTGTTTAGCATGCATTAGAATCACACATTGTCTACTGTCCACAAACACTTTATGCCACTGTTATGACGACAATTCAATTTCAAAAATACTATCGAAGGAAGTTTCTAATGTGTATATCAGTTGTTGAGTAAGCTACTACTATTACTCGACATATTTCGTTATAGTAAGCTACTAAACAACCTAATATTTCTTTACAAATAAAACACATCTTCTATTATCCACAGGCATTTTATACCACACTTCGTCGTTTACCTATGGTCAAAGATTCGAAATTCGAAACACATCGAAGAGCATTTTATAGAGCAAACGAACAACAAACCATCGAACAACGTCGCTGCTTTACAAGTGAAAGCGCATCATCAACTGTCCAATGCCAGAATTCCTCCCCTAGCGAGGTCTAATCAAACTGGAGGACCATCTCAAAAGACTTTTCACACACATACGCAAAAAGAAATTTGTCCAAGGTCATTTATTCTATCTTCGAGCAACCAGAGCGTACCATCCCGTATAACATCACGTTTCCTTTTTCGTTCTTTCAAAAGAGTCACTCACCTGTAGACCCCCCCCCCCATTTCTTTAAGGGTCCAAGAAGTTCTCCACCCCACCCCAAAGCGGAAGGATGTAACCTAGAGCACCTACTTCATATCGAAACTAAACACCGGAAAGAACGATAAAAAAAAAAAAAAAGGAAGTTCACTTGTATGATGATCAGGCAAGAAGAATAGGGCTATTTTACGGTCTCTTAGAAAGGGTTAAAGGGCGAAGAAGAATTTTGTTCGATGATATCGCTTTTTGTGGTTTGTCACTTTTTTAGGGGAGGAACTCGCTCTAGTTTGTCGACGGTAATAAAATCTAAGCGAAGCGCTGGGAATCAGACAGTAAAGACAAAATTGCAGAAGAAAATTAGTTTCGAGTTTTTAGTAGAATTTTATTTAAGTCTGAATTTCAGTTGAAGTCAACATTTCCGTAAGAAAATAACTTTAGAAACCATAATTGATTTTTTTTTAAAGTTTGAATTACAGTTGCTGTCAAACAAAAGTTTTTATGAAAAATCCTTTGTTAGCGTACTAAAAAGAAGGATTTTTCAAAATTTAATTTTCTGCTTTTTAATCTTAAAATAGAATTCATTTATTATAAGCATTAGACAAAATTGAAATTGTTTTTTTATAAATTCATTGTCAGGTGACAGCAGTAGTCAGAAGTGAAATCAAAATTTAATTAATTAATTAATTAATAGATCACTAAGTGACTAAAATATACAAAATTTCAAAACAACGCCATCAGGGAAAGAGAAAAAAAAAATCGATGTGAAAAATTTACGTTTGCAAATATAAAAACAATAAAAAATTAAATTAAATTGTGTAAAATACATTTTTTACTTTCATGTACACGAAGTATGGAGAAAGTATTGTAATTATCAGAAAATTGAACTCCAGATTTTGACGAATCTCGAGTTGAATTACGTTTTAATTCAATTACGTTTACGTTCAATCCACGTTTCAAACTTCCCGAGTTCGAAAAGAACATTTTTGGTATTGTCTCTCCGTCTGTGAATGCGATAACTTAAACATGCTTTGAGCTAGCTAAATGAAATTCGGTATATGGTCTACAATAAATTTGTAAATATTTATCAAATTTTGAGCAATGTCTATTCAGAAGATATCTGTCGGATCCAGTTGTTCGAACTTAATGTTAAGTTCATATCAACTTAACACAAAAACTACAAAATAAAGAGATTTAGATAGAAATATTCTGTACACAGATTTCACATCTATATTGTAGGCACCTAACAAGTTTTGTTGTTTGTAATGGCGCTTACTATGGACAAGCTCGCTGACGAATTCAGCGATTTTAAGCCAAGGAAGCGTCTCTTGTTTTAGTAACGCCAACTAGGGCCAAGAGTACGTCTTAGCTACTCACTTATCACATTCGCTTGCACAACCCCTTTTGCAGGGGGGTACATTCACACATAGAACAGACGAAGAACAACCATGCTCAAAGGCCCAGATCACGGGGAAGACGCGCTACCCCTATGCCAGGACGCCCGCTAACAAGTTTTGAAACCAATTATAATAAGAGATTGAATCTCTCTCTCTCTCACTACTTTCAGAAGCATGTGAACGCCATAACTCAAAAACACAATGACTTAAATTTATCAAATTTGGAATATGATTTTTTAACTGCAATTGCAGTTCTTTGTCAAATTTAGGTTTTGATCGGTTTCGAAAAAACGCGTTTAAAAGAAAAATTCATCTTTATTAGAGAAATATGTTGAAAGTTTTGGCGGGACCATTCTCACTGGCTAAAAAATGGAAGAGAAAAAAGTAATGTGAAATACCATTAATTTCTTCTTCAAATATCATAATTATTTTTCCGTTATTAAAATCTTTATTTTTAATACCCTAAAAATAAAAACCTCGATAATTATTTTTTTTTTCTTTCTGAAATGATATTATATCTGGTTAATTGCCTATAAATCCTATTGCAGGAGTTAACAAAATACATAAACCATGACTCATGAAATTGAAACAGATGTTTCCATTCCTTCATCTGTTGTTACAGCTGCAAAATTTAAAGGCCGTTGACATTAATTAAGAACCAATCAAACTAAATATCATTAAAACGCAAAACAGAGGTTGCAGTATGCTTAATGAACGATGGGTGGAATCATTTGGAGAAAGAAATGCTAAATTTACAAAATAGGTTTTATAACAAAACGTAACGATATAAGATACAGTCTAGCTTAGCTATTAATCTTTTTTAAATACAAAAATGTAGTAGAAATACTCAATCCTTGACTTTTTCAGTATCAAATATCTTGATTTATACAAACAAAAAAGTTTTTGTGGAAGCATTTGTTGTCCGATTTATTTACAATTTGAAGGAATTATTAAGTACAATTATTTATATCTCGTCGGTTGATATACATATAGCATAAACAATTATTAAGCACGCACGCACGCACGCACACACACACAGACATGTTTATTATTATAGAAATAGAGATAAATACTGTTACGGAATTTCCGGGGTTCGTTTGGATAGTGGAAGTTATATGGTGTGAAGAACGCTCAATCACCAGGCGGCAATAGAAAATAAAACAACGGCGTTTATTTACACGAAGACACACAAGACAGCGCAAAGACGATAGCTATATACAGCACAGAAGACGATTATCTTCAGCCGAGACGTGCAGCAACAACAGCATACACAGCAGCATATAACAAGACTCTACTGCAGACAGTAGCGCACAGCTTAGTTCAGCACTAGCTTCACTCCGTCGCTGCTCCGCTTATCCCTGGAAGGCCAATTCTTAACCGTTGATTCCGATACTCTTCTCTGTCGCTTTCGACTACGACTCCTCGACTGGTCAATTCACGACGATCACTCCCCGGCAGCTGCAGCTCCTTTTATAGGTCTCATCAGGTGGGGCTAGAAGCCTCTCAACCAATCAGGAACGTTCGAGGCGTATCTCGGTTCCTACTGGACGGATCGGGAAAATTCTCGATGTTTCGGGTATAATCTATTTTGGTGCCAAAGTCGCCAAATTCGTCGGCAAGTCGCCAAATGGTCGCCAAGCTCTGGAACCTCCTATGGAACCAACTATGCTGGGAAGCCGCATCACAGATTCGTAACAATACGATTCCTTTTAAATAAGTGTTTCGGTAGTTAAAAAATATAAATTAGTAGAAATAATTCTACTTATTTACACACAACAATATTGTCTCTTAATCTAATTTAAATCTTAATTAATTTCCAAATTTTCACCTTAATTTAGCCCATACTAACTTTATTCTAAAATGGTCTCTTATTTTTCGACATTTTCTCCCTACAAAACTGCCATTTTTCACGCTCCAAGTGAAGGGATAAAAAAAATCCCGAATGCTTACAACATTTTTTAAAGATACATAAGATTCCTTTTCCTAAGGCTACACGTAATCAAAGAAATCCCTATCAAAATCCCATAATGAAATCGCTGAAGGGAAAAATTTCGCTCTCGTTTGCTCTCGAGTCGCGATGTAGATTGATTCATCTTTTACCGTTTTTTCTTTGTAGAAATTATGCTTCCCGGGATGGAATAAATCGAAGTGAAAATTTCAGAAGTTTTATCTTCTCTACCAAGTATAAGATACAAAGCTATCCAAACCATATTCAGCTGCTATATAGTTCATTTTCAAAGGTCATCTGCTCTTCGAACAATCGCCTTAAACTTCAAATTTATAGAAAAAGCAAAGTCTTTATTTGTTAATTCTGCCCAACAAATTGAAATTAATTAATTTAACGATCCCTCGGTCCTTTTATTAAAACTATTGATTAGCAGTGGTGAGGATAAAGACATGGGTGCAGAATCATTGACAACAACACTGATAAATTGTTTGTTCTGTTAAAATCGATCTCTTGATTCGATTCCGCATCTGTAGTAAATTATAATATAATTATAATTCAACAATACAATTATTATCCGTTATACTACGATGGCCAATGGATTGTGACATTAGGTTTGTGTGCATTAAGTTTCATCCGTATAATACAATGCAATGCATATCAAAGGAATTTTCCAATTCATTAATATACATTCCCAATAGTTAAAACCCCCGGGGGCACCTGGAAATGAGGATGAGATGCTTCCGGCATGGTGGTTGGATTTCGCCACCCTGGAGGGTACACTAATAGGTGGAGGATCTGGCTCCTCCCATCGATGACGGGACGTACTGCCTTCGGGGAGGGTTGTACCGTGGCCAGTGACGGCCCTTACAACTCAACCACAGTTCTCGCCAGTGTTGCTGTTGCGGCGGTCCGGTCATTCAGTATTATTTATCCGTGTGCCTTCGGGTGGGTCGGAGAGTCAGTGATATGACTTACCCAACTGGTTCTTAATTATTTTCAGCCATCGTATTTTCTAGAACTCTGACAGACAGACAAATAAACATTTTTTATATGTATTTCTATCTAAATTTGACTGAAATCTACAAAAAATTTTTAAATACCACTGAAGTGTTAATATTAAGAAATATGGCGAAAGATACTACATGCTTAGATACTATCTTACAAGATACAACTCAATTATTTTATAATACTCATAAAGAGTTAATTTTAAAGAATGTTGTGCAATATATGCCTTAAAGGTACGACCCATTTACTTTATAATTTTCATAAAGAGTTAACTTTAAGAAATGTGGTGAAAGATATATGTACAAAATTACTTTATAATTATCATGAAATATTAAATGGAAATGGAAATTCCGAATCCCATAATAAAACTTAGGGAACCACAGTATTTAAATATTTCACTTAGCATAATTCTTTTCACTTTCCCGAAGAAAGAATAGTAATTTGAGACTTGACGAGATTTTGACGAATCTCCAATTTTTAGATCTCCCTGAATTCGAAAAAATATGTTTTAAAAATGTTCGTCTGTCTGCCTGTCTGTTCGTCTGTGACAAAGATAATTTTAAAATGTTTTAAGCTAGACGGATGAAATTTGATATGCAGGCTTAAAACCAATAATAATAATAATAATACTTTTAAAGTAATCATTTCATTACAGAAATGAAATCACGCTAAAAAAAGAGAAAGTCTGAGAATGATAGAAATTAAATCTGAGATGAACGTTATTAATACCTGGCATTTAACGATTCAAAGCGAACAGAAGCTAAAGACCAATTTTACATTTCATGTACGAAATGTGCGTATAAATGGCTTTTATTTTGAAGAAACAAAATTCAACATTTTTTCAACACATCAACAATTTCAGCACATTTTATTGATATCCATTATTCATTTGTAACACTTTCTAATTTTCATTCATTTGATATGAAATTCATAAAATAGTCTGAAATTCAAACTTGTTGGAATAAATTATAAAATATTTTCTATTAGTTAATTTCTTAGTGTCTAATTAAATCGAACTTAAGCTATTCTATATAATTTCGCGATTAAATCATAATAGCCTTAGTTAAATGATTATACCATACTAATACAGTATTGCATCCTAACATCGTATATAAAAATATTACCAGCTGTTTGCTAACAAATGCCTATTAACAACATGGAATTTAAATACATTAACAATGTATACTAAGATTGAAAAAATAAT
Source organism: Argiope bruennichi (assembly GCF_947563725.1). Lineage (NCBI taxonomy): Eukaryota > Metazoa > Arthropoda > Arachnida > Araneae > Araneidae > Argiope > Argiope bruennichi. Next base: position 41,766,878 of record NC_079155.1, read on the forward strand.
TGATTTTCGAGCAGTTACATTTAAAAAAACAAGTAGCCTTATGGGGCCTAAAAAACGATTTGAAAGCTCTTTAAAGTAGTGTAATATCTGTATTATACAGATTCATAAGCTCCAAATACGCTAATTCATCACGTTATGAAGATATAGAAGTTTGCAAATGCAACGGGTGTGGTATACCCAAAATTTTTCCGCATATTCTCTGAATATATAAGACAAAATGCCTTACATGGCATTGGCGCGCAAAAGTTGCGAAATGTTAACCTTTGGCGTGAACTTGGCATTTTTACTGAATCTTAATGTCACCCTTGGCGAGTTATTTGGCGATTAATCCCTACATGCCGTTAATAATATCCGAAAATCGAATTTTTATTTCAAACCCGTTTTTTTCAACCGATTGAAACAAAGATTTGACACAAATTTGCACTTGTAGTCGCAAAATTCCATACCAAATTTTATATATTTAAATCAGTACATTTTTCAATTATTGCATTTACATGTATCTGAAAATACAGACCGACAGACAGTCACCCTACAGTTGGAATGGGCTCAAAATTTGACAAGTGCTTACACTAAACCTGTTAAATTGGTGTACCAAATCTTATCAATCTATCTCTCTTCGTTTTATAGTTATCGCCATGATATCCAGACATAGAAGTATGGAAAAATCAGCTGGAGTTATCTCTCCAAAACTTTCGTTAACTTATATTCGAACAGCCAGCCAGACGTACTTCCTTTAAATATATTTCACTCAAAATTTGATAAAAATTTGCAAATCTGACGTAAAGACCGCATACAAAATTTCGACCATCGAGCTCAAAGCGTTTTTGAATTATCTTTGTCACAGACAGACAGATGGATGGACAAAAACAAACCTTCTAAAAATGTTCTTTTAGAACTCAGAGAGTTCTAAAATGTACAGATTCGACAAAATTTCGAGTTTGAATTTTTTTAATGATTACTATATTTTCTACTTATGGTAGAAAATAAAAATGATGCAAGAATTTCAGCATTTATGGCAAAAGATGTCGAACGAACAAAATAATTTAGTGGTCTTATTTACAAATAATTGGACAGCCCATAAACCCGACAAAGAGCTTCGTTAATGTATTCCCCCGAGGGAAATGAATGGGATTCTGGAATGTAGCAGAAGTAACCATCAACGCACCTACGGTATCGATTTATTCAAACTTTCTTTCTACCTTCTGAACATCACGGATGTTCCAAATGGTTTACCTTTCTCTGATACGAAGAGGGGAAACTGATGATAAAAAGAAAAAAAGAACATCTATGGCGTTAGAAATGAGAGTCTGCACAACGTTATTGAATTCTGAGATCTATCCATATAATATATGTAACTAAGGCAACTAACTGGTAAGGAATCTATAAATATAATACATGGCGAATTTAAATCAACTTACAACATTAAAATTAAATAACTTTGATTCGTTGCAGAGAGAATTAAAAAGTGCTTTTTAATGAAAAAAGAGGAGAAAAAAGAATTTAGCAAAAAATGTCCTCAAGGATTATCAGAGATTATACAATAGCGCCATTTAGTTAAAAAATGTCAGATGCAAATTTAGTTGTTTTTAAATTGAAGTTGAATCTATTATGACTTTTGTTAAGGACTAATAAGGTTTATTGATATCTTTTGTAAAACAAATCTTCCGTATAAAACCAAAGATAGAAATCACATGGATTAATATCTGATGAATAAGATGACCAATACAATGCGATTTGGGTATTGACAGGCAATAACTCGAGTTCCAATGTCATTGTATTGTTTTTGAATGTTAAAACTATTTCAGATGAAATACTGTTGTAATTTTAACATACAAATGCCAATCTTAACAATACGCATATCGGCAGGCTTACAACACGCATCACCAGCTATGATTAGAGAAGCATAAAATAAATTATCTTGCCACTTCGACGTACTATATGTATCAAAAGCGGCTAGTATTGGACTAATTTAATTCGCATATAATTCATAGACTTCGCATATAATTTTTTCAAATTTAAATTTTTAATTGTATTTTTAATACTCGATAAACAATAAGGTTTGTTTTGCAAAATTGGGATAAAAAATAAACTGAATTTTTATCAACAATAGAAGAATAGCGAGGATGAAATATTTGTAGAAACATTTAAAATGTTTTCAATTGTATTTCAGCAATGAAATATAAAGTATATATTAAAAATATTTAAAAAAATTGATTAGAAATATTAAAAAAATATATTGGTAAAAAATGATATAACTGAAAAAATAATTGTTTGAATTCAAAATGATGTAAAAAAATTTTTTGTGGTGTAATATTTTCGGAAAAACACCAAAACTATGTATATTCATCTTTATTATTAGTACAGATATTAATTTAGTCTTGTTAATAATTAATAATGGACTATACATTATTACAGAGAAAGGAAATTCAACTTTAAATCATATTTATCAATAAAGTGTTCTGAATGATTAGATATGCTTCCAAAGTGGTAAAATTAATCAGTTCGTACTCCTAACTGTTAAGGTTAAGAAAACAAACCATGCAAAATTTTATTTTGCGATGACTTTTGAAAATAGAACTGATAGGGATAGACACTTATTAATAACGTATGTAGGTTATAAGCTTTCATATGAAATAAAAACTATTGAATTCAGTACCGTGATTGTAACTGAAGGACTCTGTAACGGTTTTTCTCCCGTCGAAAATCCGCAGTGAAGGAATGTTTTGAGATTTCCAATATAGTAATTTTCATAAAAAAATGTGCCGAATTTCGCTGACTTGTTTCTTATATTATTATGGTAAATTTGTTGCGCTATGAGTATCTTTCGACGAATTAAATTCCAATAGAAGAATTCTGATAATGTAAATGAGGTCAAATTATTTGTTAGTGAAAATTATTACCCATAATCCTCGTACCCATCTGTGTTCTTTTTTAATAGCGACAAGTTCTAATTAATCTATAAAAGAATATAAAATATGGTAGTCAAATAAAAATGGTAGTCAAATTTAAAACACGACATATTATCATAAAATGTAAACGTAACCTATTTGTTTTATATAATTTCATTATAAACAGAGTAAATTTCTTTTTCAAAGGAATTCATATAATTCAAAATTTTAGGGCATTCAAATGGAATTCTTATCAATTATTTTAAGAATTGCAGGCACTTAAATTAGTTTAATAATAGAATTATATCACTTTGATGTAACTAATTGAAAAATGGTATTACTATTTCAAATTCAGTCTAATCAATTCATTAAAAATTTGTAAAAGCAGAATTTTTTACGTTACTAGTAGATATACCGAACGTTGCTCCGGATTAAAATCCTTTCATGTAGAATATCTTTAAAGTAAAAACTACTCTTGTATTACTTTATAAAGAATATTATAATGTATAAAATTTCTTTTACAATTTAAAAGTTGTTTTTAATTAATATTAGAATATCAGACGATTTAAAACATTAATAAAACTAATTTTCTCCATAATTTCGATATTAATTTTTTAATATTAGTTATTAACAAATACTGAAATAAAGAATTGCATTCAACTTTTAAGTATGCTTTAATTACTATTTCCAAGCTGTAAATTGCATTTTGACACAAAAGGCGTATGAAAACAAAGGGGAAAAAAAATAGTGACAGAAAAGTTTAAAATGGTAAAAAAAAAGGGGAAGAAATTTATATTTAATCAAATATTCAATTATTATTATTTTATTTTATTTGTATTTTTAAAAGTTAGTAACATTCTCCGTTTTGTTGTATATAAGTGTGCAAAATTTCGTTCAATTCGACCCAATTACCAAAGAGAAGACGTGGAACACATGCATACACATACAGGCACAATGACTTTTATTTATATATTTATTAAGACATAAACGCTTTTTTTTGTGCTAAACTTCAAAACTCTTATCTATTACACTTTAGAAATGACTAAAACAAATAAAAAATGAAAATAAACGGTTTTCTGAACTGTTTTTCACAGATTCGAAGCTCCGATAATGACTCGGAGTTGTAGCAGGTGTTACAAGATAAGGGTGTATGGGGGGGGGGAAGGGGAGAGACTCTTTAACATCCTTCTGTAAGCCAACGCTCCGAAAGCGACAGAACCGAGCTCGTTGACAGCACTTTTGAATGCTTTATCTGGTGCGAAAAATTCTCGTCTGGCCAGATGCTGATAAGGAAACGGCCACGCGAGGAAGCAGGAAAAAGTTGCGGTTTTCTTCAATGTCGCACTCTAAACTGGTGAACTCGGGGGAAAAAATTGTTTTATATACTAGACTTCAATTTACGGTTATGATTATTGTTAAAAGCATGGGGATGGATGATAGCCTTAATAATGTACCAGTTGCCAATTCTTTTTAATTATTGTCCTTAAATATAAACGACATAATTTTTGAAAAATTATAAATAGAAATTGTGCATGCTTTTATAACAGATTTCTTGCCTGCTTTTTAAGTTCGTTTATAACTTGACATTGCAGCGTGCTGTTTGAAATCACAAGATCAATTTTGGAATAAACTTTGACATTTTGAATCGCGGTTAAAGGACAAGAATGGAATTTCAGCCGACACTCCAATGTTCTAACTGTTACGTTTGTAAGGACATATAACTCGCGCTGATACATTTAATGTATACGAGGTGTTATACTCATTTAATCCTTTCATACATAAATATGGTTGAATTGTGACAACATATATATTCCAGGATATCCACAGAGGATCTTCAAAAATAAATATGAATTGAAGCCGTAGCCATCCTTAATTCTAATCGCCACGCCACTACGTCTCAGATTAAGAATTGAAGAAGAAAATCATGATTTTACAAACATGATTTGCTACATAAACAATTTTTTCTACCCTAAATAAGACTTTATAGCTACTGAAATCAAAATGATTTTCACATATTTTTTTACTGATTTATTTAATAGTTTTTCACCACTGATTTAAACATAAATAAACTGTCAAAACTCTAAAATAGCTTGCAAGTTTATTTTTTAAAAAAAGTATATGCAGTTCTGCTTTCTCAATTCAAAATTCACTACATATAAGGCGTTCTATTTTTTATGAAACTTTGATGAAGACTGAAAAAATATTGGAATGTTTAACAAAAGACCTCATTTTATGTTCACATCATTTTTATTTTGAACCCTCTTATGTACCTTGTAGGGAAAAAAAATGCATTAGTTCTCAATCGAACAACAAAAACAACAACGTGCAGTTAAATGTTACATAGCATCCATAATTCTTGATTGCGACTTCAACCGAACTGGTACCACTGAATCGAATTTTAATCAATATGGATATCATAACCGTATAGTTGGCGCAAATAAGCCCAAAATTGGTTCGTACGTTTTAAAATTTATACAATTAATAAGCAAAGTGATATTTAAAATTTTTATCTAACCAGTTAAGATACTTTGTTATTCATAACATAAAATTTCGTACTATAAAATACTATTTGGTTAAAATGCTTCTGTTCCTTTATATCGCCAAGGGATTCCAGGCCGTTTCGAATAAACAAGATGGCTGCAAAATTTTATGATACAGTGAACAGAACAAAATAAACAGATATAGGTTCATAAAAAAAATATTCTTTGAAAAAAATGATGATTTGTTTACAATTTGTGCAATTAATTTTTAACAATCACCGCTTAATTGAACAGTTTGCAATTGCAGTCATTTTTCTATTTGATTTTGGCGACTTGGCATCCATTGGCGATATGAAGAGGTAACCGACAAGAGAATTTTGACCATACTGATTATTTGCTATATGGCAATTTGCATAATTAATTTTCAGAAACTGATATGATTTCAATAATCTGGAATAATTTCAATTTTTATCGTTCTGAATTTTCCCCAACAGCCAGACTTCCAATGTGTTTACTCGTTTTTGACGCATACAAGTATGGTAAAAAGGGATAATTTTTATTGAATTAATTCTTTTATTATCCTTTTTAGTAATTAAACTGAAAGACTGTTTACTGAACATGACTAAGAACCTAAATAAAGTGTAGTATATAGAGACTCACTAAAGGCGAAAAGATCGCAATGCAATTTATGTATTTATACAACTTTTATGCATTCGTCGAGGAAATTTTTCCGCATATGGAGAGTAAACACAAAGAAAATTTCAGATTTTGCAGTTATTTGGAGGCTTGTGGCAACATGCGCATGATTGTGTCGGTATCACAGAATTAAGTTTATGACAATCAAAATGTGAGGGGCATGTGAAAGACCAAAAGTTAACATGATTCCAAAATGAAAGTTCTTTATATCTTTGAATTTAAGTGATTAAAAACCAACGGGAGTGATCCCCTGAAAACATTCCAGTACATTCTCTAATTAAAGTATCATCATAGAGATGGCGTAAAGTATTTACGAAATATTACCTTTTAACATGAATCTAGCAAATTTACTCAATCGATAATGTCATCCTTGGCGAGTTATTTGGCGATGAATTCCTGCCATACATTAATAGTATTCAAAAATGGAATTTCTGTTCTAGACGCGTTTTGCTCAATCGATTAAAACAGAAACTTGACAACAAACTGCACTTATAATCACAAAATTCTATACCAAATTTGGTATATTTAAGTCATTCCGTTTTTGAATTATCGCGTTTATTTCTTTCTGAAAATACAGACCGGTAGTCAATCAACATGTAGTTGAATTTAATTCAAAATTTGACAGATGTCTACATTGTAAATGTTAAATCTGTGTGCAGAATTTTATCTATCTATCTCTCTTCATTTTGAAGTTATTGTTTTAACTTATATTCGAAGAACCGAACAGATGGACTTCCTTTAAACATATTTTACTCAAAATTTGATAAAAATTTGCAAATTGGCGTAAGGACTGTTATACCAGACCTCAACCGTCTAACTCAAAACGTTTTTATCTACAAACGGACTTTTTCCAAAAATGTGTTTTTCGAATTCTGGGAAATCTAAAACGCGGAGATCCATCACAGTCTCTAGTTCGAATTTTTCAATGATTACTATACTTTCTCTATACTATGTATACCAGAGAGTGAAAAGGAATTAATATTAAAAGCACAGAAAATGCAGTGCATCACATATATATTTATCGAAAAAAATTAAAACTTTATTCTTTAATAATAAATTTGTCTCCAATTAGAAAATTCTGTTTCACTTTCAGTTTTTAGAGAAAAAATTCCAACATAATAAACATAATATCGGATATAAAGGAATATCCACCGATAATTCGTTGAACACGAGTGCATAAAAACCACACACAGGAACGTAAGCATTTATTTTGAAATTGCATGCACAGCTTTAACTTTTTCTAGAGAAAGAACCTATTTTGATGCTCTATCAGAATTATATCTACTTGAATGGGGAATTGTGTGGGAGAGAAACTTCTGCCTCGATGCCTGCATCTCTGTTAATGATAAGTATGACACAAGCAGCTGTCTGCATAGAAAAGCATGTGATCACAGCTGCCCTGAACAATGGAATCTCTTCAAACTTTCATCAAATAAAAGACGCATCTGCAGCAAATAGACGTTTTAGGACAGGAAAAGCGACGTTCGCTATGCCGAGATATAAAAAGTAAGGCTGCATTTTATTTGAAAAGAAGGCAACTGCAGAGGGTCATTGATATTCCAATATCGGAATTCCATTTTATACCATTTAAATTTTTCTAGACTGTTGAGCTTTATTTCCCATTCAAATCTAGATTTGTAATTTTTAAAAGATCTTTATGAAATTTGAAAAACTAATTTTTATATATTTTAAAATAGTTCAATATATATTTATTTTACAAAGATGGACGGTTTTGTCAATTGGCATGTTTATCATTAGAGCTATAACGTGTGTTTGCAGGCACTTGGCCGAAAAGAACTAACTTTCGAAATTTTAATTTCGATTTATTTTATAAAAGGAGTCATATTATGAACAGAAAAAAAAAGCGATAGCACTGTGTACATCGCGATGCAAGAGCAAAGTTGCAGAAATTTTCCCCTTCCCTATAAGATTCTGATAGGAATTTCTTTGTCACGTGTTGATTTATACACATGAATCTGAGGTATCATTGAAAGGTATGCGTAAGTTTTGAGGATTTTTATTCCGTCGCTCCTAATGTAAGAACCAAGGAGTCAATAATTGTGTTAAGCGCGTGTTAGAAATAATTAAATAAACAAGAATAAAGAAATAATTATTTACCACATTTTTGCTTGATATCGAAATGATTTAGAAGAGGAGATTTAATTCAATAGTTAATGTATCTAGTTAACTGACAGTCAATTAAAATATTAAATGTATTAATGTATTAATTAAATGTAAAAAACCACATATATTATTATACAGGTGGTTATAAAAATAATGGAAATACCAGTGAATAAAAAAACATTTTTGAATGCGCTTCATAAGCATTAAAATATAATAACAGCCATCAGGTTTTTAATAAATAGCAATGTATATAGCCTGGTAGTATTAGTTAAGTTTATTAAAATTCTGTAATTCTTGGATTTTTTTCAAAAGCGAAAAATGTCGGTCCCCCCCGATTTTCAAAGAAGCCAAATTGTAGGAGCCCGTCTACTTAGAGAAAATGTAACGGAAACATCCCAACTTTTAGGCGTGTCTAGAGGTATGATGTCTGAACTCACGACAGCATTCACATAGCGCGGCAAGACAAGCTCGGCAAATCAAAATAGTGGGCTGTAAGAGAAGCTCAGTGAGAGACCGACGGCCATTGAAGTGGATTGTAATGTCTAAAAAACGAACAACTGCAGCAAAAGTGACTGCAGAGCTCAAAACCCATCTGGATTCTCCAATGTCAGTGATTACAGTTAGAAAGCACTTTCATGAACAGAACATTTATAAAAGAGCAGCAATTCCCAAACCACTTGTCACAACACAGATTTTAATGGTAAGCGTCGTCTACAGTGGCGTCATACTCACAAAACCTGGTCGATTCATAAGAGGGAGAAAGTAATATGGACTGAAGAATCGTGTTTCACACTTTTCCCTGCAACAGGACGAGTGCACGTTTGGAGCACAGCTGCACAAGCGTATGATCGTGATCGTCTCCTTCCGACTGTCAAGCATGGAGGTGGATCTCTCATGATATGGGTTCCCATGTCGTGGATTTCTGCTGAACCAATCATAACTCTGAAAGGAAGGATCACTGGGGCGAAATATAGAGAAATTTTAGCTGACCAAGTCCATTATATGATGCAAACTTTGTTTCCTGCAAGAGATGGAATTTTCCAGGATAATAATGCACCTATCCATGCAGCGAGACTTGTCCAATCATGCTTTGATGAACACGAGGATGAAGTAAACATCTGCCTTCGCCCGCACAGTCACCCGACCTCAATATGTATAATTGAACCGTTATGGTCTATTTTAGAGCGTTCAATATGGAATCGATATCCTCCACCGGCATCTCTCCCAAACTTTCACAATATCTCCAGGAAGAATTGTTCAATATTCCTCTAAATACTATTCAACACTTGTATGAATCGATTCCTAGGCAAACCCAAGCTGTATTACATGCCAAAGGCAGTCAGTCTTACACCATATAATAAAGGATTCTTTATAAATCTAGTGTTTCCATTATTTTGATAGCCACCTGTATATTATGTGATATAAGGATTAACAAATGTTTTACATTATTATGACAATTATTTTTTCAAATATTTCTTTAATATCGTAAATAGTCATAGTGACATTCTAATTCAGAAATTTAATTTTTTTTTTAAATCTGAAAATGTAAAACAGACTAATTTAGTAACAGTATATTTATATAGGCCTACACGATTGACATCTTTTTACTTTTTTAAATGCGTTTTTACTTAACCAAGATGACATTTATATTATAATAAATAACATTTAGTATTCAAAAATAACTATGTGCAACCCACATGACTTATGAGCATAGCAGTCAATTCAATCTTCTAAAAAACCAGATGCTTTTATAGATGGGAGGCTTCGCTAATTTGAATTATGGTGGTAGCCATCAAAGAGACCTCTTTACCTGCATGTAATAATAAACGATAGCTCATTACAAATGACATAAACTATAGCAACTAGACATCCTGATTATTAGAGACAATCCCTGTTTTTTTAAACCTTTGCCCTGACTTAAAAAAGAGTACAAAATTAGTACAGCTTTAGAATAAAAAAAAAAATTTCCGCAGAGCCAGTTGAAACTGCGAAAACTTTAGTTTCTCTCTCTCTCTCTCTAAGAATGCATTTTTTACACGTAAACTAAGTTGAGTCTTAAAAGAATTTGAAATAGCCATAGTTTCATTTATTTTATCTAGAATAAGTGATTAAGAGGAAATTTAAATGTAGGTTCCAATATTATGTAGGCGAAATGTAGGCGAATAGGAGTCATGACCATTGGAAAGAGATGAGGCGCAGCTTCGCGGGTAAGAATTATAAGCAGAATGACAACAGAAACAATTCTGTAACAATTCAGAAAGGATATTTCCTAATTTTTGGAATGATTCTGGAACCGAAACAAAGGAATTGCCTGGGCAGCAGTTTAATATAGTTAGTATTATCATTATTACATACGAGAGGCGTGGAAAGTCCAGGGCCCGACTTAGTCTAATTGGGGCCTGGGGCAAAAGCTTCTTTGGGGTCACCCTCTGTGTTACTACTTCAGAAATAAAGAACCGAACTTTTTGGAGGTATATAAATCGATGGTATCCATTTGGGGTCCCCCTCTGATGTGGGGGCCCGGGGCAGCTGCCCCGTATGCCCTTCCCTGCCTTAGTCAGGCTCTGGGAAGATCCGAGCAACTGAAAACTTTAAATGCTTTTAAATTTAAATTGGTAGGAAATACTTTCAGAAAAGTATTTCCTACCAAAGTACTTTTATGAATGTTATCAAAATAAAATGTGTATGTGCGTGTTTATGGGTGTGCGTGTGTAAACATAATTTTACAGTTGCGTGACCGAAAAGAAAAAAAAACTTTTGAAATTTTAACTTCGATTTATTTCCCCACGTGAGTCATAATTTGTACATGAACGAGGTGATGACAATATAATGTCCGTTTACATCGTGCTACAAGAGCAGCGACAGAAATTGTTTCCTTCAGTGATTTTACTATGAGATTTTGATAGGTATTTATTTCTTCGCCACATCGATTAGGCAAGGGGATGTTAAGTATCTTTGAAAGGTATGTGTAAGTATTAAGGATTTTTTTTACCTTTAGCTCGGACAGTGAGAATTTGCAAATATCATCAGTTTTCTAAAGCAAAGTGTGTTAGAAATAATAAAATAAAAAGGGGAAACTAGGTCAGGAAATAAGAGAACATTTTAGAATGAAGTTAACATGAGCTAAATTAAGATAAAAACTAGGAAATTAATTAAGATGTATATATATATATATATATATATATATATATATATATATATATATATATATATATATATATATATATATATATATATATATATATATATATATCTTAAAACTAAACATATTTGTTATAATTTTACAACATTATAACTATTAGGACAATTGTTGAATTCCTTTATAACAATTTGCCACATTTACTTAAAAAATAAAGAGGACAAACTAATTAACTTCTTCAGTGTTTATAGTGAAAGAAATTGGATTAATTTTATGCCTATTTTATTGAAGGAGAATAAATAAAATAAAATGAACATTTTTCTTCATTAAATACACAATCTAAAAGCCTTCCAAGTATTTTGATAAATTTTTTTCACAATAAAACATAAAATGAACAAGCAGTTTTTATCAATTTTCTTGCAGCGCTTTTCATCAAACACGTGTTTCTTTAGCCCGTACCATGCATTTCAATCAACGATGACATCCAATTTGTAAAGTAGGTAATTATTTCCCAGTAACCAGCCCAGGAAAAGAAAAACGCACACCTGCTAGGCAGACGGTCTGCTGCAGACACACCCTATTATAGCAAAACTAAACAACAATAAAGACACCATAAAATCGTCTTCCAATTTTTTTCTTCTTTTACAATCCACGTTTACGCTCTTATCGTTTAGTTTTTTTTTTTTTTTTTTTTTTTTTTTTTTTCATTAAAACTGCAGACGATTTCAAATCAAAAGGAATTCAACTTAATGAATTTCTGTTTCTATATAAGTTTAGAAATCACATGAGTTTTACTTAATTTAAAATTAAAAAAAATATTAATGAGTTGTTTTTTTTCGCGAAAAAAAATATAGAAAACATAGAAAACAGAAAAAATTCAAATAACAGAAAAAATTTAAATAATGTTTTTTAATATTTATTCCTTGACGGTGATCACGTAATAATGCTTTAATCATCAAATAAAAAAAAACTCTCTTTAGAAAACTGCAATATAAACATAACTATTAAAATAAAATATTCCAATTAATAAACCATAATTTAGAAATTTCTAGAAATTTTTTATTGAAACGGTTGTTTTCAAATTTTTTCAGGAGCATTAAAATATGGAATAAGTAATAATAATTTTCTCAATGAAATTCTTTCTCAATGAAAAGCTTTCCAAATTTTATGTTCTAGTCTTGTAGATATGGTACAAGATTCTCAAATCTTATCAAACACTGAATAAAAACAATTTAGATAAAATTTATAAAAAGTCGCTTCAAAGTATTTTTTTCGGTAGAACTAAAAGTAATTTTGTGCCGAACTTCAGATATAACTAGGTTTAAGAATATAGTTTAAGGGTAAGTTTTTAGGTTTAAGTTTATAACTAGATTAAGTTGAAAAATGCTACAGAAACAATATTACTGCACAAAATAATTATAGACTAATTTCTTTAAAACCGCATTACAAAAATACATTTTATTCATGAATTATAGATAATATTTTGTAATATACCATGCAATAAACCACTGATTTATTGCAAGAAAGAGACCAATAAAGAAAACCAACTTTTTTTTACATTTATGTAGTTTTCGGTGTAACATTGAATAATGGTGCAAAGATGAAAAAAATTTCAAATGTAAAAAATTTTTGCCTTAATTTTAACTATTGTATTACCTTGAGAGAGAACATTATTAGAATACAAAAACTAGTGTCCCATCTCTTTTGAATACTTATTAACAGATACATAAAATCAACAAATCTTATTCGAAGAAGAATTTGTCATAAAATAAAGGAAGAGCTTTTTCGTTTTCCATAATTATTTGATATACATAGATTAAAACCTCCCTTACAAATCTTCAAACCTCACGAAATTTTTTCATTCACTTTTTTAAAAACACTGTCATAAGTTTTTTTAGAGTCAATTGTTAAATCAACAGGTATTTTCTGAAATACTATAATTTTAAGAAAGGTTTTCAATAATTTTTGCAAAAAAATCTTGTGTTTGATAATGAAAAAGAGTTCTTCTTTCTTTGGCTTGACTGAAATTATAACTTGCTTTTATTGTGCCTTTTACCTTTTTTGACATTATTTTTAGCATTATGGGATCAAAAATTTCAAAAATCTGCAGAATTGTATAAATCCTATTTCATCATATTTCGATTTTAAAAAAATTTGTTTTGGGTCTTAGGAATGAATTTCTGTGATCATTATAATATTTTCACTTTTTACTTTTCCATACAAGAAAATAATAATAAAAAAAAAATTAAAAAAAAAAAGGTTAACTTAACCATTTGAAAAAATATCAAAAAATCGATCAAAGCACAAATAAATTCTAGTACAATCAGCAACTTGTGTGTGTGGTTATTTGAGTGCCGCAGGTGAAGATCTGAACGGAAGTTATGCGACAATTATTTTCACTCACTAAGGATCTGCCTGCACAGCTGTGTCTCCTCAATCATTTACCCTTTGTAGAAAAGTGAGTTCTTTCAGTTTCCCGGTTCCTTTGAATCCTCCCTCTGCTCAAACAACACTAATGACATTTCCTACAGGTGGCAGAAGGGGGCTTCCTTTCTTTCTGAGTGAGATGTGTAGCAAACTTTGCCCTCAGCAGGGGAGAAGTATTGTTTACAAATTATACTTCTGAACGAGTCCTCAGAGATAAGAAGGTTTATATTTCACGTGATGATGTTGGAACTTGGAATGGGTTCAAACAGAAAGAAACAGCAAATAATAGTAAAATAAAGTATTAATAATAGACCAGATGGTGAACATTTCAGTTTATATAATTAAATGTTTTAATAAAAAAATCAAATAATATTAAATTTATTTATTATTAAAATATTTAATGCCTCGTTGAAAATTACGAATAATAATTTTACTTAGAATTTCGTGTTTACTGTAGTCAGTTACAAACTGTAAACTCAAGAAAGCAATGAAAGTATAATTGATGCAACAGTATATATATAATATATAATATATCAATAATATATAATAATTGTATTGTGAATGTATAATTTTATAGTGATTCAATGACGATATAATTTATAAGCAAAATTATATCATTATTGAATCACTAGACGAAATTCTAGTTTAAATTGATATTTTAGCGAAAATATCGAAAATTTTGTTTCTTCCTTTCAAGATTGAAATATATGCTATTTTTAACTTTCTGTTGATAAAATGTGCTATTTCTAACTTTCTTTTTGATTGCTAATTCCTATTTTTTTTTTCGGCATAAATTCAGGCATAGCTCAAGAAAAGCACAATTGAAGAATGAAGTAAAATTATCTACAGCATTATTAAACAGAAGAAATATTAGATGACTGTGGTTAGTGAAATTTTTGGTATAATAATACAGAAGAAATTGTACTAGGTCGTACGTAACGGTATAAAGTAATACTGAAAAACACAAATTTCAATGTAATAACAATTGATAATTTTTTTTAAATTATACAAAAGTTGCTGTTTTACCAATAACAGTAATATACTTTTTAAAAAAAATCTTGCATTTTGTTACTTTTGGAATAAATGAAATGGTATCCTTTTTAAAGAACACATTTCAGTTAAGTATTTAGATTTCTCCTTTTTAATATTTAACAGCAATTAAATAAGAAAATTGGCCATAAATTCGTCTAATAAAGCATCTAAACCGAAAATTCCTGCTAAAAAGTCAATAAAAAAATCAAAGCTATTATTAACTAATTAAAAATATACGAGTTAATACGAAACCCCCCCCCCATCTAAATAGAACTGAAAAGAGGTACAAAAAGATAAATATTTTTACTAAGAATTTAACAAATAAAAGACCAAACGATTGATTGAAATTAAAATGCAGATTAAAGTTGCATCAAAATTATCATTTAGGATATCTAAATAAAAAGATATTCTTTATGAACAATAAGAAAAATTGTCTTTCAACTATATCATTTCTTATTATCTTGTATTACTGGGGACAGAAAATGTTGCATTTGAAGATGATCGTAGCAGTGCATTTAATCATTATGAGACATATTTTTAAGAATTTTCTATCTCAACTGCTTAATATTTGATTTCAAACTAGAGAAGATCTAACATTTTTGTAGAGGAAAAATTTGCATAAACATTAAAAGAATTTTTTTAAACACTTTTCTGTATACTTCTATTATTCAATAATGGTAAAATAAAATCTATGTGTCGGGTCTTGAACCTGACACCCTCCAGCTCCAAAGTCGAGACCTTACCACCAGGCCACCGCGGCCCTTAACAAACAAGAGATTTTCAGACTCAGAGGTACCTAAAATGTTGACACTCTTAAAATATGGAGGTATTCTTATAACATAAACTTCTTGACTTCATCTATTTATCATCTATTTCGTTATTTAAAATTTTCTTTTGGGGAGATTTCGGAGTTTTTTTATCCTCCCTAAGTAAAGGAACTTTTAGATTTCTTTTTTGTATTTAACAGTTGAAGTGGCAACTATAAAATTATAAATTCAATAAAATTAATTTTTCTAATTGACATAAAATGAATTTTAAATTAAAAAATTAAAAACAACATCTTTTTTCATATTTCATATACCACCATAAAAATGTTTTTTTTTTTTTTTTTAAGTGAAAGGACAGATATTTGATATATAGTGATTTGGCAAAATTTATTACAAGTAAAAATAATTAATTTGAATAAATATTAGTAACATAAATTTGGAAATCGAGATTATAAATTATTAACAATTATTTTGTTTGTAGATGTTTCTATTATATAAAAATTTAGAGAAAGATTCAAGACAAAAATAAAAAGTAATATTCAATAATATTTAAATGGAAATATGTAAAAAAGTTTTATCTCCACATTTTCACTGAAAAATTGTTCAAATACTTTTTGTGTGCTTTGCCTCGTTTTAAAATTCAAAGTCTTTGTCTTTCGGCATCTTCATTTCAGGTTTATTACAATTTAACTTATCATTCTTTTTATGTATTAAAAAGAATATTGGTATGTTAAGATACAAATACTTTGAAGGAATCAATTAAATATTTAAAAACTGCTGGCTCAAAAAGATTATTACTGATTTTTGGAATTTATGCTCAATCTTGTATAGTTTTCTCAAATTGTTGCTGATTTTTACTTAAGTTTGTTTCTCCAAATTCCTATTTCAAATTTATCGGTTTTAACGGTCAAATAACATTAAAGACTGCATCCAAAGTAGAATCATTTATGAACTTATGAGGATTTTGGAATTCTACACAGAATTTCGGAAAAAGGTTTATTTTTGCCAAACTCACATTTCCTCTATTTATTATTCCTTAAAAAAAATACTACAGAAAGGTGAGTGAAAGTTTCGTAAAATACAGCATTACCATACACAAAATGTTAAATTTAAGTAATAAAACTGGAGAGGTTAAAATATGTAGGTTTAAAAAAAAAATTCAAACTTAAATGAATATTTAAACTTAAATGAATATTCAAATTTAAATGAATATATTTCTTTGAATTTGAAACCCAATTCCTTTGGCTATCAATTTTCTATACTATCGTTTGCATAAATTATTCACGTCTTTATTTTTTGGGCTTATATTTTTAGCATAAATATAAATTTTATAAAATCATGATGAATGGACAAAAACTTTATAGAAATTCCTAATGAATTTTGATGAAATTCATAATGAGATTTCAAATATTCATTAGCGTATAAATAATCAACAAGTCATGAATAACAAATGCGGGAAATGGCTATTAATTAATTTTATTTATTCTAATATATGTATCCGCCCTTGCTGATGTTAACCTCTATATTATCAACTCACAATAAATTGACAACTTCATATTGTTCTATTAATTCTAACATTAACTTACATTTTTTCCCTCTTAAATAAATATTTATAAAAATGAATTCACTTTATGATAAACTTTTTCAACCCAAAATATTAAATATATTAAAAATTAAATATTAGAAAAACAATTCTGAATAACTTCATCAATTAAATTACTCATTAATTAATTTAATTTATTAAAATTTATTCAATTGTTAAATTATCAATATTTTAATTCAAATTAATTAATTTGAATGATAGAATTAAAATTATTCCTTGAATGAATTATGAAATTTCAAACCACTGAGGTATTTTCATTTATATATTTTTCTCAATTTTTCAACTTTTTTTTTTTTTTTTTACTATATATGATGTAGCAAAAAATTTTATCTTACTTTATTAACTCTGAAAGTGCTGAATTTTATTTTTTATAGATTTAATAAATTAATGAGAAATAATGATTCTTTTTAATTCCACGAATAAATTTTCAAAACAAAAAAAATCGTGTTGAAGTACTGCTCATTAGAAAGCTTTGACACGTTTCATAGGATCAAGATTTTCGAATTAGGGTGATGAATTTTGGAAGCGATTCAGCTACAGCTAAATACATGTTTTCGCCCTTGCTCCTCGCATAGAATGCCAATGAATACCATCAATCGAATTTTGATACGATTTAAGTAAAAAATTGCATACCGATATTAGTACATTCTGTCTAAGGAAATGCTCCAAATACGAGTGTTGAGATTTTTAAACGATATTTGATGATACGTGAAGTTAACAAAGAATTTCAAGACGATAATTTGAGATATGAAATTCAAATTAATGTTTTTTTTTCTTGTTGAGTTAGGAATGGAGTTCAATGCACAAAATCTACAGGATTGAATGTTACCATCCAAGAGAAATGTGCTGAAATATCGAATAGAATGCTTTTAAATGTTTGGCATTCCATTCGCTGCATAGGTTGTAATGGTTATCAATATATATATAATCGATAACTGAAGTCTGTAACGGAAGATTGTTGAAAGTTGACAATGTCCAAGTTCTTTCGGTTTGTCATTATCGAAAAACAGAAATCTCGAACATTATTCTTCCAAAACAGAAATCTCAACTTCTGTTTTGGCGTTTAGCGATTGAGACAGGCTTTTTTTTTTCATGTTTAAATTATTTTATCAGTATGCGATAAATTTAAGCAATAATAAATAGCAAAGATTAATGATTATTGAGGTCTGTAATTTTAATCGGTTCATTACATTCTCTCTTCAAGTGCCAAATTATATTACTATTATTACTATTACTATTATTAGGATATTACTATTTTTTCAGCATTATTTTTTTGTTTTCGACATTGATTTTTTTTTGTTAGTGGATCACTATTTGCTGCAATCCGATTTTTTTTTAATAGTTTTGATCTGAGTGCTCGTGAACATAATGGGTGGGAAGATTCCATTCTAAGAAATCAAAACTTCTAATGTCATTTTAAATTTATATCTAAAGTGCACTCAATATATTTTTTTTTTTCATTCCTTAAGTACATTGATAATGTGCATGAGATTTTCTACTACAATTTCTATTAGTTAATCTGTGACAATCAGATCTGTCATATTATTTACAGGTTAGCAGCTGCTCTAGACGCAAACATCTAGCTAATTTAGAAATATGAAAATAAAAGAAATCCAAATAAAAAAAAATATGTTAATGCAATCCATTTTAAACATTGAGAGCAAATTGCAAACGATATTTATAAACAACCAAAGTGCAGTAACATCCTGTACAATTGTAAAACAAAAATATTTCGATACAAAGACCAGAAAGGAGTTTTACCTTTATTGGCTAATAAAAGTTTTGTTGATTCAACTGGTTGTTTGGCAGCAGCTGAAATAATGACGTTTTTTGTACAAGACTGAAAAAGTTTCGGTTGTACCCTCTGGATCGGGAGACGCCAAGAACTGTTTGTTCATTCGTGTACATACTCCAAAATAAATAGTTGGTTTGTTTACTTCTAAATAAAACTGACCTTCGTTCTATCAGACGATTTTGCTCACACGTGCACAGGCCGATACTTTTACCTTTATTTACATATACATCAGTTTTTATTTTCTCGATGGACGAAATACACAAAGAGAAAGTATTGTAATCATATCAAAATATTCGAGAGAATTCGAGATTATGACAAACCTCCTTATTTCAGACCTTTCGGATTTAGAATTTGTCGGTCACATTTTTGGAATTTGTCGGGGAAAACAGTAACTCAAAACCGCAAGATGTTAGAGGCATGAAATCTGGTATGCAATCATTACGCCAAATTTCGCCAAATTTTGGATGAAATTCATTAGAATTATGTTTTTCTATCCATTTATATATTCTCACGTGAAGATAATGATTTAAAGATGCAAATAGAAAGATGGGAGAAATTTACATATGATTTTTCATTAAAACTTTAGATCTTTATCATGTTCTGGGCCATTTCCATCAGAGTTTGCACCATTTGTCAATGTGTATATTGTTAGGAATTTGTAATATTGCTTCTCTGCACAGTAAGTCCCCTGATGAGGAAAATCGAATCGTTATTAAAATCGTTAATGAAAACTGGTCTTGACAATCATTTAGTGACTTTGGTGACAAGATGAAGGATGCTAAATATTCGACAATCTTGTAGGTTAGATTGTTCAAAAACATTCAGTCACCTGTCACGTAGGTTATAATGATCCGAGAGATGGAGTCAGTCGAGTCGAGAGATTGAGTTGAGTTTAAGCGAGTAGTTGAGCGAAAGTTCATTTTCAAGGAGTTTTTTCTGGGCGCTTTGTGCTATTTAATTGCTATTTACTGTTTGTGTGCTGCTGTTTTTAATAAAAGAAAAGCTGTTCTTATGAAAGGTTCGACTGCGTTTTTCTATTGTGTATTCATATCTTCATGCAGAATAAAGTGTCGTTAGCCATCACTGAGCCTGTTTGACTTTTTTATCGAGCTCTTATCGGAGAGATTTGAGAATTTTGAATTTTCCTAAACAATATTTGAAAATTTATGCGAGCGCAATAACTCTAAAGTAGTGATCTTAGACCAGATTTGGCGGGATCTTGATATAAGTTATTGATCTATATCAAATTTTTGACCTAATAGTTGAATCTTGCTGAAAAAAAGATACCGGAGTGTTAGAAAAAAATAGAATGAAATAAATTTGGAATTCTCACTCAAAATTAAAATAGCAGTGCAATGGAAATCGAAAAATTCATTTAAGTCGAGAATTTCGAAATGGATTATAATTGTAATGCTGTTTAGCTAGTTGAGTGGATTTTATTGGTTTGAGAATAATTTTAACTGCGGCATGCGTTAAAAGATATTACAACTGGTATCAATAAAAAAAAGTTTAAAGGAATTCAAATTGGTTAGGAAAGAATACTCATACAAGATATAACTCTACAAAACGGTTTTGATATAATGCAAAATAATATACTAATAATATATGATCATAATAAAAATTGTTTGACAGAAAATTTGATAAATTATTCAAATTGTTATTCAACTGTATACAGAATACCCTCTTCTCTCCTGTCTTCAAAAATTAGAACAGAAATAGTGATAAAATTTTTACGATAATAGTTTTTGTTAAGAAATATATTTTTTTCAGCCAATTAGTATTAATTTATTATATTTAAAAAATTTCGGCTAAACATGCTGCTTTTGATAAAATATATCAAAGTTTCAGTAATTAAAAAACTTTTAAATTAATCGATAATTACTCCAATCCCTTATGAGTTTTAGCATTTCAAAGAAGAGCGAAATAAATAGAGAAAATTCTTGAAATATGAATAAAACTTCAATTAAAAAGTATATACCAGATGACAACTCTTTTTATTTTTTACATTTGAAGCAGGTAGTGGTATCTCAATTAAATAAAAATATACTTTCGGAAATCATATAAATAACTTAATGATAAGCATCGCATTGGTATCGGATCCTAATCAACAAATGGTACAAAGGTTCTCGGCGTATAAATAAGTAATAAGAAAATCTGAACTACTTTGTATAGTGACAGCCTTAGCTTCGATTTTCGAAAGGATCATTAAATTATACTAAATGCTGTATTAAGCATGTCATACACAAAACTAATTGGCATAATATTCTTCCATTGATACTCGATTCATTAGAAGATGATCATGCCTCCACCCTTCAAAACGGTACGAGGAAGTGAAATGGCAACGGCGAAGGATATCCGGCCTTCCGGACGCTCAGTATTCTGAGATTAATTGGTGCTCGTGAAATAAAATGATAACCTTACTCTCCAGCACATATTGCAAATGACAGCAAAGTGAATAAAGAAAGCTGCAGTGGGTTTCTGATGAAATAATTTTGATTCCCGAAATCTTTCGTAGGTTGGGTAGAGTAAACAAAGCTGGGGGCCATTAAAATGAAATGATATAAAAGTATTTATAAAATGAGATAAAAAAAAGTCACAAAGAATTGCACCGAAACTTCACAAATATTAAGAAGAATTTAAATAAATAAATCATCGTCAATAACAATCTGCGAATTCAAAATAATATTTTTTGAAAGGATTATGACCTTGTTCTAAAAGCTATTAACTGTTGCGAGTTAATAATACAGGATGATTCATAAAGAAGTTTACACTTTCCAGATGATATGAAACAGTAACAGTCAAAGACACGAACCACCTTAGCGATCTTAAGGTAAATGTACTCTTAAAGTTTGTGTCCCGCTCTTGACAGAAGTCACATAGGCAGCAGCGTGAAATGACAGCGTCTATAATGCAGAAGGCTTCCTGTGCTCTTCAGTTTAGTTAAATCCTCAACTGTTACGCAATTGCATTTTCGATCACAATTCGGAAAAGGAGTTCCAGTTCGAAAACCTATCTATCAATGGCATGAAAAATTTTAAACTACGGCTGTTTGTACAAAGGTATAAGTCCTGTACGATTGACTGTATCGCAAGAAATCGTCATTCAATGAAGCTGGAAAAAATCAACGCAGAAGGTGAGTCATGAAGTGCAGATTTCTCAGCCCACCGTCTGGAGAATTTCAGAAAAAAATTGAAAATGATTCCATACAAATTCAGGTGTTGCAAAATCTGAATGACTTTGACAAAGAAAAAAGCTTTGAATTTTGTGCCGTTTGTTCGCAGATTTGTTTTGAAAATGATGATTTCGTCAATCACTTAGTTTTCATTGATGAAGCAACATTTAATGTCAATGGGAAGGTATACAAACGCAATGTTCCCTTAGGGGGAAAGACAGAGTCACAATCTCACAGTACATGTGAGATTCCACTAAGGTAAATTTGCTCTGTGCAGTGCCGAGAAAGAAAGTGTAAGGCCTCTTCTAAGGGGTAACACATAGAACAATTGCGATTTGTCTCTAACGAAACTTAAAATAACCCTATACAATTCTGTTATAGGTGACATATATCTTATATTTTTCTTGATTTATAGTGCATTGATAACTGTATGCTTCTTTATGAATCACCCTGTATAACCTAGCTTTCTTCTACTTGCCTTTAAACCTCTACAAAACCTTCTAGAAAATACTAACAAATACAATAATTTGAAAAAAAGAAAGAAAGAAAGAAAACGACAAATTTCGTAATAATTCGAGATAAAATTGAAATACTGAAATGGCTAAACTATCTATTCTAGAAAAAGTTCTAGATTGTGACATGTTTGTTATTACTATGAGCCACCTTAACCATAACTTAACAGCTTTAACTATATCCGGCGTTGCATCAATATTATTTACATAAGAACAGAAAATATAACATTCATATAAGAGCATAAAATATTAACACAAATTAAATAATTTAACAGTTTAATTATGTAATGAAAATTACATAAATTTATAAAAATATTTCAATAAAATTGCCTCATCTCCAAATTAACAAAAAAAAGTAGTTAGCACTTAAACGCTTAAGAGCTATTAAAATTTATTTTTAAAAATGCAAAATTGATGGAATGAAAAGGTACTGCACATTAGATGAAGGATGATTCAAAATTCATGGTGCACATTAAAAAAAATTGTTAAGAAAAGCAGATAACATAAAAACGAACAAAATGATATAGGAAAGTATGAAGAATAAAAAATTTCAAACAGATCAACTAGAGAACGTTATTTGCCGGCAATGTCGACAGATTTTTGCTTTAATCATTTTAAGCTTCGACTACGTATGGATAACAAAACGTTAAAATAACAACGATAACATGGATAACAAACGATAATGGATAACAAAACGCTAACGTTAAAATGGCGAATACGCATCTTGCGTATAAATTAATTGGCCACAACAGAAGCGTATTGAACAGAAAGAAGTGTAGTACATTATAAAATGTTGCAAATTTATACCAAAGTTTGTATAGAAACGAAACATTGCTCATAATGCAAGGCAATAACGAGGACGCGATCCATTACCTTCTAAAAAGAATTAAATCATGTGAAATAAATGTCTTTTCCATTTTCAGTCACGTGTGAACAAGAAGAGCAGAAGAAACATTTGCATCATTACATCTGCGACAAATATGGTGAAAAGTGTCCAAATAAAATGTTTTTCTCCATGTTTGGATTAGAATTTCTTTTTTGTAGTGTCCTCTAGCTCATCCGAGAGGCGTTTCCAACCATATCATCTTAATTGATTATGGCTTGTTTTGCTCTCTCTAACAATTTGTTCGCTGGCTTTTGAAACTCCTATGTAATTTTTTTATTGCTAATATACAAGAATCTGTAACTTGATTTCCCAGATATCAGTTCGTTACATTAGATTTTTTCCACGATATTTTAACATAATTAAAAAAAACTCTGAGTTTTAACAACAATTATTCGTATTCTATATAATTTGAGATTAAGTCATTGTAAAGAACCAGAGGAATTTTCTTTCTTGTTTAGCATTTGACAAAATCCAAAAAATTATTATTAATAATAATAGTAGATGACAAAATTACTTTAACCCTTTCTTTATTTTCGGACAATATAATCTCATCAATGATGACAGAGAAAAATAATCGAATCGACCACAGACAAATATCAAAATTATCTCGTCTGCAAAACTATTTAACCAGACGAGACGCTTTCTTTTTAGATATTACAAAACCGAATCAGACCCTTTTTTTTTCTTTACAAATCAAAATCAAAAAGTAATCGTAATCTCGTTGAGTATCTAACACCGATATTTTGAAATCTCTGGTAAAATATCGCCTTTTTTTAAAAAATCGTATCTTCATATTTGGTCCAATTACTGAAAAAGACCTACCTCATGTCCACAAATTTGTGGTTCGTGGGAAATTTTATTTCGTCTAGCCATAATAATTTTGAATAAAATTCAAAAGAATACTCGTAAGCGTTTCAGGCTATTATTACATAATATGAATTTCACGTAACAAATTTATAAAAACATCTGAGATAATATAGAAATAAAGAATACTTAGGTAAAATGATAAAATTATATATATTCCAAAACATCATCTTAAAAAATATCTAAAATATCTTTCGAGACCTAATTTTGATTTTTGGGAGTGACCATGGATAAAATCTATATATTTAAAACAATTAGGAAAACGAACCAACTTCTTCTCAATTGAAAAGGTTGAATCAGATTCCGCCATTTTTTGTTTTATACGAAAGTTTCTGACCCCTTAGATATGTTAACAATGATCACCTTTCGTCCAACTACATTTGTGTGATAAATCGAAAAACACACTTCTTCATTGTTTATTTTCTATGCATAAAAACCACAACAAAGTTCCCCAAGCCCAAAGACTGGTCCAGTTTGACAAATTTCTACTTAATTAAAAATTTCATGATTTTTAGGTACGTAATAAGTCTTAATCTACTGCATATCGTTCTGCATGTTTGAGATATATCGCAAAATAAAACCCCCCAGTCTTAATAACCGAACTGATTTCATCAATTAATTTTGTCATTTTGTGCACACATCTAACTAATCAGAATGCTCTATGTTCATTCTACTAATAAGATTAATAATTTATTTTTATTTGTTTTGAAAAGTTGTTGCGTATCATTTTAAAATTAATATTCTTAATATTATGGGTGAACAACTGGTAATCAAAGGGGATTAGCAGTAATAAAAATATAAATTTAGTCTCTTTTATTTTGTTAAGAAATATTCAATACGCCAATTCATGCTGAAAGTTCTATAGAATTCAGACAATCGGTGAAAATACATGGTCTGCCCCAAAAAACATGAATTTTTAAAAATAAATCAATAATGAGACACATACTTGTCTGCTACTAAAAGTTCTCTTTCTCTATCAAAAAGAAAACTTGTTCAAAATATGTCTCTTTCATTTCTGGAATGGCTTCTGAAAATCTTTTGATGGGATAGTATGTAAGTATTGTATCAATTTTCTACGTTCTTCTAACATTCAAATCTCTGCTTTTTCTCGGTGAATACTAGCTTTGGAAACAAAAGGGTCAAATCTAGAGGATCTAGAATCTAAGTGGTGACAGTCAAACAGGAGTCAAAGTACTGGCCAAAAATGTACAAATCAAGAGTGATGGTTATAAAACCATTTTATCATTAGTAAGATTCCATTGTGTTGATTTTTTCTAAGTTCAGGCTTTCCGTTGCTTTTTTGATAAGCGCAAGTATGAACTGACTATCACCTTTACATTTTATCAACTCAGACTTTTTTTTGTTATGATTTGGTGATGATGCTTCTATTTAATTAACCTTTGTTGTTTAATCAGATTTTTTATATACCTGGAGAGCACGAACTTTATGATCTACATAAAGTAAAGATCATACTTCTTTGATCTGAAGAGATTCACTATTGAAATAGAATCCCATAGAGTTTTGGAGTTGTTTATAATAGTTGATCTGTCCATTTTGAAACATCGTTGCCATTCATAGCTGCAGAAACCGTTTTAAAGAATTCTCTTCATAAACTCATTTCAACATCTAAAGTGTTTCTGTAAAAAGTTTTGCTGATTCTATAACAAATAAAAATTTTATAAAATATCTTTATATTCTATTTTTAAAAAAATAAAAAGAAACTGAAGGTTAATTTATAATTACTGCAATTTAGACGATAAATTAACGCTTCATGTTTCTGATGAAAAATTTCCTTGATATCCTTTTGGGCAGATTACTTATGTTCAAAGTAGCTGTATAATTTTGAATTCCTATTTTACTGATTTTTATTTATTAAAATTTGATAAAAACTAATGAAAACTGTACATTTTTTTAATATCACGTTTAATTATATTGAAGCTCAAACGATTTCCTAAATCATTAACGAAATTTCAGTCTGAAAAGAATTCAAACGATTACTATTTATAAAATTTTGAATATTATTAATGTTGCCATTTAAATAATTCATACATTTGGAAACAATACTATCAATGTTTTTAGCTGAAAGAATGGAAAGAAATGTATATTAAGTTTTTTTTTTATTTTCTAGAATATTATTTAAAAAATAAAAATAAAGATTTAATATGATTTTCCAAAATAAATTTCTCCAATCGTTTTAGTATTAAGCTAAAAATATTCTCAATTACACAGATACAAAAGTAGAGAATTTTTTGGGGAAAAAAAATAACAAAGCAATAATTTTTTTTGAGAAATGCAAGGAAAACTACATATTCATGTAATAACATTCTAGAATATCTATTTTGTTGAAAAATATATGAATGAACAGATGCTTTATACAGCAGAGAAATGACCTAAAATTGTTCTGGGTTATTCCTACTGTCGTTGGAAAGGCAGGTGATCAAATAAATGCCTCAAAACAATTCATCTTCTATGATTCATACTTGAAAGAATCGAAGCAATACCCCAAAAACTCAATGCATTTTAGAAGAATTCTTTTATAGAATGTTTTAAGATGAGCGAACAGTTGTTCTCAAACGATGAAATAAGAACATTCAATATTTATCTCGTTGGATGGCAGAAATAGACAAATATTTCTTTTTCCTAGCTGGAAACATATTACGTGGTTTTGTTTATCTTTTTGGATGAAATTGATTAAACAGTGCTCGAACAATAACAAACAAAGCCGGACCGTTAGGATTTATTTATTGACATTAAAAAAGTTTTATAAGAATGTATGTCTACAAGAGGTCATTGAATTAATATTTTCCCCATAAATCAATTTTGCTTCCAAGTTCTTCGAAATGTTGATAGTACATATATTTATCATTAAGACAAAATGGTCAATATAAAACTTTTCAACTACGTTTTCTTGGAAGAAGCTTTCTCTTTGTACCAAAATGGTAAACATTATTACCTCAATAAGTTATATCAAATCCCTGATATTGTTGACAATATTCAAAATCTACATCCTTTCATATTTTTGTTCTGATTGCCACTGACGAATTTCGAAATTCATTTCTATGCTTCCATGTCATATTTGAAGGGAGTTTTTGTTACCACATGCAACATTTCGCAGAAAACTTTACCATTGTTAAGCTTATCTAATTTAAATGCTTCTTTTTAAACACATACATTTCAACGAATATTATTTTATGTTTCAATATCATCCTGTTTAATTGCTCTTATGTGATCTATCCCCTGAACACAACTGCCCGAATAGGGAATGGGTAATATCACTCGCTTATGGAACGCTTCTGCCTTGTCCGCTTGTTATTCGTCAAATAAATTTATAGACTTATCTAATTTTGCTGTTATACTATTTTTAATTTCTTGTCTATGTTGTATAGAGAAAGTATAGAAATAGAACTCAAGATTATGATGAATCTCCTCGTTTTAGACCTCTCTGAATTCGTAAAACACATTTTTGAAAAATATTCACCAGTGTGTCTGTGACAAAAATAACTCAAAAACTCTTTGATCTAGACGGATAAAATTTGGTATACAATTATTATACCAAATTTGTAGACTTCTGTCACATTTTGAACAGATTCCCCAGAAAGAAGTCTGTCTATTTGGCTGTTCGAATATAATTTAACACAATAACTACAAAATGAAGAGAGCTACATATGTAAAATTCGATGCACAATGTTAACTTCTATAGCCTAGGTGCCTTTCAAATTTTGAACTAAAGGTATTGACCGTTTGTCGGTTTATACTTTCAGCAACATGTTAACGTAACAACTCCAAGTTCGCAATGGTTTATATATATTAAATTTGACATTTGATTTTTTGACTACAAGTGCAGTTCTGTGTCAAATTTTTATTTCAATCGGTTGGAAAAAAAGTTGTCGAAAACACAAGCCAGACTTTTGGATACTATTAACGCATGCCAGGGATCGCCAAACAACTCGCCAAGGAAGACACGATAAATTCACGCCAAAGGTTAATATTTCATAACTATTGTACGCCAATGCCATGCAAGGCATTTATGCCATCAAGTTGATCAGAAAGTATGAGAGAAAGTCTTGGGGAGACACTCCAGCTGGTTTTCTAATAAATCCAAAGCTACCCAAGATAAAGGTTTTTAGAATAATTATATGATTTGCCTTATTTGTTATGAGACAGAAACAACTGTAGGAACAACAAAAGTATCCATGTTTTTAAATTGAAGGAAGAAAC
Source organism: Argiope bruennichi (assembly GCF_947563725.1). Taxonomy (NCBI): domain Eukaryota; kingdom Metazoa; phylum Arthropoda; class Arachnida; order Araneae; family Araneidae; genus Argiope; species Argiope bruennichi. The sequence goes on from NC_079155.1 coordinate 41,795,481, forward strand.
TCTAAAATAAGAATGAAATTTATTCACATGAAAAAGCTTATAATAAGATTTTGACAACTTAGCACCTGATTCAAAACCGTTGTAAATAATAAAGATAGGGAAAAAATGCTATATCAATTGTTTCTTTTTAAAAATATCTCATTTTATATTTATGTAAATTATGTTAGTTAATATGGAGTCGCAAAAGGAGGAATGGTTATTAAAAGTGAGTGGATGGTAAGCCATATAACTAAGCAAGTTCTCGCTCTCTTGATGGGTACATCAATGTTGCGTAGTCGTGTTTCTCCATTGCATTAATAGAATAAACTACTTATGGGAGAGATTGGGTAGTGTCCAGTGATGGCTCATGGGACTCAAACCTCAGGTTCCACCGTTGGCTTTTGCAACGACAGTCATTCAGATGGTCACTCTGGATGGTATAGCAATGTTGCACATTCTAGTTACCTTTACTTCAATAATGGAACACACCTCCAATGGAAGTTATTGTGTCATGGGTAGTGAAGGCACTTATGATTCCAACATCAATTTTTGCTTTTGACTGTGGCAACAAGAGTCATTCAGATCATTCCATATATTATACAGGTATTTGCGCTATGATGGTTTTGTTTTTCCGTGTCCCCCTCTGTTAGTTTTATACTATGGATAAACTGAGGAATTCGAGCATTAAGATATTGTGTCGTCGAGTTAATTTAACTCCATTGATGAAACCTATAATCTATGGGAAGCATTCGGTAGCGATTAGGAATGGCTCTTAGGACTCTTATACTGGCAATACGAGTAAGTGGATAAAAAGCTGTCGAATAAGTAGGTAGATCTTGTTTCCCTGGTAAGTATAACAATGCTCTTTAGTTGTCCACTCCAGAGGTGGAATGCTCCTCCAATAGCAGGGACTGACCATGGCCAGTGATATCCTTAGAACCCTAATCTCAGATTCGACCTTTCGTGACGATAGTCCTTCAAATAATCGTGTGGAAAACTAATCGTGAATGTAATTGGCATTGTAAGCACCGTGTGGATAACTCAGTCCTGATTAATTAATAAGGATTTTTTTAACTCAAAGAATACTTCTATAATGAATGCATTTGATGCATTCTTGAGTTTCAAAAAGTTATTTTCAGGACAAATGTTTTCAATAAACGAAAAACCTTTATAATACATCAACCAATAAAAGCTGAGCTCTATTTAACCCTAACACCACTATGTGACAGTGAGAAATTACCCTTATCTGTCAAATGATAAGTAAAATGTGTACCGAATAAAGACACAAACTCTGAAAAGCCATAAAATTCATTGCTCTTATCTTAAATTTTCCATCACGAGTGATAAAACTAACTCAAATTTAACTCGAGTTAAAACTTGAAAGAATGCGTGTCAACAAACTCTTCTTCATACGGATTATTGTTTTAGGTAAAAAGTTGTGCTTCCCGAAAAGATAAAATTTTAAGAAGCTCAACTATAAATAAAATATATTATATAATATATAGTTTGAGAGTTATAATGCGTTCTCTAACAAGTGACCTCAGCTGACTTTTTATTGCTTTTTCATATACGAAGCATAAAAAAAAAATATTGTAACCAACATTTTCTGAAAGCAAGTTAAATCGCATAATTGCATTTTCAACAGTAGCTCTTAGCATATCAGGAGGAATTTTACGCACAAGTTCGTGTATCGCATCTTTCAGTTCCGCCAAATTGATCAAATTATCACCACAAACAGTATTTTTTTAGATAATATTGAGCATGCTTTGCAAACACGTTTCAGAAATGATTAAACACATTTTTAACCATGTCCTATTTTGTTTAACAATATTGCATACAGCGCCATTTTTACCCTGGTATTAAGTTTTTGAACTTATTTTGGCCGGAAAAGAGATTCCCATGTCCTTCTTTAAATGTTTACCAAGTCTAATAACATTTGGTCTAGTAGTTTTCCTTTTATGGCCATTTCAAAGTGGAACTTTAATTATAACCACCTTGTATATTGAAACAATGAAAAAAGTTTGAATTTCAGAAAAACAATACAATTTATTATTGAAAATTATTAATAATAATAACAATAATATACGAATATACATACATAAATAAATAATAATAATAAATAAATAATTAAAAATTGCCAATATTTAGAAAAAAGTAGCACAACTATTAAATCAGTATCATTCAGAAGGCACTTTTTTTTAAAATTTGAAACGTCCAATTTATTTTTGTGAAGCAATATTTTAGGAAGTTATCATAGGAAAGCGCCAAAAATTCTCTTAATTTTTAATTCATTAAAATTTTAAAACACACACAAACACTTACGCACGCACGCACGCACACACACACAGACGCATTTTTATTATAGTAGAAATAGAGATAAATGCGACTCCTTTTAAATAAGTGTTTCGGTAGTTAAAAAATATAAATTAGTAGAAATAATTCTTTAAAAGAAAAAATCCTAATAAACTGCTCCTTGATTCAACAGCCACACAGCATTAAAATTCGCCATTTTTTTAAATAATTCCTGCCAATTAAAATTCAAGATAAGAATATCTGGCAAACTGTCACCTGTGCATAACTAAACAATGGCTGTCTCGGAGATGAATTTATTAGTGTTTCATTAGTGTTTTTGCTGTATAAATAAAAACGTGGACATGAAAGGAATCGTTCTTTTTATTATTTGCAAAGCTGATATTGTTTTGGAAATAAGGTCGACAGTATTTAATCAACAAAAATATTTATTGATATACTAAATTCTAATAAATGGCATGAACACAGTATGAAAATTGTTTTTATCTAAATGTAATCAATAAATATTTCCTGTAATATATGCATAAAGGAGGTATAGTTTTAAAAATTTTATAATTACAATTAATCTCTAAAAGGTTTCAAATGTATTTACAAGTTTTACTGCTTTTACTACCAGTTCATTCGCCAGTTATGTTTCATTTCATTTAAATTTCTTATGCACAATATTACATTCATGGTTCCCTCAATAAAGCTTTTGAACATCAAATTATAACAGGAATTAAAGCCGTCTTATTTTAATAGTTTAACACCTGATATGTTTTTTGTGCACATAAGTATTTTTAATGGTGTCGAGTCCTATGACATCATAATGTCAATAAAAAATTGATTTGGGATAAGGATTCCTACCAAACGATTTTCGAATTGCTTGTTGTATTTTGCAATAAAATAATCCTTTTTTTTATTTTTCATGGAAATTAATACCTCATTAATAAGCAGAATCTTTTTTCTCAACTTTCGACAATAAAAGAAATTTACGCTGTTAAAAGTTGTTGAAACAATGAAAGCGATTTGAATTTCAGTGTGGCAATGTAATGAAATGCATGGTTGAAAATTACTTGTTTTTTAAATTATCAAAATATCAAGAATAAATTGCACGATATTTAAATTAATGTCATAATAAAAGATAATTTAAAAAAAATTAATATGGTGTGAATATCATTTTCTTTCAATAGTATTTTCAGATGTTATCGCATAAAAACGCAATGTCTTTCTAAATGTTAAATTAAATAAAATTCGTTTTAAAAATCAGCATTTTTCCCCTTTTACAATCTTAATTTGAAAAATGGAAATCATATTTCTGTCACATTTATTATTTCTGGATCAAATAGACTGTTTCGCAGCTCTCCAACACACACACATACACTTATTCTCTTTTATTAGTAGTAGAAGTAGAAATAGAAATTAAATCTTCTCCCATTATATTTAGAATGAAATAGGAATATTAAAACATTCCGCGGCAGATAATTAACAAGTCACAGATTAGGATTAAGCTTGCAGCTACCCGTAATCTTGACAAGGCAAATTGCCAAACGATTTTATCATGTTTACATGAGTAGACATTATTTTGCGACGATGTATGTGAGGTTATCTAAACATTATTTTTTTTGTAATGAATAGAGTTACATTAAATGTTAACATAAAAATGTCATTTTCACATCGCCTTATCAAGATTGTAGGTCGCAACCTGCAAGAGCATAGTTCTGATGCAGTTTGTGGGGGGTTTTTTTATAAAGGTACTCTCCGAACTTTTTCTTTCATCTGTATATAACTTCGTATTTAAGCAGAAAGTTATTTTAAAAGTATATACCATTTGTTATGTTAATATTTGGTTGTAACAGGAATATTTACGGCTGCACTCATAACATAATTTAATATCAATGAATTTCAAATCTATGAATTAGCTAAAAAAATATCACAGCTTTAAAACTCTTCTTCAAACTTTCAAACTGAGTAAAATGAATATACCCTGTTTCCATTTTATTTAGATTCTTTTTTTTCTCAGAAATTTTGTAAACAATATTTTTTCTGTTTGATTTTCTTCTTTTAAAGAATTTTTTCTAAAAATAGAATGTACTATTGATTTCAAATTGATTCAGATTTAAACTATAACTTTATTATAATTTAATGGGAAAATGTATTAATATATTGATTCAATCTGTACTAATAAGAAAGGATAATGTGTATGCATTGTGTTAGCGCTCCGCTGACAGATACGTTTAGTTTATGACTATCAAATTTGTTCACAAATGTACTTTGGAAATGTGAACATTGGAAAAAATTGTTTGAAATTTTTATTAAAATTGTAATTAATCAAAAAAGTAAAAGAAATTTTGAAGTTTTCTACTTTTATTTCCTAAAAAATATTATAGCACAAATTAGATTTTTATGCCAGTTTAACATTTTAAAAGTCTCTTTTTAATGATTTGCAATGCAAATTTTTTCTTGGGTTTTTTTAACATTTTTTAAAAAATAATTTTTAACGGGAGATATTATTGCTGTAATGAACTTTAAACCCTTTTCATTTTTTATCAAATATAGAATGCCATGATTTTCTATTATTAATAGTTAAGGAATAAAAATTCTGCCAATTATCTGTGCAGTGTCCATAAAGAATTGGAAAGTGAAATTATATTACTGCAAGAAACTAGATGCAACTTAAATAAATCGCTCTGACACGTAAGTTTTCAATATATATATATATATATATATAATATATATATATATATATATATATATATATATATATATATATATATATATATAGAGAGAGAGAGAGAGAGAGAGAGAGATTTACAAGTTTATGAATCTAAAATCTTCATGCTCTATCTCACCCACTTGATGAAAATGGTGATAAACAAAAACTACGGATGATGTTTACAAGTTAAAGTCATTTGGTATTCTATTTCATAAAGATTACCGGTTGCTATTCTTGGTGTATTTGTAGACGATCTTCAAATTTCGTTCCAGTATTTTCAATGCTCTAATCTGGAAGCACTTAACTTTTTACATTTCTTGTACCATATAAGCATGAATGACAAAATATTTTTTATTTAGATTTAACGCATCCAAAATGGAGTATTTATAATCTAAGAATAAATATTTTCATATCATATTAATCTTATTCATATTCGTAACGATAAATTTTCATCGTAATAAAGTATGCTTTACATTTTAGTAAATAATTCGTAATAATACATAATTGCAAATATTATGACTAGGGATTGCAATACCGGACCAAAATTTCAATACCGGTATTCGGTATTTTTGAAATCTTAATACCGGGATACCGGTTTTAATACCGGTATTAGAAATTTTAGAAAAAGAATGAAAACACAGGTATTTCTTTGTTTTTTTCTGGCAGTTATGTTAGAGAGTGTAAATATCACAAAAAATAATTTGTAACTTATAAACTTATAACTTATTTTATTCTTAACTTATAACTTATTTTATTTATCGCTAATTCTAATTTTTGTTGAAGAGCCAATTCCTTTTCACTATCGACAGTAGTGACATCATAATCTTCGATAATTGAACCGAATTCTTCTGAATGTGGATAGGTTTGTGGGTTAAAAAATTTTAAGAAAATTTAATCGAAACTTAATCAGATTTGAATTGGTTCTTTTCTTCTTTTTCATTTTCATTTTTAAAATCACTATAATTATGTAAATACCATAAGACATTTTCTATTTCGGTATGCCTTTCTTCTGTGCGATTTTTCAATGTAATATATAATTCTTCAGATAGTGATGTGTGCTGTTCTTTCAGTGACTGCAACATGAAATTTATTGTTGCATTAGCTGTTAATAAATTAGAATCTCTCCCACATAATGCCTCAATAGTCAGTTTTATTGGAAGTAGAGCTCATACAGTTCTGGATATTAAATCGGATTAACTATTTGAAAAATTAATTTACAGGTTTAAGTCGATTATTGATTTTTGGATTGGAGATCTCAGTTTCAAAAACCATTCCATCATTAGACGTAAACTGTTCCAACGTGTTTTAGAATCTAATATTAACATATATTCTGTTTTATTTTCAGTTAGTATATATTTAAGTAATATATCCTTTTTATAGGGGAACGTTTAAATATCTTAACAATTTTTCGAACTTTATAAATTATAGGAAGCATTTCTTGATAGATTAATATTTCATCCTCATTAGCAATATCTTCTTCAACAATTACATTGTCATAGTCTTCAGTGTCAATATCACTCTCACTCTCTTTTCAAAGTTGGAATCCGAAGTTTCTATATCCACAGTATTTGGATGTTCTTTATTTTGTTGGTATAATACTCCTAATTACTCCTAATTGAATTCCATGTGCATAGCACAACTGCTGATTTGCACCAATCAACTTTCCAACTTTTTTCATAATTGTTGCTCCATCAGTTGTTATGGATACAATATTTTCTTTCAAGGATAATCCATGTTTCGCTAATTTAGATTTAAGCAATTAATTAGCTAATTAATTTCTCCCGTTAGGGAGACATAAAAACAAAAACGTATACTATTTTGCTATGTTAGCTATACCTGAACATATAATGGAGACAATTTTAAAAATTTCCAGCAAATACCGAAAAACCGGTATTTAAACTTGTGAATACCGGTATTACAAAATTGTACAAATGGCTTAAAATACCGGTATTCGGTATCCCGGTATACCGGTATTGCAATCCCTAATTATGACTTACGTCAAAATTAATGCCCGTTCCATTGTATCCAATTTATATTCATTAATTGCAAGCGAAGTTATGTTCAAATTGCAACCGTATTCTATATAAAATTAATATCATGTCTGAAAACGCAGTTATGCGAAGATAGGATTTGTTGAAAGGCATTTAAAGTTTAATCATCTTTATAGGAAATATATTCACATCTTTCTTTAACCAAATATTGCATATATTTTTGAACTCATTCATGAGATTTTTGTCACGTGTAATATACGATAAATGATCTCTTTCTTGAATTAAAGTATTATCTAGCACCTAGCATATGATTGCTAGAGAAAGAGGTACGGGGAAGGGGGGGGGATCTAAACGCTTAAAAATAGTTATGTAAATGAATGATAAATATTATAACAAAATATTAATAAGAATATCCTTTTAGGTTCATATTTAACATTTACTTAAAATTTTATATGAAAATTATATCAATAAGAATAATTGTATGTACCATTAGCGGTGCATGTATAATAAGTTGAGAGCCTCTTCTTGAATATATTCTTCAAATAGGGAATCAACTTTTAATTGGATAAAAGGAGGTATCATGGAAATGATATGATAATGGTTTGTAGATGAACAGGTTTTCATTTTACGGATTCATTTTCAAAATTGTTGTTTGGATAGTTTCTACTTTACAAAATTCTCAATTTACAATGAAATTTTAAAAGATTGGACAGTTGCGACTAAAAGTAACTAAAGTAGGTGTATATAAAATTTTAAAAATATTAAACTATTATGGCTAAAAGTAACCAAAAGTGTGAGTGTACAAAAATTTAAAAATATTGGATTGTTGTGCTAAAAGTAACTAAAGTGGTGTGTATATAAAATTTTAAAAATATTGTACAATTGTAACTAAAAGTAACTAAAGTGTAAGTTACAAAAATTTAAAAAATATTGAATTATTGTGATTAAAAGTAACCAAAGTGTGAGTTACAAAAATTTAAAAATATTGAACTATTGTGATTAAAAGTAACTGAAGTGTGAGTTACAAAAATTTAAAAATATTGAACTATTGTGACTAAAAGTAACTAAAGTGGTGTGTATATAAAATTTTAAAAATATTGGACAGTTGTGACTAAAAGTAACTAAAGTGTGAGTTAAAAAAATTTAAAAATATTGAACTATTGTGATTAAAAGTAACCAAAGTGGGAGTGTACAAAATTTTAAAAATGTTGGACTATAGTGACGAAGTAACCAGAGTGTATATACACCATGAGTTATGTTTCAGTGAATTTCAACTTCGTTTTATTTTTTCAAGCAACATTTTTCTGTCAAAAACTTAAGAACGAAAATCATATTATTCCAAGGTATTAGGAAATTATTAGTAGCAATTAGGATTCATTAATATCAAAAACATTTCATTGACCGAACTGTGTTTTTTTAAAGCAGTGCTTATATCTAGAATTTAATTCCATATGAGTACATCATACGAAACCAAATCCATTCATTCTTTATTAAACTAATAGCAGTAAAAATGAACCATTAGCCTTAAGAATAGATTCTTTCTTCAAATGACTACAGACCAATAATCCATCAATAAAGATTTATGTTACTTTTTGGACAGAATTATCAATATCAAAATGTTACAAAATAAAGATTTAATCATAGATTAGACTCAGAGAAAAGAGGTCTGTTCTGGAAAATTAATTACACAAAGGTTAATTATGGATGGAAAGGGTAAATCTATCCATTAATGTCTTCTATTAAAACGTCTGATGCAGAGTAATGTACAGTTTATTTAAGTATTTGATGCCATTATCAGAACGCTTGACACGGATACCGCTAGTTTAAAGAATGGAAGTATTACATTCGTTAAAGTAGAGATATATATTGATTATAATATGCCACTTTGTACCTAATGATGAAAAGCATACATTACTAATTGTGTAGATGTACTTTTAAACGATACATTAGATGCTTGTGCATGAATTTATAGTATACTAGCCGCCTTTGGCGAAAAGCCAGTTCGCCAATCTTAATGTTCGTTAAAATTTTAATAATTAAATATTTTATGCAATTCCTACTTTAATAGCTTCTTCATCAAAATATTTTAAAACTTCAAATTTTGATAGTCATATAATTCACTCATAATATTATAAACGCCTTTAGTCATAACGTAATATGTATCTCTCTCATTTTCTGTTAGTTCCCGTAGAATTTATACTATAAATTAAAGTGGAAAGGATTAATCTGCATTTAATAGAATAATATTTTTTACTGAAACAAAGTATTTTTTTGTAATATGATTACTGAAAACAGTCACTGAGCGTTTAAACTTTATGGGCACTAAAGAATAAAATAATCGGTCGAAAACAGGTTAAAAAAAACTACTTAAAAACGATGTACTTAAAACTATAAGCGTATACAAAAAATATATAACTAACATAAATACAATTTAATTACAAAAACATGCAACTAACCTGAAAATAGTTTAAATCATCCGTTGATAATGGTTGTCATGTCAACAATCAGAACACAATGCGCATGCATGAATTTTCAACGCCAGTTACGGTAACGCAAATGCGTGAGTTTTTCTACGCCAGTTGGGGTAACGCTATGCAGATTAGAAATTTTTAATTTCCTTTATTCTGTTTTATTTTAATTCAAAAGTACTTAAGAATGAATCTGAAAGATCGATTAATTAAAAATGTTTAATTTTAAATGCATTAAACATTAAGAAAATAAATAGAATTGTTTCAAATAATCAGCAGAAAAATCTTAAGCCTAGCCTCATGACTGTTGGGAAAAAAAAAACTGAAACCGTACTCATTTGGCGGTGGGGAAAATGAAAAGATTTTTTTTTGGCGGGGAAGTTAGTTTTTAATTAATAATTAAAATTCTAATTAAAAATTCAAAAAAGGGACTATCCTATCTTTTAAGTTAGATCAAACTGCACACGGTGTGCAAATTTGATTAAAATTGGTTAAGTAGTATAGGAGTCCATCGCGGACAAACAACGTGACACGTAATTTATATATATTAAGATTTTCTAATGTTTTGAACAAAATTTCTGTATAAATAGATCCCTTTATCATAAAAGATATGCTTTTTATTTTATATAGTTATTTCATATTGTACTAGCTTGTATTTCAGGTGTTGTTCCGGTTAAAATTGTAGATCATCGTTCGTCTTCTCCCGTGCCTGGTGACCCTTCAACCAGCAGCTAAAGTCGTCTGTATTTTTCACTTTCATATTTCGAGCCCCCATTAGCAATCTAGCTACTCCTGAAATTCCACATCCCCTTCCCCATGATTCTTATGGTGACAATAGTAGTTTCATTATATCATATGCTTTATTGATACAGGCCCCAAAACATTTTCTTTTTTTCATGATTGTGCACATGACAAGAAAACACTGAATAATATTACTTCTTTATCTCCCTAGGACCTCTCTCTGTGGAGACGAAATAAAGTGACCATAAATGACTTTACACATTCATTGAGATCATTTTAAAATGCATGAAAATCAAATCAAACATCGCATAGAAAAAGCAATTAAACTAGCACCGTTGTAATTTTATGCGAACAAATCAAAAGATACATTTGCACGATATACAACAACAAGAAAATATTCCACCTTCGTTTTTAATGTCCAAAAAAGAAAAGAAAATAAAATAAAAAAGGGTAATAATTTATTATGAATTTAACAGTAACAACAACACTAAAGTGAAAGATCCGATGAAAGAATAAAATTACAAGAGAAATCGATTTTAAAAACTATATTTAAAATTAATTTTGAAAAAGTGAGTTAAAGTAAAAAAAGTATTAAATATCAATCCATTAAAGACCCGTAAAAAAACATCATTCTCTTTTCAAAATCATTTTCATGCAATAATTATTTCAGAAGCTACTAGTGAGAAACGGAATGTCGAAGAATGGAATGCTTAACTTTTGTTGTTTAATTAAGCATTTTCAGAATTAATTAATCTTGGATGTTCTAAATAATAAAGTGACAGAAAATAATTCCAGAATGGCATGCTTTGACATTCGATGAAAAATTCGATGCCATTTTTATTCACTGTTCAGACAGCGTTCTTGTAGCAGAGAAAATAATAAACGAACATGCGTTTTCATTATTTTATATTACAGAATTTGGATTTATACTTTGAAATTATGTTCGAAAATGCTTACAGAAATTAACGTAAAACCTGAAAAATTATAAACAAGTAATGGTTAAAAAAAGAGATTAAAGAGATTTGATAGTTTTTAAGATATATTCATTTTTTCTAATAAATTTTATTCTAATTTTTTTCAAATAAATCTTACGTTTAAAATTATCTAACAAAATATAAAATGTTTAAATTAAATGAGAATCATAAACTTAATAGAAAATACAATTTAACTTGCAATTATTCATTTCAAGTGAATGCTATTATTAATGTTTCATAATAATGCAATTAAAGGAAGTAAGTTCTCATAAAGTCAAATAAGTAGAACAAATGTATTTCACATTCTATCAATATTTAAACACACTTTGTGTTAGACAATGTGGTAGCGACATGTTATCTTTCCATCTGCATGATTAACAATGGATTCCAAATTTAAATTGGAGCGCCAGGCTTGCTGTGTATCATGTGAGTATGAGTTTACTGATTACCAACAAAAAGCAAACAACAATTTAGTATATTTAAAAAATAATAATAAGCCATTAATTATATCATTAGAATATCCCAAAAAACATTGCATGCCTTTTAATTCATTTTATTACGATATAATTCTTTTCCTTTACTAATTTTTAAAGATAAATGTCATGCACATCATCTATGTTAAACGCTTTTCTTGAATTAATATAATTTGTACACACATTGGCTTGTATTTGGCTAATTTTGTTTTAAAATTGTCACAATTTGGCTTAAAATACTTACTGTCTATGTATATCTATCTATCTAAATATATATATGTATGTATGTGTGTGTGTGTGTGTTCCCATATGAAACATCATAACAATGCCATAACAAATAGCAAGGATAAACATTAATAATTCATTTTAATTTATCATATAATTTATCATTTACTTATTTGAATTATATTAAATTTGTAAACATTAAAATGTTGTTACAACAATTTTTCCTCATTTTTATAAAACATTGCTAATAAGAAAAATAAAATACAATAAGTTCGCCAAAGAAAAAAAAATAAGTCGCCAAATTAAATGTGTCGCATATACATTAAAATAGTTACAAAAAATATGTTTTGCAGAAAAAATAAATAAACAAAAAATAAAGTAAACCTTTGAATCAAAAACACCAAAATTTAAAAAAAAATCTTCCCAATGCTTTAATTTTTAATGCCATGATATATAATACCGGTTTGTGGTTTTATATAGAAAATCGCAGATTTGAATATAGAAAGAATAATATTCTAATAAACTTCCTCAACTAGAAGGGTTAGATATTTTCGAGCATCGATTAACTGACTATACAAGGCTTGAGAAAAAAAATCGGTTTCTTTAGACCGAAAATTGTACAATTATACAAATCATAAAAGTGACGTCTCATATTTAATAAGAAACAACTTATATAAATAGAGGCGTACATTTTTAATCAATATCAGTTAAAAGTAGCCTATGATTTTGAAATGCAACATCTTTATTCTAAGATGTATCACAGTGAAAAAAATATATCTAATATGACAGTATTAAATCCAAAGCTGCAGATATGTACAAATTAAAAATAATAATTTATAATCCCAATTTTAAGGCAGAGTAGACTTTTAAAAGAGACTAAGATAGTTTTTCAAAATTTTCCAATGCTTTAAAAAAGAACATTGTGAGGTAAGATATCCATTATGTGATTTTAAATAGATAAAATGACAAAATAAATTTTTAAAAAGTTTATAAACATGCAAGCATTTTCGAGCGATTAGAAAACATTTTTAAGAACTTAGCTATTTTTAAAATTATTACACACACAACACACATGCACACTTATTTATTGATTGATGATGTATATTTAAATCAAACAAAAATGTACATTTTTAATCCATTTAACTTGTTTCAATTTTGCTAATGCTACATTAAATAAAGAAAATAAAAGGATGTAAATTCTTAAAAAAATAATTTTAAATTTAGCTTGCAACTCTTATATATAAAAATTCACTTTCATATTACATTAAAATGTGCATATCCATTCCACTAACTTCCATCAGAAATAATTTTAATCGTAAGATCAAAGATTCTCAATTCCACATCTTTGCAGATGTGACGATTAAATGCGATGTAAACACAGTTAACACTAGTGTATGCAGAGATACGAAAAGTGCATTTGGTTTCGTACAATCTTAAAAAAATCAATGCATTTATAACAAATGATGAATTATTTTATAATGATTTGCACGTCAAAATGCACACTTACCGGTAAACATGTTGGCAATTCGTCTGCTGTGCAGAGCTGCCCTGCTAAACACATAAGCCATACGGCAAGATGTAGAGATTTTCTCCCGATTTTAAGATGGTTCTTCATATTTAAAAGGATGCGTTAGAACGATAAACTCCAGGAATAAAACTCCTGATGCAGTTTCTGGGATCTTTAAAGCATCATGAAAAGCTTTGTTTAAAAAAAACACAACTAATAGGAAAGGTATTAAAGAGAAACTGACGTCGCTCGCTCCGTTTTTCTCGCGAGCATCGGTTTGATCATGTGTGTTGGCTGCTCGCTGCTACAAACGCAAAATGGATTGGCTTTAGGGTTGCTGGGAAATGAGAAGAAAATAGTACAACAAACTTGGATCGCTCGCTCCTTTTTGGCGAGGGAAATCAGTTTAACAGTTCATCCGCATAATTAGGAATCTTTTAATGTTTATCGTAACGAGCCAAAATCGCTGCTTTTTAATTTAACGCTTGCTTTCATCACTATTTGAATTGAAATTAAAGAATGTTTTTGATGGCTTATGTTACATGAAAATTCAGGATTTTAGGCACACTTTCAATGAACTTATCTTCAGCACTATAGCGTTAACAATTATTATCGAGATTTTTTGTCACAAATATATGATTACAGAGAGCTTATACATAAAAAAACAACTATGAAAGAAAATGAAAAATTATTTTATAAATTAGATGTATTAAAATGATATTTTTAAAAACATAATAAATGAAATTGGCTAAAAAGAAAGAAAAGAACATTCCAAATGCGACTAAATGTTATCAAAGATAATTTATTTAATCTTTTTGCTCCATTATAAGAAAATTTTGTAGTCATTCCTAGATCATATTCCGAAATTCATAAAATTAAATTCAAATAAAGTTTAAGAAAATCGAGATATTTCCGCTAAATTTCAAATAAAAATACTTAGATAAGTCTCTTAATTAAATTTGCAAATTTTTTAATTAGAAGGATATACTGTGAAAGCCGACTCCAGAATTAAACTATTGACTGACTTAATACAATTATAACTGAACATTCACAGAGGAACGGCTAAAGTAGTCAAAGTTACAGTGTATCACTGATTCGGTAAGAACTTTGCTTCGTTATATCAGAATTAGATTAATTTAAATATAGCTTTTAACTATCCTTAAGAAAAGAATGAAATAAATTTAATTTTTGCTTAAGGGACAGTTTTTTGCAAAGAAGTTAGTTATAAAGGGGAATTTTTCGTTTATGAGGATTTTCACAAGTGGAAAAGATTTTTAATCATTGAAAGAAAAGAATCCGAAAGATTAGGTAAAGGATGAGAAAAGTTATTTTTTTTTAATCGAAAGCTGATGGGTAGTTGGATTAGGAAACATACAGCACAGCAGGTTTTGGGTATGATGGAAAGAATTTAGAAAAATTAAAAGGGTCACTCTTATTTGCAACTCAATAAACAGTCGATAAATTTTCTCGTAACAGATAAACCAGCAGGGGTGGTTTCCACAAAACTTTCTCGCAGACTCTCTAATAAACTTGTCATGCCAGAGAGCACCTTCGATGGCATACTTTTGGCGAGAATTTAGCATTTTTACTGAATCCATCGCATCATCCTTGGCGAGTGTTTTTGACGATTAATTTCTGACGCGATAAACAGTATCCAAGAATTAAATCTATGTTTTATACTCTTTTTCACCAATTGATTGAAAAAAAAAATTTGACACAAAACTGCTCTTGTAATCACAAAATCCCATATCGTTTAAGTCGTTGCGTGAATTCCCGCATTTACATTGTTTCTGAAAGCATAGACAGACAGACAGACTACTCGTAACTGGATGTGGCTCGAAATTTGACAGGAATCTATACTATAGGTATTAAATCTAATATCTAATTTTATCTATCTAGCTCGCTTTGTTTTATATTACATGTTAATTTACATCCGAACAGCTGGACTTCCTCTGAACAGATGTTACTCAATATTTGATAGATATATGCAAATTTTGTGTAAAGACCGTATTCCAAACTTCAAATATCAAGCTCAAAGCGTTTTTTTAATTATCTTTGTCCCAGACAGACGGACATTTTCCAAAAATGTGTCTCACGAACTCAGGAAAGTGTAAAACGTGGAGATTCATCAAAATCCCTGTTCTCATTGTTTGCCGATTATTATATTTTTTCTATACTACGTATACGAGAAAGAAAAAAATGATAAAAATGAACGTTCCAAAATAACATGAGGCCGTTTTTAGGAGCTTGAGATCATTGGTTCATAATCAAAGAGATCCCGAGAAGGTCCAGGTTTTGAAAAAAATATAGCCAACATATCCTTGATAACATTTTGGAAACATCTTTAATGAATCAATTACTCAAGAACTAACTACGTGTCAAATTTGATAATCCTATATCTACACCTTAATAAAAATGTAATATTCGCATAAAATTAATGTGAACTGCAAGAGCGTTCAAATTTACATTTGTGGCAGCAAAGCAATGTTTGTGGAGCAAAGAGTTACATTTGTGGTAAAAGCAGGTGGAGTAAAGAGCTATATTTGTGGAAACAAAATGTTTTGCCAAAATTCATTTACTTAAGCTGTGATGTTATTAAGTCTGTCTTTACAAGCATGAGAAAGTACATACCGAAAAGCAGTTATGTTACTTCTCAGATGGATTTGATTCAAAATTTATTAAAAATCTACAATCTTTAACTTTGTACAGAAATACTTTTTTTTTCTACCTAGCATCTTATATTTTGTATTTATCATGTTCACTTGTGTCAGGACAGCCAGGCAGACTAACTTCTACTAAATGGATATTGCCCAAAATTGGAAACACATTTGCAAATTTGTTTCAAAAACAACGCCTCAAATTTCATTTTCCTAGCTCAAAATGTTTTTTTTTTCATTTATTTTGTTCACAGACGCACAAACATAATTTTAGAAAAATTGCAACTGGGAAATTTGTCGAAATTCCGAGTTCAAATTTTTGGACTGTTACTGTGCTTTCTCTTTGTATACTTCTTATCTGATAAAGAAAAAATAAACCAAATTATCCTAGTTTCTTTATTCAAAGTAAATAGTCGAGAATACATTACTTTAGGCTAAAAACAAATTCTTGAACCTTTCATACCTAAGAATGTTCGGATGCAGATATATCAGAACATTGGAGAGCCCAAATTTATCTTTCAAAGATAAGAAAAATACCCTACGCTTTCAAAAACAGCAATGACGGCAAGTTTATGTAAAAAAGAGCCCCCCCCCCACATAAGTGATGACTGCTAAGCAAATATATGATCGGCCATCTATGAGAGTTCACAAAAAACCTTCCTGTTCACGAAACCTATCTAAACGTGGATTTTTAACGAACAAAGCGCAAATATTTAACCAATCACACTGAACGAATGAAGGAGAAAATTTCGTGCAGATACCTAGGCGTCTCGGGCGACTGCCATATTTTCGTTGGACGGACGTTTGGAGCTTTTCAGCATTGATAGAGTTAAACGAACAAAATATTTCTAAGGATTTATTATGCGCAGTAAGTATGATACAAAAAATATATCTACTAGTAAATTATGTAAATAGAATATTAGTGCAATATGTTATGATTCCTGGCCAAATCGTACGCAGTGGTAATTTATAAATAGTTAGAGAACATATACTGTGCATGAGAAACTACCAGTAAGGTGGTTTTCGTTTCTCTGGTGGAATAAAGTAATTTTCTGATTGGCTCTTTTCTTACCCATGATGGGACTTACCTCTTGCGGAGGACAGTTCAGATATGGAGATGAAAAGTTATCGGTTTCTTGATTCTCTCTTTCTAGAAGTAAAGTAATGCTATGAAATTAGCTGCTTCAATATCAATGATGGGACTTACTTACTAAGGGTATATGGATGGGGGGAGGCGTTGTACCGTGGTCGATGATGGTAATTAAAACTTAATCATAGTTTCGGTTAAAGTCCTAGAACTAACGATGAGAGCTATTCAGTTTACCTTGCATACTTTGGCAGTATATTGTATTCATATTTATAATATTCGTTGTAATTATACTCATACAGAAGTTATTATAAAGCTGACAACAAAGGAGAAGAAAAAAAATTGAACCTCACATCAGAAATAGTGTCATATCTTCACCTGGTTTCATTGAATAAGCCATTGCATTCTAAGTTTAACATTTTTTCTTTTACTTTCCCATATACGAAGTATAGAGACTAAGTTCCAAAAACACATTTTTAGAAAATGTCTATCTGCATTAAAGATAACTTAATAATGTTTCGAGCTAGACGGATGAAATTTGGTGTATGGTCTCTACACCAAATTTGCAAATTTCAATCAAATTTTGAGTAAAATATGTTTAGAGGAAGTCCATCTGTCCGAATATAAGTTAATACGAAAATTACAAAACAAAGAAAGTTAGATAAGTAAAATTCTGTACACAGATTTAACATATATAATGTAAAAACCTGTCAAATTTTGAGCCAAATCCAACAATGGGTTGACCATCTGTCGGTCTATACTTTCAGAAACATATTGTTACGAACCTATAATATTGCTACCCGGCACGAATAGAGTCATCGCAAGAAAGACCGTTGTACGATCGGTCCTGTACGTGCTGAGATCAATGAACTTAGAGCTTGGCGACAGACTTGGCGAGCATTTGGCGGCTTGGCGATAAATTTGGCTAGTTTGGCGACTAAATGGATAGTACCGGAAAGTTCGAGAACTTTCAAGATCCATCCACTAACAACCGAGATGCAGCCAGGTACGCCCTGATTGGTCAGAAGATTCTAGCCCCGCCTCCCGGAACTATAAAAGACGGGCACTCAGAAGCTACGAAGTTGTTGTTGTTGTGGTGTGTATCGTCCGAGTAGTCGTGTGTATCGTCAGAAGAAGTGGTGTGGATAGTGAGAAGAGTGTGTATCGGCGGAAGTTGTGTGTGTGAGAGTGGTCGTAGTCGCCGACGACTAAAGAAATTGAGAGGACCAGACAGCAAGCAAGCTGCTGAACTATAGCAATTATATGTGCAGCGTCATTACGATTAATTGGCGGTATTTATTGTAGTAGAAGAAAAATTTCGTAACAATATAAACGCAATAATTCAGAAACTTAATAATAACAAGTATAACACTTAATATAACTTAAATATAACAAATATGGTACATTTGTGATTACAAGTGCAATTTTGTGTCAAATCTTTGTTTCAATCGATTGAGAAAAAACGTGCCTCAAACACAAATTCGATTTTTGGATACTATTAACGCATGCCAGGAATGAATCGCCAAAAGCTCGCCAAGAATGACGCAATAGATTTTGCAAAAATCTAAATTAACGCCAAGAGTTAATATTTCGTAACAATTGCAGGCCATTGCCATGAAAGACGTTCTATGGCATGACAAATTAAAGAATATGTGAGAAGGTTTAAAAGAGACCACACTCGCTTATTTCATCACGGCATTCACAGGAAAAAAAAATCCTACCTAAAAAAAGATTATGACGTTATAATCTTTTTTTTATTATGACGAATTGCCCAATATTTTTTTAATATGCAAAAGCATTATTTAATAGTAAATTGAAAAATCTAATACACCATTTCACTTAATCGAATGAAAACTATTAAAATATTTTAATACATATTCGTATTTATCGATGTTTTATTGCTCGTGACTGTATTAAGGAAAATCATGATACAAAATCCTTCTTTCAACAATAGGAGAAAATCAAAGAGTCGGTTATTTCATGAAGCAATAAAAACCGTTTGAATTTCTGCATAATAATGCAATAGATTGTAAATAATGTAAAAAAATTAAAAATTGCCAAATTTTAAGAAATATTTGTACTACAATGGTATCATTAAAAAGGACATTTTTAAAATAACTTTACAGGTGTATAAAAATTAGTTTTTGGCAATAATGTTTTCAGGAATTATGATTAAAAAGCGCTGAAATTTTGTTTAACTTTTAATTAATTAGAATACTCATTTAAATTTTTAAATATCATTTTGAGATGAACATTTTGTCCAAATATATTTATTCCATATTTGGCAGAATTTTGGTCGAATGCTCTGTCTTATAGAGAGTTAAGACACACACACACCCTTATCTTCTTTATTATTAAAGAAGATAATCATGTTCAATTATAAAACTGAACTCAAATAAATATTTTTCAAAAAATACGAAATAAATAAAAGAATCCACAATAAATTTTGCTAACTGAAAATTTTGTATAAGCACAAATAAACAAGTTCATCAATTTCAACCAGAAAGCAAATTAATTATTTTTATCACTAAGCCATGGGCAAATACATTTATTTGTTTTTTAATGCGATTTTTTTATTATATCATATTTTCCTGGATAAACCATGATAATTTTTGCAGCAATCCAATCCAGTAATGTTCAATTATCCCTTCCTGTTTCTAAAACTAATTAATTTTCTTTCAACTTTCTTCTCTTTTAAACCATTTAAATCGCAATTGGAGCCGACTTAAGTAGTCCGATGACCCTTTTCTAATAAATGAGTATGCAGGTTCTTATCTTACTTGCCTTTTATTGAATCGGCTCATTAGAATCTACAAAATGTGATTCAGGCAAAGACATTAAAGTGGTGTCGCCAAAAAACTGCGCTGGGGCAGGAAATAAAAAAAAATCAATGTTTAGAAGTGCCTTTTTATCTGGAATCAAAAATCAATACTCACTATAATTTATTTTAATGGATGAGCTAGGGTGATTGACTAAAAGTAATTAAGCCAGATTCAAGTAAGTCCAAACGTACTAAGATATAAATTATTGATTTATTTTTGGAATTTTAAAGGTCAAACCACTGCGTGACGAAATAAAATAGCAGTCTATAGCAAAATATAGCACACTGTAGTGAGCTGTATAATATTAGAAAACTACAGTATACATTAAAAAACAAGTAAATTAGAACGAGCCTTTATTTCCTTAACTATCACAGATATATTCTTCAAGTTGCAAAAATTCATCAAATAAGCATTTAATATATGAAAATACAGTTCAGGCCAATTCTATGAACTCATTTCTTTGATACCAATACCAGAAGGTAAACATTTTATACCAAAATTGACTGTTATAATAAGTATTATCTCACACCTTATTGAGTAGTAAGTCCACCATTTATCTCAAGCCATGTAGAATGTGAACGCAGCCGAGATCTGGTAAATCTTTGAAGCAGTTGCCGCTAACGCGTCGACTTAAAATAGAAGGCTCTGTACTGGTAGCTTATATATGTTTATATATTGCACTGCACGTTTCAAGAATTTATCAGAGAAAAATTAAGTTAAAGGATATAAACAGTTCACATTTTAACATAAATTCTGTAATGTTTAACTTCAATGCAGGAAACATAAAAATAACGTAAATTGTAGGCCTAATTCTTAAGAAAATTGCCTTAAACTGATTTTATTTTTCACTGATAAATGATTACACAGATATTAAAAGGTAAACTTAAGCTAAGAGTCACAACTTACAGTTTTTAGTTTTTGAAAAAGTCCTTAAGAGTCCTGCTTCAATAGTTTAGCACTTTTCCGCGACGCAGTACTGCTGTATAGCGCGTGATTTCTCTTCCAAAATCACTACAGCGTTTTTTCCGTTTATCACCCATTTTAAAATCTTCACTGCGGTGCATACCCCCAAGAACAATTTACAAATATTGTTCGTATTATGCAGTTATAAGCAGGAACAGCGGCAGAAATTGAGGCCCTTTACACACTAACGAAACAACGAGCAGAATGTTGCTCTTTTCCTGTCACAACTTGTATTTTGCACACGACACGTAAGAGAATCGTAGCAGACGCCCGCTTCCAATGCCTTGGCAATGCTGTCAATGAAACACCTTGATTTCCTCATTTAATTGTGATAAAAAAAACTAGACTGGATAGTTGGAAGCCGGATAGTCGCGAACCGGATACTTTGGAGTGTATTGTACTTTGGCTTCTGCAGAGAGGATAATAAAAAATTAAATTATTATATGTTTTCCATTGAGAAAAAGTGTCAACGCATAAATTTTTTCTCTTATACCCATCCACAAAGATGCATAATTCCACTGTAAAATACATTGAGATATTAAAAGGTAAATGTATTGATTTAGACCATTTACCCATACCTCTGACTGGATTTGAGTGAATTGCATTTTGCAGAAAAGAAAGATTTCGTTTTACTTAAGGTAAGTCCCATTATAAAATTCTAGGCGCGGATCGTGTAGTTGACCATGTGACTATTATATCGGTCCATCGATTTCACAAATTCAGTATGGATACCAGTTATTGTACTGAGATATTATCTACAGTGTTAGCCCTGGAATATTGATTTCTAGACTGATCGTTGGTACATTTGCGCGAAAATAACGTAATCCAAAGTAGCAATTTCTGCATCATTTGTATGATGCCTCATCCATCCCGTAAAAGTAAATATCCTGTAGTTTGCACAATCGTCAATATATGCAAGCTTTCCTTCTTACTAAATATATATTCCGTCAGAAGCCACGAAATTCGAACAAAGAATTTTATTTTCTTTTTCGGCATTCCAGCATTTCTTTCATATATATTAAATGCCCACTTTCTCAAGCTTCTCTTTCCTTCTTTATAAATTCGAAGTAGCAAAGCGAACAGTAATATGTGTGTGAATAGCAAAGTACTTTAAATAATGAACAAATATTTTCATATGACAGTTTTTCTGTTTTGATTAAACTTGCATTTTTGAAATAAATGTTGTCATTTAAATTTGTGACTAGACCCTCTGAATTTAAAAGTAAGCGTATCTCTATAAATTTTATAAACAGAATCGAGAAACATTGTATGTACATAGATGAATGTAATAAAAACATTTTACTTATTGATATTTTTTTGCTATATTTATATATACTATAAACATTTTACTTATTGATTTTTACTTTGCCAATTTTTTATCAATCCTCACTACAAAAGCTAAAATATTTTCATATAATTGCCCATCTTATATAACGAAACTCTGTAACTGGAAGTATATGCCTAAGTGCAATATTTAAGGAAATAAAATATTTTTCCACATTTAGAAACACCCTGTATATATAGCATGAATCTCCGAGGCTTGATTTAAAAAATTTTGGGTTTAAACATCACTACAAAGAACCATGGACGCCAGGATTCAAGCCATGAATTAGAACTTTGACTTTAAAAGCGTGGTCGGTATAAAGGGGTTTTTCAAAAAGAAGACATACAAATCGTGAATTCAGTTCAATTTCCACTTGTATAACTAATATACAAGATTTCTCGTGAATAAGAATAGTTTTTTCCATCACATTTTTAAGATAATTTTCCAATTATTTAATGTCAACCATCACAATCCATCAAAATGAGATATGACAAGAAGATAATATGTTAATGATATGTTGCTTACTACTCTCCGAACTGCTTGAATTTTTCTATTAAATGCCTTTCTTATTAAATAAGCCCTGGAAAATTTTACCTAATTCATTTTTCGACCCTAATATTGCCCTATTAGAGAAAAGTCTTTTCCTTAAACTAATAAAGACCTCTGTACCAATGCTACTGACTATTTCTAATTGCTCTTATTACAAAACAAAGATAACATTTATAAGCTTTCTTTTAACTCAACAGGACACTAATTTAATGCTAAATGGAACACAAAAATCAATTTCAACTTTAATAAGTATCCTTGAAACATTTACTCTTACACTTGCCGAATTTGGCCTTATTTGATTTTTAACTTTTACACTTACCTTAAGACATTTTGCATAGTTCTTAAAATCTTTTAATCTATTTTCTACCGTTTATAACCCAAAATTGATTGCAAATATTCTGTAATGTAACTTCGTATCTCTACGTGAATTCAAAATATGAAAATAATTAAGAAGCAATTAAAAAACTATCATTATTAGGCGATAAAATGGAATGTTTATATTCTGAAGGCATATTAATATTCGTAACCTACTGTTAATATAAAGTGTGCCTTTCTTACTCCAAAAATAGGGATAAGTTTAATAAACTACTAGAATTTGGTAACTATAATCCCTTTTTAATACATTGATTTTTTAAAACAGATTTTACATCTTTTATTGGATACAATAAGGATTTGGATTATCAAGATTCAGTTAAACTGTCAGCAATTTGTAACAAATATTTTGCTTTTTTTGTGTGATGCACACAGTAGCTTCAAAGAAATATTTTGAAGCTTAAATCTATGAATCCAACAAGTATGAGAACTACAATGGGTAATTTCTCGAACATGAAAACAGATTAGAATTGGCCTTCTATATGAGTGATTGGTTACGAAATACTATTTATCTCTATATATTAGCTAAACGCCTGAAAACGCTTAAAAAAAGACTTTGTCGAGTGACAGCACTAGTAGGGTCAACGAATAATGGACATTTTTTGTTGTTGTTTCTAATAACAGTTGTCATAGACAAGCCCTCTGACGAAATAAGCGATTTAAAGCCGAGAGAGCATCGCTTATTTTTCAGTAGGGCCAAGAGTACATCTTAGCTACTCACAACCCTTTTTACGGGGCGGACTTCATTCATACATTTCCTTCACAGGTTGCAATTTAGACCTGAAACAGAGAACGATCACCTCTGAACCAGTACCCCCAGTGGTATTACTCTCGACATGTAAGACTTTATGATCACGATAGATCTATACGTGCGCCAGCCACCACACACACGGAGAGTCTTCGGTCGGCGGGATTCGAACTCACAATCCAAGGAATGTGAACCTAATGCCTTACCAACCAAGCTGTCACAGCTTTGAACATTTTGGGATGACAGATAGTACCTCCAAATTTTGTTCTAAGAGTCACATTAGATCCATTGAATGGTTCGTCAGTTTTCATTAGTACATTTCACAATTGTAAATTTTAATGCAATCAGCAGGGAAATTCACCGTAATTTTTTAAATAAAAGATAGACCTAATCAGCAAACGTCTCAAATTTGAATTTTCTTTGAATCTAGTTCTCTCAATATAAGTTTAGAGGAATTTGTTCAGATAGCATATGATACTATTGAATAATAGCTAATAACTCATAAATGAGTGCAACTATATTGTCATAAGGTTTTTTTTAATCCCAAGGATGAGAAAATTGTTGAATCATTCCATAGAAATACAGTAGTAGTCAGTTTAATGGCTGCCAACACCTCTTTTAACAAATTTTAATAGTAAAACGTCGGCATACAATTTAAGCATGAGTATAGAAAAATTCCTAAATGCTTGAAAGCTAGTCCATAATTTTATAAAGGTCTTCCCAATTGATTTCTGCATTTTTCATAAAGTTCAGAAGGAAAGCTATTTTTTATTTTGATTTTCGACTAATAGTGATTAAAAGCTCACTTAACCCGTTGACCTGCGAATTAACTTAATTTCCTAATTCACACACATCCTACTTGGGACATTTACTGTTATTTTAATTCCCATAATAATATAGGGGCCATTTCAGATGTTAAAGAGTTTCCAAGTGATTTTTCTGCATTACAAATTACTTAATATTTTTCTCTTAATTCCATATTTAAAACTAGAAATTCCGTAATTCGACGCTCTCGTCAGATACATCATTGTATGAGAAGGGCTTGAATAAGAAAGGCAAAGAAAAATCCAATACAGTGTTTTTTCCCCCTTCCATTTGAGATGCACCTGCGATTTCGAATTCCTATTTTTATCTCATTGATAACAAGAGTATACCTGTCTTGGGAAATGAATTAATTCGTTGTGCGGCTTGTTTCAAAAACATAATGCACGCTTTTTTAACACTACAGATGAGAGATAAACATTCAAAACAAGTGTTGTTATTATTATTATTTTGTGATTCAACACTCTCAATAAAAACCAGCGGGAGTCATCTCTCAAAATTTTCTCGCGACACTCTAATAAATTTGTCGTTAGAAATAATAAAGAACGCCTTGCATGATATTGGCGTAAAATAATTACGAAATATTAATTTTTGGCGATAATTTGCATCTTTATTGAATCTATCGTATCATCCTTGGCTAGTTCTTTTGGCGATTAATCCATAGTATGCGGTTAATAGTATCCGGAAATCAAATTCATGCTTAAGACACTGTTCGGTAAATATCATAATCTAAATCTATTAATAGAAATTTAACAGACGATTCCTTTTCAGACATTTTACAACTGCTACCATTTGTATTTTGTTAAAATATTATTAAAAAGTAAAAGCAAACGATTTTTTCTTTGATAAGCATATTTTGTTAATATTATTTCGTTTATTTTTTGTATAATAGCTGATGATCAATTGTAAACCTTCTGGAGTCTGGCAATGTTTGTAAGATACGCTCTTATGTTGAAAGAATAAACAAGCCGATGGAATTCTAAATTGCTTGGAGTATTTTTTTAGTTGTAAGTATTTAAGATGCTCTGCAAGCTATAGTTTGAAGCTGAAGAAAACGGGTAGTTTTCTAGAAAGCATGCAAAAGACACGTTTTTCTCAATCGATAGAAACAAAGAATTGACACAAAACTGCACCTGTAGATATAAAATCCCATATCTAAGTTGATATACAGGGTGTTTATTTAGTCCCGGACCCATTTTGATGCTTAATAACTCATAAAATAATAAAGATAGAATAAAATTAATAACATAAATGGTTAAATAGACTCAAAAAGTTTCATGACCCTTGTCAATGAACTTTCACGTGTGCCCCCTTCGTCGCACGGAGAATATGAAGTCGATAGTCAATTTCACGCCAGGTAGCGGCAAGCATGTCGGCATCCACAGAGCCTATTGCGGTTGTAATTCTGGCTTTTAGGTCATCAATGTTCGACACTCTCCTCCTGAAAACGTTGGAGGATCTTTTTGGTAAATTCTGAAATTTCTCTGTGCTTGCACTATCGATTTCGTTTCTATGAACCACCATAAAATCTGTGCTTTCTCTTGTGGTGTATGCATTCTCATTAATATCCGCTTGAATAAAACATCACATACAAAAGTACTACATAGAACAAACACATCAAAAGTAAACATAACATAGCAATAGTTGCCAAAAACAAAAGAGAGAAAAATACAATTAATAAGCAGACGATATTTAGAAAAGTACAGATATTTAGACTGGAAAATGAAATTATCTGAAATTAACCACACGCGCAGACGATATTTACAAAAGTAAAAATATTCAAACCTGAAAAGGAAAATATATGACTTATTCCATCGATAAATGCCATAAGTTTGTTTATATCTTCATTATTTTATGAGTTATTAAACATCAAAATGGGTCCGAGACTTTATAAACACCCTGTATTATGGCATTGCGTTTTTGAGTAATCGCGCTCACGTTTCTGAAAGTACAGACCGACAGACGGTCAACCCATTACTGGATTTAACTCAAATTTTGATATTTGTCTACACTAGATATATTAAATCTGTCTACTAAATATTATATATCTAGCTGTCTTTGTTTTGTAGCTATTGGATTAATTTATATTCGACCAATCGGACAGATGGACTTCCTTTGAACAAATTTTACTCAAAATCTGATAGAAATCTGTAAATTTGGTGTAAAGACCGTGTTTCACATTTCAATGCTCTAGCTCAAAGCACTTTTGTGTAATTTTTGTAGCAGACACATAGGCATACGGACATTTCACAAAAATGTTTCCATTTTTTCTTCAGTAATCTTCAAATATTTTTGAAGATTACTATCTTTCTCTATGCTTCGTACATTAGAAAGTAAGAAGTCTTTTAAACAGTAGGCAAATTATGCAAAGGTTTTTTTCTCATTCTTCTGGCATACATTGCATTTTTTACTTTTTCATCTCATCGTAAAATACTTTGGAAACATACTTAACGTTTCTGCATTTATAATTACAAATTTTCTGCTCTTTTCTCGCATTATCTATGATCTTGCTTATCGAATTAAAATATTTATTATACTCTTTCCCCAATTCGACAATCAGTCTGAGCCAATCATCAGCTTATCTAACATTAGTGTGAGTAACTGTTTCTCGGTCTAACATTTCAAACAATTTATTCTAAACAATCAATTATTTAAAAGTTTCGAAGTCTATTACTTCTTACAGTTTTAAATGGAAATAAAAACTCATATATTATTTCGAAGCGATTTGAACAAACGTTTCGCTTTTTTACATGTGTTTCAAAAATTCTCTAAACTCGTTTAGGAAAAAGGCCAGGTAATTTATCTCAAATAAATTTAATTTTATCCTTTAATTATAATTGTTTAATTTGTACTCAGCAATATAAGAAAAAATATTAAATTTCTTTCTTACTTTGAATAAATTGTATAGAATTTTAGCCTTTAACTTTTCAGGAACATTTTTAGGATTAAATTATTTTTCTAGTGAAAATAAAAATAAAATTAAAAAGAAATTCTATCCATCAGATTTACTGCATTTTAATTGTTGATGTTCTAAAAATATTAGTACATTATTGATTTTTGATTTCTGTTTCTTTTACTTTCAGGTTCAAAAGAATTCTCACTGTTTCTTTTTGCCCTAAGTTGTGCTAATTCTTACGCTGCCTAAATTTGATCTAACTGAATCCTGTGTAACACAATTTCATATATTTTGTTTTCTATCTCCTCACATAAGGAATAATATTTTTCACTAGCTCGATATCAACTTTAAAGACACCACTCTCTTCTAATAAATGTTTTAAATGGACAATTTTAGCGCCTTTTGGCATTGTTAACTTATCTCCTTAGAAAAAGAGTCCTAATTTCTTTTTAGTTTTGCTATCATCGATAATCTCAAAATCTCAAATAAAAATGTAAAAAAACAAAACTATGCTCCTAAACTCTCTATTATATTCGATAAAATGAATGTACTCTAAACTCAGAAAACGAAATAAATTGTGCACCTCAATAAAATATATATATATATATACAAAACGAAATTAATCTTAGAACAAGAAAAAAAAATTCTCATCCCGAATCACTCTCTCTCTCTCTCTTTCTCTCTCTCATACACACACATATATAAATGTATTTTAAGAATTGCGTGGCTAAAAAGAAGAGACTTTTGAAATTTTAACTTAGATTTATTTCATCCCGGAAGGTATACTTTTCGTTACAGATAAAAAGTGTTAAGAGATGTGTCAATCTACATAGCAATACAAGAGCCAAACAGACAAAAAATTTTCCATTCATTGATTTTACAATGAGATTTTAATAGGGATTTCTTTGACACGTGTAAACTTAGGAAAGGGAATCGTAGGTATCTTTAAAAGAATATGGCAAGCATTAAAGACTTTTATCCCTTCACTCGGAGCGTGAGTAATGCGGAAATCTGAGTTTTATAGAGCGCGTGTAGAATTAATTAAATAAAAAAAAAAGTGGGAATTGAATCAGGAAATAAGAGGCCATTTTAGAATAAAATTAACATGGAATAAATTAAGATAAAAATTAGGAGTTTAATTAGGTTTTAAATTAGATTAAGAGATGACATTACACCCACACGCCCACCCACACACATATATATATATATATTAAATCATATCCATTGACACAAGCAATGCTAATAAACTTTGTTTTCAAGAAAGACAATTTCATACAGATCGCAAAAGCTCATGACTTTGAGCCCACGGACCATATGGTATACTCGGTTGATAAGTTGCTGTATATTATTTTATATTAGTATTACGTATAGTATACAAATCTTGAATTACTCAAAAATTTTAGAATATCCTATAAAGATAATTTAATGCCATAAACAAATTATATGGAGTAGTCTTCTCAAAACTTTCTCGCATATTCTCTAATGAAGATGTTATTCTTTTCTCTCCAGGTGTGATAAAACTGTGATTCTTGGGCAGAATCGTGAATTATACGAACGCTCCAGATTTCAGTTTTCTAAGTCCGTATATGAAAGTTATATTCTTCGTAGTATAGTAAAAAGAAGGGGGGAAAAGCCGATACTATTGCATTAATTGCGTTTTCGCACTAATAACAAAAATAGACATTTGGCGTGAATCTAGCATGTTTTTATTGAATATAGAGTGTGAACTTGTCAGATTCTTTTTGCCTATTAGTCGCTGACATGCGATTAATACAGAAGTACCAGAATCGAATATATTCATTATAAAATTTCTTTCCCTTATTTCTTGAAATCGATATTTGACAAAGCTTTACAAATGTAATCACAAAATCACATTCTAAATTTCACTTATTTATGTCATTGCTTTTGCCTGTACGGGAAAATACAGGTCGACAAATGGTCAACTTTTTGATGGATTAGGTGAAAGCTTGGTAAGAATTTACATTTTAGGTGCTAAAACTATGAATTAAATATTATTGATCTAAGTTGTCACTTTTTGAATTACCGAGTTTTAATACATGCAAGAATATAAATTGACAGTTGGCCTATGATGGATTTGGTTGCAAATGTGATAGGATCTACATATTACATACTTAAACCGTCTATCAAATTTTATTTATTTAGTTCTCTACATCTTCTAACTAACATGTTCACTTGCTCTCTGAATGGATTTCGTTCTCGCTCTGGCAATGATTAAAAAGTCGTCGGCACAGAAATCAACCGCAGCAGCAATAAATAAAGTAATAAAAATGATTTTTAATTTTTAAAAAGTTAAAAAATTATAATATTTACCAGCTTTTGCCTAAGGATGTGGTTCAAAGCATAACAGATTGTAGAATCCTGTGTGAATACTATTTAACAGGAGACAAATAGAAATGTATTGCAGGTCTTGATGAAGCGTTTTTACCTAAATGATTGGAACAAAAATAGATCTATTTACTATCGAAAACAAAGGGAAAGAAATCTACAAACCTGATTCTATCAATACCAAGAAAGTTTTCACAAGGTGTTTATGACTTTCTTAGGGTTCGTTCTCCTAGAATGGGAAATTAAAAGTAAGAAGAGTGAGGGGGGGGGGGAATGATTAATTCAACGTATTATCTTAAGAAAGTTACAGGTCTGATATTTACAACAGGAATTCTATTTCCTTATTTCATTGATTTTCAAGAAGACAAAGCTCCAACTCATACTTCGAACAGTGTCTCTGTGTTATGTACCTTTGTATATAAATCTTTTCAATACATTCTTGCAAAGTTCCCTGAAGTTTCGTCTATGAACTATTGTGCCTTTCGTTTATTGAAAATAGCTTTTTCTAAGCGCAAACTTACCAGACTGATGAACTCTGGAAAGTAATAGAAGAGGAAGGAAAATAAATAGTCCTTGAAATTTTACAAAAAACTCGTCTATCATATAAATCATGACGTAGTTCAGTAACAAGGCTATCTATCAGATCAAACATTTAAAAAATTGTCTTTACATTCTTAAACATTTATTAATTAGTTTCCGAAATCGTTCTAAAAATCTTTGAAAACTATCTGTATCTGTAAAATGAATCATGCTGTGGTAAATTTCCGACTAGAGCCAGAAGCAGATTGATTAAAAAGATATTAGTCTAGTTATCAAATAAGTAAATTTGTAAAAGATATAAATTCAATGAATTACAAAATTTAAGGATCATATTAACATTAAGTGAAATATAAATGCTTATGTCCTTACACATTACATACATTAGTTATGAAGCATTAACTTTTGCCGTGAATTTAGCAGTTTTTACTGAATCTAGGGTGTCCTCCTTGGCGAGTTTTTTTGGCGACAGCGGTAATAGTATCCCTAAAATCGAATTTGTGTTTGAAACATTGTGTTTTTCCCAAACGACTGAAATTTGACATAAAACAGCATGTGTAGTTACAAACTCCCGTATCAAATTTGATATAATTAAATCATTGCGTTTTTTTTTTAGTTATAACATTTACATATTTCTGAAAGCACAGATCAGCAAACGGTCAACTCCTAATTGGATTTGGCTAGTCTAAATAATAGATACTAAATCTATGTACCGAATTTTATCTTTATATTTCTTCTTCAATTTCTTAATCTTAGTTTTTTATTAAAGAAAAATTTTCTTTATCCTATGATCTGACGCTGGGATAACATCATCAGAATCTTAATTACTTCCTATAATTTCTGATAAGGCTTTTGATCTTTTAAATATTTTGATAACTTATCAATATAATTTTTTAACTTATCAACATCTCATCCACAAATTCTACCGAACTGCAGGGGTGTTTGTGGGACCCCAAAAAATCCCCTGAAACTTTTACGGATTTACTACCGACATTTTGGAGTTTCGAGAAGGGGGGGGGGGAAGAAATGAAAAATTACGATTATGAAGTATTGAATGACCTAATTATAAAAGTTCAATGAATTACTTTTTTTGCAAAATTAAGACCTTTGAACCCAGGTCACGTGATCGCACATCTGGTCGAACGAAGTCTCTCCCTTTTTTTTCTGCCGCGCCTACTTGCCGAAAAGAATCCAGAAGAGAATGTCCGAGAACCGGGGGAATGAGTCATAACTCGCAATAAGGAAAGAACAAAAAAGAAGTTTTTCCCCCCTTTTCACGCATTAGGCAGTGGCAAAGTCAGTGGCCTTTGGAGAAAGAAAGGAAAAGTTTTCACCACACACACTGACCTTGCGTTTTCTGCTTTCAAAGCAAACAAAATTACCCAGATCAAAATAAATAATTCATTATTATTCCTACTTCCTTTTGAACGACGATCCCCGGAATTTCCGGGTATCGAAGTTCAAAATCCCCGGAATTCCGGGGTTTCCCCGGAGCACAAACACCCCTGGAACTGAAATACATATTATTCAAAAAGTTCTTTAATTCCATTAAAATAGAATTGCACCCCCCCCCCCCCCCTGCAAGTGCTTACGATTTACTAAAACAGACAGAATGGCTTTCATCTTGCAGTTGTTTGATTTTTTCTTCTCGGATTCAAGCATACATAGTTCTGGCAAGCATATAGTTGAGAAAGAACTTATCCAAAATTTTCTGATGTGTTTAGTTCTCTCAATTGTGAATTCCGGTCAGATGATGGAAACGATACCTTGCATACTCCTCTTCAAAAATCCGCGCTACACCAAAAGGAAAGATTTTGGCCTACAATGTCAGATTTAACGTGCATTAGGTCTGTATACATGGCGGATTGGTATCGGGTTTCGAAGATGGAGCACTGCGTCCCCGAAACCTTACCTTACCATTAGGCCATCGCGGCGCACCTTTAAAATGCAGACTTATACCAAGTTCTGACCATGTTTCAAATCTGTTGGTTGTTTTTTCAGTTTTTTTTCATTAGTATAACTCTTTTTAACGGTTTGACCCTAAAGAATTCTTCCATTTTTTCCAATATCGGCATATGAATCTTTATTTGAAAAAATCAAATAAATGCTATTTACAGTTTTTAGATCTTTATTATTGTATATGGCACAGAATTTTCTAATATCCAGAAACCATCCTTTTCGCATATTTTTCGAGATGATAAAAGAGAGCAAGCACTCTATATAAGAGAATAAAAAGTTGGATAATTTTTGATCAATGACACACACACACACATACACACAACTGTTGCTTGAAAGATAGGATTTTTGTTGCATTTAGCAGAAAAAAAAAAAAAAAAAAAAAAAAAAAACTTAATTCGAATGCTTGTTCAGCAGCAGATGTATTCTCTAGACACCTGCTTCTTTAAAAAAAAATTAGGACGTTCACCATGCGTACTTCTCTCTTCCAGATAGCGAACCTTTGAATAAATAATACACATCAGATGAAAAGAGATTCAAAAGTCCATGCTGGCCACATCTACTCACAAAATTGAAAATTCTTTTTGCGTTTCATCTTTTAATAAGTCAAAAATTCCCAATTTAATGATGGGCTATCCATTGAGATCGATAAAATCTTTTTCGAATCCAATTTTTCTAAAGAACATGAAAATATCGTAAAATGTTGTGATGTTACTCATTAAAATTAACTGATGCCATAGTAAAGATCTAACATATTTAGTTTCAGACTCCTTGTCTTTTTCATTAATAAAAAAAGTATAAATTCATTTGTTTTGATTCATGCATTAGTTAAAAGTTCATACTGAACTCTTTACATGAAGATCGGCCACACTCTTAAACAGAACATTCTGAATACATGAGAGCCACCGTAGCCTGGTGGTAAAATCTCGTCTTCAGGGTTCCAGGTTCGAGACCCGATTTCACCGAAAAACCATTATGTAACGGGGTCTGGTGTAAGTTAAATCCATCAGGAGTTAAATGTCCTTCCGCTGGTGTGGCGTGGAAGTTTGGAGAGGCAATCAAATTTATGAGGTTCATCCCAACGTAGATCAAGCATTGCTTTTAAAATGAGATGTTAATAAAAACTGAACCTGAAGGCATGGAATAATGCCAGATATAAATGGATTCTTACAAGAACTATACGAATAACGCTCCCCAAACTTATAAACTATCTCAGTTCTGCATTTAAGCTTTGTGAAGATACAATAAATAGTGTAATGATATTATTTCCAGGGAACTATTGCTGCTAGTAACTGTTGAAGATTCCTTCCTTGTGTGGTAATCATGCTTGCTTTCCCTTTACCCATCCTTCCAACTACACAAGGAGAAGTTAAGTTATATTAACGTACAGTTGTAAAGCAACACTAGGGCTATTTTTGGGACGGACCCCGTAATTTTGAAAAGCGGTCAGATGATGAAGACGACACCTGAGCTGGCACCCCCCCCCCTTTCCACACCACACCAGCGGGAGGACGTTTGACATGACAGATTTAACGTGCAACAAGCCCCCTTACACGACGGTTCTTCGGTGGAATCGGGTCTCGAACCTGAAACCCTACGGATCACAAGCCTGGACCTTACCACCAGGCCACCGCTGCCTTACACAAAGAGAAAAGATTGGAGATTGACAATTCTCTCTTATCAGTAACGCTTTTCGGTTGGTTGTATACTCATATCAAAACCAACAGCCCACTCCATTTGTTATGGAACTGTCAAAATGTGAAAATAAATAACAAACATTTTATTGGTTTAAGTAATTTAATTGGCTCTCCAAAACATCCCTCTAGAGCCCCGTTCCGACGACATGTGCGTATCTGGAACCTGGCACAATATCCCCTCTCTTGTGGTTTTCTTAAGTTCTTTAATATCTGTTCATTTTACCGACAATTTGGATTGTCGACCGATCGATTTGGATCGATGTCCACAGGCGGAGGTGGCCCAACAATGGGTCATTTGACAAAATCCGTGAGGGCACGGGTTGTCGGAAGGTGACTTAAGTTTGTAACCAATTAAGTTAATAGATTAGGAATGGTGGGAATGAATTGGGAAAGTTAGAGCATCAGTTTTTCAAGTTTAAATAAGACTATTAATCTGAGATGCAAAATTTTAACTGAAGGGCTATAGATATTAAAGTCATTCACAATGAGTTGTTGAATGTCAAAATAGCTTAATTGTGTCAAAAATAAATAAATAAAAATAATAATAAAAAACAATTAAATTTGGAAAAATATTTACTTAAAAAAATTATTTGAATGAAATTTTTGTAATTATATTTAACGATGTGTAAAATAAAGAAAATTGATCAAAAATTAAAAAAGAAAGAAAATTTAAAATAAAAAAATTTAGACTGATACCTGTGCTACTTTTCGAAAAACTTCATTTTACTGAAAAAAATCTGATGCTGAAATTAATAAAATTGCAGACATGAATAATTTAAAAATAGTTAATAGTTGTAGGCTAATATTAATTTTTTATATAGATTTGATATTAAAATGTACTTTTCATTACAAAAAAAAATGAATATAACAGAATTATTCTTCATTCTTTACAGTTCAATATGAAAAGAAACATGTATCTCTTATCAAAGGAAAAAAATATATATCCCAGGATTTAATAAATAAAACAATAAATAAAGATTACTGGATCATTGTTATAAAGTGTATTTAGCTTTTTTACTTATAATTTTAAAATTCTCAAAATGTAAGTAATTCATACTCAAATTTGTCTGAAATTATATCATATCAAATAAATGATGAAAAATTGATTTAAATAAAAACTACGGATTATAATTAGAAACAAAGTATACCATCAAAACACACAAGGTTCAGAATGGTTTCGAACTGAATACAGAATTCTGAAAGTTTCACTAAACAAATTTGGTTTGGTTATATTGATGGCCTGTTTTAAAGCAACACAAGGGCTATTTTGGGACAGACTTCGTAATTTTGAACCACGCTCAGGTGACGAGGACAACACCTCAGTTGGCACTCCAAATTTACACACCACACCAGTGGGCGGATAAACAAATTTGGAAGTAATCAATAAGTAGAATACGAATTTGTTACCTGTTTGGTAATACTCATCTTTATGAGCCTTATTTACACTTATGAAGTGATGATTTATCAGTTTAGAAATGGACCAGATGACATTTTTTTGAGATCTGCAACGCATGTATCAAAGTTCCTTTCAGCTTTTCATCAGTTGAAAATTATTAATGTAGGGACATGTTAACTCTGGCTCGAAAAACAGGCCTCTACTAACTGGATTATACATCAAATCACATATCTCTCACGGACCCTAGGGGAAAGCACGGTTGAGATTAATGCTTAGAGATGGCTCATATTACAAGAATCACACACTCATTTAACATAAACGAATTTAATGAACTGGACGAACGGCTGGGCCGCTTCACATCGATGAACGCTATTACCTTACTGAATATAGTTTTAATGGCGGGAATCAGGTAGCTTCTTATTGGCTGTTGAGTGATGACGCGAGCGCCTCAGAATGACGCTCCGTACACCACATTAATATAAAATATTTTAATAATAAAATTTAACAATAAAATTTCTTTTTTCCCTCTGATATTTTGTATCCCATCTCTGCTCTCCCCACTTTTTTATTACAAATAAACTTGTTAAAAAAATGAATTACATATTTGATCCAAGGTAAAAATCAACATCTATGAAAATTATAGAAGACTTACCTTCCTTTCATGAGAAAAATAAAGGATTGTCTTTTGAAACAACAGCACCCATTCCTTAATTTCAAAAATAACATTTTATTTTTAGTAATTCCATATTAAAAATTCAATGATATAAACATGTAAATGATTAAACACATTCTAAAATGCCAATTTAAACATGAAAATTGGTAATCTTGCAGAAAACATTAACTTGAAAAGATAGATAATAGTAGCAAGATCCACTAATTGTGTTGAAAGATTTTCAGACGAAAATAGTGAGCCCCCCCTTCGTTTTCTTTAGAATCATTTTTACTGCAGTGTTTACAGAAGAAACATATATAATCTAATATATAATAATATTAATCATACTATTTAAAATGATTAATATTATTTTAATATTGGTTTGAAAAACAGATACTTGTTCTATATCTGAATTTCAAATTTTAGAAATATCTTACAGGATAGATTGCTTACAAGCTAATGTAGCCACAATTTCCATTTTGTGAATCAAAACAACTGAACAACTCATATTTGGAAATTTAAAGTGATTTCATACCATGTCGACTTATATAACACACTAATCACTTAGATATTTACCTCAGATAACCTAACATCATTGAGTGCCGTCTTCAACTGAAACTGCATTCTTATTGTGCTTTGATTGCCTATGCTATGTATACAGTGGTACATCACTTAGTGAGCATAATTCATTACCAAATCTTATTTGTAAAGCGAAACCATAATTTTCATAGAAATCTGTATAAAATACAATGTGTTTCATTTTGGGATAAAAAATAATTCAATCAAATTTATAAAATATATAATTTATTATTTTAAATTTGATTCAATTATTTTATAATGCAAGTTTTTTATTAAAAAAAGACATCTAGGCAACTTTCAAAATTTGGTGAAAACGAAACACACGTTATCATTAAATGAATTAGCAGAGCACATAGCTGCAGTATGATTAGGGCGATACTTCTCAACACACAATGCAATTATTCCCATGTTTTCAGCATCTGTTTTATTTACTAGTTGGTTGTTGCTCAACTGAGTTTATTACTTCCCACACTTCTGGGCAAATCTTATCTGACCCTTTTTGCTGCAGAATGCAGCTCCATAAGTTCTTTAATAATTTTATTTATGTTCTTTCAGTGATTCATCAGTAAAGTTGCTATCCACCACCAAGTTTATAGTTATGGATAACGGCACAATCTCATCAATTAACATTTTCATAGACATTTGCTTAAATTCTTTGGACCACATTTGACAATGTTATCTGGCCAAAACAACTTCCATGCAGAAATTAGATTCTCTTCAAATAGGCACTCAACATAATTGATAACCAAGATACAGTCAATCCTGTATGTGACATCACAATGTTTCCTTCTCGCATGTTCTGCAAAACATTGCTTGTTGGGAGAATCATTTTTTTTACATTTCTCTCTTTAAACAAGAATATGCAAATCATTAATTTTGGGATGAGTCAGTTAAGAAAGGTTTGACTGTAATAAGCATAGATTCATCCTTTTCAGAAGCAATATATATATATATATATCGGTCAAAGATTTAAAATCTAAATTTCTTTTCAAATTAAAAAAAATTTCACAAATTTCATTCTAATGCATAATTTTATTAAAATAATTAATTAGAAATTAGGATGCTTAATTAGAAAATTAAGCATTAAGAATAAATGCTTATTGCAATTTCATTATGCATTTTCTTAATGACTGCAGTTGGAATGGTAAAAATAATCATTGTTAACTACCTGCTTGATAGTTTGTCAGGTTTTGCTTAATGGCACAAGAGCCATATTTAGTTGTGGTAATAAATGCAATGTCACCAGAATCATTATGGGAATCATCAGCTTAGACAACCAGGGGAATCTGAACAATTGTCATAATTCAATTAACTCCAGAACTGATGATGGAGTCCTAAAGTATACTACTATCCGTAGTCCAATAATTAAGGAAGCAGACCGTTTTATTATTGTTTGAGGTAACATCAAACCATTACTATACACCTAGAAGAAGAGAGAAGCCATACTTTGTCTGGCATCTTCTCATCCATGCATTTGTGGTGCCACACTTGTGTGGGCAGAAATGTAAAAGTAAATAAAATACGACATTGTGATTAAATTTACAAATTTGGCATATTTGATTTAGAAACATGATTCAAGAAGAAAACTGGCAGTATATAGAATACAGTTTCCATGTACAGAGGCAAATTGCTGATTGGCCAGACACAGCAACTGTCTAGGGTAGTAAACAGGTCGGTTAAAAAAACATTTCCCTAATTGCCAAATAAGTTAGCAAACATGTAAATTATATGAATTATAAAATAAAATTAAATTGCAAATATAATTGATCAGGTATCAATATGTCTTATGATATTCAATCAGTTATTAGTATTACTATTATTATTGAGTTATCTTTATAAACACTGAGCATCTGTTTCAATAACATTCATTGTATAAAAATATGGATTCAGAATGATCTGGAGTACTAATAAATATATGAAAAGTAATATATTTAAAAAAAATTTATATATATAATGATTGACAAAATTAATCATTGGCTTCTTAAAAATGTGAAACTAAATAGATTATTAAAAAGGGCCTCATAATGTGCAATACTTAGGCCTGTAAAATATCTCAATCCATCACTGGTTATATAGATATGAGGTGAGGTTATATAGAATGAGATGAAATCTTTCTGAACAATGAAACATTCATAAAATATACCAAAATCTAGAAAATTGATTATTTCTTTCCCATTTTATAAATGAATTAAATCATGAATCATTCATCTACCATAAAAGCTCACGAGTTCACGAAAATTACACAAGAGAGAAATAATAGAATATAGATTCATATCACTTTCAATTAATGTCATTCAGGAAAAGATTCTTTAATCTCATGCATATATAATTTGAAAAAAAAAAAAAAATGCTCCTGTTATACAAACAATTATAACACAGCGCTGTCTTCATAATAATTGTTATAACACGGATCTTCTGGTTTGTAAAACCGATGTGCTAGAGGATAAAAACTGCCTTTATTGTGTATGCAGTAATAGCAATGTTAATTTAGTGAGATGCGGAGCACTGATTAAGATTGAAAACAAGTAAATATCACAAAAGAAATTTTTTTAAAAAAGAATTTCAATTCTTTTAAATGTGAGCCAGATTCACCAATAGGTAGGTACATTTTAATAGAAATTTAGAAACTTATATCATTTAAAAATTCAGATGGAAATTTATTTAGTTTCATCTGTACTAATCAAAAGGTTATTAAGATTATAGTTAGGTTTTCCTCTATTTTTTTAAAAAGCAACAGAAAGTTGTTGATTAATTTATAATTTGTTCTGACATAATATGCAAGAAAGATGTTCGATTTATTATTCCTGTCAGAGTATATTATTTCTTTTTTACTATGTCAGAAAGAAAAAACAATAACAACAAACGATTATCTATTTGTTTTCTAAAATCTATGCATAATACTTAAAAATGTTTAAATCCAAATTTAAAATATTTAGGAATATAGGAAATAGTTTCTTAAAATTATAAATGACCTCAGAATAGGCACAACAAAGAAAATTAAATATTTCTTTTTAATTATAGTTAAAGCAATTTATCTGAACATAATTTTTCAAAGATCATCACTCTTTTCCATCAAAGTCCCAAAAACAGGAAAGTAAAAGAATATAATAAGGTTTTATATCCAAAACCAAAATGTTTTGGATTTGTTTCTTAAATTTATATAAGGATTATAAGTAAAATTAAAAGAAAAACAATTAAATTAATTTTTAAGTGGACTTCTGCAGTTAAAAATTTAAAGTTAGTTGAACTTTTTTTAAAAAAAAATGATACCTTAATTAAACAAGATATAAAAAGACAACCAAAAAATTACAAGGACAGTTAATAAGAGGCAAGACTTGTGAGCAATTAATACTTTCACTAGCTTTTAGTTTATATTAACACAGATATAACATTTACAGCCAGCAGAATTATAAATAAAACAATACAATGCAATCTACAATATCACAGTTGTAAAAAGTTCTTTCCAGACATACACATTAAAAAAAAAAAAAATACTAAAATCATAAACCTTGTAAAATAAGGAGAAAAAAAAATCTTTAAAAATTTTGCAGCAAATTTCAATTATTAAAAATATATACATGATAAGTTACATATAAATGTTAAATCGACATTTTTACAATGAGATATCTTCAAAAATTACGGTGAGTAAATTATAAAACATATGCTTATGAATATTATAAAAGTGATGATTATTAAAATCTACATAACTTGATGCCAAAACAAATTGAACAATATGTTTGAAATAATTATTGGGAAGTTGCAACAGTCAACAATTATAGTTATGTAATAATGAATGTCCAATTACTATTAAAATTGGTTAAATAGTTTATAAATTCTTTATGTCATTTTCCAATTCATACAGCTTTGCTTTTAATCGTCTGATAGCTGCAGTTGCTTGTTTTGAGTGTTGTGCTGTAGAATGTACAGTCTTCAAAAGTTCAAGATCTTTTTTGTCATGCTCAAATATCAAAACTGCCTAAAAAGACAATCACAGGAAAAATATTACAAACTAAGTAATCATCATATTTAATCAGAAAGTCATAATATACTAAAAGTAAATTCTCCTTTTAGTAAATTATAACAAGCTTATAATATACTGTAAATGTAAGTTTGCTATAATAAAATTTCTTAAAAAACATTTAACAAAAATATCTTACCTTCTGAGGAGGGTTGTAATAATTTTTATCAAAAATCTAATGAATAATACACAATGCATGCTTACATTTTAATATTTACATACTTAGTTCTTTTAAAGAATTAATGATTTTTCAGATGTTACTAAAAAGAATATAATGTTCTTTACTCTAAATTTTATTTACATTCACTCACCAATATAATTTTTATAAAACTGCCATTTAGATGCAATAAATGCATTGATCCACAATACTTATACAATCATATGAGTTACTATTAATATACAATCTTAAAATAGTACAATGTAATTATAATACATTTTAATTCTTTGACTGTTACCTCATATGGTCATTTTGTCATGCTCATCATTATTGAAATGTAATTCCTACATAGTTCTACAAGAGATGTTCATATATGAATGCAAGTTTAAATCTTTGACAATGATGTTAAATGATAAGATTTGACAAGGCAAATTATATTACAGATTTAAAGAAAAAAGAAAATTTGTAATTTAACACTCCATTTTCTTTCTCTATTAGGTCATAAAGTCTTTTGGAAGTCAGATAAAATAATTGCTAAACAAAAATTAAAAATTTTATATTCAGAAAATAATACAGTTCTTTGTATATGTATAATAATTATTGTTCATAAAATATAATGAACATTTACACATCATGCAATTTTTTCAAGGCTAACTGTGTAATACTTAACAATTGTTGTATAACATAGGGTGTGTAGTGTGAAATGGATGGAAAAATTAAGCACTTTTGTACATTCATGAATTTAAGAATTTTCTACTCATAGGATTATTTTATCTTATAATAAATTAGCTTTTATAATTTTTTTTTTAAAATCTATTCTTAAATTAAAAAAAATTTCTATTTTTCTATCTAAAAAAATGTCCATGCTAAATCCAGCCCCATCTTTTATTTAAATTGGCAACATTATCCTCAGCAATAATTAATACAAAGAAACTCTAAAAATCTGAATTAAGAGCAAATTGAATAGAATCAATATATGTTAGAAACATTTAAAATTCAAAAAATTGGTAAATTCGACAAAAAATGAGTTAAAATTATTTTCACAAGACATTGGGCAAAAAAAAAAAAAAAAAAAAAAAAAAAATGCTAATTATACAAACAAACAAACAAAAAACTATAATCAATTATGTTTTACTTCAGAAAACTTAATTTATTAATACTAGGTAATGGTGGCAGATTTTTATTACAATAATTTTAAGTAAAAATTTTTAAAAAAATCAGAAAAAAATATGATTACATTTTAATAATTTTAATTTTTTTATGTGTACAGTTTAAAAAAAGTAACTGACTGGTTCCCTCCCCTAATTCGAGTTGCAACCAGTTCGATATATATTGTGTATTTCACACTTTTGGAATAACCATTCCAATATACACCGGTGCCCATGGTTGAAAGGAACAGAAAAAGAGTTCATTAAGAATTATCTTAACATGGGTTGAAACTCCTGTATCCCTCCTGTTCATCTTTGGATTATCATTTTACTATAATTTATGAAAGCATGCTTTGTAAAGTTTTTTAAGACCTGTCATAAAAATTCAAACAAAAACAGATATGATAGTTTTAAAATACTGCCAAATGTGAGGTTTAAAGTTAGTTAGGTTAATATGCTGTTTTGAAACAACAAAAATTCTGTTTTAAGGCATTTTTGTAATTTTGTGCCACTGTTGGACACACGGACGACATCTCAGAGCACAATACACTTTTCAAATTATATTGTCATACTGTAATCAGGACTGTTTTCACTAATGAATTCATGCGACAGGACTTATATATAGCAGGTTTTCAGCTGGGTCTTGAAACAGCAACTTTTGTTGTTCTTCTTCCTTAATAAATTTTTTTACATATAACATTTTTCCTCATTCCTTATTTTTTAATATTATTAAAATCAAGTATAAATAATAATTTTTTCTGCTGATTTTGCTATCATACAGTTTTAAACTATTAAAAAAAATCTTTTTACTTAAAAAAAATTCTTTAAGTAATCTATGAAATCAATAGAATGAAATTTTTTTCAGAATTCTACATTTCTGATTCGCTTTCTCTAAATCAGTAAATGAGTGATGTCCGATTTCAATGCAATATT
This sequence comes from Argiope bruennichi, assembly GCF_947563725.1. Classification (NCBI taxonomy): domain Eukaryota; kingdom Metazoa; phylum Arthropoda; class Arachnida; order Araneae; family Araneidae; genus Argiope; species Argiope bruennichi. The sequence goes on from NC_079155.1 coordinate 41,838,503, forward strand.
ATTTTGCATTTATCATTTAAAACCCTCTCTGCTGTATCCTGAGAGTAAGTGATTTCCTACATGTTTTATACTTTCATGTGATTTACGATTATTCCTCTGTTCTTTTGCAAAGGTATAAATGAGAAGTAATACAATAAAGTGTATACATGGTTAAAAGAGAAAATAATGGGGCAGAACAACACAGCCAACTTAAAGCACAACAAAACATTTTTAAGTATGTTAGAAAGACTTAAATGAAAATTGGAACAACTGCAGTATATAGCAAGTTTCATTTCTTATGCTTTTTATTATTTCAATGGAAAGTTGAAACTTAAAATTTCAAAAATATAGAAAAAAATTATTTTAAACAAAAATTGAATTCCAGAAAATTTATTATAATTTTTTTTGAAAATGGATTTTAAAAAGTATTAAACTTTCTTTTCTTTGCTTAGCATGCTTTTCATCAATAGAATATTGTAGAACAATGTTTATTTAATTATCAATCACAATTAATTTAGTAATATATATAAATTGCATCTTATGACCACAACAGGGATCATAGGTAATAATTGCATGGCTTTGATAAATGATGTAAATTCTGAAATATTCAAAAATACTGAATAAAATCAGTTAAATAAATGATATCTAAGAGAAGCACAAATTAGTTAAAATAATATCATGTGTTGTAAAACTGCTGCAGATATAAAAGTTTTGAAATATGATTGCAAAACTATATTTCAAATGCAAAAGTACTTAATCTCATTTAATAGTTTAAGGTTCTTTTATTTAGCTGCACAATTATCAAAAGATTTTATTTTAAGAAACACACAAAAAAATAATATAGATATTCAATTGTTTTCTTTTTTTCAGTTTCTTTGAATATTTATTGAGGTATCTTATTTAGAAATCAATAATAATAATACTTTATAACTTATTGCAGTCTATTGACTCAAACAATTACAAAATAATGCACATACTTTTGTTAGCTGCTTTTCCAAATCTTGAATCTTAGCTTTCAAATTATTTATATCTGTCTGAAATCCTGACATTTCCAAGCGACGGAATCTTTCCATGTTTTTGAGTCTGTTTCTCTCTAGTTTTAACTGTTCCAAGAGTGATGCATTCTTTGTCTGTAGAAAAATAAGTATTTAAAAGAAGTATATATTTTAAAATATTAGAAATTAAAAATCTATATTGTGCATATAATATTTATTTTAAGTCTAGTGTATAAATTATATCAAAACCATTAGGATTTTTCATTCCTTTTATAGCAATAATTGAAGAATGAATTTATGAGCATTGAGAATACATTCTATATTTCCTGCTGCTGAATGGCTCAGTACAACATAGGATATTGAGCTAACATTTTGGTATCAAATCCAAATAGAAATTCTTTCATTTACAGTATAGAGTTACTGCATTTGCAAACACATAAATAGAAGAGCAATCTGTAGACAGATTTGGTCCAACAGACTTTAGAGACAAAACAATATGCCATATTTCATAGAATTAGCTTATCGAGTTGCAAAATTCTTAAGAAAAATCAGGTAAGCAAACTTCCCGCTAAAGAATTTTGTCCAAAATTTAATTTACAATTTTAGTACTCAAACCACATTCCAAATTTTATCATCCAGCTCAAAAAACAATAACTTTTTTTCTGAAGGAGACTAATCAGGGAGGTCTAGAAACATGATGATTCATCTAAATCTTGAAGCCGCACTGTTTGACATTTACAATAATTTCTGTTTATATACTTCATGTATCAGAGAGAGAGAACTAACATGCAACATTTGCAACAATATTAAATTTGCAACATTTTTATCTATATGTATCATTAAATATCTGGAAAAGCAGAATTACAATTTTACTAACAATACAAAGTTCCTAACAGATAGCAGATGTAGGCATCATAACTTAACAAAAATTAAAATATGCTTGATTATTGAATACATAGTAAATATTTTCTACAAATATAATTGACCTGATTTTTAATCTAAAAATTGCTTCTTGAAAGAGAAAGACACGAGCCAAATTTCAAATCTAACTTGTTTCAATCAATAAACTTATCAAACACGAGACAGGCTTGGAACAAAAACAAAACTGAACTTAATAAAATAATGAATTATGCAAATATTGAAATAATATTGTACAGTTATTATAAGAAAGAAAATTAATTGTTACAGAATTTCAATTCTGAAAATTTTGAAATCCATGGAAATGAATCATGCCTGATTTATGTTGTAGATACGTGATACAGTAATTGAATATCTAATGATATATTGAACAACAAAATGATTCCAACTTTCATGTAAAAGCTTGAATATCAAAGAAATCATTTTAAAATTAGTTATTTCAAATATTTTTTCAAAATTTTTCAAAGAGTTTTCTGTCTGATAAAGGAATACTCATTTCAAAATATTTTTTACAATAATAATAATAAATTCTTTTGGAAATTTTTGTTTTGTTCAAAAGAAATTATTCCTGCTATTTCTTTTCAAACTTCCAGGCATATATTTATAAATAATTGTAAACAGATTATGTAATTAATTCTACTCAATAGATACTATAGATAAAATACATGAATATTGTATAAACAGTTAAGATTAGTGAATGTATGTTTTAATCAAACACTCCAGAAATTATATGCAAAAGGGAGTGAGAGAAACATTGAGCAATGCATACCTTATGGTGTTTTGATGTATAATTATTTATTTAAACATACAGCTTAATACGGAATTCAAATAGTACCTCTAATGTCTTTACAGTGTCTTTCAAGCTTTTATTTTCTAAAGACAGTTCACGTAATGCTTTTGTTGCCTGTTCTTGGCTCATTCGAGCTAATCTTTTTTCTTCTTTATTCTCATGTTCCAAAAGCTAAAAGAATATAGAAAATTATTTTATGAGTATTACAAAATTCAAGATGTATCTAAATGAATCAAATAAATCAAACTCATAATATATTGTTAAATTTACAAACACCAATACTCTGTGTAATATATATATATATATATATATATATATATATATATATATATATATATATATATATCAATTTTCTGTTTAAAAATAAGTAGTAAATAAATAAAGAGTGGAACAAATGAATGTCTTTTTAAAAAAAATAAATGCTATTATAAACAAAAGCTAGCCTTTTACAAAATAAACTTATTCCTTCTTTTCACTATATTATACAAGCTCAGAAATCTCATAAATGATGTAAAACTATTTTCTCTATAATTAAGGGATATTAAATATAATTTATTTTATCTAGTAGTGAAATTTTTTTACTGCACAATGATTTATTAAGTTTTATGAAATTTTTTTTAAATTACTATTGCTAATATGCTTGCCCAACATGTAAAGTTAAAGAATGGTTGGTAGAAATGAAGAATATGTTAATTTGAAAATCAACGTACATAAGTTGAAAATTTCCTCTCTTTAAAATAGCAACATTCATCAAACTGAACACAATACAAATTGAATACATACTCAAAATAATTAACATGTATATACAATTACTTTAAAATCAAATCCTGCAATAAAATGGAAAATGTACAAGTAGATTACTCTAAAAACATATGAAACAGATCAATTACATGACACATAAAATACAGAAATGAATTAAATAATAAAACAATATTTATTTTTGCTTAGCAAAGGCCAATAGTATAGACTAATCAAGTATTCATATGAAGCTCTTTCAATAAATAATTGCATTGAACTAATTACTGGGGGGAAACTTACTACCATATTTGTGGTAGAATTAGTTGGAATATCACTTTTTAAAGTAAAATTTGACTTCACATATAGACTACTTAAACTGGTATAATGAAAATTATTTCACCATAAAGTCAGTCAATGAATTTATGAAATGTATTCTACATAAATAACTATTGATATATCAAATTTTAAATCAAATCTGCAAATACATTTTATAGATGCAAAACATATGCATACGTTACATCACATGTTTTGACGTGCGGTGTTTGATGATATTTTTATACAATAGTAATAATATATTATGTTAAAAACAAAACTTTCTATTAGGAAATCTATCAAATATTAATAGCCTAAATAATTAAGGAAAGATAATGCTAAACTTACTTTAAGTTCTGTAGCTAATCGTCTGGTAGTGCTTCTGAGGTCTTTAATCTTTGCAGTGCATGGCAGATGTTCCAATCCCTGGTTGCAATACATACATTCATAGGGTCCACAAGCTTTTGATTCTTTTTTTGTGTCAACAGATGAAGCAACTCTTTTTACAGATGTTTCACGGTCATAATAATCTGGTATATGTTGAAGTCTTTCATGAAGTTCTCTATTGAACTTAGTCTTATCCATTTCTTGCTACATCAAAATATTGTAAACTTTGACATACATGATTTTAAATAATTTTTAAATGACAGTAACAATATATTATATCAAAAACCAAACTGTTTAGTAGAAGATCTATCAAATAATTGTAATATATTTAACCCGTAACTGGAGATATGAATTTCCTCAAATGGCCAGAGACACAGAGTCAAAATGGCTCCATTGTTAATTTTCTTTTTTTTTTGTTTTTTGCAAACAGCACTAGAATTTATTTTGGAAATACAATACATTCTGAAAATCATGTAATTATCAAAAATATTAAACATTATAATATTAAATGTAAAAATGTTATAAGAAAAACCTAAACAATCTTTTGATGAGTATTTACTATTTTTAGATATTATGGTATTACACTAATGCTAATAACTGTTAGAATTTAACAAACAAAAATGAAGAATATTGAATGTTTTAACGAATAATATTTTAAAATATTATTTTAAGAATAGAATAATATAGAATAATAATATTTTTAAATATTATTTTAAGAATAAGAATTATTCTTAATTATTAGAATAAGAATTATTAATTATATTAAGAAGAAGAAGAAGAATTTAATAGAATAATATTTTAAAATATTATTTTAAGAATATTTCTTTATCCTTTTTGCATTGTTTAAATTAAAAGCAGTTTCAGAGACATGAAGTCATTAGAGAAAAAGAATAGAATATACAAAAGAATTTGAAAAAGAATAGCTCGGTTATATGCACATATTCATATTTACTTATGCCAACATATTGCTGAATGAACATATTGAAGGTACTGAGGAAATTATTCCAGGACAAAATACCACATGATAACCAAAGCTAATGAATAACTCAGAGCCATTTTGATTCCCATCAGTTATGGATTAAAAACACAAAATGTCAAACTTACTTTAAGCTCTGAAGCTAATCTTCTGTTAGTGCTTTTGAGGTCCTTAATCTTTTCACTACATAACATATGTTCCAATCCTTCTCTGCAATGTATACATACATAGGGTCCAGAAGCATTTGATTCTCTTTTGGTGGCCAAAGATGAAGCAACTTCTTTTACAGCTGCTTCAAGGTCATGAAAATCCGATATTCGATGCAACTTTTCATGAAGCTCTCTACTGAATTTGGCTTTATCCATTTCTCTGTTTAATTGTTCAACTTGTAATTTTTGTTTTAAAACAAGGCATTCATTTATACTCTCACGAAGCAATTCTTCTGTTTCTCTAAGTCTGAAATTATATATTGAAAGATTAATTATTTTTTTAACAAATTACAAACACACCAAACTAAATATAGTTTGGACATAATTTTAAGTTGTAAATGAAATATATTTCAAACACAATACAAAAGACCATTCAGATCACAATTTTCATTATGTTACCAATTAACAGGATGCAATAGAAAATCGGAAACATTTTATGATTCCAGGATCACTGTTATCTTTAATTTATATGCTATGAATCGGTGTACTAAAGAAAAGTAATAAATTAAATTGTCAATTAGAAAGATACAACAATTAGCTTTGGAAACATTGACCCTCCCCACCTGTTTTGCAAAAGTTGATTTATTTATTACTGAGATGCCATTGGCAAACATAGTTAAATTTTAAAACATATTAGTGTTCAATATTTTACAATTTTTTTGTGCAATTAATTCGCTTCAATGAAATTAAAATGCAAGCATCTTGTAAAAATAGCTATGTATAAAATTATGTATTTTACAATTGATTTTTAATTGCAAAACTAAACCCAATTTGTATCTGGATTGTTTTGATTATTTGTTTTCAACTAGCATTTTAAAATACAGAATCATTAGTCTTTTAGAATTTATGATAAAAAAATTTAGAGCATTTATCAAATGATAAATTGTGATTCAATTAATAAATTTGATTCTAATCTCAAAACAATCATAGTATTAACAAAATTTCTTTACTCTTTTAATAATGAGAGGGGAAAAAAAAAAAAAAAAAAAAGGACACAAATTTACTTATATATGTACAAATTTCAATGATGGGAGTTTTTTTTTTTTTATGTATTGTATTATTTGTTTACTAATTGCCTTTACTGCATTACATGCAACAGTATAAGCAAAAAAATCCTTTCCCAAACAATTTAAAATTCAGTAAAATGCTTTTATGCTCAGATTATTAATTGCAATATGCTAGTTAATAGGCAAGCTATAATATTAGAGTTATAAATTATGGTTAAAGATTTACAGAGTTATGCTCTATGTTTAATATGATGCATCACATGGACATTTTGTTCTATTATATAAGATTTAATATCTTCGGTAAAAAAAGATAGTAGTTGCATAAGAAATAGTACTTTAAAACATATATTTTTAAAAATCTAAGGATACTTCTTAAGTTCATCTTACAGTAAATATGGCAAAATTTAAAATTCATAGTAGCTTTTGATATTACAATACAAATACCTGTGCTGTTAACCACTGCCCAGGTATGATTAGATGCACATTTCCCATAAATTATTCACTTAACATTTATATTTTAATTAAAACAAAATTTGTTTAAAAAAAATTAAAATCTACAAATTTTTTTTTGAATTTTTGGACATTTTTTTTATTAAAATGAAGGAAAAATGCAGTTAACAAACCATTTACTTTTAAACAAATCTGGAAACAATGCAGCATGAAGATGTTTTTAATTTGCATTTTAAGTTGCATTGATAAAGTCTCAATTTCCAAAACTATTTGTTTCTACTATAAAATGAAATTAACCTTTGAAATACAGAAATAATCACTTCAATTTTCATCCATTTTTTATCATTTAGATCATCAACAAGTTATTTCCTTTTTTTACCATAGATTGCAGTTTTGCACTCCCATGTTTTCCACATTTTATACAATATAAATATTGATTATATAATTTATTATTATAGTGTTGTAACATTATTTACTTTCTGCCTTTGGTGACCAACTGGTTTGCTGGGATTAATGTTTGCTACAATTTTCAATTAATTATTTTATGTAACGTGGTCTTACATCTTCAAAATGTTTTCAAATTTTCATTAAATATGTAAATAGGATTTATACTATTTTAAAAACTTTATGCCATTGTATACATTTTACTATGCATTTTACATTTATGCATTATTCATATTTTCTTAACTCTCCTAAAATTAAAAAAAAAAAAAAAAAAAAAAATAGATGCATTCTCTTATTTCTAGCCTTTTGTTATATAACAATTTCTAATCAAAAGCAAAATAAAATTGAGCGTTTTTTATGTCAATAGTATATTTTAAATATAAATTTAAATCTTTTACAGATTCTTCTCAGAATTAAATAATCTGGTCTGTGAGTTATGATTCATGTTAAGGACAGAGTTTAATCTCACTATTTTATGATGTTTCATGATTTTTTTGTATTAATATCGATGGTAATTCCGATATTAAAATAAAAACAAATAAAAAGAATACCTAAAATTTAATAGTGTTTTTTCAATAACTTTAACGTTCTTCCAGAATTCTTTTGCTTTTTTATTATTATTTGTGATGCCTTCAATATTAGTTCAGAATTCTTATGCATCTTTGTATTTTTGTTGAAAAATATGCTTAAAATAGTTTTTAATTAATTATTAAATACAGAAAAAAAAATTTATACCACTAAAAATTGGTATCATTGAAAAGATTTTTTTTTTTTTTTTTTTGAGTTTTAAAATACATAAAAATATTTTTTTTTCCTTGATAACTTTCAAAACTATTTTTGGAAGTTATCACAGGAAAACGCCAAAATTTCGCCAGTAAAGTTCTAATTAAAAATTTCAAAAAATCGCTTCGAGATGCGCATTTTCTACTCTCCAAAGTATATATGTCCCGAATTTGGTAACTCTGGGTCAGATTTTCAAGCCTGTAAAGCGTCAACTCATAGACACACATTAATCTTCATTATGTTACTGAAAAATGTTAAAAATATTATTTAAACAAAATTGATTAAATATATATATATTACAAAATAGTAGGTATCACTGATAATAATATAATTTTTAAATTTTAAGATGATATAACAACAATTTTTGAGATACAAAATTTTTGAAAGGGTTCTAATATAGATGTGGGTGCACCTTCGATTGGCGACAAATATCAGCGATGAAGCTCTACTTTGGTTTCCATAATATTTTGTTTTCATTTTCGTTACTGTTGGGTTACCGAAAGAAAATACTGTTGGCATCGATCTTGGCGTCAAAAAATTCGCCAAAAAATCAAGGGGCACCCAGTTGTAAATTTTTACCTTTGGAAGTTATAGCAGAGAAAGATAAAATTTCGTTTAATTTTTAATTCATAAAAATTTTAAAAAAATCGTTCTAAGTATATATAAACTAAGTATATCTAACCCTCTAAAGTATATATAAACTAAATTGGTAGTTTAAGTCAAACGAACGAGCCTGAAGAGGGTCAACACTCGTATACATTTATCTTTATTATAAGTAGAGATAATGTTCATAGACTTTAACTGTATTTTCATTATATGAATTCATAAAATCATCCGAAGTTTAATCTTGCATCTTATTTTGTTTCAACCAAAACTGAACATAAGGCGTAGTGACAGCTATATCAAAACTTATGTCAAAATGATTTACCTTAACCTTCTCCCAAAAACTGTATTTTAAAGCACAGAAAAAAAATAATAATCTTGAAATAATGAAATTCAATATGGCAGCGAAAACTTACCAAATTCTTGTCAGAAATCTTTACATTCCAAAGTGAAAATTAGAGTAAATGAATATCAAGATTAAAAACGGCATCAGAATGGATCGACAAGCCTGGTACAGTCGCTCTTTAATATTCCATACGATCATAATCCGAAGAAATATTTAGCACAATTGATTTGAAGCAAACAAGTTATTTTACACGAAGTCTTTAAAGGCAAAGTTGAATGTTATTTTATTTCAACACGAAATGCAATTTAAGATCGTTATAAATTTAGCATTTCACATTCAAGAAGAAGAAGCAATAGAAGAATATATTAATGCACTCTAAAGCTTGGCGCCAAAATTGCAACTTCAAGCCAAATTTTCTTGATGAAACTATACGAATTAGAATCGTTTGCGATGTAAATGATAAGTAAGCACAGGGAAAATTATGCTAGAGATTTATCTTACGCTGGAAAAAGCAATTAACATCGTCAAACAATCTTACATAACTAAAAAAAAAAAAGCAGCAGTCTTAGATTAAAGTGAATGTGCGCCAAGTATTTTCTGAACTATGCTACTAAAAAAGGCAAATAGAATATCGGCTCTACTTAATATCCGTTCGACGAATTGAATTTTTCATACAGCCTATAAGATTACAACACAAAATTGTCAAATATAATTTTGAGAATTTTTTTTATCGAAATCTCATAAACTATATGTCATCATATTTTCTAGCTATTCAAGATGGCGGATTAAAAAAAAACACGTTTTGCCATGGTTAAAATTAAGCGCACTAGGCACGTGCCATTGGCCTCGAAATAAAGCTGTTTTTTCTTCTTCTTTCTCACTTATAGGTTAGATTTTTTAGATTGATTATTATTTTTCGTTTAAGATTGTTTAGACATTCAATTTTATCCGTAATCCCTTCAATAATTGCTACGCCAATTCTAGAGAAAAAGAAGTGAGACTACAAACACCGGAAATCGATGTAAAAAATGATTTTACTCAAAATGTATTCACTTTCGATTGGAATTCTGTTTAATCTTTTGGTTTAAAAAATATCGTCAATTTAATATGGTATTTTGATATTTTTAAAATCATTTTTACATTTAATAAACTTTTTAAATTTTTCTGCCCTTGAAATTATTTATTAATCTGATTACATCTCTCTGTGTAAACATTCGTTGAAGCTTATTTCTCCTAGGTTTCATTTGGCTCTTTACATTCATTCATTTCATTTATAAAAAAAAAAAAAATGAGAGAAATTTTCTCTCTTTAATTAATGTGGATTTAAACAAGATGCAGTTTTTAAAGACAGTAACATTTTTAGACATGCATGTATATATTATTTATAGTATTCTTTACAAATACAAAACACATTGCTAATAACCCTCTCACCTCCCTCCCCCCCCTTCGATTTCATTAACATTACTAGTAATCAAGTAAACTGTAGTCATTATTCCAATATCCTAATTTTTTTTTCCACCTTAGAATTTTAGGATAATCAGGATCTCTATATATAAAAAAAATGTATAATGTTTTCGCCTCTTCGAATATGCTTTTTTGAAAATGTTTTTCATAAACTGTTTAACAAAAATGAAAAGATTTTCATATAAGAAAGGCACCATTGGTTCAGATGGTTTTAAAGATTTCTTAGGAGATTGTTGAAAAACTGAGCGCATAAAGTAGATTTTTTGGCTATTTCAATATCAGCGAACATGTGTGAAAACATTTTCGCCATTGAATGAATTAAAGGGCGAATGTGACGTCACAAGTTTTAATGCCCATAAAAGTTCAGCTTTAAATTATTGTACTTGAAATAAAAAGTTCGAAATCGGATTATTTTTGGACATCAATCATCTTCTGTATTCCTTTTAGAGACAAAGTCCAATATCAATTATAACTTGCTTGAATTGGTATTTTATAAATTTAATGAATTTTGTTAATGAATTTTATACATTTTTCTTTTTTGGCATGAATATATGTGCCTATTTTCAATAATACTTAAGCTTATTACTTCTCACAAAGTAAGCAGTAAACGGATTTTGAGGAACTTCTCTAATTCATTTAGCAAAGTCAGGATTCATATTTTTATCGGTGCAATCTGTATTAAATATAGATTTTGAGCAGCTCATTGTTTAAAAAAATTCCCTAATCATCACTGAATAAGCTCACAATTTCTTAAATAATAATCAAACCATTCAATGAACTCACGTGTGAGTGACTAAACACCACCGCGATGCTTCCGCAGATTGAATGTTATTCCCGCGAAAGTAATTTATTCCACATTTATAGCAGTCTCGCGCATCCTCATTAGTTGCAATCCGAGAATCTCATGGATAGAAAACAACTATCACTGAAATCGAAACTAAACTAATCTATATGAAAAAAAAAAAAAAAAAAAAGTAGAAAAGAGGTGAGTTTCGGCAATTACACAAATGTTAAATGTTTAGTGCTATTGCCATATTGTAATGTTCAGAGATTGGCATTTTCAGATTTAAAAAAAAAAAAAAAAAAGAATTAAGGAACTTAAAATTCCCTGTATTTTTCTCATTTTTATGAAAATTTTTCAATTTCCCTGTTTTTTTTTTAGATTTTAAATTTTTTTTGTATTTTCCTGGTGCTATAGCAAGCTGGTAAGACATTAATTCCCACTTTCAAAGCTCCCATATACAAACATAAAATGGCTTATTTTGTCAATTTGAATGAAAATATAACACACATATCAGGTGAAATATCTATCAGGAAAAGACATAATGATTGTTGTATGCCCTTTCAAGAATTTTGATTAAAGGGAAGAAGATGAAGAGTTAAACGTAATTAGGCCCTATATTCTTATCGCTCTTCTATCAAATGATAAAAGACCGTTAGAAGTTTGGCAAGCTAAATAAGCTGGCGAAATGTAAACTCAACTGATTAATTCTGTTAAAAAGGGTGGTAAGTAAAACTGTTGTACATAAAGTTTGTTCCATATTATGGTGACATTAAGTAGAAAGATCACAGATACTATGCTTACATCTTCCTTATGTATATAAATTCATTTGAAGTTTAAGATACAGGATTGTCACTCAAATATAGAAAAAACAATTCCCTTATGCATATGCAGTAGAAGAGAACACACACAAATTACACACCACACAATTTTGATAAAATACCAATAGCTCTCCACCAGTTTTTATTAGTGGAAAAAGCAAAAGGATGTAAACATTCCACATTACTTGAAATAATAGTACATTAAATGAATATTTATATTTACATTCAGAAAACTTTTTTGTTTACTAATGTCCAGATTTTAGCACATGTTAAGGGGGGGGGGGATGAGGTGAAGATGTTGATCACTTCCCCATGTTCTCTAATTTAAAGTCATATAAGACTAAGAAATTTGATGAAATAAAATACAAAATAATATTCTAGCTATCATGATACAAATAATTTAATAATTACTTAACAACAACAACAACAACAAAAAAAAAAAAACATTACAAAGAGTTTTTTTTTTTTTTTAATTTGGTAATTTATACATTTTAGCATTAAATTAAGTTTCAGCATTATTTAAGCTTTTAGATTAATTCGTAACCAGTTTCAATTTTTGGAATAATTTTGCTTGCAAAGTTGCTTTCAGTTTATTGCACTCTCTACCCCTTCCTTAACTTTCTTTCTTTCTTTTTTAAAGCATCATAATATTTCACATACACAATTTTTGCATATTGTAGCAAATCTCTTGAAATTGGAGCATTTAAGACCCCTTCATGAAAATTTAGAGTATAATACATAGTTTTTAAACCAATTAAGTATTCCAACAAGCATATCCTAGTTGTAAATTTATTTTCCACAACTATATTGCCATGAGACAATAGAAGAATTGTATTTACTATTTCCCAAAAATCATGAAATGTTTTGGATTAGAATAGGAATAATCTAAACAGGTTTCTTCATTAAATGAATCAAGCAGTTGTTTGTATTTGCTTTTTAGTTTCTTTTGGAAAATTTCAAACTGAATTTTTGCACATTCCCTACATATGTTGAAAATTTGTGCTTTTTAATAAAGAAGTTAAAGCAAGTCAAACATTCACTTTACACATAATATTGCATTGTCTCTTAATAAACATGGATTTAAACAAGACACAGCTTTTAAAATAGAAAATTTTTTAGGCATGCATTCTGCTTTTTTTTTTTTTTTAATTCTGCTCTCCATCCCATATTGCAGTTTCTGTAGGTCCATCAGTGTTCAGGTAGCTGTAATCACTATAATAATATCAGTGTTTTTTCTCAATCTTGGATTGACCTATGCAGAGGAAAAGGGGATTGCATAAAAAAAGGATGAGCTTCAGCAGTTATTGGAGCTATGGTGACAATAATTTATTCTGGCAATGTTTAAAGAGATTTTTTTCAGATAGAAAAAATTAAAATATTTGTACTTTCTTGGCTTTTAATGAAAACTTCAAAATTCCCTGCATTTTCTGCTTTACACATGTTTTTTAAATTCCTTTTGTTTTCCTGGTGTCATAGCAATCCTGACATCGTATCATGCTTTATTTAAACCAAAAATGATTGTAAAACAATTAGAGTTGTCATTATTTTGCATATGAAAATTCTTAATATCAACACATTTCTTCAATTTGTCTAAAACCAAAAGTTTTGCAATAAGTTTCTTCTATAAAGTTTTCAATCTCGATGTTTTTATTTAAGAAAAAATTTCCTTTCAACTATGATATAGATATGGGATTGTATCATCGAAATATTAATTACCTCCCATAAATTCTGATAAAACTCTTGACTTTATAAAAATTCTGATAAAAAATTATTAATCCAATTTTTGAATATTTCAAACTGCTCATATTCTACTGAACTGCACATCACTGAAAAAGTTGCTAGATTATATAAAAATAGTTATAAATTTTTCTTGTAGTTGCTTGTAATTCACCAGAACAGAAAGAATTGTTTCATCTTATAAGAACAGGGATAAACATACTTCTTGAATATATAAACAAACCATGCTCCTGAAAAGAGGGGATTTGTCATTTCTCTAAGAATGAAGATATGCAAAGTTCCGATGTTCACATTTCAAATCTTGTAGCTGCTTTTCTGCCCCCCCCCCAGTATATTTTTTAGCACATTGTAAGAGTATATTAACTCGCTGATATCAGCATACCAATCTTTACTTGAAAACTAAATTTTGAAATGCTATTTATAGCTCTTAGGACTTTCAAGAACATAATTCATTCTTCATGATGCTGAATATTTCTAAACAAAAATTAACACCTTTTCCGTATCTCATGCCAAAATGAATACTTCCTCTTGCAGAATGCTGAAGATGTTTAGGCAGTGGTCAGTCATATCACTGACTCTCCAACTGACCCGAAGGCACGTGGATAAATAATACTGAATGACCAGACTGCTGCAACAGCAGCATAGGTGGGAACGGTGGTTGTGTCCTAAGGGCCATCACCGGTCATGGTACAATTCTTTCCTAAGTACATCCCGTCATCGATGAGAGGAGCCAGGCCTCAAGCTTTTTGCATACTCTCCAGGGTGGCAAGAACCAACTACCATGCCGGAAGCTTCTCATTCTCATTTCAAGGTGCCCACCCAGGCGGGATTTGGGCAGTGGTAAGAAAAATATGTCTGATAGGCAGTTTCAGATATATATTTCATTTTGAAATAAATTTAGATTTTAGTATAGGAAACTTGCTCTCTTTTCAATGTTCTCCATACAACATCAATTCGTATAGTATTTAGATTGCTCCTTCAACAGCAACAATATCTTTAAACAAATAAATAATATATTTTGATTAGAAAGGGATTCTATGTAATACTATTTCATTACGTCTGAATAAATTATTGACAACATGGAGATTGCAATTACCCACGCTTATTAATAATGCTGAAAATTCTATCAGAATTTCATCATTCAATAAGTCAAATTATTTACAGTCTACTAATCTACCATCCATCCAGACAGATAAAACCAATGATGATTTGTCAGCTTAGAAATTAGCATTGATGTAAAAAAATATTTTTCATGAAATTTCAATTTAAAAAAACTTATTTTACTTTTTAGCAGTCTAGAAGCCCACATATCAAGTTTGTTCCATTCCAAACTTAATAAATAACCACCATATGATATGAATTTCTCATAGTTTTCTCCATAAAAAATTATGCGAATTTTGAAACAATCATACAATAAATAAATCAGAACCTCTCTTTCCACACCTCTCAAACCTCTCTTCCCACACACAAATCTTTGCCCAGTCAGCTTGATGATGTTTTCCCAGATAAGAATATCAAATAACATATACAATTATGATATGTATTTTTTCTTTTTACATGTTAATTCATCTAAATAATGTTCTAGTATAATACTCACATGCCATTTCTTTTTAGTAACCTTTAACAAAAAGAAATGAATATTCACTAAACATATATGCTTCTGACAAAGCTACAAGAATTGAAATCAAAACTCATAAATATCCAATAAGAGACATAAGTATGAGGGGGGAGGGGGCTGTGAATCCTTGAATGGCTAGGGAAATAAATAAATAAAATGTGAATTTTAAAAAAATAAGCACTCTAGGCTGAGTCTTTTCTAATAGCAACTCCAATGCCTTTAAATTAAAATTGAGATAAAAGTTTATTTTTTACTCATCAAATTAATTATTTTGTGCACAGTGTGCTTTCATGGGTTCCAAGATAAATCATCAAGACCTGCATTTCTCTTGCTTGTTGGTTCACTTCTTATCCTGTTTTACATATTTTATTACTTTTTTTAAATTTTATTTTCATTGATCATTAGATTCACAGAGGAAGCAGGTAAAATTAGAGCATTCAGGTTCCAAAGTAAAAAAAATTCAATTAAAAAAATCAGGGGCAGCTACAGCCATAATAGACCTTTTAAAATCCAATTTTTCCATAGAATCAAAAAATTTACATAAATATCATTAGTGATGGAATGGCTCATTACAACTGTTGCCCCATAAAAAGTTTCACCATCCTGGCTGTTTTTTTTTTTTTTTAAATTCTGAAACTAAATTACATATTCCTTTACTTCATTTGTAAAGATTTGTTGAATGTTGTCAAACATTAGATAATATGCATTATGATCAAGCAGACAATAAATTTTTTTTAAAAAAATCCTTAATCTTCAAAACAATGACTAATAAAATTAAGTAAGAAAATTTGTTGGCCAACAGGAGAGCTTTTTGATAATCTTGCAGCCTGAGAATGTTTCTTTAAATAAGATTGCAATATCCTAATTCCGCTATATAAATAACACCTTTCAATCAATTTCAATACTGCATTCAAGCTTTGTAAAGACATAATGAGCTCCATAATAGTCTTATTTTCAGTTGCCCTTATTAACTTCGGTAATAATCTTATAACCCTTTCCTCTAAATACAAAGAGAGAAAATATAAGGAATCAGCAGATTCGAATAACACTTTTTTTATATTAAAGTTTTCAAGTCAAAACAAAGTCAGAAACTGGCTTTCTCTCCCCCCCCCACAAATAATGAAAGCATGATTTAATAATTTATCAAAGATCACCCCCTCCATCACCACCACCAAAGTGAAATAATTATCCAGATTAAAAGCTCAGTATATTAAAATTCAAGGACCGTGTGACCATAGGAATAATTAGCTGTTTAAGATCATTGGATGTAGGGAAGCGATATGCATGTACGTCAAAACATTTAAGAGGTTAATTTAAATAAATAAATTTTGCAAGAATTACAAATTTTAGAAGCATAAAATGTTATATAACAATGAAATTTTATGAGATGCAATTGGTCAGATTTCTATATGTTTCTTTGTTATTACAATATTTATAAACTAAGCATTTACTTAAATAATATTATATATAAACATGAATGTTACACAACCATGAATTGTAATAAATAAAATATTTGCATAAAATTACTAAAATAAAGAATTAATCTAAAAAAACACATTAAAACGTTGATTACGTTACTGCACTGAAAGGTAAAAACTAAAGTGGCCAGTTTATCAAGAGGGGACATATAAAAATTAAAACACCTAGATTTACAGAAGACAAAAAAGATTATGTGCATACCTGCTAATAATCCTTTAACCAATAAAGTTCAGCACATGCAATTTGAGCAATTAAAGATTCCTTCCATTTATGTAACAAATTGCAAATATCAAATTAAGATAAGAATAACTTAATTATAAAATTACTTTTGCGACAAAACTCTTGCATTGTCCCTGTGCGCAGTTAATTGGGCTTCGGCAGCCATTACCGCACTCCGACTTTGTTTGGCTAATGCTTCTAATTTGCTAAGAGTCAAGGATGAATACTCAGAAAACTGATCTCTTATGTTTTTTACCTGGAGGGAAAAAAAAAAGAACCATATAGTTAAGTTTGATAAACATGAAAAAATGTTACTGACGAAATAATCCTCTAGTGTTAAAATGAACTGAAAATATCAACTCCTCTTTTATTTGTATTTTACCAAATAGAGGAAGCAAATACACAGCATAATTTGTTTTAATAAATGGTTATTTTTTACAGTTCATTAACTTTTATAAACAAAATTAGTTTTATTAAAGAAACATCTAACATAAATAATACTTTTTCAATTTTATAAAACTGCCATTTTGCTATGTTTCTGAGCTTTTTATTCAGAGAATATATAACAAAGTTGCACTAACTTTTAAATCATTCTTTCAGAAATAAATACCCTTTCTGAGATATAAAATTTGCAAATTTCATCAATCTAATTTTTTTTAAAAGAAATAATTCAATAATAAGTATAAAATAATTTTCAATGATACATAAAATAATTCCTTAAGAAATAAACTCAAAATCATTCATACAATGAATTGACAATTATCTGATTAAAGAATTTAGTTTATTTGCTGCTCTTATTCTTTTGAAGTAGCATGTGACAAAATTTTAAAGATGATAAATTAGATATCAACACTCAATCTGTATGGTACAGGAAGCTTTCAACAAAACCAACAACTTAGCAAAAATATTAGTCCTGAATATTAAAATTAATACCTAGGACTAAAATTAATACCAGGACTTTAAAAAAAATGCCTTAAATTTTCAAAACATTCTTCAAAATAGGCATTTTAGCAATGAAAGTATTTAAATTAATTAGACTATGCTTATATAAATACAAATAATTTCCTACACAAGTTATGGATAATCCTTCCCAGGATAATCTTCTTCCTGGGAAGTGTTATTTTTTAATAAATGAATAATACAAATTTTGATCCTTAGGAAAGAAAGTTAGCTGACTTGTTTTGAAAATGCTGACTTTTTCAATGCAACTGGCTGCATTAATTTCTAAAGAGATGTAAAAAGGTATGTTTTTGAAAATCTAGAGTCATCATTCCAGAATAAGAGAAATATCTCAACAAGTACATAAAATCTTGAAGGTATAGTATGAAATGAATATTAAAAAATTAACAATAATAAAAATAATAATTGCTTCCTTACATTAAATTCTGAATACATTTCCTTTAATTTTTCTGCCAATGAATTAACTTGCTCTGCCAAATGCTTGCAAAATTCATCTTTAGTATATTCACTATTTTCAAGCTGCTTAATTTTTGTAAGTGTCTTATTTATTTTTCTAGTCAGATCATCTGTTTCTGCAGTACGGATTTTCTTTTCCATTTCTCTGATATCTTTGCTGAATTTATTCATATCAAATTTAGTTGGCTCTTCAGTTTTTGAAAATCTGAAAAAAAAAAAAAAAAAAAGAAAGAAAGAAAAAGTAAAATTTGCATTATATTTTATGTATCTCTTGAGTATCTTGTATGATAAAGAACAGATTGATTGTTATGTGATTACAGATAGATAGTATTTTGTTGAAATACAAATTCTTCGACTTTCATATACTTCATAATTTCATTGTAGGGGTTGGAGGGAGCGATTTAAAATTTGTAGGCATTTATAAAGCATTTCTTTTGGAAAAAAAAAAAAGATAAAAATTGACAATAAATTTATTAGTTTGATTCAATTTAATGATTTTAATCCTTCCTCTAAAAAATTTGTATAAAATTTTGTTTAGTAATTTCCAAAAGAAAGTCTTAAATTTATATTTTTGCTAATAATGTATTGGAAACTACTTAATAGATAATGAACAAAGATTCCACAATTCTCTTTAATATCAAATATTATTCTTGAACACATTCTTTTTATATTTATTATTAGAAAATTTAATTTTAATAAGTGATGACTCACCAATACAATTTTCTTTCTAAAGATTTATAAAAGAAATTCCACAAAGAGAATAACATTAGATACTATGAATTCACTTCAGATAATGAATAGATAAAATATATAAAATCAAATTATGATAATGTAATAAAATCGATAACAGAATGTAGAAGTTTAACACAAGATTTAAAAAATGTATATACCTAATTACTAGCATTATTTAAAAAAAATATTCTCTATTGCTATGAAAACCATTTTTTCTATAAATATATAATAACATCACTATTCTTTTTAACACTGAATTAATGCAAATAATCATCACAAATACCATTTAAAAAATGAATTGATAAATAAAAAAATGGAAAGAAAAAAATTATGAAGCATATTTACTTTTCACTGGAATGTAAGTTATCTCTTGATGAATGCAGATTTTTATGTAGGTCAGAATCAACCTGAATAATCTGAAATGGAATTTTATAATATGATTTTTTTTAAATATAAAAATAATACATAAAAATTATTAATAATAGAAATAGAAAGAACAAACACAGTTAAATTATATCATATTAATATTTCGCTTAAGGTGATAGCAGCATACACAAAATTATATTAAAATATCTAATTATTCACTAATATCTAATTATTCTCTAGTATTATGATCCAGCAACTAATTATTCTCAAAAAGAAAATTGTAAACACAATGTAAATTGATCAGAAAAGGTGAAATTTAAAGAAATTTCACACATAATATTTAATGTCATAATAATAAAAAATATAATAAAGAATTTCTTAAACATTTTTTTTCTCTGAGATTGTTTTTTCAGGAAAGAGATATTAATAATGACTAAATCAAGAAATAAATAAGGACACTGAGCTTAAATTAATGGAACAAACTTTTGATTTAAAATTTTTATTAGATAAATAAAATGAATGTTATAATCAAATTGATTTTCTTGAATACTCCTTGATTACAGATGAAAAAAATAAATAAAAGTCAGAAATTTCAATCAACTAAAATGAAATTATTCATACTAATTACAGTTTTGATATTAAGCAACATCTACAAAATTTTAAGATAAAAAAAAAACAATGATTTTTATAAAAGAGACTGAAATAAACATGATTTTAAAAAAGAATTTCCTATTTTACATATTCTGTTCTTTTAAACAAAGTACATTATAGTATACAAAAAAAGTGTAGCAAGATAGTATAATAAAATATATCAAAAATAAATTTAACATCCAAATTTACTAAAGAATAAGATTATTATCAAACTTATCATCAATAAAAAACAAAACAAAAAAAAACCTTACTTTGAAAAAAGAAAATGAATGCTTAAACTTTTTTTTTAGATAAATTAAGGTTACATAAACATATTAATATCATACAATATGAACTAATCAAATAAAAGTTGCAGAATAAATATAATGTACTTTTGAGGAAAAGTATATTCAAACATAATGAGTTTACTTTATTCATAAGTTCTATCAATTGCAAAAATTTCTTTAATGTAATTAAAATTTTTGTAATGTAACAAAACATTTCAGGTTTTAAAATTATATTCGATTTTTAAAAAAAAAGTAAATGATGAATATCAATATAATAAAAATATACTGTCTTAAGACACTAAGTTAAACAATGTAAACATTTTCTTAAATATGAAAATACAAATTAAATCAAAGAACAACTGCATTTGAAAATACTAAAACAATTACAAGAACACGGCTATTTTATTAATATTTAGAATACATATCAAAATATCAATCAAAACTTTTGAGCCAGGACTGAATATATGTAAAATAAATTCAATTTAGGAACAAAAAATAAATTATTTTCTCATTACTTAACTACAAATTTCATCTTAACTTTAATTTCCAAATTGATTGGTTCTCAAGATCTAATTTCTGTAAATTTTAACTCGTATAATATCACATGAAATCCTATGGTTAAATAAATACTTGCTCAGCTAAATTATGGTAAATTACCCTTTTGAAGGTATATAAGCTCTAAATACTTTTACAAGGCCTCTGAAAAAAAAAAAAAAAACTCTACTGTTCAAGTTTCTGGAAATGTTTTTAACAGAAGGATCTTTTAAAAGTTTTTAAAAAATGAATCTTATGAAGCAGATTAAAGCTATGACTTGATAAAGATTCTTCTCCTGTTTGAGTAAAGTTTTTTTTTTTAGTTGAGTTTAGCAAAAGTTTTATAAAAAATATGCATGCTATTGATGAAGAATTTCTAAAATATAAAGGTAATTAAAATTGCCAAAACAAAAATTTGTGCAGCTTGTGATTATGCTCATACAAACAGCCCAAAATATATCCATAAGAAGAAAAACTTTTTTTTAATTAAATCAATTTTAAACATGTTTAATTCATACTAAAAAAATTATTAGCAATTACTTAAAAAAAATTCACCAGGTTTTGTTTATAAATCAAGCACATATAACTTCCTATGTATTGTCCTATTGTTATTAACGATAGCTGCTATCATACAAATTCACAAACTACTGAAACCAATGCTTTTGAAGTCACATACTTTTTTGTTGCTATCTAACAAGAGAATTAATAAATTGATAAACACTTTCAATGCTACTGACGAGATATCTCGTCTTTCAAATACTTCCAATTACAGGTTTCTGTGGGCTAAAATTTGTCTGTTATTCCAGTTTAGATAGATTGAACATTCTAATACATATCTGAAGAATACCTTTTTTCATCTTTTTTTTTTGTGTGTGTAAGAAAATGTGAACAGCCAAAAGAATTGATATTTGTATTTTCATAGAGTTTTTATCTAATTCATCCTTAGCGATGAACATGTTAAAACAACTGATGCAATATAGTAGCAAGCAAACTAAACTTTAAAATATTAATTATCTTTAATAGTGCCTCTTATGTCATTCACTGAATGTACTTTAGCACTCATCATGAAAAATTAACAAAATTTCATTTTTAAGACCATAATTTTGCAATTAACTTTAAATACAGAAATCAAAAGCAGCTTTATAATGTAAGTATACAAATAAGCTAACAAATTAAAATGACCTATGGTTCTATACAGAATAGTTTTGTTCAGTGACAGTTGAATAAATTAAATACAAAAGAATACTTTATATATCTAGCAAAAATAAAAACAAAATGGAACACTGTATTAAATGTCAGTTTTTTTTTTTTATTAGCTTGAAGTTATTTTAACTATCAAAATTTAAAACAGGAAATTCAATTAGAATTAAATAAAATATTTTGATTTTTTCCCATTAAAATATATAAATATGGAATGTAAAAAAAAGGACATAAAAGTATAATGTGATTTTTATAAATGTAGGGGAAGCAGAAAAAAATCTTCCTTATTTTCTTAATCAAATATTGTAGTCATAGAATGAAATTATTTTTTTGTAAATCTGTGCATTATTATAATACAAAAGAAAAAAAATATATATTTAATACATTAAACAATCTTAATATGCATTGTAATCAAGAAAATATATTTATATCAAATAAACAGTGAAACATTAACATAGAAAGAGTTAATACATTAAACAATCTTAATATGCATTGTAATCAAGAAAATATATTTATATCAAATAAACAGTGAAACATTAACATAGAAAGAGCATAACAAAAATACCTGATCACGAGTTTCACTTGATAGGGTGGAACATTTCTGATTGATTCTTTCTGCAAATTTCAAAGACTGGCTTACATAAGAATTTGCCGACTTTAAATTTGCTTCCATTTTGCCAACTTCAGATATATACTTGGAAAGATTACTTTTTTCTTTAACACCAAACTTTTCAAAAGTCTTTTTGGGCCCAGTCAAGCAATCAAAAAATGTTGCTCGAGATAAGCTAATGCAAACTAGATCGGCTTCTGCTGTTGCCACAGCCAGTTCTTCAAAAGCACTTGCAAGCTCTTTTAGTTCTCTTTCTACATCCAAACCTCTAACTCTCACTTCTTCAGAAGTGACTGCTTTGGTAAGAGATTTCAATAAATTACTTACATCAAAACTTAAACGTGTACATTGGCGAACATAATTCTGGAGTTGAATCACTTCACTTTCACCAATATACACTTGTGAGCTTGCTTTAGATTTTGGCAGTTTTGCTGCTTCAACATAAACCTGAGAACTTTGAATAGTACTAAGAAGAGAGAGTATTTTATTTATTATTTTTGATAATAAAATAAGAGTTAAATGCAAATCTGTAGAGATTGAGCGAATATTATCAAATGGCTTATCAGTTCTATCTGAATTTCTAATATTGTCAGAGGTTACAAAATGTTTGCTAGTACTTGCAGATTGCTTCGAAGATGTTGCTTCATTTGTGTGATGATTTTCAGGAGAATCGAAATTTTTAATAGTATCAGAGCTTACAAAATATTTGCTAACATTTGTAGATTGCTTTGAAGATGTTGTTTTGTTTGTGTAATGAGTTTCAGGAGCAACATAATTCCCAACATTGTCAGATATTACAGAATATTTGCTAGCATTTGCAGATTGCTTTGAAGATGTTGTTTCATTTGGGTAATGATTTTCAGGAGAAGCACAATTTCTACTATTATCGGATGTTGCAAAATATTTGCTAGTATTTGCAGATTGCTTTGAAAATGTTGGTTCGTTTGAGTGATAACTTTCACGAAACCTAGACTGTGCCTGTTTAAACTTGGAGAGTTCATTTTCAGTGTCTTGCAATCTATGGAAAACAAAAATATTCTGAAGTGTTTTTACTAAAAAAATATTTCTAGATTATATTTTATTTTAGAAAACAAACAAAGCACTAATTAACCATTATTTAATGGGACTAAAAATTTTGTACATTATTTCATTGTCGAAATTATTAACCCTTTAAGTGCTCAGAGCTACCTATTATTATCTAAAGATCAATTAATAGTTTCACAAAACTACTTATTTTGTAATTTGTTGCTATCCCAGTAATTAAGCAGAATTGTTTTGGAATTCAATAAGTTGATAAAGGTTTACCTAGGACATCTCCACTTAAAATAGAAATGTCACTCTAAAGAAGACATAAAAAATAAATAAATAAATAACTGCTGTTTTATGGTTAGTACTGGTAAGCAAATCATGTAAGATTTCGTCAACATCTATACTACTGCAAATAATCTTAATTTTTATCAATTTTAAATAAAAGAGTAAACGAGTTTTTACAAAGCCTCTGTACTTGTTACAAAAATAAACAGTAAAATTAACTAAATATCTGATTTTGTATCTTAAGCAGCTTTTGTTAACATTAGAATATTTAATAAGAATTTCATTAAAGTTTAAAATCAAGAAGATTATTCAAAGGCATCAATTATAATTGTTATTTTTTTCTTAGATTTATTTATTGTGTATAAAAAATATTTACACATTCAAAATACTAAAAAAGAAAAACATGAACAAATAATAAACACATTAACATTTATTACTCGATTCATATGTTACTTTAGGTATTGAGGGCAAAATATCAAATAAATTTAATGTCATTTTATTTTTAACTGATATAATATTTAAAACCATTGCAAATGACAATTCTTAAAGCTTAATTTATAAACTAAGGAAAAATATACAAATGTCAGCTATCTTTCTAGAATTATTTAAAAAATTGCATGTTACTCACTTCTTTCGTAAAAAGGCAATCTCTTCTTCATTTTTCATTAATTTCTCTTTAGATTTCATAAGGGCTAACTTACAGTCTTCAAGAATAACATCTGATTTGATTTGTGAAACTTTGCTGTGTTCATCAAGCTGTGATTGCAATTTTTGGAGCTATTGAAAACAATTTTGAGTTTGTAGTAAAAGAAATAAAAAAAATAGAGTTTTAACACAATAAGCATAAATTATAAAGATTTTTCTGAATATAGATATTGATAGATTATTTTTCTAATTATTCTAAATATAGATATTGAAAAATAATAGGTATTATATTAATGCATATTTATGAGAAAGAAAAACCACACAGAGGATGATTTATGACAGAATGATGCAACAAAGGTAAGTGGCACTCCGTGCATATTATTATTTTTTATTTCATTTTGCATCAAGTAGTCATCAGTGACTTATAAATTATAAATGGCACTTATTAATGATAATTATAAATGGCACTCAGGTCAAATTAATCTTTTTGCCATCTTAGCAGTTTCTTTCACTTTTTTAAATAACATAAATGCAGTAATAACTTCCAATAGTGGATTTAGGTACTTTGTGACTAGGTATTGCATATCATGAGGCCCCTTTTTCAATAAACAGGATACTTATATTTCAAAACATTTTTAACATTTTAATGATTTAATTTAGATTAAGCTTTTTTATTTTATTCATTTCATGAAAATGAATTTGTCTGTATTCATCCATTTTGATTCCAGACTACCTGACAATGAGGTTTGAACATATTAACAATACATTCAGATTTTAAAAAAAATTCTAATAACACATGAATGTAATAAAACATATAATAATCTAAGGAATCTTGATGAAAAGTTAGTACCATTGTAATATTTTATAATCAACAATTTGGGTATTTTACAAATTTATTTATTAGAAGACAGAGTCAGATTATTTAGACAGCCATTTATTAGACCAGTCAGATTATTAGACAATTTTCTAATCAATGTACTTGTGGTCCTCCTGCCTGATAACTTCTATAGCTAGATCCAGAAGTATTTATAATCTCGATGCTGCACCATTACTATGCAATTGAACAGTTAATGAATCAGATAAGTAGCTTTGAATAAGATTTCTACATATGGATTACAATACATGTTTGAGTTACAAACACAAGAAATGATGCTATGTACATGAGCATACATCTATGTGCTAGCAAAATAAGAAATGAAATAATGAAAGAAGCAATTTCATTCCCCCCCCTGGACTTTTTAGAAGCAACATATATGCTTCCTTAGAAATGGTGGTAGTGGTGGGAGAATAAGAATTTCAAGTCATGCAAATGAATTAATTAAAAATCATTTTATTTTGAATTTCTTTTTATATTATATACATGGTATAAGGAGTCCAAAATAAAATAGGATTGTAAAAAACTTAGCTCGTCACAGAAATATGGTAACAAATATGAAATATTACATATAAACAAATGTAAACATTAGAAAATTTTATAATTATAGTTTGGTCATGAAAACAAATTAATCATATTCCTATATAAATTTACAGTATATGTATGATGGGTGAGTAACATTTTATATGATATACATAATCGTTATATATGTATAGTAGTTAACTTATAATCTAACTGATTTCAATATACAAAGGTCAGAAAATTTTTTTATATACTTGCTCCTTGAAAAGATCTTCTTTTGATTTTCTGACATTAGATGATGACGAACCTAAATGAAAATAGATCATATTAATACAGATGCATTTTGTTTCAATTAATAAATTTATAATCAGGAAGTGTAAAAAAGCCTACAAAATAAATAGAAAACATTTTTATTTATATGGCAAAGAATATCTTACAAACAAATACTATATAATCATCTTTTTTCCAACTCAAATTACTTTTTGCTTATAAAAACGAAATAAATAGTTAAAATTTTTTTCATTAATTATAGAATAATGAATAAATTCAACTTATTGGTTAGTTATTTATATGTGTCCAGATTATATTGTTAACTAGATCAATCAAATCCTCTCCAGGTTAAATTAAGAGTAGATATGCAAAGAAAAACATTACTCCAGAGATAAATACATTATATGTCTAAAAAGAGTTTAAAAAACAATCTAATAAGAACATTTCTTTGTTACAATTAACTAAAAAATTATTAAGGAGGTCTAATCTACAATAAATAAACTTTGGTAGAAAGAAATTTTAGTTTTATAATTAAGAATGAAGTGAAATGAATTTGTATTTTTTAAATTAAAATAATGTTTGATATAATATTAAATTAGAAATGTTCAATACTATGATTGAAAGATCTTTGATAATCTACACATGATTATTATATATTTTCCACAGGTGGAATACATTATTGAATTTGTATATTCGTTAATTAAAATTATTTCTGAAACTTTTTTCAACAGGACTTGCAATTCTTACCCAGCTTGTTTAACTCTAAGTAGTTATTGAGGACATAAATACAACTATATTTCTTTTTCAATAATAATAATAATAATAAAACAATAACATTCTTTCATTGACAAAATGAAAGCAAGATATATTTAAAGAATTTTCTTTCAGCATTTGCAACAATAAGATTAAATGAAGGAAAATGTTTGGCAGTCCTGAAATTATCCAAATGAACAAGTAAAATTCTGACATCTTAAAAGATAAGCCACTTTTCCAAAACTGCTCTGCATGGATCAATAACAAATTGTAATCTGGCAAAGCAACATCTTGTGAATACAGTGAGTAGATAAAACATATTTACAAAATTCTTCAAATTTTCTAGACTGGTTTTGTAGCATATGAGGAAGAACTGTCATGCTGTCTTTCAGCATATTATGAATGCTTTTGCTTCAATCTAAAATCAACATTTCATTCAAGTTCCAATTGTATTTGGTAAATAATTGTTAATACTTCTAATTGTTCATTTCAACAGTTTTAGTTTTCTTTGCTAACTATCAAGTAATTTTTATGTATTTATTTTTAAATTCACGAAAACAAATTGTATTCAATGAAGTATATTCATTATAAATTTCCAATAGTAAGTGATGTTATAGCCTATCATAAGTTGATGTCAAATTGATAAAACACAATGCTTTCCAGTTAATTTGCATACATGGAACAGTCTAATGACATCAATTTTCAAAAAAAAAAAAAAAAAAAAAAAGGCAGAATTATATTTATACACCTAATACTTTGCATTGTTTACACAAATCTGCCAGTACATAAGATTTAGTTATCACAATTTGTCTAACTCTATCAGAAAAATGACTGTTCTGTAAAGTAAATTATAAAGACATCAAACAGCCTTTATACTAACATTTTGAAAAAATTTATGGCATTGAAATTTTCTTTTAAATATATATATCAATAGAATACTAAGTAAAAAGACTGAAATGATGATATAATAGTAAAATTCAGTGAAGATATAACATTTACAAGTATATTAAGATACTCAATTATTAAAAATCAACACAATATGCAAATATGCATAAGGATGGAAATAGTAGCTTCTTATTGCTTGGTAAGTTACCTCCATTTAATAATTTCAAATCCTAATGAACTTATCTTTTAATAGACTTCCTCACCTCAAATCTACCTATAACTTTTCGCAAACATATACTTCTATATTCAATTTTTAAGAAGAAAAAGTTAATTTAAAGGCAGGAAATGAGATTCTTGTTCTATACATTTTATTTTAAAGCA
The DNA here is from genome assembly GCF_947563725.1 of Argiope bruennichi. Classification (NCBI taxonomy): domain Eukaryota; kingdom Metazoa; phylum Arthropoda; class Arachnida; order Araneae; family Araneidae; genus Argiope; species Argiope bruennichi. Next base: position 41,866,978 of record NC_079155.1, read on the forward strand.
ATATGTTTTAATAAAAAATTATTTGTTTCACATAAGGACTTAAAATATATCTTTTTTTAATCTTTATTTCACTAATGCATATATATATATATAAACAATACCAAGCAATAAAACTTATTGATTTAAATTTTGAAAAAATGAATTCATATAATTTTGTTTCTGATTACCTGGAGTTTTTGAATCATATCTTACACCAATTTCTACTTTAGGTTCTTGCAAAATGTAAATAATTTTATCACGTAGTTCTTGGTCTCTTGTAAGGCTTAACAAATGGCGAATGCTTTCATGAAGTTTCTCTTCGTTTTTCTGGAAAAGAAGTGCAAAAAGGTATCAATAATTTACAGTTGCTTTCACAACTTCTTTATCATCAATTCAAAGAGAAACTGGTAAGGAGAAATAAAATTTTGTATATTTTCAATAGCAACAGTCACAAACATGCAAGCTTTCCATCACCAAGAATTACAAATTCTGTTCAAAATGCAAAAATAACCTTGAAAAGTACATACTGCACTATTATTAGACCAATGCTTGAGTATGCTGCCCTGGTCTGGGCTATAACTTCAACTTCTATTAAACAACAATTGGATTCCGTGCAACATAGAGCCTCAAAGATTATAACTGGTGTTGTCTCCTCAACCAACAATAAAAAAGGAAGAACAGGAATGTGAACTACCCGCTTTAGAGAGTAGATACAACCTTGTCACCATCAAGTTCGCCAATAGACTTCGCTGCAATAATAATAATCATATCTCTACCAGACCTTTCAATGATTGGAAATGTTCAACCAGGCTTAAAAGATCCCCAACTCTCCAGCTAGATAAAGATATTAGAAGACTGACCCAACTGGAGCATTTACCCTTAAATTTCCTTCTGGAACCTCTCTTTCCAAGAACACCCCCGGAGACCACTAAGATAAATCTAAACTTGCTTCAACCCTACTATAAAAAAGAGGGCCCCATTATTCTCAGACAAAAGGGTCTTGAAACCATAGAAAAGCTCTCTCAGGAGAACCTTGCAGTTTCTTTTACTGATGGTTCACCAGATAAATCCCTCAATAGAGGTGGAGCAAGCATCCTCTTCTACATGGTGAAAAAGTCAATCTTAAAATTAACACAGATTTGATTGCCTCCAACTTCACCGGCAAACTTTTGGCAATCAAAAAAGTCTCAACTTTTTACCTGACAAATTATTAAGATATGGACCTTACTGAGGGGCTGGTTGTTTTCTGACACTACATTGGCCTTAGAGGCCATCAGAAAAGAAGACACCAAACAAACACCACCTCTACTATAAATGACTTTCTCGTCTCAACTTTTTACCTGACAAATTATTAAGATATGGACCTTACTGAGGGGCTGGTTGTTTTCTGACACTACATTGGCCTTAGAGGCCATCAGAAAAGAAGACACCAAACAAACACCACCTCTACTATAAATGACTTTCTCGATCAACTGCATTGCAAGAGGAAATATTGTGTGCTGCAATGGATATTTGCACATGTAAACATTGAGGGTAATGAGGGTGCAGATGCTTTGGTGAAAGAGGCACGAAATCTTGTCTAACCTAGTTCCACCATCTCACTTGCGGTCAGATGTACACATAAATGAGCCCTCTAGGAAGCCTTTAATCACTGACTTTGATTTCCCTAGAAATGTAACAACTACACTGGCTAAATAAAGAACAAATCACTATAAGGGAATGAAGATCCTTCCTGATGGGACAAGAACCTATATTTACTGTAAGAACTGCCTGAAAACTCAGCCTACACTGAGACACATCTTCAAGTGCCCATCTATTACAGCAGATGTCTTAAAGCTTGGCTGGTTACCACTGATGGATCCACTTCGGGAGATCCTTTACAGTCTTCAAGTACCGAAGCCTCCAGACCTTTGACAATATCTAAGACTTTCTTTCATCACTTTTTGCATTTCCATGGACACAACAACAACAAAATGCACAAATCACGAAAACATTTCATTATGGAAAATGTAATAGTAGAATAAATTTAATGTATTTAATACATGTATTTTGATGAATGATACATTTATAGAAAAGTTAGGTTTTGTAAAAACAACATTTATGTGTACCCATATTTTATTATATTAAGACAAAAGCATGCAAAATTTTCTTCAACAAGGTTTCTTTTCAATCCTTTTTTATATAGTAATTATTATATATTGAATAAAAATAATAAAATAGTTCATTTTTAATTTTAAAGTATTAAAGAAAAGATATACTTAATGAAGCCAATACAAGAGGTAAAAAAAAAAGAACTAAAAGAATTTTTTCGATTAATCAATAATAATATTATAACACAAGCCCATATTTCCTACAGTTAAACAATAAAAAATCAATCCTGTTTTATTAGAAAAGTATATGATTTATTTCAATTGTTTAATCTTTAGTATCATTAAACAACATTAAGACATGAATATGCAGTACCTATTAGATAATCTCCTGACTAAACTGCCTTCTAATTAGGTAGTAACCTATTCCCATTACATATTTATCACTAAAATTAGTTCTTTTGGGGCCAAGCAAACATGCCCATCACAAGTTATCAAGATACTAATTTGTACTATTTTCATTCTTTTATTTTTCTAAGGTCCTTGATGAATGTCTTTGGAAAGTCAGTCGTCTATTAGGAGAAGAGAGATACCAAAGTGCTCCACCAACAAACAAATATACACAATGAAATGAAAGTGTGGTCCAGTAGGATGAACAGTGATAGTTGCTATATATAAATGTTGGCAATATATAACTTTTCAATCAGAACAACAGAAATAAAAATATGTGCAGAAAAAAAAAGCAAGCTACATCGTAAATTTAGTGAAAAATCATCTATTTTATTATATAGTTGCCGTATTTGTCTGAGTTTAATTACTTCCAAACAATGAAAAAGCAGCAAAATTTCTTATTTTGTAAAGGAAATTTTAGAACTGCATGTTTCTCAATATAAGCTAATAGTATGATTTTTCATTACTTGAAATTTCAATTTTGTGCATAAGTTAAAATAATTTAAAAAAAAAAAAAAACCAGAAACTTATTCTTGCCATTATGATGTTGAAAATATTGTCAAGCAGGTAAAGTGGAGGGGATATTTTCCACTCAAGTCATGATAAAGTAAGATAGCAAACACTAATGACATCAGTTTTGACTTTCATAACTCTACTTGAAGTTAGCATTTTTTCCCCCTCCTTTTATCTGCTGTTTTGTACAACATCCTAGATGAATATATTCTAATTCTATTTCACTTTATTCTTTTTTGTTTGAAAGATAAATGGGTAGAGAAATTCCAATTCACTAATTTTAGATTATAGTAATTGTGTTAATAGGAAATTCTAACAATAGCATGGTTGCTTGGAATTTCTCTATAAATCCTCCATTCAATGCAACAAGCTAACAATAACAATTCTAATTCCAATAATAACAATTTCAAAAATAAAACAAATTTTCACTAAGACATTAATTTAATTTTAAAATAATTTTTTATAATACTTGAGCAAAATAAACTAAAAATAAATAGTGCTATACATTGGCAATATTTAGCAATTTATCATTTGTAACCAATAAACAAAAACATGCCAATACTTTTTGTGAGATTAGCAGACAAGTAATAAGATGACCACTATAGTTTATCTTTAGAAAAAATTCCAAAAAGTCTTGGTTTATGTATGAAGATATATGGTAGTTTAAAATATGGAAGTAATTTATAATGAAAAGCAAAATTACAATCAAATTTTTAAAAATAAAATTAAACAGTTTGATAGAAAATCAACGAACAAGACAAACTTTTAATCGTTCATTTTCAGCTGTAACATTCAGGAAGCGTTCCCTTTCTTCGAAGCAGCTCAATTGAAGATCAACAAGTGCTTTCTGAAGATCAGATATTTTTTCTCCTCGGCGTAAAACCTCTGCTTCCAATTCATGCTAAAATCATAAAAGTAATAATTAGAGAAAGAGTAGTAATAATTAGAGAAAGAGTTTCCAAAACCTGCACCAAATCCAGAACCTAATATATTTTTGTGTATGATTGCAATGCTTGGCACATTGCCGATTAATTATAGTTGCTGCAATGCCTAAAAGCATTTGATTGTTGTCTATGTATGAGAAAATAATCTAATTTAAAAAGATAAATTGTATTTTAAATACAATTAAAACAAAAAAATTTGAGCTATAAAATTAATAAAATTTAAAGTAAATTTTATTGCCTCTAAGGAAATTTAATCATTTTTTAAATTCTGCATTCAATTCATTTTTTATTAAAAAAATGCATTAAAAAATTTAACAGTTTTTAAAGATATATGCTAATTAAATGAAGCATATTAAGATAAAATATGTTCACACTAATATGAAATATTTGTGAAAAGAATTGTAATTCTAGAAAACAATCTAAAATACACAATGTGATATAAATATCAGAGCTGATGAAGAAAAACTCCTCAAAAAGTTTTTTTCTTTCTTCTTTTAGAATTTACTTTTCACATACATTAACAAAAGTAACCAATAGCAATAAGGGGGAGACTCTTAGCTGCACTCTAAGATTAACATGTCAGATTTGAATATGAGCAATTTCGTAAGAACGTAAAAGATAAAAGGTAAGTACTAATTCATCCATACCCTATCAGCAATTAATTCTCTTAAATGTCTATCCACTTTTTCTTTATATTTATCATCCTTCCTTTGCAATTCATCAAAATGTCTTCTATAAAATTCCAGCAAATCTCTTTCAGCAACACTTGCAAGGTTTTCATTTGATGAAGACGAAGAAGTCTTGCCACCTCCCATTTTCCTCATAAATGTCAACAGGAAATAAATTCTATAAAAATGTGCAAATATTATAAAATTTTCATAGTAATATTGAAAAAATATTAGCTCTGCAATTAACAACAAACTATACAAACAACAATGAATTAAATTTAGATTTGAAAATATGTTATCTTGTTAGTGTTTTCTCCATAATATGGTTGTGAAGAAATTTCATTAAATTAAAATTCAATAATTTTTTAACATTGATCTATATTGATTATTATGTCACATAAAAAAAGAAACAGCAGAGAAGTGAAATGAAAAAATAAGTCTTTTCCTTTACTTAAAGTATATAATTTAAAATATATAGGATTTTTCATTCAATTTTTTTACCATATCAACATATCAAAACTCTATACATGATTTAAAAAAAAAATTCAATTATTGATTGACTAAATTGAATTATGTAACAAATTTTGGAAAAAAAAACAAAGTATTTTGTAGTTTAATCAGGAAGTTGCTATTTCAATACTCTTGATAATATTTTTTTCACAATTCATGTATAGAGTTTTTGATAAGCTGCTTTTTTTTTTTTTTTTTTTCTTCTTCTTCTTTTGGCATATGCAATATCTCCAGTAACATAATTTTCTCTTCTTTGTTGCTCATCAAGAGAGCAGCATTCACTGAATATTTTCTCATGTTTTGGCCATAATTTCAATAAGGATCTAAGAGCGAAAAGTTCAAATCCTTCAAGAATTATCTTCTATTCCTGAACTTTTCATTTATCTGGAGGGATTTTTGTCATTTATAAAAAGAATCTTGATATCAGCAACATTTAACAGTGAAAACTTGTTAGCTTTATCTCAAGTATCATCATTTGAAGACTGATACTTTTTTTTTTCAATTTAATATCATTAAATATGCTTTCATTATATGAATTTCCTAATTTTTCATCAGAATCTTCATTAGTGAAACCTTGTTTAACATTTTTTAAGGCTTTCCATTTTTTTTATCATACATACAGAAGGAAAAAACTGTTTATAGAGTGATTTAAATACACTATGGTTCAAATGGAAAAATAAGTACACAAGAATGTGTCCAGGGTGTCAGAACACATCAAACAGTTTTGCAACTTACAAAAATTTTAGAATTTGCTTTTTTCGTGAGAAATGCATAAAACATGACCTTAGGGACAGTTACTGATAGACTTAACCACCTCAGATTATAAAAAAAGAATAATTACATATTTTTTTAAGCCTGAAATGTTGAAACAATAAGGTACATCTTCCTGAGTTAACTATGACACATAAAAAAATGTAGTTGTCTTCACATATGCTAATAAAAAGTTTATACACATTTCAGATACACTAAAATTCTTTGAAACAGAATATATATATTGCTATTCTGATACTTTTTTATATTAATATGAAATAGCATAAATCCACCAACATATTATTAATTATTTATACCTCATCAAAAATATTTTGGACAGTGTCATAAGTGATACAATTTTGTATTTTATAACATATCCATCATATGATAATTTAGAAATCTTAGATGTCTAACTTCAAAATGAAATTTTTATATAAAACTGTTATTTATATTATATCTGCAAATATGAGGAAATTAAATGTTAATTTGAAACAAAGTTCTTCATATTTTTTCAAAGTGAATGATATCTTAAACACAATAAGACCAGAAAAAAAGAGAGAGAAATTATTTAATTTATGGTTTTTTATAGTCAACAAACATACAATAAAAACATGATTATTGGTATTTATAGAAGTAGGATTATTGGTTATTAATTCTCAGCTTTTAATACATATACAGCATCTGGTAAGAAAATAGAAAAAAAGGATTTAGTTTGTTAAAAAATGGATTTTTAAGAACAAGTTTATCAATACCATTAAGAATGACAAAACTAAAACTTACCTTTTAGATAAAACAACTTATAAGATGTTATTGTAATATTCATACATTTAATTTTTGCGAGTTCGTTAATGCACATATTTCATGCAATATTATTTCACAAATTATGTTCAATTCAAAACTTTTGAAGTAAAATATTCTTTTCTTACACTTTACAAATTAAAATGACTATATTTAAAATAACATCTGACAGCTACTTTGTCTAAATTCCTGATTAGTAAAATCAAGTCAAAATTTTAATCAGTTGAGCAAACAAACAAAATAATCTAATGCCTTTAATTCATTCAAAAATTAAGAAAACATAACGATTAAACTAGAAATAAAATCTAAGAAGACACTGCATAATGCTATTTAAAATAATTCTTGGTTAAAACAGCACAAAATATCAAAGTAAGGAGTCAGCTACAATGATAATTATTAAATCAATGACATAATTTATGACGCAAAATTTATCTATATTAATTAAAAGGCTGATTTAAGGGGTTTGTTTACAAGCACATCATGTTTTCAAATTTACAAAAGTTGAGATGTTTTCGCGCCGTTACAAAGCAATAGCGCATATTATTTACTTTTATTTTTTAAAAAAATAAGAAAAATAATAATAAAATTTATTCCAAATCTATGATTAGAATTTGAATACTTATTGCAAATAAAATAAACTGCTGAAAGATATCGAAGTTTATTCATTCTATCATTACCCTCAAAAGAATATAGAGACTCTATGAAGATTCACTAGAAGCCCCACATGATATTATTACAAATTTCATTTTCTGCGTATCATGATCTTATCAAATCACAAATTCCATTTTTTGTGCATCATGATCTTATCATATCACAAATTTCACTTCACTAAATTTTAAACTAGGATTTTTTCGACTTTTTGTATGACTATAGAGATGTGATATCTTTGCACAATCAAATAAACGATGTGTAGTTAGATGACATGGGAGGTTGCTTTGATCATGCTGTGGTGACGTTTTTTTTAAAGAGTTATCAAAGCATTTATTAAAGAGTTATCAAAATCATATGATTCATTTTACAAATACGAATTTTAGATGGAGCTTTCCGGATCAAACTTAAATTTTCCAATTTTCTGAATGATCACATTTTCACTTTTCGGAAAACCTTGTTTTTCTAGATAATGAATTTATAATGTAACATTTATTACAGAAAATAAAAATAAAAATAAATAAAAATAAAAACACGCCATTAGAACCGAGAATCTAATCTGCCATAATTTTAAAATATTTTCATTTTCGACAGATCTGATTTTCTAAAAACATTCTGATTTTTTTGTCGCTTTTTTAATAATAATATCTTTTAGTGGAAGTTCCACTGAAAACTAACATCGATAACAGACAATTTTGATGATAAATTATAAGTTATTTTACTGATATCTGAATTTTTGTCTAAAATTGGTTAGACTTTTTTAAGTCTTGTTGGATTTATTAATAAGAATATTTTAAAACCATACTTGTAAAAGATAACTTTCTGATTCTTTTATAACTTTTGAAGTTGTAAAAGTTTGTTTATTGAGAATTTTTTAAAAACAGGTTTAATATCTTCGATATTTCAAATCTCAGTAAAAAAGAATTCGAAAAAGAAAATTATATGTAGATTTTTTTTTTTTTTTTTTTTTTTGTAAAATTACAACAAACATAGCGAGAGTTTTTGGAGTCTCGTAGATGCCTTTAAACAATTTTTTTCATAGAAGCGAAATTTTAAAGGCGAATAATGATATAAGAAAATACATTTTCCCTTAAATAATAAACACATTCGCACTTCGTTGCCCTATCTCATTTTCCTATTCAAAATTTAAAATCATTTAATTCTTATTAAAACAAGAATAATAGAGAGAAGAAAGAGTGCAATCCATTTTATAAAACTTGAAAAAAAATTATTGCATAATAACATTTTATAGATTCGAAGCGGTGTAAAAATATAACTTTATTATAGTGCTAAAAATTGAGTTGTATTTTATAAATGTTAAATCCATATTATATTTCGTTGAGTCTATATGCATGGTTTCTAATATTGTAGAGCAAAGTTTTCTATAATAATATGTACTCCACTGGATTAGCCAATTTTTGAGATGTTATAAAATTAAACCTTACTTCTTATTAGAAAAAAAATTGAAACTTATTTTCATAAATTTTTTGTGGACATTTTTTAACCTTTTGCATTCGTAAAGTAATTTTAAGATTAATTATTCATTTAGCAAAAGGACTTGTTTATTACTCCGAAAAAATAAATGTACATAATTTTTTTAAGTTGAGTTTTCCTGAAAAATTAATCAACGTCATCTGATCACTCTGCAGATATTTTTACTAAACAAAATTTAAAAAATAAATAAATGAAATGCCAAAATGATTGGCAGCCATGAATGGTGCCGAAAGGACACATACGAGTGCAAAAGGTTAAAAGATACTTGCTCTTTCTTCGCCTAAATTAACAACTCTTTTATTGATTAAGATTGGAGCTGGGAATTTTTAGTTTGCCAATTGTTGTCTTTCCTATTGGATTAACTAGACCTTAAAACAAAAACTTAAATTCTGAAAACAGAGTTTGCTTAAGAGTTTAGTTTGTAACGAAATTCATGAGACTTCACACTAAGTTTTGAATAATCTTTTAAATATTTTTTTCATCAATTTGAAAAAAAAAAATATTGAAAGGGAAAAGCGATTTTCGCGCGGAATAATGATCTTTTGTTGTAATAAATCATAGAAGTTAAATTCAAAATAAATAGCTTTGAAAGGTATGAGAAATAAACTAACCCACTTATAGTTTCACCCATTTATTGTGCGAGGTGCCCCCAGTGGGAATAGAATAAGGCACCTCAAATGGGAATGAGAAATAGCCACATACGTAAGTAGGCTCTCATTTCCATGATGTGTGCAATCATGGCTTGAGTTTGAGTAGCCTCTATTCCGATGGCGGATCGTGCTTTTTAAGTGACGGTTAGACGTATTTTTCGAGTCACTAATTACTTTGGCGGTCAAAATTAAATAATTAAAAAATGATATGAATTAAATTTCAAAAAGAAAATCGGTCTTACTTCGAGGCGAATGATTCACGAAAAACTTCAAAAAGTAGTGTTCCCGAACCTGAACCAAATTTCAATAATTTCATAAAAGTTTTATAGAATAAAAAAAAATTAAATTTTCAAATTTGCGCTTTTTAAAAAAATTTGCTTCTGAACTAATTTAGTTATCACTGCGCCCTATAGCTCATTTTTAGACCTTTTTAATTCCTACAACTTTTTTTATTTAAAATTTTTTCTGTCAGTTTAATGGTGTTTTATTTAAACAAAAAGAAAAACAACACTAATAAAGCTTTTATTCCTTTTAAATTCTTATATGGTAATATATTCAGGTTCAAACTGAGAGGCCTGTTTTGAATGGCTAATTAAGCCAATAAAATTGCTGTTACATACTTTTTCCAGAAAAAAAGAGCAGTGCTGGAGGTCTATTGTTGTATTATGTATAATGAAATATTGAACATTTTATTAAATAATAATATATAATGTTATACCATTTCTAATAATATTTTTAGTTATGAAATTCTAAAATTTTCAAATTAGAGTATAAAAAAGAAAAAGAAAAAAAAAATGACTCTTACGCATGCACTTCTCGTGATAATTCTATCCATTGCTCTTATAATTTTTCTTGTCATATAGCTTTTTTTCTTCATTAAGAGGTTCAAAAAGTAATTTTCTGGGAATGTTTAATTTTCCAAATTTTTCATAAAACAAGAATAGGAATTTTTCGAAATGCCACAACCTAATTTCGTGCTAACAAAGATACAAGAAAATGATTAAAGTTAATAGAATGTTTTAATTGGCAAGTAAAAAAATTAACGCGAAAATTGATATCTTAAAGTACTGCGTTTTATAATTTTAATTGCCATTTTTATTTTATATATTTTTACATCTTTAAATTGGCAAATTGGATTTTCGTTTCTTTTGATTCTCTGATTCCCATCTGATTATATATTTTCTACGATATTTTTCAAGAGTTAAATCTATACAGGATGTTGCAAAACTAATAGTCCATACTATAAGGAGTGATAGAACTCGCCAAAGCAAACAACTTGCACCATACAATGTGGGTCGGAAAGCCGCGACAGGGCACTTGGTCTGAAGTAGATAAATCATCCGTTTTTCACAGAAACCATCATTAATTTCATTCGGTACAACACATTGACATTCCAGTTTTTTTTTTTTTTTCATTTCTCAGTGTCATGTAGAACAGTCATGTCTGAAAAGAGACCAAGCATTAAAGTAATTGGATTCCGCTCGTCAAAGGATGGGAACCTAAGTTCTCCGAGGGTATCTCAACATTCTTACAATTACCCTGAGCATAAGGGATGAGACAGCAGGTCCAGTTCTGCAGCTTCTCCCAAGCCTTAACACAATATGGACTTTTCGCAGTACAGCAGGAGACATACGCCGAGATGGCAAGTAAACATCAAAGAAAACAAGTCCCCCATACTGAATTCCCATCTATACCATCAAATGAAGCCCCAACTTTGACTGGCATTGACGAATTCCCCTCTATCATGGAAATCTTGGAAATACTGAAAGAGCTTAGCGAAATATTAAAAGAATTTCCCAAATTATTTGAAGCGGCCAAGCTAGAGAATAAAACAGAAAACAAAGAGGAAAAGAAACTGATAATTCTCAACACACTCATGGGTTAAGTAAACCCAACTACTAGTTCCAACCCATTGCAAATTCCTTAACTTCCGATTGGCTCTCATTTAACAATAGATTATCTAGCTCCCTCACCCGAAATCCTTTCTGCCTCACCCACTCCTACTCCACTGAAAACCTGCTTTTGATTGGCCGAGACAATTCTCTCTCTCTCCCTCCCTCATCTGTCTCAAGCAGCTCTGCCAGAGGATTTCCATTTTAACATTATCCATCCTACCATCACTCACTCAGTTCATGGAAATACAGCTAAAAGTCAAGTTTATTTTCCATTTTATCATCACTAAGCGGATAATCCTCTTCCGAGGACGGATGCCCCGATAAGCCCATCTTTGAAGTTGAAGTTGAAGTTGAAGCAGAGCCCATCATTCTGACTCTATTCCTCGCCATACATGCCGCATTATTTGAATTCGGAGAAGTCAGATATGCATTCATGTTCTGGAGTGCAAATGCTAACGCCAGAGGAGCAGTAAGGCTTTACCAGATGCGTTTTCCGAACTGGGCGCTACCCGATCAAACAACATTTCAACGTTTACACGGGCAAATCTCGGACACAGGTTCATTTCGTGGCGAAAGACAAGATACAGGTCGACCACGGACAACAAGAATGACAAATCCAGTAGAGACAATCCTGGAGGCAGTGGACAACCAGGATAAACGAAACACGCAATCAATAGCTCGGGAGGAAGGGGTTCCACCGTGGTATAGCGTGTGCTGCATGAGGAAAGGGTTACACCTTTACCATCTCCAGCGGGTCCAGGCCTCACAGACAAATGATTTTCCACAAAGTGTAACATTTGCACGTTGGTTCTTGCAACAGAGCATACTGCAGCCCCAGTTTGCAGCATATTCATGGATGAAGCCACATTCACGTGTGATGGCGTATTTAATATGCACAACAATCATGTATGGGCTGCAGTAAATCCACATGGTACACGTTCGAATGGTAGCCAACAAAGATTCTCCGTGAGTATGTGGGCAGGAATGATCCACGATCACTTAATTGGGTCGTATCTGTTACCAGACCACCTAGATGGACAAAAGTACCTCATCTTCTTCAGGCAGGTGTTCCCTGAATTACTGCAACATGTACCAGCAAATGTTCGAGGCATCATGTGGTTCCAGCACAACGGAGTACCAGCTTATTTTTCCAGGAGCGTACTAAACTACATGGATGCTGCCTTTCCGAACAGATGGATTGGCCGCTGGGGCGAGTCTCTTGGCCTCCCAGATCTCCAGATTTGTCGTACTTAGATTTTTTTTTCTCTGGGGACAGCTGAAAAGTGCCGTGTATTAGACGCCCATCGCGTCACCGGAGGACCTCGTCGCCCCAATTAGCGGTAAAGCTGCAGACGTCCGTGATATGGCAGGAATATTCCAACGTGTGCGGGATTCAATGCATCCCCTATGTGAACCCTTTATTGCAACTGCCGGCCGCTCATTTGAGAATTTGTTATAAATAAAGCTTCTTTGTCTTCATATTGTTGTTCTTGGTCTTTATTGCATTCCCCATTTCTACGAAGTAAGCACCCACTCGCGGCCCGACGTTTGCTTTCCGTCCAAACATTGTAGGGGTTAGTTGTTTGTTTTGGCGAGTTCTATCACCCCTTATAGTATGGACTATTAGTTTTGCAACACCCTGTAAATATATTTTTAAAATCCTGAATAAAGAAATTCCTGAAGAAAAGGAAATAAATAAACGAGTATTTGAGAAACTGAAAATTATTTTCAGTTGTAATTCCAGATTTAATATTTTTGGTTTTTCGTAGTGAATTACATCACTTCCAATCATATTAATTGAAAATACTTTAATAGCAAAGGGGGACAAGGGAATTTCATGCACCTAAAGGAATTTTGAAACATTAAATTTAATAATGATTTTTCATTATTCATTTACTAAAATTTGCATATTTTACTCAAATAAAGAACAACTTTTTTATAATAACAAAGAGTATCAAGTTTAAGGTGAATATTTTCACACACCTTGGACCCTATAACGTTTATGAGTTTTACCAGAGCAAACTGAGTGATTGAACTCATTACCATCTTTGTAATTTTCAGATCTAATATCTTTCAAGTATAGATTTGTAAAGCATTCAAAATAAACAAACGAAAAAAATATCCATTATGGCGTTATTTACACTTTCTCGTCATCCTTTTGCTTCTAATTGTTTCGTCCTTTTTTCTCTCAATACTTTAACAGGCTCTTGTAGCATTATTTTTTGATTTCGTCTACATTGTAGATCCGTTCTGTAATTAATTTATACTTTTGAAAAATTGGCTGTAAATTTCAAAGGAAATTTTGATTTCCTCTCAGTCAAACTCAACGATACATTTATGCTTACTGATTTTTTTAATGATATAGGGAGAATACTCTTATGAAATAATGTCAACCAATCCATATCGTTTATTTATCCTATTCATTGAAATCTATTTGAATTCGTTGAGTTGTGCAAAATTTTGCACCAGTTTTCGAATACCCCAAAAAATAACCTGCCTATCTTCAGAGTACCTTCAACTAGATTTTATTATTGGGAAACTAAGAAAATCCACTTCCTTAAAAGAAGGAAGAAAACCTGTAGTTCCTACTAAAATGATTTTCTGAAACATTACATTATAGAAATATCTTTCGTCTAAGATGGATTCTGGGATTCTAAAAGATCTCCGATAATCTCTGATTTTTCCACCTCCATTAAAACAGCTTCTATAGCTGCTTTTAAATGAGCATTGCTCCAAAAATCCTTATCTGCGAATAAAATGGAATCATCCATAAAATAAACATGATACCCATTAGGTAAAGGATTTTTGGTATGGGGTAATATAATACTCTTTTTACTATATAAAACCTTAATTAGACCAATACATACCTATGGCTTAGTGACCTGTACCCTGACCAAAGCTGGAGAAAACAAAATAGCCATTTTCGAAAGAAAAATTCCGAGAGTCATTCTTAATGGGATAGAAATCAACAATGTTTGGAGAAGAAGATATAACTTTGAGCTATATAAAATCTATATAGAGCCAGGTTCATAAAAAAATGATGAACTGGGCGGCTCATATATTTAGAATGGATGATGATTCCATATTTAAAAAAAATTCTTTTATATAAACCTCTAACAAGTAGGAAAAAGGATAGACCCAAAATGAGATGGATGGAGTCGGTGGGGAGAGACTTCCTGGCTAGCCAAGAAAGAAACTGGCGCACAAGTGCCAAAAATACAATGCGGTGGAACAGAATTCAAAGGAAGAGAAGGAAGGAAGATTCTGGGCTGTCTAGCCAAATATGATGAATATCATACTTTTATTTTGATATTGCCACGAAGATGTAAAGAACTACGCCGTTAGTTTAAACAAACGATTAGATTTATTAGAATGAAATAATTCACAACAGCACGAGACTGAGAACTTACCCATAACTGATGGGATTCAGCTTTTAGATACAAATAGAAAGTTCGAGAACAATCCCGTTTGAATATTTAAGTAAAATCTGGAATCTTCCGGAACTTAGATAAATAATAGATAACATTTCAAATAAAAGAATTTCATAAAAAAATCGTCGCTGGAAATCGAACTATGGACCACCAGCATAGAAATGCTTTGCTAACTGAGTTATTCTTATTGAAGAGGCGATATGCTCTCCAATAAGAATAACGCACAAGTTCTCGTATTGAACAGAATTATCTCACACAGAATTCATTCCTTGAACTGGTGTAGTTTCAATTCAAATTCACTAAATTGACTAAATAAATGACCCATTGTTTTTAAAAACTCTGGATCTTACAATATTTGGAGATAAAAGCATTTCATTGATTGCAATTATTTGAGGAGCTATAGACGAAGACATTTCTTTTTTTTTGAAATCTGTAGAAATGTAAACAGTTAAAAATAGCTTAAGAAATTGATGTTCGAATTTTGTTGTTTTCAAAAAAGATTCTTTTCTTCTTCCAGAAACAAACAAACAAAAATCTCTATTTTTTTCTTGTGATATCAATTTTTTTCAAATGTTTTCAAAATTTAATTGCACTAAAATACGAAGTATGTAAAATTTCAATATAAATTCCATTCTGAGCCAATATTAATATTTTTTTAATGCATTTTGGTTCGAATGAGCAATTATAAGGCAAAACTTGAAAATAAAAACTTTTCTTGTTTATTCTGGAATTCTTTCGTTTAGAAATGGACAGAAAAATCGTCTGAAAATCATTTAATTCTAATTAATTTATTTTTGCGTTGATAGAATATTCCAAAAACAAACTAAAATTTTTAGCTAAATGTTTTTTTTTCCTTCTTCGTTGTAAAAAGTTTAAAAGTAAAACAAATCCCATTAGGGGAAAACGCGGTATATTTCACGCAAAAGTTGTTTTCTAAAAACAAGTTAATCGAAAAGTTTATTTTAAAAACACCGATAAGAATAAATTGGTTCAAGATTTAAAAACTACTCTTTGAAGTATTGCCGATGAAGACAAACTCTAAGTATTTAAGAAATTAGACATTAAGAGGTTCTGCCTTAGATTTTGTGCATTTTTTTTTTCAGATAATTTATAAGTAAAGGTCTTTAAAGATTTCGGTAAACTTTTCAACGGAGCATTTTTGTTTGAATTTTTAGTGTAGTATTTTCGCTTCTCTAAATATAACTTTAATTTAATTAAGTAGCATAAGATATAATATGATATCTTTACAATACTATTCGATTTTCTGAATGCCGGAAAATATCTTAAGCCTTCTTGTGGAAACGTTTTATAAATTCTCTACTCATCGAATTTCAACTTAGAAATGAAATTTCCCTCATAAAAGTAAAATAAAATTTTTGATTATAAAAGAAACAAACTAAGTTATTCTAAAGTTTTTCAAATACTGTTAAATAAAGATATATTTTTCATATTTTAAGTTAATTGAATCGATTTTAATAATCTTTCAGTCACACTAAGAACATAACTAATTGCGTATATCTTACGTTGCCTTGAGCAATAATACAGCAAACAATGAATGTGATATGTGCAATAGATTCCAAATTTGAGGAGCAAAATTGATGCTTTTCAAGTAACATTGAATTGAAATAAATATAAGTTAATTTAATTCTATATTATATCATTGATTCCATGAATCCAAAATTTATTTTTACAGCGTAAAATGCTGACTTTCTTTAAAAGAAAAATGTCAGAACAATTCAATGTTCTGATTAAATTTTATTCGATTGAAAATTCAGCATTTCGAATTTAATATTTCCCTTTTTCAAAGTGCTTTGTGCCGAATTTGTTAGTCTTGGTCCAAACAGTCTTGTCTAGAATGCTAACACACACACACACACGCACACACACACACACACACACACACACACACACACACACACACACACACACACACGCACGCACACACACACACACACACACACACGCACACACACACACACACACACACACACACACACACACACACACACGTGCGCGCACATTGCATAAAAATATATACATACACAAAATGACACTATGGTAAAAGGCTTTTACCAACGTTAATACAATAAAATCTGAAATCATATAAAAAAAAGTTCAATAAAGGTATTGAGTTTATTCTAGTGCATGAACACAAATATTTAATTATATTATTGATCATAATTTTATATCATATTCTTTAATGACCATCTAGTTTTGAGAAATGTTGAAGTTTTTAATTTTTCAATCTATTTTAGGAATAAAAATCCTCTACACTAATTTTAACATCAATAAAACTCATTTACAATCATTTTTACATCATCTGCTATAATTTTCGTTTGCTGAATGAACTGAAATATTTCGAATGGCAGATTCTGTAGAAATCTGGAAGGAATGTTGCAAACGACTTTTGAAGAAAGAGATAAAAAAATTCCATTCCGAAAAAGTGGCACTTAAATAGAGATTTCTATTCGAAAAAGTTTTTAGAAAAAAGTTTCAGCACATTTGTGATGACGGATGTTTGTGATTTGGCAATTTTAGAGCATTTGTATCTAAAACTTCAAAACTTCCACATCAGGTTGAAAACTAGGAAGAAAAGTTCTTTTCGAATCTTCAAAGAATTCTTAAAGCACAAACAAGAGCCGAAGGAAGGAAGACGGAACTTTAAATTCAAGAAGGTATTTGATTGCTCGAAGAAGATTTAAAACTTGCTGACTGGAAATGTCATTTATCAGGGATATTTTTAAGAAAAGATATATGTTTATTCTTTTCAGAAATGTATTTTAAATCCTTATTCGATTGTTTGGAAATGGAGCATTTATGATTCCAGTGGTATTTTATCAAATGAATTAATTTATTAAGTTTTAAAACATATAAATTATTCAAGTTTTCATTACATTTTTTCTTTTTTCTATACGAAGTATACAGAAAGTATAGTAATCGTCAAAATATTCGAATTCGAGATTTTAACAAATTTCCATATTTTTAGATCTCTATGAATTCAAAATCCGTTTATGGAAAATATCTGTATGTCTGTCTATGTCAAAATTAACTCCATAACGCTTTGAGCTGGACTCATGAAATTTGGTATTCGGTTTTTACAACGAATTTTGAAATACCTATCAAATTTTGAACAACATACGTTTGGAAAAAGTCTGTCTGGTTAGCTGTTCGAATATAAGATAACTACATGATAACTACAAAACGAAGAAATCTATATGGATAAAATACTGTGCACAAATTTAACATCTATACTGTAGACACCTATGAAATTTTGAGCCAAATCCAATCCAACAAATTCTTGATTGTCTGTTGGTTCGTACTTTCAGAAACATATATAGTCGATAATTCAAAAACACAATGATTTAAGTATATGAAATTTGGTATGTGATTTTTTGACCACAAAAGTGCAACTTTATATCAAACTTGTGTTTCACTCAGTTGAAAAAAAAGTCTAAAATATAAATTCGATTTTCCATATTATTAATGGCAAGATAGGAATTAATCGCCAAAAAAGTTGGCCAAGAATCACACAATAGATTCAGTAAAAATGCTAAATTCAAGCCAAAGGTTAATATTTTGAAAATATTGTACGCCAGTGCCATGCAAGTCGTTCTCCGGTACAACACCTTTTTTAGAGAGTATGCCAGAAAGTTTTGTTGGGATCACTCCCACTGGTTATAACAAATTTCCCAGTAAAATATTCAGACACTCAAAATTTCATATGCATAAACTTTGAATAACATAAATAAATATAAAAATATACGGCTGTATATGTATCTGTTGCTTCCTAGCTTCTGCTTAAAAGCAGGGCAGAATGAAAACAAATTTTGCACCTCGATTTTTATTTTAAAAAATTTAAAAGAAAACATAATTTAAAATATAAATAACTATTTAACAAAACTGCAAAGCAAAAAGTAATCAGTTAAGCATTTCAAATAAACTGACAGAATCACGGATATGAGATTTAAAGTAAAAATTGTATGAAACATTGAAACAACTTGAAATTTCTACTAATAATTAATTTTTTTCGGTAAATAATGCCAACTATGTTTCTTCCCTAATTTTGATATACTTAGTTAAGTTACTTTTATTAATATATTATATTCTTTAATGAATATTGGGTTTTGAGAAATATTGAGGATTTTAATTATTCATTGTACTTTAGGAATCACAATCATTTTAACATCATCCGCTAAAATTTTCGTTTGCTGAATGATCTGAAATATTTCAAACGGCCGATTCTGTAAATCTTGGTGGAATGTTGCAAACGACTTTTGAAGAAAAAGATAAAAAATTGCGCTTCCATTCCGAGAAAATGGCACTTAAACAGAGATTTCAATACTAAAAAGTTTTTAGAAAAAAAAAGTCACAACGAATTTGTGATGATGAATGTTTATGATTTTGCAATTTTAGAGCATTTGTAACTAAAGCTTGGAAATTTCGACATCAGGATGAAAACTAGGGGAAAAAAAAGTTATTTTTTGATTTGGAATCTCCAAAAATTTTTTAAGGCACATACAAGTGACGGTGGAAGAAAGACGGAGCTTCCAATTCAAGAAGACATTTGAATGTTCAAAGAAGATTTGAAACTTGTTGACTTTGCAGGAAATGTCATTTGTTAGGTATATTTTTAAGTAAAGATATAAGTTTATTCTGTTCAGAAATGCATTTTAAACTCTTATTTGATTGCTCGGAGATCGAGCTTTTATGATTCCAGGGGAATTTTATCAAATGAATTAATTTAATGAATTTTAGAATAGCGCAAATTATTCAAGTTTTCATTACATTTTTACTTTTTTGTATGTGAAGTTTACAGAAAGTATAGTATTCGTCAAAAAAATTCGAATTCGATATTTTGACGAATCTTCACTTTTTAGATCTTCCCGAGTTCGAAAATCCATTTTTGGAAAATGTCTGTCTATCTATTTGTGACAGAACTAACTCAAAAATGCTTTGAGATAGACGGATGAAATTTGGTATACAATGTTTGCCTAAAATTTGTAGATTTCTATTACATTTTGAGCAATATTCTTTCAGAGGAAGTCTGTCTGTGTCGCTGTTCGAATGGAAGATAACATAGTAACTACAAAACGAAGAGGATGGCTAAAATTTTGTACCCAAATTTAACTTCTTAACTGTACCCAAATTTAACTTAACAATTGTAGACACCTAATAAATTCTGATTCCAATCCAACCATGGGTTGACTGTTTTTCGGCCTGTATTTTCCGAAGCATGTAAACGCGTTAGCTGAAAAACGTAAAGATTTATGTCTATCAAATTATGTATGGGATTTTTTTGTCTAAGTGTTTGTTTCAATTGATTACAAAAATTAGGTCTAAAATATGTATTTCTATATTATTAATTGTATGCCAGTAATGCTTGGCAAATAAGATCGCCACGGATCACAAATACTTTCAGTAAAAAATTCCCGCCTAAGACTAACATTTTGAAACCATTGTACCTATTGCAATGCAAGATGATCTTCAGTCTAACACCTTTCTTAGAGAGTATGTAAGAAAGTTTTGAAAAGACCACTCCAGCTTGTTTCATTTGCATAATCAAATAAGATCTATTCTTATAATATTCCCCCTTTTATTTGTGTTCAGTTTTTAACTTAATATTTTTATGACGAAAATATATTTTTTTTAATATTCGAATTGAATTTAAATACTATCTTTGATATTTAACTTATAAAAAATGATTATAATGATATTCAAATTTAGTTTAATCTCCTCAAATAATATTTTTCGGGTTGGGGTTCGTAATTTTGAGCCATAGATAGATGAGAGAGGGCAGGGTTGAAACAAAATAACGTTATCCTTACCATATCGGCTGAAGAAGTTTGATTTCCATGGACATGACTTGCTTCTTGATTCATTCTTTTGTGATCACTCATTCATTTGTGAAAACTAGTATCAAATTTAAAATACTCTTCACCTGTAGCCAACAAGTCAGCATAGATTCAAATCCTAAAAACGTGGTACTCATCAAGCCTTTTAGCGGAATCTTTCATCTTTTGTTCCTACGAGCATAATTTAAATCCATTGCAATGTCTTGATCTAGACTGATCAAATAACGAAGTAGAATTTCCAGACAATTCTTTATTTTACAGCCCTATATATATACAAAAGAACAACCTGTTCTAATCTTGGTTAAATAAATAGTTATTTACACCTGTAGTAGGAGATACAACAATCGAAGTCGAAGGTTTATCTTGAAACTGAGTTGGT
Source organism: Argiope bruennichi (assembly GCF_947563725.1). NCBI lineage: Eukaryota > Metazoa > Arthropoda > Arachnida > Araneae > Araneidae > Argiope > Argiope bruennichi. The sequence continues at coordinate 41,888,026 of NC_079155.1, forward strand.
TCTCGGACTTCGAACTCGTGGGCGTAGTCCAACAGTCTGCCTGCAATTCGTTTCTTCTCTTCTCCCTAAAAAAATCCCCGCACTTTATTTCGGCGACAATCTCCACCTCTTAATTTACGTTGGTCATTTCAGCTCTCTTTCGGCCAATCGGGATTCAGCAATATTCTCCCTCAGCGGTAAAGTCTCTTCACAATGAGAAACATTTAGCATCCAGATGTTTGAACACACCTTTCTCTTTGAAGGTACTATCAATACCTCTTGGACGAGTAATTCCACTTGTGGTCTTTTACTGTAGTTGCTAATGAACAAATGCGAGACCACCCAGGTGAAAAGATTCACCATCTGGCTATCTCGAGGAGTTTAGTAAGCAACAGCGACGGCAGAGCTGGCTGTAAATGTCTTATCAGTACTGGGAAACGGGGAATGTTACAATACTTTTGCACTCATGTAAATACGATAATTCAAAAATGTTATGACTTAATTAAATAAAATTTAATATGTGATATTGATACTATAATTGCAGTTTTATATCAAATTGTTGTATTAATCGGTCGAAAAAAATATGAAAGGATGATAAAATGAATAATCGATTTTCTTTATTATACTAAGAAGCATAAAACTCTCAATGTGAGATAAAAATCTGAGAACTAATGGCGTTCATGTCCTTGCCTCCAAGGTCCACAATTGTACGTGGTCTTGTGAGAAGGATCATTTTTTGTAAGAAAATAAACAATAAATATTTGGGGAGGAAAAAAAAATATTTTAAAAATGATTTAATATATCATTATATCATGTGCCAGCTTTTCGAGCAGCGATCAATGTCCTTTCTGAATCATTTGTTTCCTATTTCTAACAATATTTAGGATTGTCGAAATCACAATTTATTAATTTGAGCTTCATTATTTTCTGATAAAAGTTAGTGCAACACTATTTTGTTGTACTTTTTAAGTATTAATGGTGTAACTTTCGAGTTCGCAAAACATATATTGTGTGATAGAAAATTCAGAAAAAATGTAGAAATAATAAAAAACGATATCCAAGTTACTAAAGAATGGAAGTGAATAGAAAAATTTTAGACGATGACCTTTTATTTGGTATAATTTTTCTGTTATTCAATCGAAATTATGCATTTTGATTATTATTTTTGAAAATTTAAATTAGAACATCATTTAAAATATAAATATCCCTCATTTTAAGATAATTATTTAATAAAACAGTAATGCAAAGTGTAATCAATTATGTATTTCAAATTAACTGACAGAACCACGAATATGAAAGTTAAGGTAAAAATTGCATGAAAAATTGAAACTATATGTAATTTATTCTAATAATTAATATATTTTGGTAAATAATGCTAAACTTTGATATTAAGTTTTTAATTACCAAAAAAGGAATTATTTCATCTGAAACATATCAAAATGGCATCTATTTGTGGTTGCAGGAAACATGGCTATTACATAAAATTTAATTTTTATCTCTTTCTTATGAGCAGACGACTTTTCCTATCTAAGATTTTGATAATACTTTGCATTTTAAAATAAAACATCTTTATTAATAACGTCTTATAATTATAATTCACTTCTGAAATTTCAACTCAATTCAAAAGCGCTTTCAATTAAGAAATAGCTTAAGCTCTCGAATTCGCTAAAGGGATTCGCATGTGGAGAAATAACATATAAATAGAGAAAAATGGCATTTATAAAAAATGTCTTATTAATAAGGAAAATCCTAAATTGGCACGCTTCCAATCTCTCTCTCTCTCTCTCGCTTTCATTTCTCACTTTTCTAAACCTTTTCCCGCAGATTTTAATATATTAGTGATTATTCATTTTAATGTTTAAATGTGGTACTTCTTGCTTACTACCTATTATTAAAATGCCTTCTTTATTTCTCTTGATATAAATTGTTATTCATATATGGGTAATCATTTTTCATGAAAAAAAAAAAAAACATATTTAGGAGCACAATTTTAGAAAATCTCTCTTATATTAATTAGAACTTAGCATATTAAGCAAACAGATCTCTCTCACTTATTTTAAAATTCCAGAAATTTATATTGAACGCAAATATATTTAAGAAAAAGAAATCAAAAGATTTTAGAAAAAAATGTTTATCCTTTGTAGAACTTTACGAAGTCCCTACTTGCTCGAAAGAAAAAAATATCAAAAAGGGTAGTAAAGATAATAGTTAAGCATTTTGTCTATTTTTTATTTCCCTTCTTAAGTCACCTGTAGCAGAAGAAGAAAAATAAGCGAGACCATTAGGACTATCTAAAAATAATGCCAGATTAACAAGGATTGTACGAAAGGTCAAAACAACAATAGATTTCTTATGATAAAAGGTAAAATTTCTGGACTCATCTAGAATAAGGCCATAAAAAAATTTCAAAAAATGAATTTACAGGGAAAAAAATTCGCTTTTTATGGCTTATTCTTTTTTCCTTCCAAATTTAATACGTTATATTTTCATAATTTCTCTCCATCTATAATTTTGTTCAAATAAAATAAAATGTAATTGTGCATTTTAATTTAATTTATCATTAGTTAAAATTATTATCCATATAAACTTAATTATAAAGCAAGACAATTAATAAGATAATTAAATTAGTAATTTGGAGGTCAGAAACTTGTTTAGATCTATCAATATATATATATATATATATATATATATATATATATATATATATATATATATATATATATATATATATATATATTATTAATAAAAATATTTTGTGATACATACAGTATTCTAATATATTATTTTCTGCTAAAAACTGTTCTATGCCTTTGAAACTTTAAAACTGCAATTCATTTTTTAAGTTAAAATAAATTTCTCACTACTTATATTGAATATCTTGAGTTGAATACTGAGTAAAGAAAATTTATGACTCCTATTAAATAGTTTTACATAAAATTTTTCAGAAAAGATAAAGTAATTATTGTTTATGATGACTGTTCAACACTAACATTATTGGGAGAGCAAATTCTATACTGCATATTTTGAGACATAAGTTATTCTTGAAAAACATTACAGAAAAATTCTAATGCTTGTGCTTAATGCACATGCTCAGTTCACTCACAACAGCGCCATCTATTTCATGAAGACTTTAACTATCAATAACTCAGTTTTAGCCGTGATCCAAAGGATGCAAAGAACAAATAATATGTCCAGGCTCCTTAATAGTAAATTTTTTTTTGCCAATATGTAAAAATTAACATCAGTTTTTATTCTTTGAGAATGCAAGTCTATGTCATATGAATATGTTAAATGTAAATTATTTTAAAGGAGTCTCTGATATAATATGCTACATTTACACTAAATTTATCGTCACATTTTAAATAAAGTTGGGCATCGAATAGAAGCTAGTTCAATATTTCATATTAAATATATAAATGCTATTTTCCTTAATTCGAAATTCATAAAATTGTAGTGTGTTTCTACAGTGGATGCCTCTTGATGTGATCTTTGATAATGTTATCATTCACTTTATGCTATTTATATCCTCTGGTTCTTAAGCAATATATTCAGATATCACAAAAATATTCATTTTATATGATATTTTTGTGACATATCTCGGAATAATTTAATATTTACAGGTTTCAGATAGAAAACTGACCAATCCTTCATCTTCACCCAGACGGAAAGACTGGAGTTCAGGAATTTCATGCTACACTTGTAAAGAAACTGGGAGCCATTTTTCCCATAGAGCGGTCTGGATAGTTGTAGACGGACGTTTAGGCTGTCAGTTCTGGCTTGAAATCTGCATATCAGATATAAACCCCTGTTGCCTGTGATTCAATAATGAAAACAAAATGAGTAATAAAAAATCTGATTTGAATGACAAAGACAAAATTGAAATTCTCACCAATATAAAAGTTTACATAAAATGAGGCAATGTAAAACTGTGGCCATGCTGAAAATTTCATAATTTTTTTTTGTAAAATTCCGAAAAATCTTGAGTTTTCTGTGAGTAAAATCGAGCAATAAATGCTGATGATTCCGAGAGAGGCGAATGAGCCAAGTGGTTGCTAAGTTGAAATCTGGTGGGAAGCATAGTTCAGTATAAAAAAAAAAGCAATAAGAGTACGAACAAAAAGTGAAAATATTAGTTGTTATTTTTGAAATAAATCATATATAGCCTTAAATATAAGTTCTTTTTCTTCATTTTCTTTGATGTTATAAAAATCTAGTTAATTTTACCCATTTTGATTATTGTTATCAAACAGTTAATGTTATAAAAATTCTCAAGTTCTGAAGTTATTACATAATGCCACAACTAGGGATTGCAATACCTGTATACCGGGATACCGAATACCGATATTTTGAGCCATTTGTACAATTTCGTAATACCGGTATTCACAAGTTGAAATACCGGTTTTTCGGTATTTACTAGAAATTTTTAAAATTGTCTCCACTATATGTTCAGGTATCGCGAACATAGCAAAATAGTATACGTTTTTGTTTTTATGTCTCCCTAACGGACGAAATTAATTAGCCAATTAATGGCTTAAATCTAAATTAGAGAAACATGGATTAAGCCTGAAAGAAAATATTGTATCCATAACGACTGATGGGGCAACAATTATGAAAAAAGTTGGAAAGTTGATTGGTGCAAATCAGCAGTTGTGCTATGCACATGGAATTCAATTAGAAGTAATATATGTATTATACCAAAAAAATAAAGAACAGAAGAATCCAAATTACTGTGGATATAGAAATTTCGGATTCCAACTTTGAAAAGAGTAAGAGTGAGAGTGATATTGACAATGAAGATAAATACAATGTAATTCTTGAAGAAGATATTGCTAATGAGGATGAAATATTAACCTATCAAGAATTGCTTCCTATAATTTATAAAGTTCGAAAAATTGTTAAGATATTTAAACGTTCCCCTATAAAAAGGATATATTACTAAAATATATACTAACTAAAAATAAAACAGAATATATATTAATATTAAATTCTAAAACACGTTGGAACAGGTTACGTATAATGATGGAACGATTTTTGAAACTGAGAAATCCAATCGAAAAAGCAATAATCGACTTAAACCTGTAAATTAATTTTTCAGATAGTGAATTCGACTTAATATCCAGAACTATATCAGCTCTACTTTCAATAAAAATGACTATTGAGGCATTATGTCGGAGAGATTCTAATTTATTAACAGCTAATGCAACAACAAATTTCATGTTGCAGTCACTGAAAGAACAGTACACATCACTATCTGAAGAATTTTATATTACATTGAAAAATCGCACAGAAGATAGGCATACCGAAAAAGAAAATGTCTTATGGTATTTAATAATTATAATGATTTTAAAATGAAAAAGAAGGAAAAAAAATAAGCAATTCAAATCTCATTAAGTTAAGAGTAAATTTTCTTAAAATTTTTTACCCACAAACCTATCCACATTCAGAAGAATTCGGTTCAATTGTCGAAGATTATGATGTCACTATTGTCGATAGTGAAAAGGAATTGTCTCTTGAACAAAAATTAGAATTAGTGATAAATAAAAAAATTTCAACGAATCAAAATACAATACAGAAATCAGCTATATCCAAAACCACCCGACGAAAAATCGATTTATTTGAAGATAAGGGATTTAGAGGTAAATACTTGGAAAGAGTATATCGCGCATTGCTAACAGTACCACCAACTAGCAACAATTTACACTCTCTAACAAAACTGACAAATAAAACAAAGAAACACCTGTGTTTTATTTCTTTTTCTAAAATTTCTAATACCGGTATTAAAACTGGTATCCCGGTATTAAGATTCAAAAAAATACCGAATACCGGTATTGAAATTTTGGTCCGGTATTGCAATCCCTAGCCACATAACTTGACCAAACTATTAACATATTTGAGTAGTTTAAAATAAAACAGTATTATTATAAATATTACGTTTTCTTTCTATGTAGCTCGACAATTCTTTTTAATTCATGAAAGTGCAAGAAATTAGAAAATTCTATAGAAAAAAATACCTATGAAGATGCTAAAAATTATAAATAAAAATAAACGACATTTTGATAAATTATTGTTTTATTTCTTGTATAAAATAATTTTTTGAATTGATTAAAAAATATTTGTGGAATTAGAAATAAATAAATAAATAGAAATGAAGATTTTTAATTAATATTTGGAATCGTCTGAAAATAGACTTTATATATTAGAGCCATTACGTATATTCAGAATTAATATGTAAATTTGCATTATTATTATAACAATCTGATGAGCAATTTAAATTATAACGAATTTTTATTTTTCAAAGAATACTTTTACTAACATAGAGAATTTAAATTAAAAAGTGTGTTAAATTAGAGAATTTAAATTAAAAAGATTTACAATAAATGAAATTTCTTTTCTTTTAATAAATATTAATTTATTCTTCTATTGTCATGACTTGATTCTAAATGTCAAAAAAATACATTTTGATTCATTCTTATTATGTGCAGAAAGCATTGTTCTTCTACTTTCAAATCCTCCAAAATATTCAAGAGAATATGAAAACATTTAGGAGAATATTATTCTCTAACTCAGATTTGTTGAGCATGGAATTTTGCTATTTCGGGAATTATCGTCTGCTATTTCAACTCATTACTTCCTGAACGATACTCAGACGAATGCTATAAGATTGGCGGGAAATGCAACTCTTATTCGAATACCGATAGAATAATTGTTAATTATACTTCCTTTGTTCATGGCTATGCTTAATGAAAGTCTAAGATAATTCTTTTGAGATAGTTGATGAAGTTGTTTGGTTTGGTTTCTGGTATTCTTGTATTATTAATAATTCTGAAACTATTAATTTACATTTAATATTGAATTTTAATGTTGAGTCGTTCAACAAAAACAATTTCAGAACAATAATTTGACTTTGAAGTAATGTCAGAACAATAGACTATGTTCACGATTTTTATTTTTTAGGAATATTAGAGGAAAGAAATTTGGAAATCAGATTGAATAAAAATCACCTTAGCTTTCAAGATTAACTGTGTTTGTTTTTTGTTTATAAACTAATTAAAAATATCGACACTGTTCCAAATCTAAATATTCGGCCAGCATCTTCTCTGAATCAAAATATAATCGAATAATTTTTTCAGCAAAGGCTTATTGTACTGTTTAAAAATTCTGTCGTTAAAACATTCTTTAAATTTGTAAATTGTTATGAAAACGAGAAAAACATGGAGTATTCATTTTAATGTTTAAATGTGGTACTTCATGCTTACTACATATTATTAAAATGCCTCCATTATTTCTCTTGATATAAATTGTTTTTCATATATAGGTAATCATTTTTCATGAAAAAAAAATAAACATATTTAGGAGCACAGTTTTAGAAAAGCTTTAGATCGAAATTTATTATTTTAATGATTACTAGTCGTCTTTGGCGAACAGCTGGTTAGTCAGGAGTAATGCTTTCTAAAATGCTTATTTGAATATTTATACCTTGGTTTCTTGATAGATTCTTCAGAAAGATAGTTTTAAGCTTTAAACTTTGATAGTCATGTAACTAACTCATACCATTATAGAATTCGACAATTAGGAATTTTATAATTATAAATATAACTATAAAGAAATTCAGTACATTGTATTAAATATCTCTGTAATTTTCTGTCAGGTCCCTAATGATTGAAATTTGGATTTGAAATGGAAAAGATAAAATTTCAATAAATTCAAAAACTTTTTTGTTGAATCCAACTATATACAGTGGCTCAAAAAATTGAGAGTACACCTTACGTTTACTTGATAAATGCGACTTTCAATATAAATAACACATTAACGGAAAGTGCAAACTTGTTTTTATTTTTACACATAACAAATAGTTTAATTTAGAGTAAAAATAAAGAAAATTCAATAAAAAATTTCTAAATTGAAAATTTTCAGAAGCATCAATGGCATTGATGTCAGGGTACTGTGGTGGTGTGTGTAACTGTTGTTTACAATGAAAAAGGCATCATATTTTGACGTTACACGTAACTTCAAAACAGAATACACGTAACTTCAAAATATGGTGTCTTTTTCATTGTAAATAGCAGTTACACACCACCACCACAGTATCCCGACATCAATGCCATTGAATATTCGTGGGCCATACCCAAAAAAGTGGTTCAAAGACACAAAATTAGAAACAAAACCCATTTAAAACAAGTGGTGCAAGAAGAATTGGGTAAAATATCTTCAAATACCACCAAAAATGGGTCGAATCTGTACCATGACGTTTAGAGGCCATTATAAGAGCCAAAAGACATGCAATTTAATAGTGGCACTTTGTTTCTAAGCGTGATATTGCAAAAATTTCATTGGTGTATTCTCAATTTTTTGAGGCAAAATTCTGCGTATGTTTATTTAAAATGTTTCTGAAAATTTTCAATTTAGAAATTTTTAGTTGATTTTTCTTTATTTTTACTCTAAATTAAACCATTTGTTATGTGTAAAAATAAAATCATGTTTGCACTTCTCGGTAATGTGTTATTTATATTGAAAGTCGGATTTATGAAGTAAAAGTAAGGTGTACTCTCAATTTTTTGAGCCACTGTATATATTTTTAAATTTGACTAAGGAAAATCGAATCCTTCACCACAGAATTATTTGTTGATAATTTTTGCAATATTACAAAAAAATTATTCAATAAAAAATTAATTTATTATAAAATTTAGGTTTACTTTCAAATAAATTTATTTGCGGTAAATAATACTGCATTTTGTTTAAATTTAAATATGCTTCCGAAAACAATGACGAATTCGAAATTTTATATAATCCTTTGATTATATAATCATTTAATCGATATTTGAAGCTTAAAAGCATTTTGCTGAAGAAGCTATTAAGAGACATAAATATTGAATTGAAAATTTTAACTAGCAGCATTCCGGACGAACCAGTTGTCGCTAAAGGGGTTAAATTAAAATAATTGGCAAAATCAAAGAATCAGTTCCCCATCTCCAATTGGAAAGTATACATTAAATGCCAGACGTTTCTCACTTCTATTTCATCAAATTTTATTTCATTTGAAAGTTTATGACATCTAGATATCACATCAATGCCAGCCTGGACTCCACCATCGCCGTTGGAAGTGATCTAAAAAAAACGACTTCACTGTATATTCTCTATAGCAACCAAAAAAAAAGTTCAGTCAGTGTACCGATTTCCATTCTTTTTATCTAATTTGAAAATTAATGACGTTTAGATACGTCTTTAGTGATTATCTACTCTCTTCCGAGCTCCAATTTCAAGGGCTCTTGCAAATTAAAACTTTGAACACAAACCCAGCCTAAACTGTATCAATTTCGCCAATTTTACTGACGCTTGGCACCAATTTTATCGCCTCTTTAATTTAGCTAATCACTTTTTTTACCACCTTTTTTTTAGCTAAATCAGAACGCACCGTGGTTATTGTGTAAATATAATTTAAATTTCATTCATTTGATGTGATAAGACGTACTAGTTCATCAAATTCGGTTGATATGATTAAATTGATGCGATAAATAGGGCTTTCGGACAGCTGATCTCAAAAGGCGCATGCCAAATATACTAAAGCATTAATAATTCCAGAAGAAAGACTTTTAAAGTATCTTCGTAAATTCTAATAAATTCTAGCACTAATCAAAAATGGATAGAAACAGATTTTATTTTATAATGCGTTCACGCATTGGAAAATTTAAAATAAGAGTGTATTAAATTTTCGCAGAATGGACAAATATAAAAAGTTATTCGGGCAACCGACTATTATTTTATAAAAGAAATCATAACCAAAATAAAAGCTTAGCAGGAATATAAGAATTTTGTAAAGTTTATAGAAACATATAATAATAAAATGTCTTTTTTTTTCTGTTTTCCTACTAACATTCTAGTTTATTGAAAACTTAATATGTGTGACACATTCTTCCAGACTGCTGAAAAAAGAAAGCAGACTGACGACGGCTGAGCGATTAAAACAGCGATTGCAATTTATGATGCAACACCAAAGCTGAAGAGTTTTTTGATGGCCCCTTTTATATATGCGGAGAAGAGTTTTAAGAATTACTTAAGTCTTAAGTTATTTCTTTATGCTACTAGGCGAGACTCCCTATTACAGATACATCTACTCAAATTTTTATAGTTTTTGAAATAAAAAGATACACCCAAAAATGTTCTCAAAGTAATAATTGAACCTTATGTAGTTTTTATAAATTTTTAGAAGTTTATAGAAACTAAATTTCCGATTTTTCTTACGCGAGGATTACCGGTCTGGAAATAGAAGAGCTTTCTTTTTATTAGCAGTAAAGAAATGATTTTTAATTTTCTTAAATTTTTAAATTTTGATTCTTAACAAAATATAGACATGTAAGATCAGTGTTGGATACAATTTTACATTAATTTTGAGTTTAACAGTGTCGATGAGTTGTTACGAATGTCGAAATGTAGCTTATGTTTATTTTAAAATGGGCTGTAGTATGACCAGATTTCTCATTTGAATTTCATTGCTTTTTCTTTCTCGTGTACGTGGTACAGAGTAAATATAATAACGGTAGAAAAATTCGAACTCGAGATTTTGACAAATCTCTTCATTTTCGACCTCCTGAGTTCGAAAAACTCATTTTTGGAAAACTTGCAGTCTGTCGAATGTAACTCAAAAACCTTTTGATCTAGACCAATGAACTTTGGTATACGGTCTTGATAACGGATTTGCAGATTTCTATCAAATTTTGAGCAAAATCTGCTCAGAGGGAGATTGTCTGTCATTCTGTTGGAATATAATTTTACACGATAACTACAAAGAAAAAAAGAGCTAGATATATAAAATTCAATACATAGATTTAACATCTATAGTCTAGACACCTACCAAATTTTGAGCAAAAATTCAAAACGGAACTGATCGTCTGTCGGTATGTATTTTTAGAAGCATGTAAACGAGAATATTCGAAATTGGAATGATTTAATGTGGTTTATAATTGTGTGACTGCAAGTGTAATTCTGTGTCAAATTTTTATTTCAAATGGTTGGGAAAAACGCGTCTAAAATACAAATTTGATTTTTGTATACTGTTAACCGCTTGCCAGGCATTAAACACTAAAAAACTCGTCAAGGATGACACGATAGACTCAGTAAAAATTCTAAATTCACGCCAGAGGTTAATATTTCATTTTTATATTATTCGTATATTCATATTTCTCGTATACTTTTATTCAAAAGTATACGAGAAAGTTTTGGAAAGACCACTCTCACTTTTTTTTTTTGGCAGAACGTTGTATCTGCGTATAGACAATATTTTTCTTTTTCAAGTTTAGCTTTAGTTTCCCAAAACGTTTTTAATGTTTTTAGGTATACTAGTGCTTCAAATCCTTTCAAAACAGATCTGGGAAGTTGGAAAGACCTTACAAGGAGAGTTTATTTTATATGTAGTTGGAAAAAAAGAGTACCATACTACATAAGTTGGTAAAAAAATCCTAATTTTTTGAATAATATCTGTCTATTTGTTCAGTTTGTGTATGAATTATACAGTTTAAAATGAGATCTAGATAGACTGACGAGGATGTGTGGTTTTTACACGAAAACACTGATTTGCATTAGAAGAAATTCATATTTTTAGTGACTGTTGCAACAACTGCGCCAATTGGCGAAAAATGTGTGACAATTGTGGTAGAGCGACAGTTCAAGTTAGGAAAGCGAGATAAGAACGTGACCGACGTTGGATGTGAATGGCATCCGCTATTACGTATTCCAGAGGTATGATTCGCTTCGGTTACTTGTCAACGCTTATTTTAGTATTACGTGGCTGTGTTTTTGTTTGATAGTATATGTCAGTCTTGTCCATGTGTGCGCGGCAAGAATAAAAGTAGTTAAAAAATTTATGTCAATGGCATTTTTTCATGTTCCAAAAAAGTACACTATCTATTAGGAGGGACTGAAAAACAATCTTTTTCACAATTCTCTTTACTTCTTGTGCACAGGTAGCCATTCAGTAGCAACAGTTCAGTGACTTTTTTTTTTTCATTTTCTCTTATTTGAAGTATATAAAGAGAAATTATTGTAATCGTTAAAGTTTAGTTTAGTTATATTAACGCCCCGTTTCAGAGCAACGCTAGGGCTATTTTGCGACGGTCCTCGTCATTTTGAACCGCGGTCAGATAACGAGGATGACACCTGAGCTGGCACTCCCCTCTCCGCACCACACCAAACCAGCGCGAGAACGTTTGGTCCAGACGTTTAACGTGTACAGACCCGTTTACTCGACGGAATCGGGACTCGAACCTGAAACCCTCCGGTTCCGAAGCCGAAACATTTACATCGACATTTAAATCAAAGCGCTTTTGAATTATCATGTTTGTATGTTTCTGAAATTGATGGTTTTGTCCTTTGACAAGTGGGTACTTTTCCGTTAGACGGGCGCAAATTTCGCCAATTGTGAACCCAACGCGAATTTGGCGGAATTCTACATTATTTGGCGATTTTTGGCTTGGGTCCAGCAAATGGAAAAGTTCCGACTAAAGTGTCTACGCTATGGATGTTAAATCCGTCTACCGAATTTCTTCTATCTAGCTCTCGTCGTTTTGTAGTTATTGTGTCAACTTATATTCGAACAGCCAAATACACGGACTTCCTCTGAACTGATTTTACTCAAAATTTGATAGAAATTTCAAATTTTTGTAAAGATTGCATCAAATTTCAGTAGTCTAGCTCAAAGCGTTTTTGTGTTACCTTTGTCACAGACAGATGGACATTTTCCAAAAATGAGTTTTTCGAACTCAGGGCTGTATGAAACGTGCTGTTTCTTCAAAATCTTGAGTTTTAATTTTTTACGATTAGTATACTTTCTCTATACTACAAGGAAGTAAAAAATGATTTTTTTTTTTACTATTTTGTATAATTTATAAACAATATGAGAATTTATATGTACTTATTGCTATACAATTGATACTTTTCATCAATATTAATAAATGTTACACTTTTTAAAGTGCATTTATTTGACAAAATTTAAAATTTCTTATTGATCTTTATATAATTTATGAAAGAAGTGCTTTCAAAATACAGTTTTCCTCATTCAAAAAGAAAAATTTGATAAGCCTGTATTCAAATTCCTAGGATAACATATGAAATGATACAAGTTACAAAAGACAAACAAATTCTTCATAAACAAATTTCTCCATTCCGGCCTAGATTTCTATTTTAACTTCGGTAACTTATTTTGGCAATTTATTCTAATCACGATGTTGTCAAAACTTTGTTAAAAATTAACTAGGACTCACCGTTTAACCTGATCACAGATAAAATTATGAAGTAAGCAATGATAAATGAGTCTCTGCATATGAATCATAAGCATAAATTTCCATCTTTTTCACAGATAAAATTATGAAGTAAACAATGATAAATGAGTCTCTGCATATGAATCATAAGCATAAATTTCCATCTTTTTCACAGATAAAATTATGAAGTAAACAATGATAAATGAGTCTCTGCATATGAATCATAAGCATAAATTTCCATCTTTTTCACAGATAAAATTATGAAGTAAACAATGATAAATGAGTCTCTGCATATGAATCATAAGCATAAATTTCCATCTTTTTCACAGATAAAATTATGAAGTAAACAATGATAAATGAGTCTCTGCATATGAATCATAAGCATAAATTTCCATCTTACATGTCAGGTTATGCATAGGCGGATTCTATAAATAGAAAGAGATGAACTTTTGTTGAATTATGAACACTGAGATAACGAAAATAGAAATAAAGTAATGGAAGAAAGATAAGGATGGTTCTGATTTTTTTGACACTTAGATTACTACACATGCAGTTTTTACATTCTTGTATACATAGTATAGATAAAGTGTAGTAATTGTCGAAAAATTCGAACACGGAATTTTGATAAATTTCCTTGTTTTAGACCTCATTGAGTTAAAAAAAAATCTATTTGGAAATGTCCGTCTGTCTGTGACAAAGATAACGGAAAATCGATTTCAGTAGACTTAAAATTTGATATACGTCTTTATGCCAAAGTTGCAAGTTTCTATCAAATTTTGAGTAAAATCTCTTTAGAGGAAGTCCGTCTGTCTGGCTGTTTGAATACAACAAGTTAATTACAAAATGGAGAGCGCTAGATAGATAAAATTCAGTACATAGATTTAATGTATGTAGTATAGATGTTTACCAAATTTTGTGTCAAATCCATCCCCAGGTTAACTCTCTGTCAATCTGTTCCTTCAGAAATACGTAAACTCGATAATTCAAAAGTGCAGTGACTTAAGTATATCAAATTTGATATGGGAATTTCTGATTAGAAGTGAACTTTTATGTCACAGTTTTATTTCAAATTTGATTTTAGGATCTGTTAACGAATGCCAGGAATAAATCATCAAATAATTCGCCAAGAATGACACGACAGACTCAGATAAAATTACTAAATACACGCTAAAAATTAATATTTATTAATTATTGTATGCCATTGCCATGTTTGGTGTTGACAAGTGTATTAGAGAATATGCGAGAAAGTATTGGAAAGACCATTTCCACTTTTCTTTTTTAGGAAATCTACATATATAATGAAGAAGTTTCTCTTTTGATCGGATATTAGCAGCTTGTAAGAAATTGCAATGCCTGTATAAATTGACCTAAATATCCAGTTTTATATCACGGTTTACTTAAAATTTTTTCAATTAATTTTTTATTAAAAGTTTATCGAAAATTTTGAGAATCTTTTTTAGTGTGCACTTACTGGTCCAAAAAGTACTTTTTGCCAAAAGAAGTTGTAAATTCGGAGCCAAGAAATTACACTATAATTACACTTTATCATGACATTTAATGAAACATGAACGAAAAAACAATTTACATACAGTTTGACAAAATATTGTTTACATCTTGTCAAACTATATATAAATTACTTCATTAAAAATTATGTCCCAATTTTGTAATTTTGACATTAAAAATTAGGTCACTGTATGTAAATTGTGACAAACTGTATGTAATTTGACAAAGTAAAACCAATATTTTGTTTAAAAGAGGCAAGTTTATTGCGACCTTATCTCTAATTTTAAAAAAGTTTTCTGATTTTTACTTTATCTTATATGAAATTTATACAAACAGCGATCTCATTTCTAATTAAAAAGAAGTTTTCTGACTTTTACTTTCTTATATAGTAAGTATTTACACGTTTGCCGAAATTAAACTTCTCCAACTCATAAGGCTTGTGAATTGTTTTGAATGCTTTAAAATTTCATACAATTTCGGGGGCAGATATTTCAGACAATCCGCTGGTGATTTACGGATTAAAAAAATAGTCATTAGTTTCTCAGTAGATAGTTTTATAAATCGAACGAAATATGATTTGCATAAATAATGGGTCTAGGCAGCGAACAGGTTAGTCAAAAGTGTTATAAAAGTGGAAAAACCTTCATTATTTCATTAAAGCGCATATGTATAATGCCTATCTTAATAGACAAAGCTCTATTGCTGAAACTTTTTTACAAGAATAGACAGAACTTTGCTGCTGTGGTAAGAACATACCCTCGGCAGAAAAATGTAGCCGGAAACTACGGCACATCGAGTTCTAAGCAGTGTGATCGAAAAATTTGAAAGAATGGGGCAACTTCAGATTTTATTACATTGAGAACGACATATTGGGGAAAACGTTATTACGGTTGCCATTGAGGCAACAATTCAATCGCCACATAGTGTTGTCAGTATCCCTTTTAACACATTTCCGATATCTCCATGATATTCTACAATATTTTGAATGCCAAACAGAATTGCGAGAATATTGTAACAGTATTGGCCTTTCGTATTAACATTAAAAGAGTCTCATGCAGTTTATATTCATTTTTTTGGCAAGCGATGCGATGGATCTTGGGTTATTTTCCTTGCAAAATCCGCAGTTGTCTGATGGGGAGAGTGAAAATCGGCAAACACATCTTCTGAAGATCCTTTGCACGAATGATAGCCTTTTGTGCTTGGCAATGGAATATTCTGTGATTAGATGAAGCTCATCTCTATTTGAATAGTCAGTGAATACATGCAATTATAGCATTTGGGCAGTAAAAAACACACTTGCAATCCATCAAAAGTCCTGATATCTTGCGGAAATTACGGTATAATGTCGATTAAATGTGATGGTCGTCTATTTGGCAGTATTTATTTTGAATAGATGATTCAAACAGGGTTTGAAATCCTCGCTGTTATTAGACAAAGATACCAAGACATGCTGAAAACGTTTGTGATCCCAGAATAGTAACAGTGCAACTGCCTGTCTTTTTATACAAGTTAAAGCTCTTCCTCATATTCATTTTTGTGTTAAATTGTGGTTATGGCCATATTTCACCAATGAACAGGTGATCAATCGTCGTCAGTGAGATTACCGTGATCATTTCGACAACTTCAGCCTCTTTACTCTCCTGATCTCACCTTTTAAAACTTCTGGTTTTGGACATTCATAAAGAATCAGATATACTAAAAACAACTGGCAACATTGTCACATTACAAAGATAGAATTATTCGCAGGATTTATTGCGTTCTAGATTTCTTAAGCATGCCAGAAGAGGTACTTTTTTATATATATGAACTCTGCAATCTGAAAATTTGAAAATCGCCAAGTAACCCCGGGAAAGCCAGCCTCTTGACGATATCATAGAATTTAGATTATAATAAAGCTTGGTAATCTTGGCTTAATCAGAAAATCGCCAAGCAGATTTGGAGTCATAAATATAGACAAATACTCGAGAAAGCAGAGGGGAGAAAAATTTACTGGTATGAAATTTTACTTGCCTCCCTAAAGAAAAATAAATACCAATATATTTTTCAGATCAATAATTTCTTTTTCATCAATAATCCGATACTACATTTCAAATTTATTTTGAAATTTCAAAAGCGATCAATAATTTATTCTTATCTTTATTCTATACATCAGTAAACAAAATCCTGAAATTCTATATGTCTGGCGTTTTAAGTTCCTCGGTTTATTTATTTATTTATTTTTTTGCTGCAGAAAAGTTGCCTTTTGTGCAAGAGTAAAAGAAGTTTGATTAATGACGTTGAAACAAAATCGTTGGTTGATTGGTTGACTTTGCCAAGGAAATTTGTTGATAGCTATACTAAAAGAAAAATCTTTTATACTGGTAAACTCAGAAATTAATTATTCATTTGAAAAAATTCTTTTTTTCTTTTTTTGAAGAGGAAGGAAGTGTCAGATTTTAAATTTGATGCCTGTTTAGAGATGGATTAATATTTGAATTTTATACAGTATTAGATTTTGATGTGATGAATCAGTTAATTATCAGCAAATAAAATTCATTAGGTAATGAAGTCTTCAGTTAATTAATCTTCACACTGGGAAATTTGATGTATTTATTTTCTTAAAGCTGCATGGAAGAATTAAAAAAAAACATTTTTAGTTTCTTGTATATGCAATATAGAGAAAGTATAGTAATCGAAAAAAATAATTTAAACTCGAGATTTTGACAAATCGCCATGTCCTGAACTTGTCCATGAACCAACTTCGAACTTCCTGAGTTCGAAAAACACATTTTTGGAAAATGTTTTTCTGTCTGCTTGTGATGAAGATAACTCAAAATGTCTTTGTTCTAGATAGATGAAATTTGGTACTCAGTCTTTATACCAAATTTTTAAATTTCTATAAAATTCAGAGCAAAATTTGCTCAGAGGAAATCTGCCTGACTAGCTGTTTGAATATAATTTAACGCCATAACTACAAAACGAAGAGAGCTAGACGCATAAAATTCGAATAAACATCTTTAGACATTTTTCAAATTTTGAGAGAAATCGAACAAGGGATTGACCGTCTGTCTACCTGTACTCAAATACCTGTACGCAAAGACGCAATGAATAAATACATCAAATTTGGTATGGGATTTTGTGACTGCAATTGTAGTTCTTTGCCAGATTTTTATTTCAATCGCTGTGAAAAACGCGTGGGAAAAACAAATTGGATACTTGGATGTTATTAGCCGTATGACAAGGATTAATCGCCAAAAAACTCTGGCAAAGATCATATGATAGAGTCAGTAAAAATGTTAAATTAACCCCAAAGAAAATGAGAATTATGTGCTTGTAGAATATGTAATGAAAATCAGTTCTTTTGTATTATTAATCTCAAGCCATTGACGAACGATTTTAACGAAAAAGACTACTAGAATAAGATCTTTCGTCATTTTTTGATGATTAATCAATGGAATGAGGCAATTACAGAAGAATCAACAAACCAATATGCATTTTGAATGCCTTTTTTTTTTTATTAAATCCAAAATTTGATATTGCAATCATAAGATCCAGTACCAAAATCTAGCCATTGCTTTTATACCCTTGAGAAAATACATATCGACAGACGGTTAACCCCTGGACAGATATGATTTGAAATTTGATATGTACATAGATACATGCATTAGATATTAGACCTAGGCCTCTCTATTTTGTAGCTACCATGTTAACTTATATTTGACAGCCGGACAGGCATTTTTTAATGAATTTTATTCAAAATTTGAAAGACATTTACAATTTTGGTGTAAAGACCATATGCCAAAATTCATCCATCTAGCTCAAACCGATAACTGAAAAAATTATTTTCCTTATCAATAAATTTCTTCTTTTGTAATTCTAATTTTAATGTCGTCTGATTTCTGCTTTTCGATTAAACAGGAAATATTTAATACATAAATTAAATATTACCATAATTAATTAAATATCATCATAATTAATTAAATATTATCATAATTCCTTTTATAATTAATTTAGTGTTCTGCAAAATAAAACTTCATTCAGAAAAAAACAAAGCCATTTAGATTTTCCCTTGTATATGCGATATTTCTAAGGAAAAAATGCAATTTATTTTGGCATTAATGGTGTCTGAAATTTCAGTTGCGTAATCCTACCATCAGTGGAAACATTCATTTGCAATTGAAATATGGCATGTTATTTTTTCAACAAAAATTACTTATCTTCAATAAATTTAAAACCAAATGTGACAAAAGGACGAAGTATATTTTATTTTCTCGCATACACAACACACACACACACACACACACACACACACACACACACACACACACACACACACACACACACACACACACACACACACACACACACACACACACACACACACACACACACACACACACACACACACACACACACACACACACACACACACACGCACGCACGCACATTTTCGTTACTTTCTTTATTATTTATAGATATATTATTTTGATATACTTACTGTGTGTAGTGTGCTCGAAACAGATAAAGCTGGAGGAAAGATGGAAAGATGCCCTTCCTCATAATGAATCTAAATTTTTGTAATGCAAATTTTTATTACGAATTGGAAATATTGTAATTTCAGCATCTTTATTAATATATCAAATTTTTGGTTTTCTATAGAAATGAATTCTGTAAAGCGTTTGCATACATACAATCATTTTTAATACTATGACATTTTAAAACAGATTAAATGAAATAGAAAACAATTGCATTCATTTTCTTTAAATTTTTGAAACATCTTGTTTCAGCCGTTAACATTTCACGTTTATGTCAGTTTTATTGTTTTATTAAAATATTAGAAGAAAAAAAATTAAATTAAATTAAGAAATTGTGAATGATATAAATATAAAATAAACAGCGGAATGGTAGACATAAGTAATAAAGTAAAGTAATAAATGGTAATAAATAATAAAATAATAAATGGTAATAAAAATGTGAAAGTAATAAATGGTAATAAATAATAAAATAATAAATGGTAATAAAAATGTGAAAGTAATAAATGGTAATAAAATAACAAATGGTAATAAAAATGTGAAAGTAATAAATGGTAATAAAATAACAAATGGTAATAAAAATGTAGTTAATAAAAATGTGAAAGTAATAAATGGTAATAAGTAATAAATAGTAATAAAATAGTAAATGGTAATAAAAATGTGAAAGTAATAAATGGTAATAAAATAACAAATGGTAATAAAAATGTAGTTAATAAAAATGTGAAAGTAATAAATGGTAATAAGTAATAAATAGTAATAAAATAGTAAATGGTAATAAAAATGTAGTTAAAAAATGTGAAAATAATAAATTTTAGTAAAATAATAAATGGCAACAAAAATGTAGTTAATAAAAATGTAAAAGTAATAAATGGTAATAAAATGTAGTTAATGAAAATGTGAAAGTAATAAATGGTAATAAAATTATAAATGGTAATAAAAATGTAGTAAATAAAATAATAATAATAATAATAAATGTAGTAAATAATAAATGGCAACAAAAATGTAGTTAATAAAAATATTAAATAAATGGTAATAAAATGTAATAAATAAAATAATAATAATAATAAATGTAGTAAATAATAAATGGCAATAAGAATGCAGTTAATAAAAATGTGAAAGTAATAAATGGCAATAAAAAATAAATAATGAAAAAGATAATCAAATACTTATTAAAACTAAAAAGTGATATATTGAAAGAAAAAAGCAATTATTTAATTCAGTGATAAAAATATAAATAATGAGATAGGCCTCTAATAAATGATTTAAGAAAGATTTAAATAATTATTCTTATAAGAATAATTTAATACAATACTTTAGAAGGTTCATTTTATCACAATTAAACTATTCACTAAAGCAAAGAAATGAAATTAATAAATATGATTCTGGTGATATTCGTGTATGGATATAAAATCAATCTTACATCTTACAACATAATGAGAAGCATTGTAGTCTAAGGTGGAACTTTATCTTACCAATTTAGAAATAAAATAATTACATAATTAATCATTCAACTAAAACCAATCAAAATTAAGCAACATATTATTACTTAGATTGCTCTGTCATCAGTGGATAAGAAGAGTAAATATTATAAATTGTTAAATTTTGTAAACTTTACTTTGAATTTTAAGATGCGATAAAATTTTGGAAATCTCCTTGTATAATATTTAATTTGAATAAAATAATGACACAAATCTATATAGTTGAAGGAAATCAATCCTAATGCACTTAATAAAAATGTATTAAATTTTGGACTGCCTGTTTATGTAGAAATAATTAGCGAAATATACAATGCAATACACTTTTTCTCATTGTTAATCAAATTTGGTCTTTATTATACAGGGAATTCAATATAATCGTTGTACAACAGCTAATTTCTTAAATGTTTGAAACGCATTTCTTGTTGGAAAAACTGTTTAAATGAATAAAGCGTATTGTTTTCATTCAATGAAAGTACAGTTGAAAATATTACGAAGTCGAAATTTCTATACTGTTCTCTTGTCTTATTAAACGGATTTAGTAAAATAATTTTCACACATTAAGAAAAAATACAATTCAGATTTTCAGCGTTTAAAATTTATCTTGGTGTGAAGCTCTGCATTTTATTATTTTAAGCCAATCAACGGCAGCCTCAACAAGTACCGTATCTTAATTATCCATCATTTATAAGAAGTCTATTTAAGTGATTTAAAGTCTTCTAATATGACGACATTTAACACTTCATTAATTAGTCAGTCTACTTATATAAGCGGAGAACTTTTTGTCAACAATATTAATGTTATGAATAGTTTACTAAATAATACTATTAAAATGGAGTGACTATATTATAATTGTGTTTATAATTTTTCAGCAGTACATTTATTGATATACGCAGCAAAAAATGCAATCTTTTTTTCCATTTAAAGCATTTTTCCATTGGAAATGTGTGTCTACTGTTATCAGTTTATAAATTATTGGGTTAGTGGACGATTGGAGGAGACAACTTGTATAATTTAATACATACAAGAAAAACACCCCTGAATTACAATGCGGAAACACAAAACATAAAATAAAAAATAAAATATCATAAAAATAAAACAATTCTGGTTGCCTAAGTTGTTTTTTTTAAATCAAAAACTCTTAAGTCGTCCATAAAAATGTCTTTTCTTTCTCTCTAGAGAGCATTTATAACTTTTATTGTTTTAAAAACATTCATTTACTTGAATATCTGGTAAATGCACCAATAAAAACGTTTCTTCTTTTTGTAGAAGTTGCCAAAAAGCAATCTGGCATCTATACAGCCAGTTAAAGATGTGGAGTGATCTCACCCACTTTTAGGACCAGGGCATTTAAAGGTGAAAATTCAATTTGATTTGAGTGCTTCAAATAGATTAAAGAATTCTTCGACGAAAAAATTCAAGCTATTTTTCTATCAGCAAATCACGTACTCACACTATTAATTTGATTGGATGTTTTTTTTAATTTAAAAATCGGATTACATTAAAATTCTTCCTGAAATGCTGGCAATTCAATTCTACCCACGTCAAGATCAAAAAGCCACGTATTAGAATCAAATTAAAACTAATAAACGCTTGCGGGAAATTAACTGTAATTGTAGTTGTGGTAGCTGTTATGGTTTTTTGGTTCATTTTTGATATCAATGTTGTAAGCTCAATTTCAAAATTTTATCTTAATACATTATTGCCATATTAATTGGAGTATTTAAGGAATTTAAATTATCTCTTACATTCTTAATTTTTGTCGAAATTTTTTTTTCAAAATACAAAACAATTAGAAAAAACTCAGAAATAAAAGTATTTCGATAATTACGCATCCGAATAAGAGTTAATGGGTTGAAAAATATGAGCGTTTTCTTTGTGATTCGGGATGAATTTTTTGAAAAACATTCCAATATTGTTGTATTTTTGAATATTTGCATAAAAAAATATTTAAAAAAACATCTTGAAATCTATGAAATCAAAATTTACCAGTGAAGTGCCAAATATTTTTTCAAAAATTGGAAAAAAGGCATTTTTTTTCCAGTTTAACCAGCTTTTCACCTGAATTTCTGACGAATTATCATTTCGCTGTCTATTAAGGTATGTGACTACCTTTGGGGTCAATTTTTGAAAAAGGCGTTCAAAAATAGTTATATTTTTAAATATTTGCTTAAAAAAATGAAAAAAAAAAACATAAATTAAATCAAAATATACTAATTAAGCAGGAAAAGTGTTCTTTTTTAAATTTAAAAAACGATTTTTTTGGCTAAAAAGGGTATAAAGCAAAACGCTTCTAGTTTAGATGTTTAACAAATGATTTGCTTAACATTTTGTAGATAGTATAAGGAATATATTATTTAATTCTTGAGCTAAAAAATAAAATGTATTTCTATCCATTATTTAAATATTGGCTTTCGACTAATGAATAAGACTTAAATGATGAATATATTTAAATGAATAGAATACTTATTTTCTAGTTTAGGAACTGCAGAACGTATCGACAAACTATTATACCATATTTGAATAAAAAATATGTATTAGATTTTAATTTATGAAGTTTTTCGTATGAAAATTCTACTATATATATATATATATATAAAACGGTTTTATAAAGAAACCTGTTCATCAAAAATTCATAGTTTCACAATGACTATGTGTAATCGACTGTTGAACATAGTCACCTATCTTAAAAACGTATACAGACATCAAAAGCATTAATAAAATGTTTTCTTAGAGTTAATAATTTGGCTTTAAGTTTGTAAGATAACGTTTTGATTTATAAAAATTAGCTTTTGTTGATTTTTTGGCACCGGTTTTCTTAATTTAAAAACCGGCTTTCAAACGCGACAAATTTACTTTAAAAAAACCTATTTTTTAAAACAGTCAAACCCTAATTAAAATGGATTGTTAAAGATACAAATTTGAACATTTTGGAGGCCATTTGCCGTTCACATTTAATCGAAATTAAGGTCATTGAAGTTGTACTTGTGATTTATATAGTGTATGGAGAAAGAGAAATGGTTTTAAATATTGAATTAGATGTAGTTATTTTTCGTTTTTCAAAAATGGAAATTTTGACCTTAAGGACGGGCATTAATCAATCAACTCCTTTAGATGATGGGTGATTTAATAAATTTTTCTTCGTGAATATTTGCATAAAATCACCACAGAAAAATAACTGAAAACATGAAATAAAAAAATTAATGAATAAATTGAAAAAAAAAATTAAGGAATTATTTTCCAACTTTATTTTACTTTTAAAATATGGAAATAAATAACAAATTAAAGTATTCCGATATAAAAATAATAAATATAAAATTGATTTGAAAATAGCTATAAAGCAGTTTAAATCCTTTGACTTTTTTAAAAATGAATTACTTGATCAGATTTTATTGAGGTTCTTTTGATATTGGCATTCATCTTTTATTATTTGTACACATGAAACCTAGAGTTACTTTCATATTAAATATGCTTTTCTAATGTTATTAGATTACTTTATATTATTAATATATTAATTGATTTTACTTTAAAGTACTTAATTTTAATTCTAAGAAAATCTTCGAAAACGAAACTGGTTTGCGATTTTTTAATATTTATGAAAAGAATTGACTTACTTAACACTTAACATCAACCACACTTCCGTTTCTAGAGCTGATGTGGTCCCTTTCCAGTTGGTATAGATGTAGGTGGACTTTATTAAAAAAAGAGTTATACAGAAATCATTTGGAAACAAACTGACATGCAGTAATAGTATTCAAAAATCGAATTTGTGTTTTAGATATGTTTTTCTCCACAGACTGAAACAAAATTTGACATGAAACTGCATTTGTAGCCTCAAAATTCCATAACAAATTTAATATGTTTAAATCACAGCGTTTTTAAATTATCGCGTTTACATGTTTCTGAAAGTACAGACACGCAGACAGTCAATCCGTAGTTGGATTTGGCTCAAAATTTGACAGGCGTGTACAGTATAGATATTAACTCTCTGTACCGAATTTTAATTGTCTAGCTCTCTCCGTTTTGTAAATATTGTGCTAACTTAAATTCGTGCAGTCAGATTTACTCTGAACAGATTTGACTCAAAATTTGATAAAAATCTGCAAATTTGGTGTAAGGGCCTTATACCCAATTTCATCCATCTAGCGCAAACCGTTTTTGAGTTATTTTTGTCATAATCAGACAGACGGACATTTTCCAAAAATATTTTTCTCGAACTCAGAGACTTTTAAAATGTGGAGATTCGTCAAAATCTTGAGTTCGAATACTTTGAGGATTATTATATTTTCTTTATATTGCGTATACGAAAAAATAAAGTTCAATGAAATCTCGTACAATGATTTTAATAAAACTGCTTTATCTAGATTACAGTTGTTATATAGAATCATAAAAACATGAACATCTCAGTTATATTTTTGCTGTCAGTCAGTAAGTTTTAAATATTTTAATAATAATGACAATTAATTCTTAAAATAAGGAATTAAAAACTAAATAAATTTAGTAAGAGGTTTTAAAAGATATTTATTAAAAAGAATCAATATTCCACTTAAAAAGCCATTCAATGATTTATATATGTGCCCTGTCATGACAATATTCATAGTCAATATTTTTAAATATACTATATTAATAATATACTTAATTAAAATAAGTCGAGTGTTCATGTGATTCAATAAAAACATGATTAGTTTATTCTGTGATAGTAAAAAGAAAAAAAGTATTTTTCTGGCTAATTTTCATTTATAAAATAAAAGAATTAAAGCAAAGAATTAATTGAAAGCAAAAAAAAAAAAAATGAAAGAAACATTTTAAAATTTTTATGTAGGTAACATATTCTTATATGTTTTAATTTGCAATGCGTAAAAAATTAAGAAGAAAAAGAAATCAGCTTAGTTAATTTTATAAATGATTGCAAATTTTCTAGATATTTTAAAATGCTACTTAAATTTGACACAATGCAAATGAGGATTATAATTAAATTTAACGAAACAGAATAATTTTTTTTCATACATTTTATGCTTGAGCAACAAATATTAAGTTTCTGAAATAAATTAATTCACAGCAAAACGGTTTAAATAAATGCACAGTAAATTATTTTATTAAGCTTTAAATATAAATTCTAAGTAACTGTTTTTTTTTTTACCATAAATGAACATTCGCATATTTTTTGTTTAAACTTTATAGTGGAAAGAATAATACAATAAGGATAACATTAAAATAAAGATATTAAATGAAAACATCAAAATGGTATGATAGTATATTTAATCCAATATCGATTAAAGTTACAACTAGAAAAATAATTGAAAAAATGTAATGGAAACGTATAATTAATTTTCAGGAATTTCGAATTCTAGATATTTAAAAATTTTAATCCCGCTGAAAAAAAAATGCTAGCCTCATTCTGAAAGCAGAGTTGAATTATCTTAAACTACGAAACAATAAATATGAAATGATGTTTGCTATATAAAAGTTAAAATAATATTAATTAGAAACAAATTTTTTTCCAGAAAAATACGAAGCTGTTTATGATTCAGTTGTAATTTTAGGTTTCTGTTCTGATCTTTACTTTATTAGAGAACCAATGTTTAAATTTTAAATGTGGAATTCCATCATTAAAGAAGCCATCTATTAAAATTTTTGACTCAAATTAAACATCATAAACGTAAAGACATGAAAGATAATGATGAAGTCGAATTTCAGGAATCGATATGAAGGTTTATTGCATACATATTAATTTCCAATAATGAATGTTTACTCTGATATTCTTTTTTTAGGAATATTTTAATTATCTTACTTTGAATCGTATTTAAATTTAAATCTTATTTCCATTTAGTTTCCAGTTAGTTTAATGGTCTGAAGGTTAATTAAAATACAATCGGTATTTCGTTTTAATGAATCTCTTTCGAAAGTTCGAGAATATTAAAAATTCCAAACGATTTCCAGTTCCAACTGGAAAGAATAAAATAAAAATAATAACAAAAAAAATCAAAAAGAATTTAAAATGAAGTTTGACATTAGTTTATAAATGGCTGCGTTGCCTGAGAACTTTTATACTTCAAAAGAATGTTTCGAAATTTATTTTACTTATTGTTCTAAAATATTTTGCAATAAAATAATTTTTATACTTTTATAAAACACAATCCAGAAACAATTTCTGAGAGTTACTAATTACACATCATCAAATTTCATAACATTCATTAAGTTTCAAAAATATGTTGAAAACATATTGAGAAAGAAGGAGAATGCTGCCTGAAAAAAAAAGAAATAAGTGTGTGTGTGGGGTGGGGGATGCAGTTCCTGGGGAAAGTGCAGTTGCATGATTTTTACACAATGTTTTAAGAAATTTTATGAAAATTAAATGTTATTTAAAGAAATTTGTGTTACTGTTTTGTGTTTGATTCTCAGTAAGAATATTATTTATATATTCTATTAAATGAGAAAAAGAAATAAAATAAACTAGCTCGCAATTTTTACTAAACCGAAATTCATGTCATGTTTGTCATGCTTTATAAACATTGAAAACAAAATATTCTTCAAGTACTATTATCTAACAAAGGGCTAAAGCTGTTTTTATTTATTTGGGTTTTGAAAAAAAAAAACATTTTAATACTAAGTTATTTTATTTTGGCTTAGCGGAAACCTTGTTTTGGTTTCACTTTGAATACCAGTGTCTAAAGTATGAAAAGAAAATGTATCAAAATGTTAAAAGTAATTGATTTTGTCATTTTTAAATTGCATGTTTACATCTTAGGTTGAGGTTTGTAGACTATAGGATTAATTTAAAATGATTACGACGATAAAAAAAATAGAAATTCAATTATGTATGTAAATTTAAATTAAATTATGTAAAATTAAAAAAAATATGATAAGAAATAAAGTGTTAAGAATTTTGCAAAAGTGTTGAATACCATATTTTAATTAGTAAATTATGATTATTATTTAAACAATTTAAAAAATATAAATATGTATATAAAAAATTGAAATCTGCTATCGCAAATTTCAAGTTATCATATGAGAACATTATTGTTTTTTAAGCCATTGTTTGTCTTAATTTACACTCATGTCCAAAATTAAGGTTACAAAAGTATTTTTCAAAGTAATTCTAAATGGTTACCAGTAAATTTTAAACAAATTATATTTTATATATTGTGAAGGACCGGTAACACGATATTAACCTTTGTTGTGGGAAAAAATGTTGTTTAGCATTAGTTTTTGAGGAACTACTGAAATTAGACCGTTTAGGCATTTGGGAATTTTGCCTGCAATTTTGTGAATATTACATTAAAACAAAAAAAATTAACCTGTTTCCAATGAGAATGAGTTCTCATAATCGTTTAGACGACTCCTTGAGATGGAGAGCCGTTGGCAGGCTTGAAGCTGGGCACTCTCAAGCGAAGGTAGCTCGATGATTACAAGTAGCACCGAAAGTGGTATCCAGGATATGGAATCAATTCCAAACAAATGGTACTGTAACCAGGAAGGCTGAAGAGCAACGACGCCTGCACAGGATCGCTATTTGGCATTAAGCGCACGACGGCATAGGTTGATAAAGGCTCCTCAACTTGCTCGTGACCTTGCTGCTGCGTCTGGAATAAGAATTTCCAGGCAAACAGTATACATACGTCTAGCAGAAAGGGCCCTTTATGCCCGGCGGTGTGTCCCTTTGACTGCATCCAACAGAAAAGCCCGGTTGCTGTGGTGCCGAACACATCAGTTTTAGGTGCAGCAAGAATGGGGACGTGTTCTTTTCAGTGATGAGTCGAGATTTACCACACAGAGTGACACTCGTTGAATGTTCATCTGAAGAGAGCGAGGAGCTCACTATCATCCCTCCTACGTAAAAGAAATCGTCAGATTTGGTGGCAGAGGAATTCTTGTCTGAGGTGGCATAATGTTGGGCAGTCGCACATCACCGCACGTCTTCAATGGGGGTAACGTCAGTGCATATCGCTATAGGGATGATATCCTTAAAGCCTATATGAGGTTGTTTCGGGGTGCTTTTGGCCCAGACTTCATGTTTATGTACGATAACGCGCGTCCACACAGAGCCCAGATCGTTGATGATTTCTTGAGGAAGAGAATATTCGACGTATGGACTTGCTCTCGAGGTCTCCGTATCTCAATCCTATTGAGCATGTTTGGGATGGTCTCGGAAGAGCCATTGCACAGCGTAACCCCCCTCCTTATACCCCCCAAGAGATAAAAGCCGCGCTTTTGGAAGAATGGGCTTTGTTGCCCCAAGCATTTATTGACACCCTCATAAACATTATGAAAGCTCGTTATGAAGCCTGTATAGCAGTGCACGGTGGTCACACTCCATATTAGACAAGATTTTCCCGAGATAAACGCTTTATCTCAGATTCATTATGTAACACTTTTTGATATACCCTGTTTCTTAATTCCTAATTAAAATCATTTCTATGTTGTTATGTGTCTATGTTCTTTCTTTCATTGTAGTGTACCTCTATGCCAAATTTCGTGGCAACACAATGAATAGTTTTTCATTTTTCGCAGATTTTATGTTTGTGACCTTAATTTTGGACATGAGTGTATTTAAGTCACTAACCAGTTTAAAATAATCACATAACTATCAGATTACGCATGCGTCGATATTTAGAAAAACGATTTTTTATTTTATCTCAAAATCGATCGAGCTCCAAAACTTTCTTTGGCAGCAAGAAAAACTGAAAATAAAAGGTTAAAAAATTATATATATATATATATATATATATATATATATATATATATATATATATATATATATATATATATATATATATATATATATATATATATATATATATATATATATATATATATATATATATATATAATTTGGCTCGCGTATTTTGAGGCTTCAAAAATTCCAAAGTAAGACTAGATCATGTTCACACACTATAATAATAAATAAGTTTTTCCATCAGAGCATTAAAACACGTTTTGAAAAGCATATTGATATTGAATTGTCAAAAATGGCGAATAATTAAATTTCACTTCAGAGATGTTATTATTTGCATATGAATGAGAAAAATTCAACTAAGACACAGCAAACTTATAAATTCAGAATAATATAAAAATATTTTACATGTGTTTATCATGTTATTACGGTATTATTACTTTTTTACTAATTAAGATCAAGGTTGATAGAATGTCATGCTAAATTCATGAATTGTTGCAACGATTATATTTATCACTTCTTACAAAATTGAATTCTTACTGACGTTACTGTTATTACTCAAAAATAAAGTTAAACTGACTTATCTATTTAACTGTGTATTTTAATAACGATCGCATTTCAGATAAGCTACTGTTCATTGAGGAGGCTTAGATGACTTATTTAGTCAATTTGTCTTTTAATAACGATTGCAATTCAGATAAATTATTGTTAGTTGTTGAGGATGAAATGACTTATCTAGATGGTTGTGAGTTTTAATAACAGTCACATTCCGGATGTGTTACTGCTTATTAATGGAGCTTAGAGGATTTATCTTGTTGGTTGTGGTTTTTGAAAACAATCACATTTTGAATAAATTTTCTATTAACTGATAAGACTTAGATGAATTGTCTTGTCAGTTGTGTTAATTGATGAGGCGTATATGGCTTATTTAGTCGTCTGCAGTTTTTACTATCACATTTCAAATAAATTATTGCTAATTGACGAGACATGCATGAAGTTTCGAGGAGATTGTGGTTTTAATAACGATCGTACTTCAGAAGAATTACTGCTAATTCATGAAGCTATGATGATTTATCTAATCGTCTTTGGTTTTTAATAATGATCACATTTCGGAAAAAATTCTACTAACTGATGAGATTTAGATAATTTACCTTGTCGAAAGTGGTTTTTAATGAAGATCGCATTTGGAATAAGCGATGATCATAAAAGATTTTGAGAGGAACTATTTGGTTCGTCAGAATTTTTAATAACGATTATTCATTGATCAGACTTAGATGACTTATGTCGTCGGTTATGAATTTGAAGATGATATGCTGATTGAATTACGATGAAGCTGTTCACTTGACTTATCTATCTTGAGTTATCTATCTTATCTATTGACTATCTTGCCATGATAAATTTTTAACAACGTTGCATTTCGTAAAAATATATTATTCCCTCACTGAGAATAAAATATAAATGGTTATACAGCTAAATAATATATTCTTATATAATTTTTTTGGAGGAGGTATGAATTCATCAAACAAATCTTAATATGAAAAAAATATAATTATAAGTAAAAGCTCTTGTTATATAGACAAATAAAGTATGTTATCTACAGGATTATAAAAAAATGAGTTTCACAGTTTAGGGTGTTTTTAGATCGAGTCTAATTTCTAAGTCTAAATGAGAAAAAATTTTGATCTATAGATAATTCAAATGATGCGCTTGACCTTTATTAAAAAATTAGTACTAAAATTCAAAAATAGATGGCACTATAATACAAATTACATATATTAAAAATTTACATTTGGTATTAATTTGCATATATTGAAAAGTGAAAGATCATTTACGTATTGCTTATTTGGATTATTGATGGGATAAAAACAAGACGAATTCTACCTGAGTATTTGTTACTTTTCAGCACATCATAATGGAATTGTTTATAACATAGGTTCCCAAAGTGGTCCAGGTGAACCCCCAGGGGTCCATAGGAGTCCACACCGGGCTCCACGTAGACGTGAAAAGAAAACAGGGGTTCACACGTTGTAAGTGGGGGTCCACGAAAAATTTTCTGGTTTTCATAAGAAAGAACAAAAATTTTGGCTTGGATTTACCTATCAACGTAGGCAGGTAGCATCATTCACTAGGTAGGTACTCAAAAATATTCGAGACTCAGTTCAAACACAGAATTGAATAGAACAATAGATAATAGTACAAGTGAGGAATAGTGGGAAATTGCGAGAAAATTTTTGATAGCGTTTCCCTCGTCATAACTTGTCAAAAGAAGTTTTAGTGCCGTTACCAACCTGCTAACAAAAAAAGGAGCAGATTGAACATCACAGAACGGGGAGATTTGAGATTACTTCTTACAAAACTGAAGCCAAATATTGATAATTTGCTGTCAATTCATCAAGTACATCTATCTGTCTCATCAAAAGTATGACTATTTTTTATTGTTGATTTACATTTCAGAGTTCATTGTTGATTTTTTTGTCAATTGTTGATTGTTTGTAATGATAAATGTTTATAATTTTGTATAACCACAAGTATTTTTTTAATAAATAGGACACAAGAAAATGTGCTACTTTTTTTTCTTCTTAACAGCCCTAATTTAGGGTGATATTTTTTAGGAGTTTTGGGAATACAGTAGAAATGTAGCAGCAAGGGGCCTACCGAAAATAGTAAAACTTTGAAAGTGGTCCACGAGAAAAAAAAGGTTTGGGAACCTCTGGTTTAAAAAAACACTTCTGATAAAATCTTTCTATCTGAAATAGTAGAAGTCCGTTTCAGCAGTAAAAAAAATCTGTCGTATGAAATTGAAACGAAGACGTCCATTTTTCCCTATGTGTCCTATGCTGATCCAGAAATTGGAAAAAAACTGGAAAACTTGGAATTTTTCCATGTAGAGGAAGGTCAAAAATGTGCCTACCGCAGTCGTTGAAGTTATCAGTCAATCGCTGCATAGTAGTGTGAGTGTGTCAATTGTTTCTTGTGATTTGTATATACATATTCCATTGTGCGTAACATTTAACGGTGGATTTCGAATTTTTATGTACAAAATCAAGTCTACATCTATTGCAAGACAGGGATTCAGAATCTCGTAAAACATTTGCACTTCAGTTCCTTGCTGAAATGGTGTCGACATCATTTGGCTATGAAGCATTCTGTGGAGCGATAAAATTTATTTTTGCCTCAATGAGGAAGATAACACTCACATTTGGCGTATTTGGCAGCTGAAATCCTTCACGCTGTTTAGAAACAACCTCTAAATCCTGAAAAAGTGACAATATGTTGTGATTTTATGGTTTCTTTTATCATGGGTTTGTATTTTTTTAGAAAAAAATAATTGAAGATAGAATTAAACCTGCTCCGTTACAGGGCAACGGTACCATGATACGCTGAAGGATTTTGTAAAGCTACAATTTCAACAACGCGGACGTTTTTAGAACATCATTTTCACTCAGGATGGTACAGCTCCTCACATTGATCGTTGAGTAAAGCAATTACTAAGACAGCATTTCACATATACACGGTGATCAGCAATCATTTTCCAATATCATGGGTTCTTCGTTCGCTGGATATTATCCCCCTACTATTTTTGATTATGGGGTTTCCCAAAGGACATCTACCATCCATTGTCAATATCTATGCCAGATCTAAACGACAGTATTCATTGATATTGTTACAAGTCTGTAAAGTTGCTTCAAGGCACAGTTAGTTCTATCACTGGAAAGACTGATTTACAATCATATGTATTGGATGCCGCTCGGGCACCAAGCCAGTGATCTCAGAGCTTGGCGATAAACTTGTCGACGAATTTGGCGACAGAATAAATAATTCTGGAATTTTCGAGAATTTTAACGATCTGTTCATTCGGAACCGATATACGCCTGATTGGTCTATAAGGTTCTCGGCCCGCCTCCCGGAAACTATAAAAGGCCGGCAGTCTCAAGCTGCTAGTAGTCGTAGTCGTAGTGAAGCGTAGTCGGAGTCGTAAACAAGTAACGAGTCTTCGAGAGAATAGCGAAGCAACGGCGGAATGCCAGCGTTGTGTGGAGCTCAAGTTATTGCTGAACTGAGCTTATTGCCGAGTCCTGTTGTCTATTGTGGAAACATCATGTTGTATGTGGAGTAGCCAGTCGTTGGTAGTGAGTCGGCAGTTGGATACAGCTAAAGTGGGAAGACAGTGGGGAATTTCAGCCGTCTGGAGTGACCGTAGAGCGAAGCACCGAGGATTTTCTCTCCTGCTGAATTCTGTCTGGCCGCTTTGCGTGCTGTGGTCGAATACTACCTGTGGGCTACTGTGTGTTGTAGTGCGCTTTTGTGTGTCGGTCTGGGCTGTATATAATTGTCGTCGTTGTATTTGTCTGGTCTGTGTACTTGTATTCTTCCTGTAAATAAAAGTCATTGTTATTTTCTACTGATGCCTACTGATTGTGTTTTTACACCATACACCCACTACTAGGTGAACCCTGTGATCCGTAACAATATATTCTTGATATTGCGGTATTCTTACTCCAGTCAACTGTTATAAATATGGTTCTGCTATTCGAGAATGTAGTTGAACATATGAAGGGAGACATGTTGAGAAGTTTTAAGGTTACTTTTTATATTATTTAAAACCTATGATGCATATTAAATGTTTTATTTATATACAACACTACCTATCGATGCATTTTATGTTATTTTTTATTTAATAAAAGAAAGCTCCTTATTTGAATTATTTGTCGTTCAAATTTTATCCTATTTGCACTAATAAAATGTAGCTTAGTGTTTTTTGGAATGGGAACTTATTTCTCACTAGCCTTATATTTCATGTAATCTATTTGCTTTTTTTTACTCTTAATAAAATTTTTGAACAATGAGGCATAACTAACTAGCAAAAATACTGTGAAATAAATTTTTCACAATCATTGGAATTTTAGCAACTACTATGCCATTTTTCCTTTTCCTGATGATACTGATTTTTTTAATAAAATGATTTTATGTATTTGAAAGCAAATCATTCTTTTTATTTTAAATGGTACATCATATTTATTTGTTTTAGAAAATATTTCATATTACATGTAAATGTATTTATATGATTAATATAATAAAATGTATTTTTAACATGGATTTCAATGAATATTAAGAATAAGAATACAATCACGATAAAAAGAAAATCAATTTTACTTATTTCAAAATGTGAAACAAAGAAAAAGACCAGCAGGAGTGATTTCTACAAAACTTCCCAGTATACTTCTAATAAAGGTGTTATCCCAGAGAACGTTTTGCATAGAACTGGTATACTTTGTGAAATTATCATTTTCACTGAATATAATAGTTACGAATTTTCCGGGGGTTCGTTTGGATAGTGGGAGTTATATGTTGTGAAGAACGCTCAATCAGCAGGCGGCAGTAGAAAATAAAACAACGACGTTTATTTACACGAAGACACACCGGACAGCACAAGGACGTCAGCTATATACAGCACAGAAGACGATTATCTTCAGCCGAGACGTGCAGCATACAACAGTATACAAAGCAGCTCGACTCCGTCGCTGCTCCGCTAGTCCCTGGAAGACGAGTTCTTCACCGTCGACTCCGACTACTCTTCACTCTTTCGATTCCGACTACTATTCGACTCCACTGGTCCACGACGACCCTTCTCTGTCGCTTCCGACTACTCTTCGACTACTCAATTCACCACTACTGGTTCGCCACCACTCCCCGGCGGCTTCAGCTCCTTTTACAGGTCTCAGGAGGCGGGGTTAGAAGCCTCTCAACCAATCAGGAACGTTCGAGGCTTATCTCCGTTCCTACTGGATGGGTCGGGAAAATTTTCGATGTTTC
This sequence comes from Argiope bruennichi, assembly GCF_947563725.1. NCBI lineage: Eukaryota > Metazoa > Arthropoda > Arachnida > Araneae > Araneidae > Argiope > Argiope bruennichi. The sequence continues at coordinate 41,923,232 of NC_079155.1, forward strand.
GGGTATAATCTATTTTGGCGCCAAAGTCACCAAATTCGTCGCCAAGTCGCCAAATGGTCGCCAAGCTCTGGGACCTCTTATGGAACCCACTATGCTGGGAAGCCGCATCACAGATTCGTAACAATATATTATCCTTGGTGAGATTTTAATCCCTGGCATGCAGTTAATAGTATTTGAAATCATATTTGTGCTTTATACGAGTTTTTCTTCACCGTCTGAAATAAAATCTTGACAAAAAATTACACTTATAGTGACAAATTCTCATACCAAATTTCATATATTAAAGTCTTTGCAATTTTGAATCACCACATTTAAATGTTTCTGAATGTACAGATCAGTAGACGATTAACCCCTTGTTGGATTTGGTTCCAAATGTGATAGGTGTCTACATTATAGATTTTGAATATGTACACAGAATTTTATCTATTTAGCTGTTTGCTTTTTGTAGTTATCTGCTAACTTATATTCAAATAACCAGATAGAAAGACACTTTCCGAATGGAGTTTGCTCAACATAGAATAAACATCCACAAATTCAGTGTAAAGACTGTAATATAAGTTTCATCCGTATAGCAGAAGACATTTTTAAGTTATTTGCCACAGACAGATAGAGTTTGTAGTTATCGTGTTAAATTATATTGTAACAGCTAGACAGTTCGAATTTTTCGACGATTACAGTACTTTCTCTATACTACGTATACGAAAAAGTAAAAAGAAATCTAAATTAAAAAAGAAATGTTCTACTCTGGCTTAAAGGGTGAAAATCCTAATAAAATACATTCAAAGTAACTAAAGCAAGCGTTTAAATTTATACAATGTGCAGAAATTTTTTCCAAAATGGATAATTTTATAAAAGAAAGAACGTTATTTCTTGAACATTCTAAAATGTATAATTCTATAATGGAAAGAACATTCTTTCTGGAACATTCTAAAATGGACAATTTTATAATGGAAAGAACATTCTTTCTGGAACATTCTAAAATGGATAATTCTTTAATGGAAATAACATTCTTTCTGGAACATCCTAAAATGGATAATTCAATAATGGAAAGAACATTCATTTTGGAACATTCTAAAATGAATAATTCTATAATAGAAAGAAAATTTCCTTTCTTTATTCTAAAGCATTCAAAATGGATAATTTTAAGCAATGTTGCCAATAAATGTTTAAAAGCTTTGAGAAACCAAATTTAACAAAAAAGTAGAAAACTTTTGTCTACATGTATCTAATTTCTCTACTTCAAAGTAAGACGTGCAAACTATATATATATATATATATATATATATATATATATATAAATATATATATATATATATATATATATATATATATATATATACTTATAATAAAGCTCAATGTGTGTGTGTGTGTGTGTGTTGGCGCTCTACAGGCCAGGTCATTTGACATACAGCTATCAAATTTGGTACATGTATACCTTAGAGATCGGGAATGTGCACCTGGGGTCCCTTTTGTTAAAATTTTAATTAGAATTTTAATTATTAATTAAAAACTAACTTTCCCGCCAAAAAAATCTTCCATTTTCCCTACCGCCAACTTTTCCGCCAAAATAATCTTCCATTTTCCCCACCTCCAAATGAGTAAGGCTTTTTCTCCCAACAGTAATGAGGCTAGGGTTAATATTTTTCGGCGGATTATTTCAAACGATTCTGTTTATTGTCTTAACGTTTGATGCATTTAAAATTAAACATTGTTAATTAATCCATGTTTCATATTCATTCTGAAGTACTTTTGAATTAAAATAACACAGAATAAAGGAAATTAAAAATGTATAATCTGCATAGCGTTACCCCAACTGGCGTAGAAAAATTCACGCATTTGCATTACCTAACTGGCGAAGAAACTTCACGCATGCGCATTGTTCTGATTGTTGTCATGACAACCACTATCAACGTATGATTTAAATTATTTTTAGGTTAGTTGCATGCTTTTGTAAGTAAATTGTATTTATGTTAGTTATATATTTTTTGTATATGCTTATAGTTTTAAGTACACCGTTTTTTAAGTAGATTTTTTTAACCTGTTTTCAATGATTTAAATTATTTTTAGGTTAGTTGCATGCTTTTGTAATTAAATTGTATTTATGTTAGTTATATATTTTTTGTATATGATTATAGTTTTAAGTCCATCGTTTTTTAAGTACTTTTTTTAAACCTGGTTTAGACCGATTATTTTAAATGATTCGTTTTATTTTCTTAGTGTTTGATGCATTTAAAATTAAACATTGTTAATGAATCGATCTGTTCATGATGAATCTGAGAAATTTTGTTGACAAATTCTTGAGATATTACATAAATTAAGAAAGATATTCTTTAGTGCCCATAAAGTTTAAACGCTCAGTGACTCTATTATCAGTAATCATATTATTAAAAAAAATGCTTTGTTTCAGTAAAAAATATTATTATATTAATTGCAGATTAATCATTTGCACTTTAATTTAAAGCATAAATTCTACGAGGGGTAACAGAAAATTAGAGAGATGCATATCCCGTTATGACTGAAGGCCTTTATAATATTATGAATGAATTATATGACTATCAAAATTTGAAGTTTTAAAATATTTTCTTGAAGAATCTATTAAAGTTGAAATTGCATAAAATATTTAATTATTAAAATTTTAACGAAAATTAAGATTGGCGAACCGGCTGGTCGCCAAAGGCGGCTAGTATATATATATATATTAAATGCATCAATATGAAATAAGGATTAATGCTTTAAAATGAACATATAGAATTATTTCTTCATAAAATATTCTAAGAAATGATTTTGCCCTTTAATTTTTGGTATTCCACAATAATTTAAATTTATTTTAATAGAGAGAATCCTTCATTATTTCCCCTAATATTTAAGCATAATTATGAACTCAATAACTATCCATTTTTGAAATAAAATGTTCTTTAAACCGTACGACATATCTTATTTTTTTTGCAAATATCGTTTTACATGAGATCCAATAATTAATTTCTACCTCATTTAGTTGTCAACTATTACCGACTTAGACGATATTCTAGTAATTGAAAATTATATTTAAAACTGTGTTGAAGTATTTTTACGACATTTACATAGCAGGAATTATTACAGGAAGTTCTTGGTTAGTTTGATAATTTATTCCGTAGCTATTACGCTTGAATAATGTAAGCAATTTAGCGAGTAAAATAACTGTCAGATATGCGATATGACAAAATTAAAAATGCCAGACATTCGACTGCGATATTTTGCAAAAGCCATTTTCAGTGTCTTGATTCTTTTCTTTTTATAACTGATGAAAATGAAAGTAAACATCTTGGAAATTGCGAGGAGGTAGTAAATGATATTGTTAACCTTTCCTTTATAACGATAAAATTGTATTTTGAATGTAAGCGAAATATATTTTGAGTTTAAGAAAAGTGTTGTAATATCTTAAAAAAGTTATTTAAGAAACATATATTTTTCATTTTTGCAGTTTTCTTATGACTACCCGCCTTTGGCTATCAGCCTGTTTGTACAGATTATTGATTGTTTAGGCTGTTTAAATCTTTAATATGGAATGTAATGTGATACGGCAAAAAACATGAATTCAATTGAATCAATTTAATGCAAATTATAAAATGTATGTATATGAAATAAAAGCAGAAGTGAAAAATCCTATTACCGAGCTAGTAATCGGCAAAAGAACAAGGCTGTATTTTTTTATGGTTGAGTTTGAATTCCCTCATAAAAATTCAAAATAGATTATGTGTTAAATTAAATTTAAAAAAATATCATTAAAATTAGGAAAGACGGAAAATTATACTGAATTTAAATTTATATCATTAAAAATTCTCTTTTGAGTCTTGAAGAATAATTGTTTTGAAAATATGAACCTCAATTTCCATAGGCAAGTTACAGCAGTTACTTATCTGGCAATGGTTAGGCCTATTTTTGAGCTCGATTAAACTTTCTATTTCTTGATTTCTTTTATATTTTCTTTCCTCTGACAGAATGAAACTGGGCTGTGTCCTTCCTCTTTTTGGTATATAACCTTCAGCGAACCCCCTCCAGAAAATTTCTAATAACATTTTTCAGCTCCATTAATTAGTTAAGAGAAGAATTAAATTAAGTGCGGCCCTTAAAAACATTCAATGAAGCAGTCTGAAATGTTTATTGTTGCCATTCGACAGTAAGTAATAAGTGCGATTTCTGTGCCACCTATGTTAGTGTCTTATAAATATATATAGAGAGATTGTACGAGCCAATAAATGGTGACACAATACATTAATCTTTTTTATCTTTCGTGTACAAGTACTAAGCAAAAGTATTGCAAAAATTTGACCTTGAAATTTTAACGAATCACCACGTTTCAGAACTCCTGATTCTTTTTATATCTGTCTGTCTGAATTGTAAATGAAATTACATACCGGATGTCGTCTATTTACTTAACCTACAAACTAGGAAAAGTTCTTATTAAACACCAAGAGAAAAAAAAATCGTAATTTAGCGTAGCGATGCCAGAATCGACACGCTTAATCGATAAAAATCGGGAAGAATGAAAAGTGTAATAATATCTATAAAAAGATTTCCATATTTCATAATATTTAAAAAACGAAATTATTAATGTGTTTTTCGACGTAACTGCCTTGGATATCATTGCAAAGTTTACAATGTTATTAAAAAGAATATCGGATGCTTTCTGTGATACCGATTATACTAATTACTGAGGTCTTCCAAGCAACGAGTGTCAAAGCTATGAGACCCATAAGCGTCTCATAAATAAATAATTTAATCTGGTTTCAATGGTAAAAGTTCAACGGATTAGGTTTGGCGCCATTGGACGTCCAAGAAATGGATATTTTTATGAATTTTCGGGTTCGTTTGGATAGTGATAGTGATATGGTGTGGAACGCTGAATCAGCAGGCGGAAGTAAAAAAACAACGACGTTTATTTACACGAAGACAGGACAACACACAGACGACAAATATGTACAGCACAGACGAACACAGTAGACGACAGGATTTGTCACACAGCACTTCAGTACTCGCCCCACACAAAGCTGGCAATCCACCGTTGCTTCGCTATCCTCTCCAAGACTTGTTACTTGTCGGCGACTCCCACAACTCAACACACGACTTTTTTTCACAGCTTGAGAGTGCCTGTCGTTTATAGTTCCGGGAGGCGGGACTAGAATCTTCCAGACCAATTAGGGCGTATCTGGGTGTATCTCGGTTTTTAGTGGATGGATCGTGAAAGTTCTCAAAATGTCCAGTATTATCCATTTTCTCGCCAAACTCGCGAAATTCATCGCCAACTCGTCAAATGATCGCCAAGTTTGTCGCCAAACTCTGAGGTCATTGACGCGGCACCCACTCAGCATGCACAGGACAGACCGTACAACGGTCTTTCTTACGATGACACTATTTGTGCTGGGAAACAAATTACAGGTTTGTAACAATATGATATTAAGTTCGGATAATAAATAGGAGGGAATGTCGCTCATTTGACAGACTGTACTTTTGACCACTTCAGTTTGAACTGACAACTGGCGATAAAAATTTGGAAATTCAGTATATTTAGTACAAAGATCATCCACTAGTTGCTTAGTTTAGGTTATTGCTGTTGGAAAGAAATATTTATTGTGCTGTATGAAAGTACTTACCGGATTTCAACACTGGGAAGTATGTATTATAACCAGCGATAATAGTTTCCCCAAAACTTTCTCGTATATTTTCAAATAAATCTGTCGTGCCAAAGAACGCCTTCCATGGCACTGGCGTACAGTAATTACGAAGTGTTAACTTTTGGTGTGAATTTAGCATTTTTACTGAATCTATTATATCATCGTCGGAGAGTTTTTGTTGATTAATCCATGCCATGCGTTTTTAATATCCAGAAATCGAATTTGTGTTTTAGACGCGTTTTTCTCAATCCGATTGAAACAAAAATTTGACACAAAATTGTACTTGTAGTCAATTCTCATACTAAATTTGATATATTTAATTCGTTGCGTTTCTGAATGATGGCGTTTATTTATTTCTGAAAGTATAGACCCACAGACAGTTAACCCGTTGTTGGGTTTGGCTCAAAATTTGGCAGTACTGTATTTGGCAGGTACTGTGTGTTTGGCAAATATGTTCATCGAATCGTATCTATCTATCTCTCTTCCTTTTTTAGTTATCGTGTTAGGACATATTCGTACAGCCGGACAGATGGACTTCTTCTGTACGTATTTTACTCAAAATGTGACAGAAATCTACAAATGTGGTATAAAGAGAGTATACCAAATTTCAACAGTCTAACTCAAATCGTGTTTAAGTTATTTTTGTCATAGACAGACAGACTGACAAACAGACAGACATTTTCCAAAAATGTGTTTTTTGAACTGAGTGAGGTTTAAAATATGCAGATTCGCCAAAATCACGAGTTTGAATATTTTGACGATTACTCTCATTTTTTTATATTATGTTTATGAGAAATTAAAAATAACTGTTTCTCTCAGAGCACCACTTAATGCAATTAAGAAATGACAGCTCGGGTTCGAATCCCGGGTCGGGCATGGTTGTTCTTCATCTGTGTTGTATCTGTGAGGTGTGTGAATGTGCCTCCGTGTAAAATGGGGTTGTGCAAGCGAAATTGTGAGTTTTATCTTCATATGAGCTAGAAGTCAGACTTCTGATCTCTTGTGATCAGGGTTCTTTACCCTCAGAAGCTACTGCAACCCCCTTTCCGTGGTAACGTGGACACGACACGAAATTATGAGTAAAATATGTTCAGAGAAATTCCGTCTGTCCGTCTTTCGAATATAAGTTAACACAATAATTACAGAACGAAGAGAGCTAGATACATAAAATTTGTATACATATTTAATATTCATAGTGTACACCCCTGTAAAATTTTGAGCCAAATCTAATTATGCGCCGACTGTCTATCTGTCAGCACTTTCAGAAAAATGTAAAAGCGATAATGCAAAAACTCAATGATTTAAATATATCTTTGGTATGGGATTTTGTGAATATAAGTGCAGTTTCGTATCAAATTTCAGTTTTAATCGGTTGGGAAAAACGCGTATAAAACCCATATTCTATTCCCGGATACCGCATGCCAAGAAATGATCGTCAAAAACTCACCAAGGATGACATGATAGATTCAGTAAAAATGCCGAATTCACGCCAAAAAATATTTCGCCAATATTGTACGCCAATGACATGTAATGCATTCTCTGGTATGGCAAGTTTATTAGAGAATATTTAAGAAAATTTTGTGGAGACCAGTTCCAATGGTATAAACTATAAAATTGATATAATACATTAAATAGTAAAAAAAATGAATGTATTTTAACCCTTTCTAGGGCCGTGGGAAGTATGCTTCCCACCAAATTTATCAATCTTTGCATGAAATTATGTAGGTTGGCATAAGTTCTGACAATTTTTTTTAGAAAGACAGAAACTTAGAAGCTTCAGTTCTTTATCACAAAATGATGTGTCTTGATTTGTTACTTAATTATTAATTAATCAAATTAAATTTATCTAATAAATTAAATGAATCCCTTTCCTTATTCTAATTTCAAGCCTAAAAATATTTTAATATAATATGACTAGAAAAAAATGGTCCTTTAATGGGTTAAGAGAAAAGTATCATTAAAAAATTATGGCATTTTTCATATAACTTGTTCTTATGCATAAGACTTAATAAAAAAATATTGTTTTATGTAAATAAAAATAATTCTTTTATTAATATTTGTTTTCATAATAAAATGAATAATTCATAATAATTCATTCATTTCCCTATGGTCCGAAGAGACTACCACCAATGATTTCTTCCTGTAAACTCACTGAAACTTTGCTTAAGTTTTTACAGAACACGACCAATTGAATTTTCACCTGTTAATATTATGCGATATGCTCTCTTATAATACTCACTCTCGTAAAGATCCAGCCCCCCCCCAAAAAAAAATGATGGCGGAAGATTAAAGATTAGAATCTGAGCTAATACTAAAAGCCTATTTAATGAAATTTACACTATGAGGATACACGTTTTTATTTAAGTATCAATTTCCTCCGGGTATGGAAAATAAATAATTTCACTAAGCAGCTTAAGAAAGCATAAAATTTATCATTTGAGAAGTAAATAGTTACATAAGCTTGAGCAAAACATCGAGTTTTAAAAACTCCATAATTTGAAATGTAAAATGAAAATACGCAGTGAATCTAATTATCTGCATAAATTAGAAAATTAACTTTTTCTGAAATCAGCTACTAACTTTTTTTTAAGTTTAAAAATATAAAAGTTTTCATTCAATCACAACTATAATTGAAGTTTTAAAACGATTCAAATACTTTCTGTATGATTATTTTCTGTTAATAGAAACAGATCCGAAATGAGCAGCTAAATGGTGAAAAATTTCTTTTTAAGTGGCCTGTTTCCTAATTAAAAAAAAAGCAGCCGTGTTGAAATTCCTAAAGGTAGATTTTCGAATTTTCTTTTCAAAATTTAGCAATTATAGTTTATACGAAAAATAATTTAATCGAAAAAATGTTCCATGTTATTAGTAACTTAAAACTTTTGAAAGCAATAAAGTCTGTGAAAAATTTGCAGACTTAAATGGCTTTAAATTTGCAGACTTCAAAGAAAATTCAGAACTTTAGAAAAAGGGATAGTAAAAATTCTCTTTTTCTTAAAATTCTAAAAATTCTCTTAACTTTTTTTAGCGTGATAAAAGGAAGAATTATTTTTTATTAATTTTTATTTTCAATTCTAAATTTATAGTTCTTTTTTAGAAATATTGAGAAATCTTCGAATATCTTTCTCAAATTTACTACCAGATGGCTCCATTGCACGAAACCAAAATATAATTAAATTTATCATTTAATTGAAAACTGAGTTTTGAAAATAGCAAAACCATGTAATACCACTAACAAGAAACAAGATATGAGTATTCTAAGAGATAATAAATAGGGGTATGTATTATCTCTTAGTGTCTTGATATATATATATATATATATATATTATCAGTGTCTTGATATATATATATATTTATGTACAAGGTGCTCAAAATTAAAATACCCCTATTCTGAGCTCTCTATGCAGCGAAATACTCTGCATTAAAGCTCCAACATAATATTCAAGACACGGAGAAACGGAATAAAAGGAAAAAAAAATAGTTCTAGAAACACCGATAGATATCGCTGTATGCTTAAAAGGCACAAATAATCACACACACACACACAGACATTCGTTTTGGAATTTTTCTTTTCTAATTTCTATTGCAGTTATGAAAAAAAAGGAAGATAAAAAAAACACCGAAGAAACTTAAAATGGCATTATAACGGCAATTTCTCACTATAAGCACAAAAAAATTGCATAAACCCTTGTTTTGTTGCTACTGTTCGGAGCACAAAACGAGATAAAGTTGGAAAAATGTCTTTCTTATCAGGGATAGCTTCGCGCTTTACTTGTGAAGTTGTTTTATGAAAACAAAGGAAATGCTGCAGCCGCACTTGGAGAGTTTTGTCGACTTGAGAATTTACGCAAAATACCAGGAGGTATCAAAATATGCTCAAAAATTTTGTTGTACCTAAGTGCAACAGTATCAGTGTCTTGATCCAATTACTTTTCTGCAAGATGAAGCACCTCCACATATTGGACTCTGTGTACAGCAGTTTCTTCGGCAACATTTTATTAATGCTAGAGTAATTAGTCGCGCATTTCCGGCACTCTAACCATCTCGTTCTACACATCTTAATTCCCGCGTTAGCTTTGGGGATACTTAAAAAAATCTTGTCCATCGAGGACATCTGGTAACATTGGCAGATTTGAAAGACAGTATCACTCTGCATGTGAAATGCATCTCAATCGACCAAGTAAGATCCGCAGTTGAACAAGCTGTCTACAGAATGCAGATTTTACATATTGAAGAAGGGAACCATATTAAACTTTGGGGATACTTAAAAAAATCTTGTCTATCGAGGACATCTGGTAACATTGGCAGATTTGAAAGACAGTATCACTCTGCATGTGAAATGCATCTCAATCGACCAAGTAAGATCCGCAGTTGAACAAGCTGTCTACAGAATGCAGATTTTACATATTGAAGAAGGGAACCATATTAAGCTTTGGGGATACTTAAAAAAATCTTGTCCATCGAGGACATCTGGTAACATTGGCAGATTTGAAAGACAGTATCACTCTGCATGTGAAATGCATCTCAATCGACCAAGTAAGATCCGCAGTTGAACAAGCTGTCTACAGAATGCAGATTTTACATATTGAAGAAGGGAACCATATTAAACTTTGGGGGTACTTAAAAAAATCTTGTCTATCGAGGACATCTGGTAATATTGGCAGATTTGAAAGACAGTATCTCTCTGCATGTGAAATGCATCTCAATCGACCAAGTAAGATCCGCAGTTGAACAAGCTGTCTACAGAATGCAGATTTTACATCTTGAAGAAGGGAACCATATTAAGCAGTTTCTCCTGCATCGATTAGTTGCATCGAATAAAATGTGTATTTTGCGTCTTTGCAACATATATTCTGTTGTACAGCGCATCTTTCAGTGTTTCTAGAATTATTTTTTTTCTTCGCGTAATCATTTCCCCCATACCTTAGAAATGAATACTAATACGTTTAGAAATAAATACTAATTTTCATTGTTAAGTTTTATAATTACAAGATGAGCTTTCATATGCTTGCTGAAATTTTTTTTCATTTATATACATGCTATATTTGTTTTAATTTATTTATAAATATCATTTGCATTAAATTTCAATGTTGTTGTTGTCGTGTCTATGCATGCAGTGCTAGTGCAAAAGATTAGAGTCCTCCAAAAGCCTTGGTGACAAGATCTGCAAGTTCTGGAGCCCTATTCTGGTTATGGAGGATTTCGATTGGGGGTGCTCCAAGTTGAACGAGGGAACCGATAATGGCCTGGCAGTCAAAAACATGATCTGGAGTTAGTTGAGAATGGGGACAGTACTTGCAGATGGGATAGGATTTTATATTGGTTCGTGAGATCTTCATGCCTTTGAAATGTCCAGTACGTAGCCTAGCTATTGTAGAGGAAAGGGTTCTTGGGCAGTTTAGTTCGGGGATTGTTGCCGTGCTAAGATGCTGGTTGTAGATCCTTCGCCTGGCGGTGCATTCGCATCTGCACAGGTGACTACTCGAGGTTGGTCTTCGTCGCGCGCTTCCTTTGCAAGGGCATCTGCACATTCGTTCCCCTCAATTCCAACATGAGCTGGGATCCACTGGAGAGTGCAAGGTATATTTAGTAAATGGAGAAGGGTATTAATTTCTTGCGTTATTGTTGTTTTACCGTTATGTATGGCTTCGCGTGCTGATTTTGAGTCTGAGAAAATCACAATTTCTTTTATTGAGCGCGTCTCCAGGCGGCGGATGGGGGAATGCCTCCTTTGGTTTACCATTGGGTGGTAGGAGTGAAATAAAATAGCTCCCGCGGACCAACAGGCAGAAATCCAACCTTTCCGGAGGCAATGACACCCCTCTTCTATGAATAGTTCAATTAAATTTCAATAAATCAAGTAAATAAATCCTTCATTAAAAAAAACAACAACCGAAATTTGTGGAAAATATCGTCAGATTTCTGGAAGTTTACTACTGGTAAGCAAAAAGAAAGATCATTAGAAATTGAGCATATTATTGTTACAAAAATGTTAAAATAAAGATCCAAAAGAAAAGGTAGTAACAATTTTAAATAGGAAAAATCTTTCCAAGTTCTTTTCTGAAATTCTGTGAAACTTTAAAAGAATAATAATGCTTTATAATTACCTGAGATTTGAAATTAATGAAACAAAAACAATTAGTTACTTTGTAAAAAAGCGATGCAAATAATTAGCGTCAATTAAAAAAAAAGAGAATTCTAGAAATGAAAGGGTTTTAATTTCCGTTTCAGGTTTTGTTTAAGATAAGGAAAATAATTGCTGTCTTGTTCAATTAAATTCCTAATTAATGTATTTGTTCGCTTTAGCTCATTTATATTGCTATTGAATCGACTATATTTAAAGTTCCTTTAAAATACAATGATACGTTAACAATGGAATAAAAATATGCACTCAAATAACAAACTATAATTTTTGGCTTTCAAAAGTAATTATTTGCCATTAGTGAAGCGATTATGATTAAGGATTAGAGTAAAATCAATAATTCTTAAAAGCAAGATAAAATAAAAAAATGTAATCTGTTTTAAAACATTTTACAATATGTTAATTAACAGAAAAGACAATCTTTTGTTTTTCTCTAAATTAGGCAGTTAAGTTTCATTTTGAAAATTAATTAGCAATAATATTTGAAAGGAAACAGCTTTTTTTCTCAAGTTATATTGGGACAAATCTTGCTTATCAAGGTTTATACTATAATTTAATTTTTTTTTTGCCTTGAAGTTAACGAATTTTTTTTGTAACAAAGGAAATTGGTATTATTAAATCTGATTTCCAAAAATGGTAATTTATATTTAAAAATATACACTTTATATTTAGAACATTAATTTTTTTTGTTTTTCTGGCATATTCTGGTAATAATGTAATCAATGACAATAATTTACTGTTATATACTGACCGAACTTTAGTGTAAAATATTTTGCTTTGTTAGAATCCACATTGTATCAGTAATGTGATCAAAATCAAAACTACACACACACACACACACACACACACACACACACACACACACACACACACACACACACACACACACACACACGCGCGCGCGCGCGCACAAATAAAGATGAATACCTCGTTGCATGCTCTTTTATTAATATTATTATTTTGATGAAATTTGGCACGTGGGCTCTTCAAAACAAAAGAAAGGCCACTTTAAACTTTGTAAAGCCCAGAAGTAAATTAAAAGCTAAGCTAAGCGATATTTTACTGTTTTTTAGCTATGTAATATATCACGAAAATAATTTTTTAATCTATTAAAAAGTACAAAGTATTATATAACATAAAATTCACTTTTTCTTCAATAACTTGCGAAAAGGTTTTTAAAACAATAGTTAAAAATAATTCTACAATTTAAACCAATTGTATAAATATTAACAATATCTCAAAGAAAGCTAACTTTAAGTTCATATATTTGCCCATTCATTCAGAGACAAATAACAGAGCGTGGCAAATGTTACCTATGGAGAGCTATATAAACAGTGACAATGGGTTTCAATATATGAGGCCCGTCGCTGCAGTTTATGAAATTCTGAGTTATTGTAGATGATTAATTTCGATGCAGGTCTATTCCAATATAAATTCCTACTGTTGATTGACGACATTTTCATCAGCATCAGTTTAATCTTCTATTAAAGGTCCCTTCAAAACCAGATAGAAACTTTGGCATCGGTTAGAAGATGAATCATTGGTCAGTTGTTTAAACAGTACCATTCAGAGTAGATAAAGTGCATAGTCTCTTGAGTTTAAATGAAGATTAGCGACGCATATCTTCTAACTACAATTCATCATGCCTTTGAAAGGGAAAAGTTTGATAATGCGAATGCACTAAATATAATGATTTATTACAACTGAATGACTGAAAGCTAAATTAAATGTTGTTTACTTTTATATGTATTTTAATAGTTAGGAAAACTAAATAATCAAATCCCCAGCCTTAAACAATGGTTCAATTTCGCCAAATTTCATTTCATGTAAGAATTTATGATTCCTGAATGAGTCATCAATATCCGCTTGTCTTCCTACCACTTCGATGTTTGACAAAAATCTCAAAAACTCACTTCTAGATGATAAATCTCCAAGTCAGAATCTCCAGTCTCATCAATTGTACGGATTTCCTCACTTTTTTGAATCCTCTGAAATCCAGATATGCTATCAAAGGTCAGATGTCCTCACCAGCCCGATTTTTGACAGAAAGCTCTAAATCACTACTTCATTTTGCATTCGCTATGAAAAGATTTCATGACAAAATTGTCCAACACTAATAAATATACCAATTTTGCCCAATTTTTACTTCCAAGATTGAAAACCCATAATATCTTGATATTTCATTCATGATCGTCTTCCTCTTCCTATTCTCCACTTTCAAGAGATATCGCAGAATAAATCCGTGACATTGCCTCAACCTCAATCTGCGCTCTAATTTCGCTAATTTGTGGGAATATTTAATCTATTGAAGTGCTCTCTCTATAGATTATATATAATTTAAAATTGTACTTCCATTTGTCATGACAAAACATAGTTTATTAAATTTGTTTACATTACTATTTATAAGGTATGTGAGCTAGTCGCCAAAGTCGGCTACTTTAAATTAATTTGTGAGATTTACCACGTTTAAAATTTAGTAAATTTAATGAGAATGACTAGGAGCACAATGATCAGTGATGAGAGAATTGGATAATAGTGACGGACAGACAGGCGTAGTAAATTTACAACTACTAAATTTGTACTTTTGTACTTGTTTTGTTTTATACTTGAAACAGTTGTACTTTTAAGAGTGCAAACATGTACCCTAGAACGATTTTTTAAAAAAAAATTTGAAATTAAAATTACATTTATTAAAAAATACTAAAAATGTGTTTTTTTCTATGTAAATTTCAGATATAATATTAAAAAAAATGAGTTATTCACCATTTTAGAATTTAAAATTTGCCTTTTCAATCACACCAATTTAGTTGTTTTGAGATCCCCCCCCCCAAATTATGGTAATCTCGCGAAATTAAAATTTTTTCTTTTAAAATATTTTTTATAATTTATTTTTTGCCAAATTTTTAACAAGTAAATTACATTTTTTATTTCAGATTCAAATCGTTTTCATTGTTTTATCGAATATTTAGTCACCCATAAATGAAAGAAAAAGAAGAAAGATTTAGGAAGTTATCTGCGCTCTTTAAATGAGAAACTATAAAAAAGAAATTAGACTAATGCAATAGGTAATGTGCAATTTCTGTCCAATTGTATTTGCTTATCCAAACATTTAGGATTTTAATAGCATTTTAATTTAATGGATCTGGACTTTATTAGGCAAATTCTTTATTTGTTAAAAGAACACCAAACTATACGCAAGAGATTTAATTGAAATTAAATTCCCACACTATTCTCGGATAATCAGCTGATACCATATTTTTCAATATATAAGATTTATTTTTTACATTACTTCATTGGTAGGAAGACAAGATCGCAGCTGCAAATCTGCAAAATGTTTTAGATAATGTATATAAACAAATTTAATTGAGTAAATACAAATGACGCCATAATAGCATAATAAAGATGACTGCAAAAGTGATTAGGCATCTGAAAATTTAATATCCTTTTTAAATTAGGATGCTCAGTGGCTTCAAAAATACATTGAGAAGTTCAAACTTTCCATTCTTACTTACATGTAGAAATTCTATAAGTTAAACTTTCGTTTCCCCTATTCATATACAGAGTAACCACCCTGTGTTTCAAAACATTATTTGGATAGATAAAGACTTCCTGTTGGGAAATTACTATAAAAATAGCAATTAATTGTGTTTTAAATTGTTGAAATCAACAAATGTTTTAACTAAAAATGTATTTAAATGTTTTCAATTTTTTACTTTCCCGTATACTCAGTATAAAGAATTTTGGAAACATTTTGGAACGCCCTGAGTTCGAAAAACATATTTTTGGAAAATATCCATCTGTCTGTCTGTAACAAAAATAACTAACAAACGTTTAGAAATAGACGGCTGAAATATGGTATATAGTCTTTTTTGTCCAAATATATTGCCACATTGAAAACAGTCAGTCGACTCTCCATGGCCGAATGGTCATAGCACTGATCTCTTAATCAAGGGATTGTGAGTTCAAATCCCACGATTCACTGTTTGTGTAACTATTTACTTAATGGATTTTATGTTCCTCTTTATTTCATGTTCTAGACGATTCTGGAACACATTTCTTTAGTTTACCAGACAAGTGTTCTGGACTTTTCTTACTGTCTCCAGAAAAGTATTCTGGAACTTTCCCTGTTAGTATAAAAGCAGCAGATTTGTCAGTCGCTGTGTTCTCAGTTCAGAATTGAGTTAATAAATTGGTTTAGCTCTATTTCTTGTATGTGCCATTGAGTTCCACACTAAAGAACCTACGTGACTATATAATCCTTTGGTATATAGTAAAATTTTGTGTAAAATCTGTTCAGTGGAAGTCGTATGTTCGAATATAAGTTAACTAAGAATAACTACAGAATGAAGAGAGTTAGACAGATAAGATTCGGTTTTCAGATTTAACATCTATAGTGTAGATAACTGTCGAAATTTGGGCCAAATCTAACAAGAGACTGACCCTCTGTCGGTCTGTACTTTCAGAAACATGTAAATGCGAAAACTCAAAAATGCAATTATTTAAATATGTCGAATTTGGTATGGGATTTTATGTATTTCTGTCAAATTTTTGTTTCCATCGGTTGAGAAAAACGCGTCTAAAGCCTTAACTCGATTTTTGAATGCTATTAACTGCATGCTAGGGAGTAAGCCCCCCCCCCCTTAGAAAAAAAAACTTCGCCAAAGATTACACGATTGACACAGTAAAAATACTCAATTCACTCCAAAAATTAGTATTTCATAATTATTGTAAGCCAATGCCACGCAAGGCATTCTCCGGAATAACACTTTTATTAAAGAGTTTGCGAGAAAATTTTGGGGAACCTACTTCTGATGATTTATTAAGGAAAATATTTTAGGCACAATAATATTACATTTTTTTTTGTTCTTCTATAATTAAACTGATATATTATAAAGTTTTGAATATTAAAAAAAAAATTATGCGATTTTAGAATATTTCAGTGCCTTATCAAGATATATTCACTAAATAATTCACAGTAATTTTTCGATTAACTGTACTGAACTATTAAAATTTAAAAATTCATAACTCGGTCAGTTTTAGTTCAATGCAGAAGAACAGAGCATTTTTGATTATAATTTTAGTATGTCAAGAATATTTCGTTAAATTGGGCGTGATACAGGATAGGCAGCATTAAAGTTTAATCAATGTAATAGCTTTAAGAATAGCTTATTGACTTAATGATCTTTTGGATCATTTTTCAAGCTGGAAATAGTTTGCTAACTTAAATTATTTAGAAATTAACTATCGGGTTATGACAAGAGAAGCCGCCTTACTCCTATATTCTTGATATTGTAACAACAAATGCGAGTTGTGACATTTCAATATTTTATTGCTTTTTTTTATTGTAACGAGATGTCTATTAATATTTTTGAACATTCATATACTAAACTGTAAAAAAAGGAAACTAAATTTAAATAAACAAAGTTCTTTTTACAAGGAGCAAGAACAATTTGCCTAAATTATCTATTATCTGAACTCCTCTTCCTAAATGAAAATCGGTAATTACAGTAGTAAATTACCGATTTTGTACAATGAAGTGATCCTGCGCTGGGTGCCATATTAATGCAAAATGCCAAGCAACATTATTATGTGATTTTTATGATGTTGACCTGCATTCAAAATATAGAGAAATATTGTGGAGATATCGTATTGTCTTGTACTGATAGGGTGATGATACAATATACAGAATCATATAGGATGAATTTCTGAAGGCGCTTAGTGGGAGTTAAAGCTTTTATGTCTATAAAATGCATGCGGTGAGTGCTCGATTTCAGCTTACAATTCTACGGAAAATATGCGAGATATGCTCAGAAAAAAAATGCTCCCATCAAAGCTCTGTTCCAGAATTGAAAAATAAAGTACCACTATAAATTTAATGAAAGATTCTTATACCAAATTTTACATGTTTAATTAAAGACATTTTTGAATAAACGTTTTCCCATAGATACACATAGGTCGACGTAATTCCAAAAAAATGTGTAAATATAATTCTATCTATATATCTATATATTTGCTCCAGGAAGGTTTAAAACATGAAAATTCATCAAAATATAGTTCGAATTTTTTCGATGGCTGCAATACTTTATATACTAGTATATAAGAAAGCAAAAACATGAATATAAAATTAAAATTAATGAAAATTTTCAAAGAATAGTTTCAAAAATATGCATGACTTTGAGATTCAAAGATAAATAATTCTGTACATTTTCAAAACAATAAGCAGAAACTATCCACAGTTAACATCGAAATGCAGTCACATAGTTTCAATATCTCTCAGCAGAGTAAAGAATTCCTTATTTCTTTGTTCTGTAATATGAAATGGGAATGTCAAATCGTCGGGCGAGAAATCTGAAAGTTTGAGAAGTATTTGGCGAAACAAAAGATTTTTGCCGGAAGCTTTACAAGCAAGACTTTCCCTTCGGAGCGTTTACTATTATATAATAATGAGTTAGTTATTAAAAATATGAGTTAACTATTAGTCAGTCTGTTTCACATGAAAATGAAGTAAAATATTTTTATACTTAAGGAATTTTAGCATGTTGCCAGATTTGTGAAGTAACATATTAATTACATATCATTTTAATATCATATATACCATAATTACTTATCATGTTAATATCATATATATCTTAATAACATATCATATTAATATCAAAATAATGAAATATACATACTAACCTAATATGATATAAATATTAGAATTATAGAGAAATGTTCTTTATTTCATTTGATGATAACTTACATGGGGAAGAACTTTCCAGAACAGATTATTCTTTCCTAAATAATATATTTCATAGACTTAAACAATATAACTATATAAAATATCTCTATGGACTTCCCATTTCTTTTAAAACAATAGACGACCGGCAATCATAAATTTCTGGAATATATTTCACTGTTTTCCTATTCAGTTTCGATATGAATATGCAAAGGTTTCAATATGGATGTTATAAACTAATTTATTACTACAGAATTAATTTGAGATTCCTTTGAGTTTCGTATTATACGAGAAAAATACAGACAGGGCAAATTGTGATCACCAGAGAAATAATTCTTGTTCTAAAAGTTTTAAGATAGTTTATTAATTAAATTATATATTAGATTAATTATTTATTAATTAAATTATATATTTATTCATAGAATTAAAAAATATATTAACTAGTTAGGCATATATCCAATTGAGATAGTTGCGAAATTTTCGACCGATAATAAATATAATCCTTATTTTCTCTCAGAGAATTACGAAAGCGTATTAACATTTCTAAACAGCTTAACTTGAGTTCTAAAATACTTTCTCTCTAACAGGTTTTGAAACTTAATCGCTGCCGTATTTAATTAACTTAAATGTCACCCTATTCTTCGATAACAGTTAATCATAACGTTAATTGGAAATTTGTCTTGTTTTTATTGACATCACAATAAAAAATTATAAGAAACGCAACAATTATTTAATTTTAGGAATGAATTGAATAAGGGAATAATGTAAAATAACAGAGTACGCAACTAAACTAAAATAAAATGTAAATAAAATAGTAAGAAAAGAACAACACAACAAATAAACATTAAAAGTATGAAGAATTAGATGATATAAAATCATGCTCTATCTAATAACTCTATTTAACTGAAGACGATATTTTATATACAAATCAAGTAAATGTTATTTAATAAATATTTAAATGAAAAAGGTTTCATTGCTTTCTCAATCATTTATGTAGTTACTTTATTAAATAAAACAATAAAGAAAGAACAATACAACAAATAAACATTAAAAGTATGAAGAATTAGATGATATAAAACACAAATAGTGCTACACATAATTCTTATTTTTAATTGAAGATGATATTTAATAATTATTATATACAAATGAAATCATTGTTAATATATAAATGTTTAAATACAAACGATTTCATTACTTACTGAATCATTTATTTATTTTCACAAATATATTATAGCAAGCGATTTTCATGCTACTTTTAATTAATACACATGAGTTGTTCACAATTAATTAATTCACATCATTTAAATTAATTCTTTTGATACAAATGATATAATTTTTTTTGAACACGCTCTGTTATGATATAAAAGACATAATCGGGCGTATTAGAATATTACAAAGGCGTATCAATAAGTAATGCATACAATTGTTAACTCATTAATAAAAACGATATGAAGGGGAAATGAAAGTATTAAGAATTAGTTATTTTTCAACATAATTTACTTTCATGACATTTACATTAAAAAAAAATAAAAACAAAGATTATGATGATTTTACTTAGACAATTTTTGCTAATAAACATCTCATCTATACATATTATAAAATGAAGTCTCCTGAAAGCGTCCGTATGTTGAAACCCTAAAAATTCGAGAAATACATAACTAATTTTAGAGATATTGTACCATTTTGTAGGGCATTTATTGGGGAAGGTTTTAGTATATTGAAGTCATATCGAAATAAAAAAAGGAGTTTTATAATTGCGATTTTAATTATTTTCCTACTACGATTCGCGTATCCGTAAAGCAGCAGTATCTGTACCTTGCACTTATTTGCGCTTGAGCGGAAATCTCAAACTTCACATGTGCAAATAGCAAGACCTTTGGTATTCATATGAGATAAATTTCTTTGTTTACGTCTGATTTTAAACAGCGATTCAAATCCCATTATGGTACTACCGGAGTTTAACCCCCTGTTTAGCGCAATTTTCAAAAATCGCCAACTCGACAACAACGGTCTTGCACCGTGTTTTGAGAAATGTTCAAAGGAAAGGGAACAGATGTTCAATCATAGCGTATAATAAATGCGAAAGATAATAGGTTTGCCTGTCTGCAGGTTGCCAGTTTTGGCGCGTTGGCGAAGAAAGGAGTTAAACTCCAGTTCAACCCTCCCAAAGAAACCCCCAAAAGAAGGAAATTCAGCCTTGGCCGGAGCACATTAAATGCCAAAACGCTTCGTTTGTTGCTCGGTAATGAAAATGTAGAGGAAAGAAACATTAGATCAGCAAATATCAGAGAAAGAATGTTCACACTTTCTTCAAAGGAGAGTCTTTAGCTGAGCGAAGTAACCGTCTCTCTTTAAATCGCACTGCAATTGAATTACAGAGACAGAATGAATCTCGCCTGTCTGCTGACAGAGAAAGACATTTAAATTTGAGGCGCAGGAGAAGAAGTGAAAGAACAAACGTTTCTGATATTTGGTCCGAAAAGGATTACAAAAATGATGCATCGGTTTCAATAGGAACAATGTCTATATATAGTCTGTCCATATTGTCCAGCTTTGATATGCAGTCATTATCACCAAAAAATAATTTATCGCCAAATTTTAGCGAAATGGCCGAATGTGGCATTCGCTAAAATTTGTAATGGTTACGGTAGCAAAAGCGCCATCGAAAAATTGCCAACTTTGCAAGACGCAAAATGTATATCAAAGCTTAACCCAGCTTTAAAATGGAAAGATGAATCAAAAGGCATGTATTGTTTACAAGGGAAAATTGAATCCATTTTAACAGTCTAAATATGGAATAGCATTGATATACATTTTCAGCCAAAAATAGTTTATCACTAAATTTTAGTGAAATGGCTGAATATGGCGCTGACGGCAGCAATAGCGTTTCCAATCTAAAGGTTCCGAAGAACGTTGCAGCAAATTAACGGGGTACAGTTCTAGGGACGGGTACCAATTTGGCGATTTTCCGCCAAATTTTTCTCGCCAAGCCCCGCGGACGCTGTATTCTTCAGAATTTTATTTCTCAATATTATGACTATTTTCAAGAGACGCTGGCGACTTTATCTTTAAAGTTTGGCTCCAAATTTGGCGGTACCCATCTCTAGGATTTAGCCATTAACGGAAATATAGACAAAAAAAAAATGAATGCATTAAAATGAAATGCATGCAAAAAAATTTAATCGAAAATAATGAAGCAAGAAAAAATCAAGGGAAATGAACAGGAAAGATCGAAATACAGTAACATACAGTAACATAAAAAAAAATGTTTAAATTTTACGATTTTTGAGATTTTAAGGGATCCGCTATTGTTTCTGGACTTTTTAGAGATCTTTGGTTTCATGGAGGTGATATAGCGCAGCTATAACGCCTAGGATTAGAAACAACACCACCATAAAAAAATGGCGGTCATGTAACTCCAAACAAAGCGCCACTAAAAAATTCCCTACCTCGCAAGGCGTCAAATGACTGTATATCAAAGCTTATCCCTAAATATTTCTGAATATGTGCTATAAAAAAATTGTTTTATAGTTATTTTTAATGATTTCTAAATATCTTTTTGATTCCGTATGACATTCTCATGTCATATCGGGTGAAGGTTAGACTTAAGTCTAAAGCTAATATTTCCTCTTAGATGTTATACCATGGGCAATGCTGTGGGGGTACTGCTATTCCTCTATATTTTATGAATCACGTTATATATTGTCTCTTTTGACTTTTCTGAACAGAATTGCTTCTGCTTTCATCGGTAAGAATCACATTAAAGGATAGGACGGGCGAATAAAATGGTGAAACAGATAATTAGAGAAAAGACAGAAATTAATTCAGTCGTTGCTGGAAAGTTACCATACGATCATTACATTCTAATAATCTAAGAAGAGAATAAATGAGTTTTTTCTGTGTGATAATGGAGTCATTTATTCATACAGAAACATGAACATCAAGAATTATTCATACAGAAACAAAACAAATTATAAGAGAAACACATGATAAATACAATCACTATTCAGACAAATTGAAAGTAATTGGGTTAAAAACAGTTAAACATAAATGCTCAAAAATTTTACATAATAAAAACCTATGTGCCTTTTTTTTTAAATTTCCAGCAAGTTTCCATCACTTTTCGAGAATAATTTCGGTGTCGTTTTAATTATTGAATATTCAGTAGCCTAGGGTTGTAAAACGAAGTTTCTATTTTATTCATTGAATAAACTCCTTATGCTAAATTTCTGGATAGAAAATTTGTCTTCTCTTAACAAAGCTGTGAAAAAAAAATCATTGCTAAACGTTAACGATAAACTCTCTTCAACTTGAGGGCTTAACAGAATCCAATTCTCAAATCTTTAAAGAAATCCAATGTTTTACAATAACACGGTTTTGACAGTATATGTCACTTCGGCTCTGATTCTAGAAGTTCATTCTATGAAAAAGCTATTAAGAACAAATCTATTATTGAAGAAACTACTTAAGGGCAAGTCTATGGTTATCTTGGATCAGTTCATTCCAATACAGGTGAATAGTACTTCTTTGCACCGTTGGTCCTGGATTTCGAAGAGATAACAAATAAAAGACAATATTATTTTAGCGAATGAAAGATTTTCGAAAGAGACTTTGGATAGAATTCATCAAATTTTATTGTGCTGCAATTTTTATAATAATCAAAATTTTTTCCAATTTTTCCACTGAAAAAAGTGGGAGTAAAAATAAATTTAAATAAAATTACCTTAGATTAATTGAAGTAAGCAATGGAGTTGATTGAAGATGAAATCTTCCAGGAATTGACCAAATGGAAACATCTTTGAATCATCAGATAGACAGATGACTTCAGAATGATAATGTATTACGAAGGAAATTGTTGAAATGCAGCTATTACTTGTTAATAACTAAATCTGTGATCATTTCTATTACTCACTTTTATTCTCCTAAAGAATATATGGATTGGAAAAGGAAATGATAGAGTTTCTCAAAAGAATGTAATAATATTACGTAACTTCTATCATCACAATATTACTTTTTGATATATGAAGGCCGAAATTTCCCATGCAAGAATTAAATTTTATGAGCAAGAGCAAAATTTAAATTTTATCACTAGCAAATCATTTATGTTTCTTTATCGATTACTGGATCAATTTAATAATTATAATAAGGAAACTATGGATTAACCATGCGAATTCACACTGAGACAGCATGTATTATTTACCTTATAGTTAAAAATATCAAGATATTTTTTAAATAATTCAGGTACAAACATAATTGATATTCAAAGTTAAATATTTTATAACATAATTTATATTATACCAATATTGGCGGCTAGTATTTTGAATATAATGAAAATGCAACTAATTCTGAGCAAATCATTAAGGAACGAAGTGAACCGGTAGCTTAGGTATTAAACTGTAGCCAAGTGTTGGGCCGACCATCATTTATTATTCCAAATCATATAAATTCAGGCCAAAATTGACCTACAGTGCAGAAATGAGTCAGATGGGTTGGTATGGAGTGGAGTTGAAGAGTAGATATCAATCCATTATAATTGTCATGACTCCATTTCTATTGTGCCATTTGGAATGGGTGATTAGAGAATGCTTTTGGGCAAAGAGGATTCAGATGTGCCCTGGGCTATTGCGGAACGGTGTGTTCTAGTAAGGTGCTCATTTAGAGGGTTGGAGCACAGCTGACTTGGAAGACTTGTAAACTATCGGGTAAATGGATGGACTAAAAGTATTAAGAGATCCACCAAATAATGTCGTTTTCAAAGAGATAAATTTTTATCATTTTTTATTTTATTTTATAATAATGTAATCTCCCTCATTATCAACAACCTTTTACCGTCTAGTGTGCAAATTTATAACACCAGATCGATAAAAATCAATCGGGTTTTGAAAAAAATATCTGGGAATGTTATTATGGACATCATACAAACTTTCAATTTTTTTCCACTCAGAATTAGCGTAGGAATAAATAGAAACAGCGCATCGGAATAAATGGAAATCCGATGGCGCAAAATCGGACGAGTATGGTGGGTGAGGCAATATCTCTCATCCCAATTCATTAATTTGTTCCGGGTTTCGTCTTGCGCAATGCAGACTTGCATTATCGTGTTGCAGAATAACACCTTTTCTGTTGACAATTGCTGACATTTTTCAATTGCTGGCATGCTCGATGTTTGGATAAACATCTAAAATGTTTTTGGTAGCAACCGCTGTGTTACTACCCTTTTAAAAATCAAAAAGCATACAATACCAGGTATATACTTCTTCTTATATTTGGCTGGTAAATTCCACCGTAAATCCCCCCCCCCAAAAAAAAAAATTAAGATTTAATTCTCTACGAGTAAGCAAGCCATTCTAACCTTAAAATGTCTTTAGCACAACTTTTAACGCAGACAGTGAGTTGATAAATGACTAACGAATATCGGCATTTGTAGAAACGATATTACATTTCCTTCCCCCTAATATAACGGCGAGAAGTGATGATTGGATGCTTAAAATGCGCTGTAACTTGAAATATAGGTTAGTTAAAGGAAAGGTATGAAATCCATGTAATTGCTTAAAGCGCAAAATTTAACATAACTGTTGTCTTATGTCTATACCGTGAAAAAAATGAAATAAAAAACGACCCACAAAAAGAATTTTTGGAAATCGAAATTATTTGAAAATTATACAGAAGTTATAAAAATGCAAGCACAACAGAAATAATAATACATTTGCCTTCAGTGAAAATTGCGCCTTCGTTGTTAATATATAAAATACTTATTCAAAAGAGGATATTCTTCGATATGCATGGAAAATAACACACCAATTCTGTGAAGACTTGTCAGTTGATATAAAAAGTGGAAAAGATTTATTCCGAGGAAAACCGATTTCATTCGTACAAAAGATAAAAGATGTGTTCTGAAAAGAAACTGCTTTTAAAATTCATTGAAAAACTGAGCTGTAGAATTAGGGAACTCTCAGCCATTTCACGGTAGGTGCTGGTATATCCGCGGATTTTATGGTTTTCTATTTCTTTACAAAAACTCGAACAGAATTCGAGGAAAACACATCACTGCAGTTTCAAAAGAGAAGGAAAGGAATTTCATTTGAATTTTTAGTACGATTTTTTATTTAAAAAAATGATTGGATTTATCTGTAAAAGTAATTAAAGTGGAAAAAGACGAATTTTAGATTTTTGATTTCCTTCAACATGAATTGAATTCATATTAAAATGTTTGGACAAAAGAATATTTTTTTATATCAAAAACGTTTCCGAGTATATTTATTTATGTTTAATAAATAAAAGTCTTTATAAAAACTCGAATCATAACTCATTTTGAAAATATTTAATTTATTATATTATTTGGATATATTTTCTTGTAAATGCTTACTTATAAATTCACCATTTCATATCTAAGAAAAAGTATTATTATCGAAAAAAAAAAAAAAAAATTCGAACTTGTGGTTTTGAAAAATTTCTAAGCTTAGATAGAGTTAAAAAAAACACACATTTCTGGAAACAATATCTGTTTGAGAGCGCAATAATTAAGAAAACATTTTGAGCTAGATGGTGAAATTTCGTATGGAAATTTTACATAAAATTGATAAATTTAAATCAAAAGTTAAAGAAATCCATTCAGAGGAAGTTTTTCTGCCTAGTTATACGAATACAAGTAAACACGTTAAAACAAAATTTTGAATGCTAAATATATAACATTCTGTGCACATAATTAGCATCTAACATATAGAGCCTTATCAAATTTAAAATGAAATCTGTTAAGGGTTGACCGCTTATCAGTCAGTATTTTTGGATGAATTTAAGCACGATATCTCAAAAAAACCCAATATTTTGGGTAAAATGAATTCGGTGCACTGCTTCAGTATCTAAAATGTAAGTTCTTATCAAAATTGTAACCAAATCTATGAAAGTGACAGTATCTAAAATGTAAGTTCTTATCAAAATTGAAACCAAATCTATGAAGCTGACAGTATCTAAAATGTAAGTTCTTATCAAAATTGAAACCAAATCTATGAAAGTGACAGTATCTAAAATGTAAGTTCTTATCAAAATTGAAACCAAATCTATGAAAGTGACAGTATCTAAAATGTAAGTTCTTATCAAAATTGAAACCAAATCTATAAAAGTGACAATATGACAGTCTATAACATGCATATAAAAAAAAGATAATTTAAAAAAGGAATGCCTGATGGAAATGAATTTTGGTACGTGATCTTGTTGCTAGCATCCTAGTTCTGTGTAAAATTTTCGATTCAATAGATCTAAATAGAGGTGCTCAAAATACATATTTGGTTTTCTTTAGCATAATAACATATTAACCACAATTATGATAAGTATATTAACCACTATTATTAAAGACATATTAATTATTATTATTATTATTATAAGCATATTAACCACTTATTAAGTAATCGCATTGGCATGCCATTACTTTATTCATCTGTTATGTCCGGAGGTTAAGAACCTTGAGTTCAAGAACTCCGTGACACTTCCCGGCAGATCGATTTGCCAATCGAAGCATATAATTCTCAGTTGTGGGTTTCTGAGCACTCGTGGGGCTCGTGATTTTGCTCAAAGCATTTTATTGGAGGAGGGAAGGAGGGGGAGGAAAGCACCTCTTTTTAGAAGTTGCCTCTTGATGCTTTCGCGTATATTCTCATTGAGGGAATGTACGAGAAGCATCGGAGTGATTATTCTTCCTGATTTTTAAGAAAAAAAGCACAACATACGCAGCATTAAAAATAATTAAAATTATTGAAACTGTCAAAGGTAATGGAAATAGGCAAATGATTAATGATAAATGTGTAAATTGATTGTTTTTGAGAATTTATTTAAAACTTACTCTACTCATGAAATTGGAGAATTTCGAATACATTAAAAATTGCTTACGTATATATCGATGGACATAAAACAAACAGGTGAAATATAGACACAACTTTTTTCTGATTTTTGTCTATTTTCTCTTAAATCAAATAAAAAAAAATAAAAGCTTTTTGAAGTGTTTAGTGAATTATAAAGAAAAACAGAGCAGAAACTCTGGCTAACTGTCCATTTTTGTTTACATAAATGTAAACCTAAGTGGGCATGTCATTTTCGTAATTTATCTTTGATGAAAAAAGAATTAAGAAATCTGGGAAAAAGAAATGAAATTATTTAAAAGAAATGCGAGTTAAAGAAATCAAACTAGCACTACAAATGAAATATTGCTAAACGGAAAATGAATATCACATGTTCATCGGACCTTTTCTAAGTTTTATACATTTCATAGCTTTAAAATTATGAATTTATCATTTTATTTCTAATAGGTTTTAAATCTCAGAGCGTATTGTAGAAAAAAAATTGAAAAGTACTTTTTCTCATCCGTTAAGTAATTTTGATTTCTCATGTTTACAGTGTCTATTCTAATCATATCAAAATAGCTATCTTTCTAAGTTTTAATTATATATACTTCTATTTGAGAAAAGATTAAATAGTATAAATGATTATATTTCACATTGTTTGAAACAAAAATATGTAGTGTTGTAAATTATGATGTCAAAACATTTATAATATCTACCATCCAATGAAACAAATCCAATAAAATATTCTTGACTCACGATCATTAAAAGAAATTCCACTCTCCTTTGAACAAAGCTACAAAGCGAGCTTTACATTTTCTTATTTTAAATCAATCAAGGTCACCTTCTATGACGCATTGTATTTTGATTATGGTATCTTCCTCGAGGGGGTAATTAAAGTGGTCTAAAATATTGTAAAACTCTTACATTCAAAATTAATTTTTCGGACAGTTTTATTGCAGAAGTGGGAAACATTTTCTTTTGTTTAAAGTAATAGTGTGTCAAAAGTATTCTAATCCATACATCTAATAGGCATGGGATTTGTATTAAAATTTAATAATCATAAGTTTTCGATAGCATACTTATTGATTTAAATGACATAACCATATTGGAGTTATTCCCATTTGGCTGAAAGATGCAGTATTTGATTGTGCGATCTACATATCGCGATAGCATACATCGCGACGCATATGACGCAGGAACTATGACTGAGATCTAATGCAATCACCGGTCACGGTACAACTCACCCCGAAGGAGGTTATTTTCTTGTAATTGGTGAGAGGGGACAATAAGGCACCTCTACATCATTATTAAGCCTAATTGGGAAGCGAGAAATAAGTATTACGTTGGAAGTTTATCACTCCCGAATCTGAAGGATTCCTCCGATAGTAATGATTCAAACTACATAATCACATTTGAAAAAGTGAGCCATCTCCCCTAACTTAGTATCTCGGGTAATTGGATGGCACTTGTCATGACTGCATGAGACGAGAACTATTGTTGAGTTCTAATGATCATCACCAGTCGTAGTATATTTTCACCCGTAAGTCCTGTCATCGGAGTGAAGGGCATTCGAGCCCCATCTCTAAGCGAGAACCAACCACCATTCCGAAAACTTTTCATTATCATGGCTTTATCAAAGCTTTTCATTATTCCATGGTGGGGTACCAAACACCATGGATTTTTTTTTATTTGCTTATGGATATTTTTTTCAATTTAAAGCATCTGCCTGTAAGAACTGTTAAGAAATTATCGATAGTGCCCTGATAAGAATAGATATCTCTTTAGAAAAAAGCTTTTCTCCTTCTTAATCTCTGATAATGGAATCTATTGTCACTTCCAAGGAAATAAAAATGAAAGAAACAAAATTAAAACTAAAGTTCTTGAAGTTATATTTAGTTCATTATATGAAAACAGAATAAACTTTTCAACTTTCAAGAAAATTATAAGAAAGTTGATATATATGAAAAAAAAGATGTCGAATAGGTATATATAGGTTTTTATATTACGCACTGTATGATACGCTTCATATGAATTATCTCGGTTTCCATTTATCTCTTTATATATTTTATATTCGATATAAAAAAGCAGAATTAGATAAGGAATTGGGATATATTCGCGGAATTTCATATAATGGAAATTTCTCGTATTATCTCTTTCTTCGAGGAAGTTATATTAAGATATCCGAAAACAGCGTAAAAGTTAGTGTCTCTGTCATAAAAGACTCGCATATTATATGGATTTCCATGTAATGTGAGGTTCCTCCATTTCATGAATTTGGAAAAATTACATCTACACGAGAAGATTCCTTTGAATTCTTGGAATAGGGAAAATTTGTTATGATTATTGATTATTTTGGTAGAAAAAAATACATGATAGGAAAGGAAATTGGTTCGTGGAGTTTGGTATGCTTGATTTTCATAGTAATATATATGATGCTGCATTTTAATAACATTTAAAAATAGGCGACTACTTCCAATTGGGAAAAAGCTACAGCAATTAGGGAAACTACGATTAATGTGACATCGCATTAATTTTCTGTTAAAATCATCGCTATTTAAAATATATTTAAATTTTAAAATATTATTTTAGAAATATGGTGTGAATTATAAAAAAAAATTTCATATCACACTAAGGAGTAAAAGAGAAATTATTACTTTAAATTTCATGAAATCCATAATTATTGAAATTATTAATGCTAACAGCAGAATTAATAAAGAAAACAATTGGTTTAATTGTTTCTGGACTAGCAGTTAAAAACTTAAAATATTTCCTCAAAAATTAATAATTACTGAAATTATTGTTTATGTTAAAAGCAGGATTAATCAATAAAATAATTGCTTTAATTCTCGATCAGTTAAAATATTTCCTCGAAAATGAATAATTTTTGAAAATATTGTAAATGTTAACAGTATAATTAATAAAGAAAACAAATGTTTTAAATCTCGAATTGCAGCTAAAAACTTAAAGCATATCCTTAAAAATTAATAATCAGTAAAATTATTGTTGATGCTAAGAGTCGAATTGATAAAGAAAACAATTGTTTTAATTCCCGATTAGCAGTTAAAAAGAAAATATTTCCTTATAAATTTCTTCAAAACTAATAATTATTGAAATTATTGTTAATGATAAGAGCAGAATTAATAAAGAAAAATATTACTTTAATTCACAATTAGGTGTAAAAAAAAATATTTCCTCGAAAATTCTTCAAAAATTAATAGTAATTGAAATCATTGAAATAAATAATAAAATAAAAAGTGATATTAGTTTTTTTAAGTCTCATAAAATTTCTAAAATTATAGTTAACGTAGTTAATAGTCTTAAAATCTATCACTGTGATCACTAGTTTGGTTTGATTAACAACTAACTATATGGTTATCTTTAAGGTTATAATTATTTAATATAGTTTTATAATTATTATTTATAGTTTACCAATTTTTTATAATGCGTAGAGACAATGACGCAACTTCAAGGCCCTTGGCAATCAATTGATTTATAGTTAATTAAAAAATAGCTATTCTAATTTAAAATAAACAGCAGTTACATGCGAAGTCTATCAAATATTTACAATACGTGCGTGATACAAACTTATCATGATTTAATCAATGGATTGAGAACTTATCGTAGGCGCGAATTGCGGTTGTTATCGAAACGAAAACACAGCGTGGGTTGTTTGGGATTAAGCGAGATATAATTATTAACGTCCTCTGATTTATGATCAGTGGTTCTTAGTACCTATGTGATATTGTTTATAGCATTAAAGATCAGAAATAATATTAAGAGGAAGAAGAAAACTGGAAATATCATTGTGGTTTGAAGATTGGTAAATTGGACATAATATTGTCTTTGAAATATTAACGGATTTTAGGTAGATTCCTATTAGAAGACTACAAATTACATGACCATACTTCTTATATTGCATTAATTTATATAAAATTGACTTTTATATTAAAAGTTACATGTTTAAATATCGGCATGGACGACCTAATAGACATGGAATTGCGTCGAATGGTGGTATTAAATAAATCTTTACCATTTTCTATACGATAATTGCACAGCTTCGAGCAGCAGTAATTATCGTATACAACCTTTCCTTGATATTTTTATTCGTTTTCAAAGTTTGTTCTCAATGCTTAAGTTTAAACAAGATTTTAATTTATATAGGGAGCAATTAATTTTTTTATTATTAAATAATATAAAAATTTCAACCCGAACACCATTGTGAATATACAAGGTGGTTAAATTTAAAACACCCCTATTCAGAGCTCCCTATACAACGAACTACTCAGTGTAAAGGCTGCAAAATTATGGAAGAAACTATTCAAGTCGTGAGGAGACGTATTACCCGAAAACAAATAATTCGAGAAAAACCGATAGAGGGCTCTGTACAATAAAAATTTGCTGAAAAGCCTCAAAATACACATCTCGGATCTATAAATTGATGTTTCAGAAAGCAATTGTAAGTTGTTTTTAAAAACTTATATTCTTAAGATCAATGGGGTTCTAACAATCTATTTCCTAAATCCTTTTTATAAATCAATTTTGCCATAGATAAAATGGACTCATTTGGGAGATTTTCATCATATAGTGACGATTCTAGTAATTAAATGTCGTACTTCCTCAGATAATGTCAGCATTTATAAATGTTATAAGGATATGTATTCTAAATGGAGGAATGAGCAAATCAGGAAATTATCATTTTTGGTGACAACCGTGATCTGCATATTCCATGAAAGAGGTTTCTACTCTTCGCACATTTGCTCATAAATGAGCTTGTTGAAATCTATTTTAATGTCCTCTTTAATTTTGTTAAAAATATGGCAGCGCAAACGATCAAACGGAGCAATACCAGTAGCAAATGTTTGCTGAATATTTCATCAAATATTGAGATGAATATTTGAGACAGAGAGAGAGAGAGAGAGACAGAGAGAGAGAGACAGACAGAGAGACAGACAGACAGACAGACAGACAGAGAGAGAGAGAGAGAGAGAGAGAGACCGGGGAAGTCTTGGATCACGAGAACTGAAACATGTTTGAGTAAGGCGACTTAAATTTGGTGTATTGAATGACGGCAAAATTCTAGATTTTCATTAAATTGTAGAAGAGATCCATTCACTTGAAGTCTGTCTGTACCAGTTATTAGATTAAAATGGAACTCGATAATTACAAAGCTCTTTGAGCTAGGTTAATGCAACGTTTAGCATTCAAAATATAAATATTTCCCAAAATCTGAATCAAATCTGTCGTATTCTTGACTATTTTTTGGCCTGTATTTTCTATATGAAGATCAATGACTTAAATCAATGGTATTCAGTTGTATCTTATGACTATAACTGGGGTTTCACGTAGCCTTACCCAAGATTCAGCATTTCATACAGAGAAAATGGGACATTATTATTACTTAACTGTCTTAACTGGAGGAATAAATATTAAAACTAATTAATTATTAAGGCCTATATAATTTGGAGATGTTTGTGTTGTTTATACAGTGCATAATTTTATTACTTGATGTGAATTTAAGCAACTTTATTTCTCACTTAATGATGCGTTTTTTCCAACGATGCGTTTTTTCCAATTTCTACTTTCTAATATTAGAGTCTGTGTATTCTGCGGTATATTAAGTTTCTACTAAAAATGCAGTATTAGTTTTAAAATTATAAAGAATTTCAGAGTTCGGTTTAAATAAGGCATATATACGTTTTTTTTTTATCTTTTATTGTAAATATTTCGATAACACCTAATATAAGAAATATTTATTATAATTTTAATACATCCTTGAGAAAATTATTTGCAAAGTATTCTGAATGTAATTATATGGTATTCAGTAACAATGGTTTTTTTAACAGTGAACGCAACAATAGTCTATCTCCTAATAAACAAGTAATAAATGCTTTGCAAAAACCACATTGTTTTTCTGTAACAATTTAAATTTTTATAATTCGAGCCATTGTTACTATTGCAACAAACGGAGTGGAGCATCTGTTTCGCTTTAATCTTACTTTTGTTATCGACCGTTTAGCAGGGCGAAAGGCTTTCTCCTGAAATATTATCAAGACGGTGAGTTTTGCTTATTAAAATTTTATTTCTGCAGAATCCACACCTTAAGATTAAAGTGCTATTGGATCCATGATTTGATGAATCATAAAGCAGTTGTTAGTTGATTTTGCTACTTTTAATGTACTGCTGTTAAGCGTAATAATTTTCTAATATTTCATTCTCTAAAATATTTTTATGATTGAATTTTATATTTGCTAAAATGGGGCCAGTTTGGGAACATTTCCTTATTTAGTAACGATTCAAACTATTTAATTTCGCTTTTTTTCAGAAAATACAAGTATTCTTAAATGCTGGAATGATATTTGCTAAACGGAAAATTGAAATGTTATGAAATTGCTATTTTTGGTAAAAAGCTTGATTGTCATATACCATGGCAGACGTTTCTAGACTTGACACATTTGTTTATAACTTAGTTGAAGCTTATTTTTCCTGCCATATTGTCAGAGAGAACAATGAAACGAAGTAATATAGCTGCAAACTTTTGGTGGCTGCTTCACTAATGCTTTTTGTCCGTTTTTAACACATAGGCTATTTCTCATTATCAACGAAATAAAAAAAAGCTAAAACAGATTTTTAATCTTTAGCTAGTAATCAACTGGCAATAAATTATTTTTATTTTAAAGAAAATGAAACCTGGAAATTATTTTTGTGAAATTGTTTCCCCTGCACTTGACAGTGCGTTTCCAGCCTCTTATTTTAGAGTTAAAAAGTATGCTTTTATTTGAAATAACAAATTTATTCATTGATAGCTTAATTCCATGATTTGGCTCGGATCCCCAAATGGTTGAAGAGACCATAGATTAAATTTAATTTCTGCTGTTAATTACATTTGACTTATAAAATTCACTTACACACATCAGGCAGAGAGATAGATAATCTGCCCCTATGTGAATTTGATCCTACAATTTGAGTTAAAAGATTGTTAAATAAATATCGTCCTTTTTAAAATACTGCTTCATATATGAGCTGTCAGTTTCCCATACACATGTCGTGTAATGTTTTTTCCGTTAATTAAATGGGAAGAAATCTATGCACCTAAAATGTAGATAATTATATAAATGTGGAATCTGATTTTCTTTAACGATTTGTGTTTTTTTAACTGAGAAAATATTTGAAGTTCATAACACAGAATTGTGCTTTATTATTAATATTATTTATGCAAGAAAATACTTTAATTTAATTTTCCAATACAATTTTTGCCATTATTAAGTCATTTATCGTATCATACAACCTTTTGAATGCACACCTCCTAGAAATATGCCGCTTGATTTGATAAACATTGCAACAAGGTCGTTTTGGCATTATAATGTATCTCACCATCATGGTGCTTTTTGAAATCCATAAAGTATGAAACAGAGATAGAAGGAGCCTTATTTAGACAAAGATGAAATCGTATATTGTCTGTATTATGTATTATTTAATTTTTAAATCATCTTTCTGCATCAAGTTTTGGTTTTACAGAATTCATTGATCTGCCGATGGATTTCAAACATTTCCACATACAGAAAACGAATGTCCGAAGGGGATTTAAATTGATTGAAGTAATTTAGATGCTCTCAAACAAATGTAAACGCGATCACAGAATTTGCAATGGTGTCTGTGGCGAAGTTCAGATTCAAGTACTCATGGTGCATGCACGAAGCAGTGGTTGCAGTATTGCAGCGGGGAAATTTCAAAATGGGACTTATATGAAAAACACGCATCGTACCATTGTAATACGTTATTTTAGTGTGCTTTTTATATTAGAAAGGAAAGAAGGAAACGGATGGTCGAGAAAACGATTTTGAAATTCATCGTTGAAAAGGAATTCTAAAAAATTAAAGTTAAATACTTTTCTAACATAAATATATTTTAATATGGCATGCAAGAAACTATGTACAAGATAAACTAGCACAAGATTGTCAATTATCAAAAATTTGTATTTCCAGTCTTGAAACTGGATCAGATGTTTGTTCTTAATAGAAATATTTATTCTTGTAATTTGGTCATTTCCATGAAAAAACATCTCACAGTTTCTTAGAAAGAATAAGTTATCTATACTTATAATAAAGCTCAATGTGTGTGTGTGTGTGTGTGTGTGTGTTGGCGCTCTACAGGCCAGACCGTTTGAACTACAGCTACCAAATTTGGTACATGTATACCTTGGAGGTTGGGAATGTGCACCTGGGGTTCCTTTTTTCGAATTTTTAATTAGAATTTTAATTATTAATTAAAAACTAACTTTCCCGCCAAAAAAATCTTCCATTTTCCACACCGCCAACTTTTCCGCCAAAAAAATCTTCCATTATCCCCAGCGCCGAACGAGAAAGGCTTCAATTATTTTTTCTCCCAACAGTAATGAGGCTAGGGTTAAAATTTTTCGGCGGATTATTTCAATCGATTCTGTTTATTTTCTTAATGTTTGATGCATTTAAAATTAAACATTGTTAATTAATCGATCTTTCAGATTCATTCTGAAGTACTTTTGAATTAAAATAAAACAGAATAAAGGAAATTAAAAATTTCTAATCCGCATAGCGTTACCCAAACTGGCGTAGAAAAAATCACGTATTTGCGTTACGTAACTGGGGAAGAAAATTCACGCATGCGCATTCTGTTCTGATCGTTGCTATGGCAACCGTTATCAATGGATGATTTAAATTATTTTTGAGTTAGTCGCATGCTTTTGTAAGTAAATTGTATTTATGTTAGTTATATATTTTTTGTATATGCTTATAGTTTTAAGTACATCGTTTTTTAAGTAGTTTTTTTAAAACCTATTTTCAACCGTTTATTTTAAACGATTCGTTTTATTTTCTTAGTGTTTGATGCATTTAAATGTAAACATTGTTAATTAATCGATCTGCTCATAATGAATCTAAGAAAATTTTGTTGACAAACTCTTGAGATATTACATAAATTAAAAAAGATATTCTTTAGTGCCCATAAAGTTTAAACGCTGAGTGACTCTATTTTCAGTAATCAGATTATAAAAAAATGCTTTGTTTCAGTAAAAAAATATTATTATATTAATTGAAGATTCATTCTTTTCACTTTAATTTAAAGCATAAATTCTACGGGTGCTAACAGAAAATGAGAGATACATATTACGTTATGACTGAAGGCCTTTATAATATTATGAATGAATTATATGAAAATCAAAATTTGAAGTTTTAAAATATTTTGATGAAGAAGCTATTAAAGTAGAAATTGTATAAAATATTTAATTATTAAAATTTTAACGAACATTAAGATTGGCGAACCGGCTGGTCGCCAAAGGCGGCTAGTTACTAATAAAATGATAATCAGAAATATGACACTCTCGGTAATTGGCGAAAATGGGCCAATTCTATGGCGCCATCATAATGAAAAGAAATTTGCGGTTATTGGCACAAAGCTTTTGGCGATAATATCGGGTTTGGCGAAAACGGTTGACGGGATAATCCTAAGTACCATAATCTCTCTGTCATTTTATTCTCTTTATTCAGAAAATCTATTTATTCTTTCTACATCTTCAGAAGACTTCACGTCTCTAGTAAGTCATCATGTTATATATGAAAAGGTTATATTTGACTAATAGAAGACGTGATATGTATCTCCACTTGAATAAAGCCAAATGAAATTTTTTCAGAGAGATTATGCAAAATTATTTGATAACGCAAGATAATGGAGCTGAGAAATATTGAGTTAATTATTTTTAAATCGTTTTTAAAATGTTGAGGTTTTCTCTAGTTAATGTTATGACTTACTTAATTATATTTCAAAGGCAAAATGAATTATCTTATTTTGGATTTCATCCCTTCATTCTGGTATATTGATTTGTAAATTTCAAGAAATATCGGAACCATTATGACTAAAAGAAGTAAAAGCTAGGATTCTGTTATGTTGATAACAAAATATTTCCACTCTTCTTTTTCTATTTTTACAAAACAAACATTATCTCATTAAAAAAATTGCAATCATTTGAAAAATTAAGATAATCACCCAAATTTCGAATACGTGCTGCCAATAAAAATACTCGAAAGTAGATTATTCAATTTACACCATTTTATTTTGTATTCTTTGGATGGCAAATATTTATTTTCTTTTAATACTACAGTAATATTATGCACCATTGCATGGCGCCATTATTTAACTATTAGATTTGCTATTACTCATATTTCTTTGTCGCAAAAGCTGATGTCCAGTTACATGGCGATAATATTTTAGCTTAAAATTTACAAAATAATACGCTAAGATCAACCGCCAATATTTTAGCATGGGGCCAGCGAAAATGGCCGAAAGTCTAAACTAATAATTTAAATTGAAATTAGAGTGATGATAATGTTTCTCTCCTGTTAGCACACCATATCATCATTATATGGCAACATTTAGAAGTATTATATTCCCTGGATAACGAACTATGCCTTTGTAACATAATAACACCATTCATAGATTTGTGTTGCTTTAGTTTCATTTCAAAAAACCATTTTAAACGGTATTTATCTGGATTAAAATGCTGCAATCACTTTATAATAATTACTGCATGGACATAAGCCCCCAAATCTCGTTCGCTCGTCAGTTTGCGGAGAAATTCCTGCAGGCCTTAAGTGATAATCAATATCATGGGATAAACACCCTCGAAAACTTTAATAGCCCATTCCATGGATTAAATTTCCGTAGCCTACGAATGACTGACTGGATGGCAAACCCATATTTATATTTGTTATGACCAATCATGAGGGTATATTAGTTCCTGGTGTGGGATAAAAATCGGTAAACTAACAGTAATGATCATTAGCAAAGGGTACAACCCTTATAAACAGGATATGTGTATATGTTGTGCAACGATGAGTACTTGATACGTCACTGGTGTCGGATACCCCCACCCCCGTAAAACTTGAATGATGATCATTGGCGTGGGATAAAACCCCATAAACCTTGAATGATGGTCAATGACGTGGGATAAAAATCCATAAACCATGAATGATGGTCACTGGCGTGGGTGAAAACCCCGTAAACCTTAAATGACGGTAACTGGGGTGGATGAAAACCCTGTAAACCTTGAATGATGGTCACTGGCATGGGTGAAAACCCCGTAAACCTTGAGTGATGGTCACTGGCGTGGGTGAAAACCCCGTAAACCTTAAATAATGGTTACTGGCGTGGAATAAAACCTCGTAAACCTTGAATGATGATCACTGGCGTGGGTAACAACCCCGTAAACTTTGAAGGACGGTCACTGGCGTGGGGGATAACTCTTAAACCTGGAATGATGGTCACTGGTGTGAGATAAAACCCTGTAAACCTTGAATGATGGTCACTGTCGTGGGTGAAAATCCTGTAAACCTTGAATGATTGTCACTGGCGTGGGTGAAAATCCTGTAAACCTTGAATGATGGTAACTGGCGTGGGCGAAAAACTCGTAAACCTTGAGTGATTCTCACCGACATGTGTGAAAACCCTTTAAACCTTATTGATGGTCAATGGCGTGGGTGAAAACCCTTTAAACCTTATTGATGGTCACTGGCGTGGGTGAAAACCCCGTAACCCTTAAATGATGGTCACTGGCGTGGGATAAAACCACGTAAACCTTGAATGATGGTTACTATCATGAAGTAAAATCATGTAAACCATGAGAGATATTCCCCAGCAAAGGGTTTAAAGTGTACTGTATATGTAAAATATGTGTGTATGATGGTCACTGGCGTGAGATAATGTTCTGAAAACATTGAAATTTTGTCCCTGTAAGACAAAAGAGGTGGTCAGTGTGATGAGATACGCACTTTGAAACCTAGCACTTTGGAAATCCTTCCATGCCTATAGAAAATATTTTCATCTTTTTTTCTTACTACATATAAATATTGATTATATGGCAAAAAAACATTAATTTTTGAAACTTAATATACAGAATTGTTAATTATAAGGATGTGCCGAAATTATAATTGCGTTCTGAATTTGAAACTGATAGCAATGAATACTTTTGCATATAATTCTCAATTTCTGGATTGGTAAGAGACGGAAGTGTCTGTTTAAAGACGCTCTTAAATATTGTTTATTGCTCCTAAATAATAAATGAGAGAAGAAATCTCTAGATTAACCCTCTGGGTGGTTTCATTTTACGTGTGAAACTTCTGAAAAGCGAGAGACACCAGACTAGTAATGTATCGTAAAAGCGCATCGGTTTTCCAAACGAGATGCACTGAAAGCGTTAGTCGAATTTTTGCTTTCCCCCAAACGTCATGTGGGGTCAAGAGTCCGTAAGGGTAGGAACAAGTTACCGCTCATTCAAGTCAAATTTTATTGCTTTCCTTTATTTTGTACGGCTACAAAAATCAGAGGGTTTCTAAGAATAGTGAATGGGAAGACTTCTGTTTCTTTTTAACCCCGATCGCTAAAATAACACTTTGCGAATCGTTGCAGCACAGCAGAATCGTTGAATAAAAATGTCATTATATATTCTATCTCATTTCATTATATATATATATATATATATATATATATATATATATATATATATATATATATATATATATATATATATATATATATATATATATATATAAAGAGAGAGAGAGCAGTCAATGTAGGATACAATTTTCTTCATATTTCCTTATTATTCTTTTAAATAAATCATTGTAATATTTTTGTATCGAGCAATAACATTTGGAACGCGGTAGCATGTGTCTAAAATTAGAACTAATCATAAATAGTTCTGTTAATCTGAAATGCATAAATAACAATAAAGAGCTGATGTATTATATTTTAGAAGAAATGGCATCATCTTCTATTATAATAAAAGATACAATTTTTGAGTGCAAATCAGCAAATTGGTTGGACAGCTGAAAAAATATATTATTTTAGAGCCACATAATTGACTACCTAGGTATTAGTTATCCAGGCCCTGAAACATCTCGTAGCAGTTTTATCAGAATTCAATATTGTTTATAATCATTATTTTTTATTGAAAAATAATGACATCTTCGTTTTTAAATGATTCAAAATAATGAAATATACAATTTAAAACCTTATAAATTGTGCCAGTGTAAATGTACATCAAATGTTTTTATTTAGAA
The DNA here is from genome assembly GCF_947563725.1 of Argiope bruennichi. Classification (NCBI taxonomy): domain Eukaryota; kingdom Metazoa; phylum Arthropoda; class Arachnida; order Araneae; family Araneidae; genus Argiope; species Argiope bruennichi. The sequence goes on from NC_079155.1 coordinate 41,963,665, forward strand.
TTTATTTTTGAAGTTGTATACTGTTCTAGTGATTTTAAAGAGTTAGTGAAATTTAAAACAATCAGCATTTATTTCTATTTTTTCCCTCATTTATTTCCACCATTTTGTGTTCACATTCAATGAAATTGTCATTTTCAAAAGCATTCAAAGGCAGCTAAAAAAAAAAAAAAATTCTTTTAAGATATTATGCAGGAGTATATTATTACTCATAAATTTCAATATGTTTATAACGCTTAAAATTTTCTTTAAAAAAATACAATATACATAAATGTTTTTCTAATTTTCGTCTAATCTGAAAAACTAGTTTGATACTTTTCATTCAAGCAGTTTTAAACTTATTAATTCAAGATATCTCCTACTGTACGATATTTAAAAATTGCACGTATCACACACCTGGTTTTTGCGAATTTATCACCAAAATTTGATGTAAAAAATTTATTCGCAAGTTTCAGAAATTCTATATTCATATATTTTCCAGCACTCAGAGAAACGGAATTATAAAGAAATGCTGAAAGAAGACAAATAGTATCCACCCACAATATCATCCACAGACGTTTATTATTATTATTTTGAAATTGGGAAATCATAGAGAGCAAGCGATCATCGATGACATATCTAATGGACAAAAGTTTTAATATGAAATAAAAATTGGCAGAATCGGTTGGAGCAGCTTAAGCACCGAAAGGTTTTGGAAATAATTTTAAATTGCCGCCATGTGACGAATCTAGTGAATATATAGTGAAGATATATATATAATATTTTTCTTGAAGGAAGGTGATGAGGGACATGCGATCTTTTATGATGTATCTATGCTTATAAGCTCTCATATAAAGCAAAGATTAATGAAATTGGTCTTGTGGTTGAAGTTGGCGCTGATTGGAATTATATATATACGTGGGTGAAATTTTGAAATCATTCGGAAATCTAGTTATTAGCGGATTTGAAAGTATCCAAGGTTTGTAACATAGTCAGTAGACTTTTATATATTTATTTATTTAAAGTAAATGTTCACCACAGAAAAAAAAATCCGATTAAATAGAATTTTATACAAAAGGAACATTTAAAAAAAATTCTTTTATCACCGAACTATGAAAATATTGTAATGTGGACTGGGAATTTAAAAGTTAAACACATTTGAGATTCTAAAAGCAATAAACACTGGATTTTAAATGTATTAAGAAACATGCATGGAAACTAAATGCAAGTTTTAAAAACATTAAAAAGCAGATTAAGAATTAAAAATGTGTAATATTTAAACGTAATAACGTAGATTAAAAAATTCAGCCTTTTTTAGAAACTTGTTAAAATGTTTGGAAAATTTGCATAACAAGTATTTATTTATATAGTTGACTTAAAAAACAAACAATTGTTTCTCAAATTTCAGATTAATACAGCATACTGGATATGGCTTATCCCCTTTTTTCAACCATTTAAATCCCTTTATTAACCTTTTTTGACCTCCTCTCAATTCAAAGCTAGGGTTAAAAAGGCAGAGCATGTACCCTTGGAATCATTCCATGCAAAGCATTTGGGATTACTTTTAAATTCTTTCTGTCTCGTACGGCAACGTATTACAATTTTCATAAATTAATTGCAATTAACTTAAATGTAATCTTATCTCAAATATTAGATGAAACTGGCTGATGGGAAATCTATCTGACTGTGAATGCATGGAATGCATTTGGAGCATGATACCCCAAAGCAAAAGCGACTAGATCAGTTAAATGTATCATGCAATTTTATCTAAATATAGATTTATATTAATTTTTTAAATATAATTTGTAAAAGGATTAATTATCCGTAAGTCTGTCTATTCGTGAGTGTTTGATTAATCATTTAAAATTACAAAAAATAGATAAATGAAATTTGGTTCTTTGCTTTGACATCATTATTACAAATATGTATCGAACTTTTGCTCCAATCTAAAAGGATAGGAAGACGTACCTAATTTATACTTGATTCTATTCTAAAGAAATGCGGATACCGCTGCACTCATAAGCATATGCATAGGAGAAAGTAGAGAGGTAAATAATAGCATTGATCTTTACCTTGATTGCAAATCCTTAGATTGCTTTTAATAATAATAATAAAGTATTGATAAAATTTGTTTTCCAGTTTGGAGCCCGCAACTTTTAAGGTTGATCCTGCCCCAATGTGTGCAGTTTATGAAATTTTGTTCCATAAGTAACACTCCCATAACAAAATCTGAGTGAAGTAATGTATAATCTTTATTTTACACGAGTAAATAACAGGTTGTGATTTCAGGGCATAACTATGAATGTTACACTTTTAAATATTCAAAAATAATTTATTGTCCATGCACCATTGAAGCATTTATCTGCATTATTTTGCATTAGAACGTCCTTAAAAACATGTAATTAAAAATCTTGCTGCACTTTGCACATGATTCATCAAAATCTATCTCATTTATCAACTCAGATTTTAGGCTTTAATGAAGAATTTTCATTAGCATATTAACAACAACAAAAAAAATGCTTCAAAGTACTGTAAAATAAATATAGAATTTTTGAAATTCCTATTTTTTTTTAAAATTTTATAAATCTATTACTTTATCTAAGAAATATATCTTCTTTGATAAATTATTGAAAAAAAAATCTTAAGATAATTTGCTGTGTTAAAGACTTTTACGATGTTATCAGTTCTCTTAATGTTCCTAACAAAATTATTCAAACATTTGATTCAATTTATTTTGCTATTTGTTTTCATCTACATCAAGGTATAAATACTAGTAACTAATCATTAACAACTAAACTAATATTAATATCTTTCAGAATAGAAATAATTTTTAAAAGATCTTTTTGTTGTTTCTTTTACGACTTTGAAAGAAATTATTTTATTCAGTTTGTTAAGGAACTTTAAAAAGGAGTCGCATTATAAAAAGTCGGACACACAATTCGATATTTTTATACGATGTAAATCTGAAAAGAGAAACAATATAATAATATCCTTTATTATATTTTTGAAATTTACGACTGTTTTAAAACACAAAATTCAGTTTATCTGTTTACTTTGAACGAAGAAAAATAATTGGAGGTAGAGATTAGTGTAAAAAATATAAATTTGCATTATAAAAATAGTTGAACTAAGAATGATAAATATATTTAATGTATTAACTATATATATAGGGCGATTTTTCAAATATATCCCTCCGAGTTCCTAATAATTAAATGCGATGTTTAATCATAAGTGAGGATAAAACTGCATTTTGAGAAATACTTTAATGGAACTTTAAAACAACATTTCGATCAAATAAGCTATATCAAAGAAATACTATTGAAGCCAAATGCGATTTAAATCTAAGTCCACATAGAGCATTAAGGGACACACATTTGGGGAAAAATTCATGTTCCTCTTTTCTTGAACGAGCTTTCGTTCCTCCCTAACGCCGACACCATCACAATGCCCTATGCCTAAAGCAATCTTCGGGCCCTCAGATCCAGCGACATCCATAAATGGCCGTAAAACTTCATTGTGTTGTCTCCCCTCCAATTCATCAAGATGTTGAAACTTGTAGGGGGAAAGAAATACGTTAAAATACGTCGACACCATTTTCGGTTCAGTATGACCCCTACGTGATTTTCCGTGCAGAACCAATTTGCATCGTTCGTTACCCTACGTTAAAATGCGTGCAGTGCGCTTTAAAGACATCTATGGGGCTACGTCGAAATACGTTTGGAACCCTTAGAGGGTTAATAGTACGAATTTTTTACGATTTCAAATTATTTTCTGTAGGTCTCTTTTACTAAACTTGTGTATATACATTCTGTTATTTGTTAAGATTTAATACTGTGTGTTAACTTATTTCTTTTTAAAGTTTAATAAATTGAAAGAATAATAGAAAGATATATTTTCTAATTTCGAATCATATTAAGTGTTTTAACCTGGAAATTATTAAAGAACCGAACATACAAAATGTAATGAAGCATTATACTTGTACATGTTGCCAATGACATAAACATTGTGACTCATGATATGAAACAATATCACCTAATAGAATGCACATATTTAAAGTTATCATGGAAGATAAGACGCAGCCAAACAGAAAATTCCTACGCCCTCGTGAACGCATATTAGAATATTTCTATTTACATACTTGAAGATTATATGTATGGTTTTTTCTTATGCAGATTGATAGAGAGAGAGCGAGACAGAGAAAAAAATAGGAAGGTGAAGCAAGTACACCTAAATTATAGTAAAAGTCAGGCTAGTTTAAATTTTGATTTCGGTCTACTCAATGTTTAGATCTTACTGTTTTTTTTCCATTTCCATTCTTCAGTTTATAAGGGATATATACCTACTGGGGAACCTGCCCTGCTCATTTTGCTAAAGTGGTAATGCATTCCAAGCATCGTACCCCTTGGGTGATGTGGAAAGCGGTTGCATTTCGAATCGTTTTAATTTACCAAAATAAATTCTTTTTTTTTTCCGCTCTGCACTTTTCTTACTTTTACTTTCTGTTCCCATTGTTCAGTTTTTTCGGGAGATATTCCTACTGGGGAACCTGCCCTGCTCGATTTGCTAAAGAGGTATTGCATTCCAAGCACCGTACCCATTGGGTGATGTGGAAAGCGGTTGCATTTCGAATCGTTTTAATTTACCAAAATAAATTCTTTTTTTTTCCGCTCTGCACTTTTCTTACTTTTTCTTTCTTTTCCCATTGTTCAGTTTTTTCAGGAGATATACCTACTGGGGAACCAGCCCTGCTCATTTTGCTAAAGTGGTAATGCATTCCAAGCACCGTACCCCTTGGGTGATGTGGAAAGCGGTTGCATTTCGAATCGTTTTAATTTACCAAAATAAATTCTTTTTTTTCCGCTCTGCACTTTTCTTACTTTTTCTTTCTCTTCCCATTGTTCAGTTTTTTCGGGAGATATACCTACTGGGGAACCTGCCCTGCTCATTTAGCTAAAGTGGTAATGCATTCCAAGCACCGTACCCCTTGGGTGATGTGGAAAGCGGTTGCATTTCGAATCGTTTTAATTTACCAAAATAAATTCTTTTTTTTCCGCTCTGCACTTTTCTTACTTTTTCTTTATCTTCCCATTGTTCGGTTTCTTCGGGAGATATACCTACTGCGGAACCTGCCCTGCTCATTTTGCTAGCACCGAACCCCTTGGGTGATGTGGAAAGCGGTTGCATTTCGAATCGTTTTAATTTACCAAAATAAATTCTTTTTTTTCCTCTCTGCACTTTTCTTACTTGTTCTTTCTCTTCCCATTGTTCAGTTTTTTCGGGAGATATACCTACTGGGGAACCTGCCCTGCTCATTTTGCTAAAGTGGTAATGCATTCCAAGCACCGTACCCCTTGGGTGATGTGGAAAGCGGTTGCATTTCGAATCGTTTTAATTTACCAAAATAAATTCTTTTTTTCCCGCTCTGCACCTTTCTTACTTTTTCTTTCTCTTCCCATTGTTCAGTGTTTTCGGGAGATATACCTACTGGGGAACCTGCCCTGCTCATTTTTTAAAGTGGTAATGCATTCCAAGCACCGTACCCTTTGGGTGATGTGGAAAACGGTTGCATTTCGAATCGTTTTAATTTACCAAAATAAATTCTTTTTTTTCCGCTCTGCACTTTTCTTACTTGTTCTTTCTCTTCCCATTGTTCAGTTTTTTCGGGAGATATACCTACTGGGGAACCTGCACTGCTCATTTTGCTAAAGTGGTAATGCATTCCAAGCACCGTACCCCTTGGGTGATGTGGAAAGCGGTTGCATTTCGAATCGTTTTAATTTACCAAAATAAATTCTTTTTTATCCGCTCTGCACTTTTCTTACTTTTTCTTTCTCTTCCCATTGTTCAGTTTTTTCGGGAGATATACCTACTGGGGAACCTGCCCTGCTCATTTTGCTAAAGTGGTAATGCATTCCAAGCACCGTACCCCTTGGGTGATGTGGAAAACGGTTGCATTTCGAATCGTTTTAATTTACCAAAATAAATTCTTTTTTATCCGCTCTGCACTTTTCTTACTTTTTCTTTCTCTTCCCATTGTTCAGTTTTTTCGGGAGATATACCTACTGGGGAACAACCCTGCTCATTTTGCTAAAGTGGTAATGCATTCCAAGCACCGTACCCTTTGGGTGATGTGGAAAACGGTTGCATTTCGAATCGTTTTAATTTACCAAAATAAATTCTTTTTTTTCCGCTCTGCACTTTTCTTACTTGTTCTTTCTCTTCCCATTGTTCAGTTTTTTCGGGAGATATACCTACTGGGGAACCTGCCCTGCTCATTTTGCTAAAGTTGTAATGCATTCCAAGCACCGTACCCCTTGGGTGATGTGGAAAGCGGTTGCATTTCGAATCGTTTTAATTTACCAAAATAAATTCTTTTTTTTCCGCTCTGCACTTTTCTTACTTGTTCTTTCTCTTCCCATTGTTCAGTTTTTTCGGGAGATATACCTACTGGGGAACCTGCCCTGCTCATTTTGCTAAAGTGGTAATGCATTCCAAGCACCGTACCCCTTGGGTGATGTGGAAAACGGTTGCATTTCGAATCGTTTTAATTTACCAAAATAAATTCTTTTTTTTCCGCTCTGCACTTTTCTTACTTGTTCTTTCTCTTCCCATTGTTCAGTTTTTTCGGGAGATATACCTACTGGGGAACCTGCCCTGCTCATTTTGCTAAAGTGGTAATGCATTCCAAGCACCGTACCCCTTGGGTGATGTGGAAAGCGGTTGCATTTCGAATCGTTTTAATTTACCAAAATAAATTCTTTTTTATCCGCTCTGCACTTTTCTTACTTTTTCTTTCTCTTCCCATTGTTCAGTTTTTTCGGGAGATATACCTACTGGGGAACCTGCCCTGCTCATTTTGCTAAAGTGGTAATGCATTCCAAGCACCGTACCCCTTGGGTGATGTGGAAAGCGGTTGCATTTCGAATCGTTTTAATTTACCAAAATAAATTCTATTTTATCCGCTCTGCACTTTTCTTACTTTTTCTTTCTCTTCCCATTGTTCAGCTTTTTCGGGAGATATACCTACTGGGGAACCTGCCCTGCTCATTTTGCTAGCACCGTACCCATTGTTTGATGTGGAAAGCGGTTGCATTTCGAATCGTTTTAGTTTACCTACTGGGGAACCTGCCCTGCTCATTTTATTAAAGTGGTAATGCATTCCAAGCACCGTACCCCTTGGGTGATGTGGAAAGCGGTTGCATTTCGAATCGTTTTAGTTTACCAAAATAAATTCTTTTTTTTTCCGCTCTGCACTTTTCTTACTTTTTCTTTCTCTTCCGATTGTTCAGTTTTTTCGGGAGATATACCTACTGGGGAACCTGCCCTGCTCATTTAGCTAAAGTGGTAATGCATTCCAAGCAACGTACCCCTTGGGTGATGTGGAAAGCGGTTGCATTTCGAATCGTTTTAATTTACCAAAATAAATTCTTTTTTTTTCCGCTCTGCACTTTTCTTACTTTTTCTTTCTCTTCCCATTGTTCAGTTTTTTCGGGAGATATACCTACTAGGGAACCTGCCCTGCTCATTTTATTAAAGTGGTAATGCATTCCAAGCACCGTACCCCTTAGGTAATGTGGAAAGCGGTTGCATTTCGAATCGTTTTAATTTACCAAAATAAATTCTTTTTTTTTCCGCTCTGCACTTTTTTTACTTTTTCTTTCTCTTCCGATTGTTCAGTTTTTTCGGGAGATATACCTACTGGGGAACCTGCCCTGCTCATTTAGCTAAAGTGGTAATGCATTCCAAGCACCGTACCCCTTGGGTGATGTGGAAAGCGGTTGCATTTCGAATCGTTTTAATTTACCAAAATAAATTCTTTTTTTTTCCGCTCTGCACTTTTCTTACTTTTTCTTTCTCTTCCCATTGTTCAGTTTTTTCGGGAGATATACCTATTGGGGAACCTGCCCTGCTCATTTTGCTAAAGTGGTAATGCATTCCAAGCACCATACCCCTTGGGTGATGTGGAAAGCGGTTGCATTTCGAATCGTTTTAATTTACCAAAATAAATTCTTTTTTTTTCCGCTCTGCACTTTTCTTACTTGTTCTTTCTCTTCCCATTGTTCAGTTTTTTCGGGAGATATACCTACTGGGGAACCTGCCCTGCTCATTTTGCTAAAGTGGTAATGCATTCCAAGCACCGTACCCCTTGGGTGATGTGGAAAGCGGTTGCATTTCGAATAGTTTTAATTTACCAAAATGAATTCTTTTTTTTCCGCTCTGCACTTTTCTTACTTTATCTTTCTCTTCCCATTGTTCAGTTTCTTCGGGAGATATACCTACTGGGGAACCTGCCCTGCTCATTTTGCTAAAGTGGTAATGCATTCCAAGCACTGTACCCATTGTTTGATGTGGAAAGGGGTTGCATTTCGAATCGTTTTAATTTACCAAAATGAATTCTTTTTTTTCCGCTCTGCACTTTTCTTACTTTTTCTTTCTCTTCCCATTGTTCAGTTTTTTCGGGAGATATACCTACTGGGGAACCTGCCCTGCTCATTTAGCTAAAGTGGTAATGCATTCCAAGCACCGTACCCCTTGGGTGATGTGGAAAGCGGTTGCATTTCGAATCGTCTTATTTTACCAAAATAAATTCTTTTTTTTTCCGCTCTGCACTTTTCTTACTTTTTCTTTCTCTTCCCATTGTTCAGTTTTTTCGGGAGATATACCTACTGGGGTACCTGCCCTGCTCATTTAGCTAAAGTGGTAATGCATTCCAAGCACCGTACCCCTTGGGTGATGTGGAAAGCGGTTGCATTTCGAATCGTTTTAATTTACCAAAATAAATTCTTTTTTTTCCGCTCTGCACTTTTCTTACTTTTTCTTTCTCTTCCCATTGTTCAGTTTTTTCGGGAGATATACCTACTGGGGAACCTGCCCTGCTCATTTTGCTAAAGTGGTAATGCATTCCAAGCACCGTACCCCTTGGGTGATGTGGAAAGCGGTTGCATTTCGAATCGTTTTAATTTACCAAAATAAATTCTTTTTTTTCCGCTCTGCACTTTTCTTACTTTTTCTTTCTCTTCCCATTGTTCAGTTTTTTCGGGAGATATACCTACTGGGAAACCTGCCCTGCTCATTTTGCTAAAGTGGTAATGCATTCCAAGCACCGTACCCCTTGGGTGATGTGGAAAGCGGTTGCATTTCGAATCGTTTTAATTTACCAAAATAAATTCTTTTTTTTTTCAGCTCTGCACTTTTCTTACTTTTTCTTTCTCTTCCAAATTGTTCAGTTTCTTCGGGAGATATACCTACTGGGGAACCTGCCCTGCTCATTTTGCTAGCACCGTACCCATTGTTTGATGTGGAAAGCGGTTGCATTTCGAATCGTTTTAATTTACCAAAATGAATTCTTTTTTTTCCGCTCTGCACTTTTCTTACTTTTTCTTTCTCTTCCCATTGTTCAGTTTTTTCGGGAGATATACCTACTGGGGAACCTGCCCTGCTCATTTTGCTAAAGTGGTAATGCATTCCAAGCACCGTACCCCTTGGGTGATGTGGAAAGCGGTTGCATTTCGAATCGTTTTAATTTACCAAAATAAATTCTTTTTTTTTCTGCTCTGCACTTTTCTTACTTTTTCTTTCTCTTCCCATTGTTCAGTTTTTTCGGGAGATATACCTACTGGGGAACCTGCCCTGCTCATTTTGCTAAAGTGGTAATGCATTCCAAGCACCGTACCCCTTGGGTGATGTGGAAAGCGGTTGCATTTCGAATCGTTTTAATTTACCAAAATAAATTCTTTTTTTTCAGCTCTGCACTTTTCTTACTTTTTCTTTCTCTTCCAAATTGTTCAGTTTCTTCGGGAGATATACCTACTGGGGAACCTGCCCTGCTCATTTTGCTAAAGTGGTAATGCATTCCAAGCACCGTACCCCTTGGGTGATGTGGAAAGCGGTTGCATTTCGAATCGTTTTAATTTACCAAAATAAATTCTTTTTTTTCCGCTCTGCACTTTTCTTACTTGTTCTTTCTCTTCCCATTGTTCAGTTTTTTCGGGAGATATACCTACTGGGGAACCTGCCCTGCTCATTTTGCTAAAGTGGTAATGTATTCCAAGCACCGTACCCCTTGGGTGATGTGGAAAGCGGTTGCATTTCGAATCGTTTTAATTTACCAAAATAAATTCTTTTTTTTCCGCTCTGCACTTTTCTTACTTGTTCTTTCTCTTCCCATTGTTCAGTTTTTTCGGGAGATATACCTACTGGGGAACCTGCCCTGCTCATTTTGCTAAAGTGGTAATGCATTCCAAGCCCCGTACCCCTTGGGTGATGTGGAAAGCGGTTGCCTTTCGAATCGTTTTAATTTACCAAAATAAATTCTTTTTTTTCCGCTCTGCACTTTTCTTACTTTTCCTTTCTCTTCCCATTGTTCAGTTTTTTCGGGAGATATACCTACCGGGGAACCTGCCCTGCTCATTTTGCTAAAGTGGTAATGCATTCCAAGCACCGTACCCCTTGGGTGATGTGGAAAGCGGTTGCATTTCGAATCGTTTTAATTTACCAAAATAAATTCTTTTTTTTCCACTCTGCACTTTTCTTACTTTTTCTTTCTCTTCCCATTGTTCAGTTTTTTCGGGAGATATACCTACTGGGGAACCTGCCCTGCTCATTTTGCTAAAGTGGTAATGCATTCCAAGCACCGTACCCCTTGGGTGATGTGGAAAGCGGTTGCATTTCGAATCGTTTTAATTTACCAAAATAAACTCTTTTTTTTTTCAGCTCTGCACTTTTCTTACTTTTTCTTTCTCTTCCAAATTGTTCAGTTTCTTCGGGAGATATACCTACTGGGGAACCTGCCCTGCTCATTTTGCTAGCACCGTACCCATTGTTTGATGTGGAAAGCGGTTGCATTTCGAATCGTTTTAATTTACCAAAATGAATTCTTTTTTTTCCGCTCTGCACTTTTCTTACTTTTTCTTTCTCTTCCCATTGTTCAGTTTTTTCGGGAGATATACCTACTAGGGAACCTGCCCTGCTCATTCAGCTAAAGTGGTAATGCATTCCAAGCACCGTACCCCTTGGGTGATGTGGAAAGCGGTTGCATTTCGAATCGTTTTAATTTACCAAAATAAATTCTTTTTTTTTCCGCTCTGCACTTTTCTTACTTTTTCTTTGTCTTCCCATTGTTCGGTTTCTTCGGGAGATATACCTACTGGGGAACCTGCCCTGCTCATTTTATTAAAGTGGTAATGCATTCCAAGCACCGTACCCCTTGGGTGATGTGGAAAGCGGTTGCATTTCGAATCGTTTTAGTTTACCAAAATAAATTCTTTTTTTTTCCGCTCTGCACTTTTCTTACTTTTTCTTTCTCTTCCGATTGTTCAGTTTTTTCGGGAGATATACCTACTGGGGAACCTGCCCTGCTCATTTAGCTAAAGTGGTAATGCATTCCAAGCAACGTTCCCCTTGGGTGATGTGGAAAGCGGTTGCATTTCGAATCGTTTTAATTTACCAAAATAAATTCTTTTTTTTTCCGCTCTGCACTTTTCTTACTTTTTCTTTCTCTTCCCATTGTTCAGTTTTTTCGGGAGATATACCTACTGGGGAACCTGCCCTGCTCATTTTATTAAAGTGGTAATGCATTCCAAGCACCGTACCCCTTAGGTAATGTGGAAAGCGGTTGCATTTCGAATCGTTTTAATTTACCAAAATAAATTCTTTTTTTTTCCGCTCTGCACTTTTCTTACTTTTTCTTTCTCTTCCGATTGTTCAGTTTTTTCGGGAGATATACCTACTGGGGAACCTGCCCTGTTCATTTAGCTAAAGTGGTAATGCATTCCAAGCACCGTACCCGTTGGGTGATGTGGAAAGCGGTTGCATTTCGAATCGTTTTAATTTACCAAAATAAATTCTTTTTTTTTCCGCTCTGCACTTTTCTTACTTTTTCTTTCTCTTCCCATTGTTCAGTTTTTTCGGGAGATATACCTATTGGGGAACCTGCCCTGCTCATTTTGCTAAAGTGGTAATGCATTCCAAGCACCGTACCCCTTGGGTGATGTGGAAAGCGGTTGCATTTCGAATCGTTTTAATTTACCAAAATAAATTCTTTTTTTTTCCGCTCTGCACTTTTCTTACTTGTTCTTTCTCTTCCCATTGTTCAGTTTTTTCGGGAGATATACCTACTGGGGAACCTGCCCTGCTCATTTTGCTAAAGTGGTAATGCATTCCAAGCACCGTACCCCTTGGGTGATGTGGAAAGCGGTTGCATTTCGAATAGTTTTAATTTACCAAAATAAATTCTTTTTTTTCAGCTCTGCACTTTTCTTACTTTTTCTTTCTCTTCCAAATTGTTCAGTTTCTTCGGGAGATATACCTACTGGGGAACCTGCCCTGCTCATTTAGCTAAAGTGGTAATGCATTCCAAGCACCGTACCCCTTGGGTGGTGTGGAAAGCGGTTGCATTTCGAATCGTTTTAATTTACCAAAATGAATTCTTTTTTTTCCGCTCTGCACTTTTCTTACTTTATCTTTCTCTTCCCATTGTTCAGTTTCTTCGGGAGATATACCTACTGGGGAACCTGCCCTGTTCATTTTGCTAAAGTGGTAATGCATTCCAAGCACCGTACCCATTGTTTGATGTGGAAAGGGGTTGCATTTCGAATCGTTTTAATTTACCAAAATGAATTCTTTTTTTTCCGCTCTGCACTTTTCTTACTTTTTCTTTCTCTTCCCATTGTTCAGTTTTTTCGGGAGATATACCTACTGCGGAACCTGCCTTGCTCATTTAGCTAAAGTGGTAATGCATTCCAAGCACCGTACCCCTTGGGTGGTGTGGAAAGCGGTTGCATTTCGAATCGTTTTAATTTACCAAAATAAATTCTTTTTTTTTCCGCACTGCACTTTTCTTACTTTTTCTTTCTCTTCCCATTGTTCAGTTTTTTCGGGAGATATACCTACTGGGGAACCTGCCCTGCTCATTTAGCTAAAGTGGTAATGCATTCCAAGCACCGTACCCCTTGGGTGATGTGGAAAGCGGTTGCATTTCGAATCGTTTTATTTTACCAAAATAAATTCTTTTTTTTTCCGCTCTGCACTTTTCTTACTTTTTCTTTCTCTTCCCATTGTTCAGTTTTTTCGGGAGATATACCTACTGGGGAACCTGCCCTGCTCATTTAGCTAAAGTGGTAATGCATTCCAAGCACCGTACCCCTTGGGTGATGTGGAAAGCGGTTGCATTTCGAATCGTTTTAATTTACCAAAATAAATTCTTTTTTTTCCGCTCTGCACTTTTCTTACTTTTTCTTTCTCTTCCCATTGTTCAGTTTTTTCGGGAGATATACCTACTGGGGAACAACCCTGCTCATTTTGCTAAAGTGGTAATGCATTCCAAGCACCGTACCCCTTGGGTGATGTGGAAAGCGGTTGCATTTCGAATCGTTTTAATTTACCAAAATAAATTCTTTTTTATCCGCTCTGCACTTTTCTTACTTTTTCTTTCTCTTCCCATTGTTCAGTTTTTTCGGGAGATATACCTACTGGGGAACCTGCCCTGCTCATTTTGCTAAAGTGGTAATGCATTCCAAGCACCGTACCCCTTGGGTGATGTGGAAAGCGGTTGCATTTCGAATCGTTTTAATTTACCAAAATAAATTCTTTTTTTTTTCAGCTCTGCACTTTTCTTACTTTTTCTTTCTCTTCCAAATTGTTCAGTTTCTTCGGGAGATATACCTACTGGGGAACCTGCCCTGCTCATTTTGCTAGCACCGTACCCATTGTTTGATGTGGAAAGCGGTTGCATTTCGAATCGTTTTAATTTACCAAAATGAATTCTTTTTTTTCCGCTCTGCACTTTTCTTACTTTTTCTTTCTCTTCCCATTGTTCAGTTTTTTCGGGAGATATACCTACTGGGGAAACTGCCCTGCTCATTTTGCTAAAGTGGTAATGCATTCCAAGCACCGTACCCCTTGGGTGATGTGGAAAGCGGTTGCATTTCGAATCGTTTTAATTTACCAAAATAAATTCTTTTTTTTTCCGCTCTGCACTTTTCTTACTTTTTCTTTCTCTTCCCATTGTTCAGTTTTTTCGGGAGATATACCTACTGGGGAACCTGCCCTGCTCATTTTATTAAAGTGGTAATTCATTCCAAGCACCGTACCCCTTAGGTAATGTGGAAAGCGGTTGCATTTCGAATCGTTTTAATTTACCAAAATAAATTCTTTTTTTTTCCGCTCTGCACTTTTCTTACTTTTTCTTTCTCTTCCCATTGTTCAGTTTTATCGGGAGATATACCTACTGGGGAACCTGCCCTGCTCATTTAGCTAAAGTGGTAATGCATTCCAAGCACCGTACCCCTTGGGTGATGTGGAAAGCGGTTGCATTTCGAATCGTTTTAATTTACCAAAATAAATTCTTTTTTTTTCCGCTCTGCACTTTTCTTACTTTTTCTTTCTCTTCCCATTGTTCAGTTTTTTCGGGAGATATACCTTTTGGGGAACCTGCCCTGCTCATTTTGCTAAAGTGGTAATGCATTCCAAGCACCGTACCCCTTGGGTGATGTGGAAAGCGGTTGCATTTCGAATCGTTTTAATTTACCAAAATAAATTCTTTTTTTTTCCGCTCTGCAATTTTCTTACTTTTTCTTTCTCTTCCCATTGTTCAGTTTTTTCGGGAGATATACCTACTGGGGAACCTGCCCTGCTCATTTTGCTAAAGTGGTAATGCATTCCAAGCACCGTACCCCTTGGGTGATGTGGAAAGCGGTTGCATTTCGAATCGTTTTAATTTACCAAAATAAATTCTTTTTTTTCAGCTCTGCACTTTTCTTACTTTTTCTTTCTCTTCCAAATTGTTCAGTTTCTTCGGGAGATATACCTACTGGGGAACCTGCCCTGCTCATTTTGCTAAAGTGGTAATGCATTCCAAGCACCGTACCCCTTGGGTGATGTGGAAAGCGGTTGCATTTCGAATCGTTTTAATTTACCAAAATAAATTCTTTTTTTTCCGCTCTGCACTTTTCTTACTTGTTCTTTCTCTTCCCATTGTTCAGTTTTTTCGGGAGATATACCTACTGGGGAACCTGCCCTGCTCATTTTGCTAAAGTGGTAATGTATTCCAAGCACCGTACCCCTTGGGTGATGTGGAAAGCGGTTGCATTTCGAATCGTTTTAATTTACCAAAATAAATTCTTTTTTTTCCGCTCTGCACTTTTCTTACTTGTTCTTTCTCTTCCCATTGTTCAGTTTTTTCGGGAGATATACCTACTGGGGAACCTGCCCTGCTCATTTTGCTAAAGTGGTAATGCATTCCAAGCCCCGTACCCCTTGGGTGATGTGGAAAGCGGTTGCCTTTCGAATCGTTTTAATTTACCAAAATAAATTCTTTTTTTTCCGCTCTGCACTTTTCTTACTTTTCCTTTCTCTTCCCATTGTTCAGTTTTTTCGGGAGATATACCTACCGGGGAACCTGCCCTGCTCATTTTGCTAAAGTGGTAATGCATTCCAAGCACCGTACCCCTTGGGTGATGTGGAAAGCGGTTGCATTTCGAATCGTTTTAATTTACCAAAATAAATTCTTTTTTTTCCACTCTGCACTTTTCTTACTTTTTCTTTCTCTTCCCATTGTTCAGTTTTTTCGGGAGATATACCTACTGGGGAACCTGCCCTGCTCATTTTGCTAAAGTGGTAATGCATTCCAAGCACCGTACCCCTTGGGTGATGTGGAAAGCGGTTGCATTTCGAATCGTTTTAATTTACCAAAATAAACTCTTTTTTTTTTCAGCTCTGCACTTTTCTTACTTTTTCTTTCTCTTCCAAATTGTTCAGTTTCTTCGGGAGATATACCTACTGGGGAACCTGCCCTGCTCATTTTGCTAGCACCGTACCCATTGTTTGATGTGGAAAGCGGTTGCATTTCGAATCGTTTTAATTTACCAAAATGAATTCTTTTTTTTCCGCTCTGCACTTTTCTTACTTTTTCTTTCTCTTCCCATTGTTCAGTTTTTTCGGGAGATATACCTACTAGGGAACCTGCCCTGCTCATTCAGCTAAAGTGGTAATGCATTCCAAGCACCGTACCCCTTGGGTGATGTGGAAAGCGGTTGCATTTCGAATCGTTTTAATTTACCAAAATAAATTCTTTTTTTTTCCGCTCTGCACTTTTCTTACTTTTTCTTTGTCTTCCCATTGTTCGGTTTCTTCGGGAGATATACCTACTGGGGAACCTGCCCTGCTCATTTTATTAAAGTGGTAATGCATTCCAAGCACCGTACCCCTTGGGTGATGTGGAAAGCGGTTGCATTTCGAATCGTTTTAGTTTACCAAAATAAATTCTTTTTTTTTCCGCTCTGCACTTTTCTTACTTTTTCTTTCTCTTCCGATTGTTCAGTTTTTTCGGGAGATATACCTACTGGGGAACCTGCCCTGCTCATTTAGCTAAAGTGGTAATGCATTCCAAGCAACGTTCCCCTTGGGTGATGTGGAAAGCGGTTGCATTTCGAATCGTTTTAATTTACCAAAATAAATTCTTTTTTTTTCCGCTCTGCACTTTTCTTACTTTTTCTTTCTCTTCCCATTGTTCAGTTTTTTCGGGAGATATACCTACTGGGGAACCTGCCCTGCTCATTTTATTAAAGTGGTAATGCATTCCAAGCACCGTACCCCTTAGGTAATGTGGAAAGCGGTTGCATTTCGAATCGTTTTAATTTACCAAAATAAATTCTTTTTTTTTCCGCTCTGCACTTTTCTTACTTTTTCTTTCTCTTCCGATTGTTCAGTTTTTTCGGGAGATATACCTACTGGGGAACCTGCCCTGTTCATTTAGCTAAAGTGGTAATGCATTCCAAGCACCGTACCCGTTGGGTGATGTGGAAAGCGGTTGCATTTCGAATCGTTTTAATTTACCAAAATAAATTCTTTTTTTTTCCGCTCTGCACTTTTCTTACTTTTTCTTTCTCTTCCCATTGTTCAGTTTTTTCGGGAGATATACCTATTGGGGAACCTGCCCTGCTCATTTTGCTAAAGTGGTAATGCATTCCAAGCACCGTACCCCTTGGGTGATGTGGAAAGCGGTTGCATTTCGAATCGTTTTAATTTACCAAAATAAATTCTTTTTTTTTCCGCTCTGCACTTTTCTTACTTGTTCTTTCTCTTCCCATTGTTCAGTTTTTTCGGGAGATATACCTACTGGGGAACCTGCCCTGCTCATTTTGCTAAAGTGGTAATGCATTCCAAGCACCGTACCCCTTGGGTGATGTGGAAAGCGGTTGCATTTCGAATAGTTTTAATTTACCAAAATAAATTCTTTTTTTTCAGCTCTGCACTTTTCTTACTTTTTCTTTCTCTTCCAAATTGTTCAGTTTCTTCGGGAGATATACCTACTGGGGAACCTGCCCTGCTCATTTAGCTAAAGTGGTAATGCATTCCAAGCACCGTACCCCTTGGGTGGTGTGGAAAGCGGTTGCATTTCGAATCGTTTTAATTTACCAAAATGAATTCTTTTTTTTCCGCTCTGCACTTTTCTTACTTTATCTTTCTCTTCCCATTGTTCAGTTTCTTCGGGAGATATACCTACTGGGGAACCTGCCCTGTTCATTTTGCTAAAGTGGTAATGCATTCCAAGCACCGTACCCATTGTTTGATGTGGAAAGGGGTTGCATTTCGAATCGTTTTAATTTACCAAAATGAATTCTTTTTTTTCCGCTCTGCACTTTTCTTACTTTTTCTTTCTCTTCCCATTGTAAAGTTTTTTCGGGAGATATACCTACTGCGGAACCTGCCTTGCTCATTTAGCTAAAGTGGTAATGCATTCCAAGCACCGTACCCCTTGGGTGGTGTGGAAAGCGGTTGCATTTCGAATCGTTTTAATTTACCAAAATAAATTCTTTTTTTTTCCGCACTGCACTTTTCTTACTTTTTCTTTCTCTTCCCATTGTTCAGTTTTTTCGGGAGATATACCTACTGGGGAACCTGCCCTGCTCATTTAGCTAAAGTGGTAATGCATTCCAAGCACCGTACCCCTTGGGTGATGTGGAAAGCGGTTGCATTTCGAATCGTTTTATTTTACCAAAATAAATTCTTTTTTTTTCCGCTCTGCACTTTTCTTACTTTTTCTTTCTCTTCCCATTGTTCAGTTTTTTCGGGAGATATACCTACTGGGGAACCTGCCCTGCTCATTTAGCTAAAGTGGTAATGCATTCCAAGCACCGTACCCCTTGGGTGATGTGGAAAGCGGTTGCATTTCGAATCGTTTTAATTTACCAAAATAAATTCTTTTTTTTCCGCTCTGCACTTTTCTTACTTTTTCTTTCTCTTCCCATTGTTCAGTTTTTTCGGGAGATATACCTACTGGGGAACAACCCTGCTCATTTTGCTAAAGTGGTAATGCATTCCAAGCACCGTACCCCTTGGGTGATGTGGAAAGCGGTTGCATTTCGAATCGTTTTAATTTACCAAAATAAATTCTTTTTTATCCGCTCTGCACTTTTCTTACTTTTTCTTTCTCTTCCCATTGTTCAGTTTTTTCGGGAGATATACCTACTGGGGAACCTGCCCTGCTCATTTTGCTAAAGTGGTAATGCATTCCAAGCACCGTACCCCTTGGGTGATGTGGAAAGCGGTTGCATTTCGAATCGTTTTAATTTACCAAAATAAATTCTTTTTTTTTTCAGCTCTGCACTTTTCTTACTTTTTCTTTCTCTTCCAAATTGTTCAGTTTCTTCGGGAGATATACCTACTGGGGAACCTGCCCTGCTCATTTTGCTAGCACCGTACCCATTGTTTGATGTGGAAAGCGGTTGCATTTCGAATCGTTTTAATTTACCAAAATGAATTCTTTTTTTTCCGCTCTGCACTTTTCTTACTTTTTCTTTCTCTTCCCATTGTTCAGTTTTTTCGGGAGATATACCTACTGGGGAACCTGCCCTGCTCATTTTGCTAAAGTGGTAATGCATTCCAAGCACCGTACCCCTTGGGTGATGTGGAAAGCGGTTGCATTTCGAATCGTTTTAATTTACCAAAATAAATTCTTTTTTTTTCCGCTCTGCACTTTTCTTACTTTTTCTTTCTCTTCCCATTGTTCAGTTTTTTCGGGAGATATACCTACTGGGGAACCTGCCCTGCTCATTTTATTAAAGTGGTAATTCATTCCAAGCACCGTACCCCTTAGGTAATGTGGAAAGCGGTTGCATTTCGAATCGTTTTAATTTACCAAAATAAATTCTTTTTTTTTCCGCTCTGCACTTTTCTTACTTTTTCTTTCTCTTCCCATTGTTCAGTTTTATCGGGAGATATACCTACTGGGGAACCTGCCCTGCTCATTTAGCTAAAGTGGTAATGCATTCCAAGCACCGTACCCCTTGGGTGATGTGGAAAGCGGTTGCATTTCGAATCGTTTTAATTTACCAAAATAAATTCTTTTTTTTTCCGCTCTGCACTTTTCTTACTTTTTCTTTCTCTTCCCATTGTTCAGTTTTTTCGGGAGATATACCTTTTGGGGAACCTGCCCTGCTCATTTTGCTAAAGTGGTAATGCATTCCATGCACCGTACCCCTTGGGTGATGTGGAAAGCGGTTGCATTTCGAATCGTTTTAATTTACCAAAATAAATTCTTTTTTTTTCCGCTCTGCAATTTTCTTACTTTTTCTTTCTCTTCCCATTGTTCAGTTTTTTCGGGAGATATACCTACTGGGGAACCTGCCCTGCTCATTTTGCTAAAGTGGTAATGCATTCCAAGCACCGTACCCCTTGGGTGATGTGGAAAGCGGTTGCATTTCGAATCGTTTTAATTTACCAAAATAAATTCTTTTTTTTCAGCTCTGCACTTTTCTTACTTTTTCTTTCTCTTCCAAATTGTTCAGTTTCTTCGGGAGATATACCTACTGGGGAACCTGCCCTGCTCATTTAGCTAAAGTTTTAATGCATTCCAAGCACCGTACCCCTTGGGTGGTGTGGAAAGCATTTGCATTTCGAATCGTTTTAATTTACCAAAATGAATTCTTTTTTTTCCGCTCTGCACTTTTCTTACTTTTTCTTTCTCTTCCCATTGTTCAGTTTCTTCGGGAGATATACCTACTGGGGAACCTGCCCTGCTCATTTAGCTAAAGTGGTAATGCATTCCAAGCACCGTACCCATTGTTTGATGTGGAAAGGGGTTGCATTTCGAATCGTTTTAATTTACCAAAATGAATTCTTTTTTTTCCGCTCTGCACTTTTCTTACTTTTTCTTTCTCTTCCCATTGTTCAGTTTTTTCGGGAGATATACCTACTGCGGAACCTGCCCTGCTCATTTAGCTAAAGTGGTAATGCATTCCAAGCACCGTACCCCTTGGGTGGTGTGGAAAGCGGTTGCATTTCGAATCGTTTTAATTTACCAAAATAAACTCTTTTTTTTTCCGCTCTGCACTTTTCTTACTTTTTCTTTCTCTTCCCATTGTTCAGTTTTTTCGGGAGATATACCTACTGGGGAACCTGCCCTGCTCATTTAGCTAAAGTGGTAATGCATTCCAAGCACCGTACCCCTTGGGTGATGTGGAAAGCGGTTGCATTTCGAATCGTTTTAATTTACCAAAATAAATTCTTTTTTTTCCGCTCTGCACTTTTCTTACTTGTTCTTTCTCTTCCCATTGTTCAGTTTTTTCGGGAGATATACCTACTGGGGAACCTGCCCTGCTCATTTTGCTAAAGTGGTAATGCATTCCAAGCACCGTACCCTTTGGGTGATGTGGAAAACGGTTGCATTTCGAATCGTTTTAATTTACCAAAATAAATTCTTTTTTTTCCGCTCTGCACTTTTCTTACTTTTTCTTTCTCTTCCCATTGTTCAGTTTTTTCGGGAGATATACCTACTGGGGAACCTGCCCTGCTCATTTTGCTAAAGTGGTAATGCATTCCAAGCACCGTACCCCTTGGGTGATGTGGAAAGCGGTTGCATTTCGAATCGTTTTAATTTACCAAAATAAATTCTTTTTTATCCGCTCTGCACTTTTCTTACTTTTTCTTTCTCTTCCCATTGTTCAGTTTTTTCGGGAGATATACCTACTGGGGAACCTGCCCTGCTCATTTTGCTAAAGTGGTAATGCATTCCAAGCACCGTACCCCTTGGGTGATGTGGAAAGCGGTTGCATTTCGAATCGTTTTAATTTACCAAAATAAATTCTTTTTTATCCGCTCTGCACTTTTCTTACTTTTTCTTTCTCTTCCCATTGTTCAGTTTTTTCGGGAGATATACCTACTGGGGAACCTGCCCTGCTCATTTTGCTAAAGTGGTAATGCATTCCAAGCACCGTACCCCTTGGGTGATGTGGAAAGCGGTTGCATTTCGAATCGTTTTAATTTACCAAAATAAATTCTTTTTTTTCCTCTCTGCACTTTTCTTACTTGTTCTTTCTCTTCCCATTGTTCAGTTTTTTCGGGAGATATACCTACTGGGGAACCTGCCCTGCTCATTTTGCTAAAGAGGTAATGCATTCCAAGCACCGTACCCCTTGGGTGATGTGGAAAGCGGTTGCATTTCGAATCGTTTTAATTTACCAAAATAAATTCTTTTTTTTCCGCTCTGCACTTTTCTTACTTTTTCTTTCTCTTCCCATTGTTCAGTTTTTTCGGGAGATATACCTACTGGGGAACCTGCCCTGCTCATTTTGCTAGCACCGAACCCCTTGGGTGATGTGGAAAGCGGTTGCATTTCGAATCGTTTTAATTTACCAAAATAAATTCTTTTTTTTCCTCTCTGCACTTTTCTTACTTGTTCTTTCTCTTCCCATTGTTCAGTTTTTTCGGGAGATATACCTACTGGGGAACCTGCCCTGCTCATTTTGCTAAAGTGGTAATGCATTCCAAGCACCGTACCCCTTGGGTGATGTGGAAAGCGGTTGCATTTCGAATCGTTTTAATTTACCAAAATAAATTCTTTTTTTCCCGCTCTGCACCTTTCTTACTTTTTCTTTCTCTTCCCATTGTTCAGTGTTTTCGGGAGATATACCTACTGGGGAACCTGCCCTGCTCATTTTTTAAAGTGGTAATGCATTCCAAGCACCGTACCCTTTGGGTGATGTGGAAAACGGTTGCATTTCGAATCGTTTTAATTTACCAAAATAAATTCTTTTTTTTCCGCTCTGCACTTTTCTTACTTGTTCTTTCTCTTCCCATTGTTCAGTTTTTTCGGGAGATATACCTACTGGGGAACCTGCACTGCTCATTTTGCTAAAGTGGTAATGCATTCCAAGCACCGTACCCCTTGGGTGATGTGGAAAGCGGTTGCATTTCGAATCGTTTTAATTTACCAAAATAAATTCTTTTTTATCCGCTCTGCACTTTTCTTACTTTTTCTTTCTCTTCCCATTGTTCAGTTTTTTCGGGAGATATACCTACTGGGGAACCTGCCCTGCTCATTTTGCTAAAGTGGTAATGCATTCCAAGCACCGTACCCCTTGGGTGATGTGGAAAACGGTTGCATTTCGAATCGTTTTAATTTACCAAAATAAATTCTTTTTTATCCGCTCTGCACTTTTCTTACTTTTTCTTTCTCTTCCCATTGTTCAGTTTTTTCGGGAGATATACCTACTGGGGAACAACCCTGCTCATTTTGCTAAAGTGGTAATGCATTCCAAGCACCGTACCCTTTGGGTGATGTGGAAAACGGTTGCATTTCGAATCGTTTTAATTTACCAAAATAAATTCTTTTTTTTCCGCTCTGCACTTTTCTTACTTGTTCTTTCTCTTCCCATTGTTCAGTTTTTTCGGGAGATATACCTACTGGGGAACCTGCCCTGCTCATTTTGCTAAAGTTGTAATGCATTCCAAGCACCGTACCCCTTGGGTGATGTGGAAAGCGGTTGCATTTCGAATCGTTTTAATTTACCAAAATAAATTCTTTTTTTTCCGCTCTGCACTTTTCTTACTTGTTCTTTCTCTTCCCATTGTTCAGTTTTTTCGGGAGATATACCTACTGGGGAACCTGCCCTGCTCATTTTGCTAAAGTGGTAATGCATTCCAAGCACCGTACCCCTTGGGTGATGTGGAAAACGGTTGCATTTCGAATCGTTTTAATTTACCAAAATAAATTCTTTTTTTTCCGCTCTGCACTTTTCTTACTTGTTCTTTCTCTTCCCATTGTTCAGTTTTTTCGGGAGATATACCTACTGGGGAACCTGCCCTGCTCATTTTGCTAAAGTGGTAATGCATTCCAAGCACCGTACCCCTTGGGTGATGTGGAAAGCGGTTGCATTTCGAATCGTTTTAATTTACCAAAATAAATTCTTTTTTATCCGCTCTGCACTTTTCTTACTTTTTCTTTCTCTTCCCATTGTTCAGTTTTTTCGGGAGATATACCTACTGGGGAACCTGCCCTGCTCATTTTGCTAAAGTGGTAATGCATTCCAAGCACCGTACCCCTTGGGTGATGTGGAAAGCGGTTGCATTTCGAATCGTTTTAATTTACCAAAATAAATTCTATTTTATCCGCTCTGCACTTTTCTTACTTTTTCTTTCTCTTCCCATTGTTCAGCTTTTTCGGGAGATATACCTACTGGGGAACCTGCCCTGCTCATTTTGCTAGCACCGTACCCATTGTTTGATGTGGAAAGCGGTTGCATTTCGAATCGTTTTAGTTTACCTACTGGGGAACCTGCCCTGCTCATTTTATTAAAGTGGTAATGCATTCCAAGCACCGTACCCCTTGGGTGATGTGGAAAGCGGTTGCATTTCGAATCGTTTTAATTTACCAAAATGAATTCTTTTTTTTCCGCTCTGCACTTTTCTTACTTTATCTTTCTCTTCCCATTGTTCAGTTTCTTCGGGAGATATACCTACTGGGGAACCTGCCCTGCTCATTTTGCTAAAGTGGTAATGCATTCCAAGCACTGTACCCATTGTTTGATGTGGAAAGGGGTTGCATTTCGAATCGTTTTAATTTACCAAAATGAATTCTTTTTTTTCCGCTCTGCACTTTTCTTACTTTTTCTTTCTCTTCCCATTGTTCAGTTTTTTCGGGAGATATACCTACTGCGGAACCTGCCCTGCTCATTTAGCTAAAGTGGTAATGCATTCCAAGCACCGTACCCCTTGGGTGGTGTGGAAAGCGGTTGCATTTCGAATCGTTTTAATTTACCAAAATAAATTGTTTTTTTTTCCGCTCTGCACTTTTCTTACTTTTTCTTTCTCTTCCCATTGTTCAGTTTTTTCGGGAGATATACCTACTGGGGAACCTGCCCTGCTCATTTAGCTAAAGTGGTAATGCATTCCAAGCACCGTACCCCTTGGGTGATGTGGAAAGCGGTTGCATTTCGAATCGTCTTATTTTACCAAAATAAATTCTTTTTTTTTCCGCTCTGCACTTTTCTTACTTTTTCTTTCTCTTCCCATTGTTCAGTTTTTTCGGGAGATATACCTACTGGGGTACCTGCCCTGCTCATTTAGCTAAAGTGGTAATGCATTCCAAGCACCGTACCCCTTGGGTGATGTGGAAAGCGGTTGCATTTCGAATCGTTTTAATTTACCAAAATAAATTCTTTTTTTTCCGCTCTGCACTTTTCTTACTTTTTCTTTCTCTTCCCATTGTTCAGTTTTTTCGGGAGATATACCTACTGGGGAACCTGCCCTGCTCATTTTGCTAAAGTGGTAATGCATTCCAAGCACCGTACCCCTTGGGTGATGTGGAAAGCGGTTGCATTTCGAATCGTTTTAATTTACCAAAATAAATTCTTTTTTTTCCGCTCTGCACTTTTCTTACTTTTTCTTTCTCTTCCCATTGTTCAGTTTTTTCGGGAGATATACCTACTGGGAAACCTGCCCTGCTCATTTTGCTAAAGTGGTAATGCATTCCAAGCACCGTACCCCTTGGGTGATGTGGAAAGCGGTTGCATTTCGAATCGTTTTAATTTACCAAAATAAATTCTTTTTTTTTTCAGCTCTGCACTTTTCTTACTTTTTCTTTCTCTTCCAAATTGTTCAGTTTCTTCGGGAGATATTCCTACTGGGGAACCTGCCCTGCTCATTTTGCTAGCACCGTACCCATTGTTTGATGTGGAAAGCGGTTGCATTTCGAATCGTTTTAATTTACCAAAATGAATTCTTTTTTTTCCGCTCTGCACTTTTCTTACTTTTTCTTTCTCTTCCCATTGTTCAGTTTTTTCGGGAGATATACCTACTGGGGAACCTGCCCTGCTCATTTTGCTAAAGTGGTAATGCATTCCAAGCACCGTACCCCTTGGGTGATGTGGAAAGCGGTTGCATTTCGAATCGTTTTAATTTACCAAAATAAATTCTTTTTTTTTCTGCTCTGCACTTTTCTTACTTTTTCTTTCTCTTCCCATTGTTCAGTTTTTTCGGGAGATATACCTACTGGGGAACCTGCCCTGCTCATTTTGCTAAAGTGGTAATGCATTCCAAGCACCGTACCCCTTGGGTGATGTGGAAAGCGGTTGCATTTCGAATCGTTTTAATTTACCAAAATAAATTCTTTTTTTTCAGCTCTGCACTTTTCTTACTTTTTCTTTCTCTTCCAAATTGTTCAGTTTCTTCGGGAGATATACCTACTGGGGAACCTGCCCTGCTCATTTTGCTAAAGTGGTAATGCATTCCAAGCACCGTACCCCTTGGGTGATGTGGAAAGCGGTTGCATTTCGAATCGTTTTAATTTACCAAAATAAATTCTTTTTTTTCCGCTCTGCACTTTTCTTACTTGTTCTTTCTCTTCCCATTGTTCAGTTTTTTCGGGAGATATACCTACTGGGGAACCTGCCCTGCTCATTTTGCTAAAGTGGTAATGTATTCCAAGCACCGTACCCCTTGGGTGATGTGGAAAGCGGTTGCATTTCGAATCGTTTTAATTTACCAAAATAAATTCTTTTTTTTCCGCTCTGCACTTTTCTTACTTGTTCTTTCTCTTCCCATTGTTCAGTTTTTTCGGGAGATATACCTACTGGGGAACCTGCCCTGCTCATTTTGCTAAAGTGGTAATGCATTCCAAGCCCCGTACCCCTTGGGTGATGTGGAAAGCGGTTGCCTTTCGAATCGTTTTAATTTACCAAAATAAATTCTTTTTTTTCCGCTCTGCACTTTTCTTACTTTTCCTTTCTCTTCCCATTGTTCAGTTTTTTCGGGAGATATACCTACCGGGGAACCTGCCCTGCTCATTTTGCTAAAGTGGTAATGCATTCCAAGCACCGTACCCCTTGGGTGATGTGGAAAGCGGTTGCATTTCGAATCGTTTTAATTTACCAAAATAAATTCTTTTTTTTCCACTCTGCACTTTTCTTACTTTTTCTTTCTCTTCCCATTGTTCAGTTTTTTCGGGAGATATACCTACTGGGGAACCTGCCCTGCTCATTTTGCTAAAGTGGTAATGCATTCCAAGCACCGTACCCCTTGGGTGATGTGGAAAGCGGTTGCATTTCGAATCGTTTTAATTTACCAAAATAAACTCTTTTTTTTTTCAGCTCTGCACTTTTCTTACTTTTTCTTTCTCTTCCAAATTGTTCAGTTTCTTCGGGAGATATACCTACTGGGGAACCTGCCCTGCTCATTTTGCTAGCACCGTACCCATTGTTTGATGTGGAAAGCGGTTGCATTTCGAATCGTTTTAATTTACCAAAATGAATTCTTTTTTTTCCGCTCTGCACTTTTCTTACTTTTTCTTTCTCTTCCCATTGTTCAGTTTTTTCGGGAGATATACCTACTAGGGAACCTGCCCTGCTCATTCAGCTAAAGTGGTAATGCATTCCAAGCACCGTACCCCTTGGGTGATGTGGAAAGCGGTTGCATTTCGAATCGTTTTAATTTACCAAAATAAATTCTTTTTTTTTCCGCTCTGCACTTTTCTTACTTTTTCTTTGTCTTCCCATTGTTCGGTTTCTTCGGGAGATATACCTACTGGGGAACCTGCCCTGCTCATTTTATTAAAGTGGTAATGCATTCCAAGCACCGTACCCCTTGGGTGATGTGGAAAGCGGTTGCATTTCGAATCGTTTTAGTTTACCAAAATAAATTCTTTTTTTTTCCGCTCTGCACTTTTCTTACTTTTTCTTTCTCTTCCGATTGTTCAGTTTTTTCGGGAGATATACCTACTGGGGAACCTGCCCTGCTCATTTAGCTAAAGTGGTAATGCATTCCAAGCAACGTACCCCTTGGGTGATGTGGAAAGCGGTTGCATTTCGAATCGTTTTAATTTACCAAAATAAATTCTTTTTTTTTCCGCTCTGCACTTTTCTTACTTTTTCTTTCTCTTCCCATTGTTCAGTTTTTTCGGGAGATATACCTACTGGGGAACCTGCCCTGCTCATTTTATTAAAGTGGTAATGCATTCCAAGCACCGTACCCCTTAGGTAATGTGGAAAGCGGTTGCATTTCGAATCGTTTTAATTTACCAAAATAAATTCTTTTTTTTTCCGCTCTGCACTTTTCTTACTTTTTCTTTCTCTTCCGATTGTTCAGTTTTTTCGGGAGATATACCTACTGGGGAACCTGCCCTGTTCATTTAGCTAAAGTGGTAATGCATTCCAAGCACCGTACCCGTTGGGTGATGTGGAAAGCGGTTGCATTTCGAATCGTTTTAATTTACCAAAATAAATTCTTTTTTTTTCCGCTCTGCACTTTTCTTACTTTTTCTTTCTCTTCCCATTGTTCAGTTTTTTCGGGAGATATACCTATTGGGGAACCTGCCCTGCTCATTTTGCTAAAGTGGTAATGCATTCCAAGCACCGTACCCCTTGGGTGATGTGGAAAGCGGTTGCATTTCGAATCGTTTTAATTTACCAAAATAAATTCTTTTTTTTTCCGCTCTGCACTTTTCTTACTTGTTCTTTCTCTTCCCATTGTTCAGTTTTTTCGGGAGATATACCTACTGGGGAACCTGCCCTGCTCATTTTGCTAAAGTGGTAATGCATTCCAAGCACCGTACCCCTTGGGTGATGTGGAAAGCGGTTGCATTTCGAATAGTTTTAATTTACCAAAATAAATTCTTTTTTTTCAGCTCTGCACTTTTCTTACTTTTTCTTTCTCTTCCCATTGTTCAGTTTCTTCGGGAGATATACCTACTGGGGAACCTGCCCTGTTCATTTTGCTAAAGTGGTAATGCATTCCAAGCACCGTACCCATTGTTTGATGTGGAAAGGGGTTGCATTTCGAATCGTTTTAATTTACCAAAATGAATTCTTTTTTTTCCGCTCTGCACTTTTCTTACTTTTTCTTTCTCTTCCCATTGTTCAGTTTTTTCGGGAGATATACCTACTGCGGAACCTGCCTTGCTCATTTAGCTAAAGTGGTAATGCATTCCAAGCACCGTACCCCTTGGGTGGTGTGGAAAGCGGTTGCATTTCGAATCGTTTTAATTTACCAAAATAAATTCTTTTTTTTTCCGCTCTGCACTTTTCTTACTTTTTCTTTCTCTTCCCATTGTTCAGTTTTTTCGGGAGATATACCTACTGGGGAACCTGCCCTGCTCATTTAGCTAAAGTGGTAATGCATTCCAAGCACCGTACCCCTTGGGTGATGTGGAAAGCGGTTGCATTTCGAATCGTTTTATTTTACCAAAATAAATTCTTTTTTTTTCCGCTCTGCACTTTTCTTACTTTTTCTTTCTCTTCCCATTGTTCAGTTTTTTCGGGAGATATACCTACTGGGGAACCTGCCCTGCTCATTTAGCTAAAGTGGTAATGCATTCCAAGCACCGTACCCCTTGGGTGATGTGGAAAGCGGTTGCATTTCGAATCGTTTTAATTTACCAAAATAAATTCTTTTTTTTCCGCTCTGCACTTTTCTTACTTTTTCTTTCTCTTCCCATTGTTCAGTTTTTTCGGGAGATATACCTACTGGGGAACAACCCTGCTCATTTTGCTAAAGTGGTAATGCATTCCAAGCACCGTACCCCTTGGGTGATGTGGAAAGCGGTTGCATTTCGAATCGTTTTAATTTACCAAAATAAATTCTTTTTTATCCGCTCTGCACTTTTCTTACTTTTTCTTTCTCTTCCCATTGTTCAGTTTTTTCGGGAGATATACCTACTGGGGAACCTGCCCTGCTCATTTTGCTAAAGTGGTAATGCATTCCAAGCACCGTACCCCTTGGGTGATGTGGAAAGCGGTTGCATTTCGAATCGTTTTAATTTACCAAAATAAATTCTTTTTTTTTTCAGCTCTGCACTTTTCTTACTTTTTCTTTCTCTTCCAAATTGTTCAGTTTCTTCGGGAGATATACCTACTGGGGAACCTGCCCTGCTCATTTTGCTAGCACCGTACCCATTGTTTGATGTGGAAAGCGGTTGCATTTCGAATCGTTTTAATTTACCAAAATGAATTCTTTTTTTTCCGCTCTGCACTTTTCTTACTTTTTCTTTCTCTTCCCATTGTTCAGTTTTTTCGGGAGATATACCTACTGGGGAACCTGCCCTGCTCATTTTGCTAAAGTGGTAATGCATTCCAAGCACCGTACCCCTTGGGTGATGTGGAAAGCGGTTGCATTTCGAATCGTTTTAATTTACCAAAATAAATTCTTTTTTTTTCCGCTCTGCACTTTTCTTACTTTTTCTTTCTCTTCCCATTGTTCAGTTTTTTCGGGAGATATACCTACTGGGGAACCTGCCCTGCTCATTTTATTAAAGTGGTAATTCATTCCAAGCACCGTACCCCTTAGGTAATGTGGAAAGCGGTTGCATTTCGAATCGTTTTAATTTACCAAAATAAATTCTTTTTTTTTCCGCTCTGCACTTTTCTTACTTTTTCTTTCTCTTCCCATTGTTCAGTTTTATCGGGAGATATACCTACTGGGGAACCTGCCCTGCTCATTTAGCTAAAGTGGTAATGCATTCCAAGCACCGTACCCCTTGGGTGATGTGGAAAGCGGTTGCATTTCGAATCGTTTTAATTTACCAAAATAAATTCTTTTTTTTTCCGCTCTGCACTTTTCTTACTTTTTCTTTCTCTTCCCATTGTTCAGTTTTTTCGGGAGATATACCTTTTGGGGAACCTGCCCTGCTCATTTTGCTAAAGTGGTAATGCATTCCAAGCACCGTACCCCTTGGGTGATGTGGAAAGCGGTTGCATTTCGAATCGTTTTAATTTACCAAAATAAATTCTTTTTTTTTCCGCTCTGCAATTTTCTTACTTTTTCTTTCTCTTCCCATTGTTCAGTTTTTTCGGGAGATATACCTACTGGGGAACCTGCCCTGCTCATTTTGCTAAAGTGGTAATGCATTCCAAGCACCGTACCCCTTGGGTGATGTGGAAAGCGGTTGCATTTCGAATCGTTTTAATTTACCAAAATAAATTCTTTTTTTTCAGCTCTGCACTTTTCTTACTTTTTCTTTCTCTTCCAAATTGTTCAGTTTCTTCGGGAGATATACCTACTGGGGAACCTGCCCTGCTCATTTAGCTAAAGTTTTAATGCATTCCAAGCACCGTACCCCTTGGGTGGTGTGGAAAGCATTTGCATTTCGAATCGTTTTAATTTACCAAAATGAATTCTTTTTTTTCCGCTCTGCACTTTTCTTACTTTTTCTTTCTCTTCCCATTGTTCAGTTTCTTCGGGAGATATACCTACTGGGGAACCTGCCCTGCTCATTTAGCTAAAGTGGTAATGCATTCCAAGCACCGTACCCATTGTTTGATGTGGAAAGGGGTTGCATTTCGAATCGTTTTAATTTACCAAAATGAATTCTTTTTTTTCCGCTCTGCACTTTTCTTACTTTTTCTTTCTCTTCCCATTGTTCAGTTTTTTCGGGAGATATACCTACTGCGGAACCTGCCCTGCTCATTTAGCTAAAGTGGTAATGCATTCCAAGCACCGTACCCCTTGGGTGGTGTGGAAAGCGGTTGCATTTCGAATCGTTTTAATTTACCAAAATAAACTCTTTTTTTTTCCGCTCTGCACTTTTCTTACTTTTTCTTTCTCTTCCCATTGTTCAGTTTTTTCGGGAGATATACCTACTGGGGAACCTGCCCTGCTCATTTAGCTAAAGTGGTAATGCATTCCAAGCACCGTACCCCTTGGGTGATGTGGAAAGCGGTTGCATTTCGAATCGTTTTAATTTACCAAAATAAATTCTTTTTTTTCCGCTCTGCACTTTTCTTACTTGTTCTTTCTCTTCCCATTGTTCAGTTTTTTCGGGAGATATACCTACTGGGGAACCTGCCCTGCTCATTTTGCTAAAGTGGTAATGCATTCCAAGCACCGTACCCTTTGGGTGATGTGGAAAACGGTTGCATTTCGAATCGTTTTAATTTACCAAAATAAATTCTTTTTTTTCCGCTCTGCACTTTTCTTACTTTTTCTTTCTCTTCCCATTGTTCAGTTTTTTCGGGAGATATACCTACTGGGGAACCTGCCCTGCTCATTTTGCTAAAGTGGTAATGCATTCCAAGCACCGTACCCCTTGGGTGATGTGGAAAGCGGTTGCATTTCGAATCGTTTTAATTTACCAAAATAAATTCTTTTTTATCCGCTCTGCACTTTTCTTACTTTTTCTTTCTCTTCCCATTGTTCAGTTTTTTCGGGAGATATACCTACTGGGGAACCTGCCCTGCTCATTTTGCTAAAGTGGTAATGCATTCCAAGCACCGTACCCCTTGGGTGATGTGGAAAGCGGTTGCATTTCGAATCGTTTTAATTTACCAAAATAAATTCTTTTTTATCCGCTCTGCACTTTTCTTACTTTTTCTTTCTCTTCCCATTGTTCAGTTTTTTCGGGAGATATACCTACTGGGGAACCTGCCCTGCTCATTTTGCTAAAGTGGTAATGCATTCCAAGCACCGTACCCCTTGGGTGATGTGGAAAGCGGTTGCATTTCGAATCGTTTTAATTTACCAAAATAAATTCTTTTTTTTCCTCTCTGCACTTTTCTTACTTGTTCTTTCTCTTCCCATTGTTCAGTTTTTTCGGGAGATATACCTACTGGGGAACCTGCCCTGCTCATTTTGCTAAAGAGGTAATGCATTCCAAGCACCGTACCCCTTGGGTGATGTGGAAAGCGGTTGCATTTCGAATCGTTTTAATTTACCAAAATAAATTCTTTTTTTTCCGCTCTGCACTTTTCTTACTTTTTCTTTCTCTTCCCATTGTTCAGTTTTTTCGGGAGATATACCTACTGGGGAACCTGCCCTGCTCATTTTGCTAAAGTGGTAATGTATTCCAAGCACCGTACCCCTTGGGTGATGTGGAAAGCGGTTGCATTTCGAATCGTTTTAATTTACCAAAATAAATTCTTTTTTTTCCGCTCTGCACTTTTCTTACTTGTTCTTTCTCTTCCCATTGTTCAGTTTTTTCGGGAGATATACCTACTGGGGAACCTGCCCTGCTCATTTTGCTAAAGAGGTAATGCATTCCAAGCACCGTACCCCTTGGGTGA
This sequence comes from Argiope bruennichi, assembly GCF_947563725.1. Classification (NCBI taxonomy): domain Eukaryota; kingdom Metazoa; phylum Arthropoda; class Arachnida; order Araneae; family Araneidae; genus Argiope; species Argiope bruennichi. The sequence continues at coordinate 41,995,908 of NC_079155.1, forward strand.
TGTGGAAAGCGGTTGCATTTCGAATCGTTTTAATTTACCAAAATAAATTCTTTTTTTCCCGCTCTGCACCTTTCTTACTTTTTCTTTCTCTTCCCATTGTTCAGTGTTTTCGGGAGATATACCTACTGGGGAACCTGCCCTGCTCATTTTGCTAAAGTGGTAATGCATTCCAAGCACCGTACCCCTTGGGTGATGTGGAAAGCGGTTGCATTTCGAATCGTTTTAATTTACCAAAATAAATTCTTTTTTTTCCGCTCTGCACTTTTCTTACTTTTTCTTTCTCTTCCCATTGTTCAGTTTTTTCGGGAGATATACCTACTGGGGAACCTGCCCTGCTCATTTTGCTAAAGTGGTAATGTATTCCAAGCACCGTACCCCTTGGGTGATGTGGAAAGCGGTTGCATTTCGAATCGTTTTAATTTACCAAAATAAATTCTTTTTTTTCCGCTCTGCACTTTTCTTACTTGTTCTTTCTCTTCCCATTGTTCAGTTTTTTCGGGAGATATACCTACTGGGGAACCTGCCCTGCTCACTTTGCTAAAGTGGTAATGCATTCCAAGCACCGTACCCCTTGGGTGATGTGGAAAGCGGTTGCATTTAGAATCGTTTTAATTTACCAAAATAAATTCTTTTTTATCCGCTCTGCACTTTTCTTACTTTTTCTTTCTCTTCTCATTGTTCAGTGTTTTCGGGAGATATACCTACTGCGGAACCTGCCCTGCTCATTTTGCTAAAGTGGTAATGCATTCCAAGCACCGTACCCCTTGGGTGATGTGGAAAGCGGTTGCATTTCGAATCGTTTTAATTTACCAAAATAAATTCTTTTTTTTTCCGCTCTGCACTTTTCTTACTTTTTCTTTCTCTTCCCATTGTTCAGTTTTTTCGGAAGATATACCTACTGGGGAACCTGCCCTGCTCATTTTGCTAAAGTGGTAATGCATTCCAAGCACCGTACCCCTTGGGTGATATGGAAAGCGGTTGCATTTCGAATAGATTTAATTTACCAAAATAAATTCTTTTTTTTCAGCTCTGCACTTTTCTTACTTTTTCTTTCTCTTCCAAATTGTTCAGTTTCTTCGGGAGATATACCTACTGGGGAACCTGCCCTGCTCATTTAGCTAAAGTGGTAATGCATTCCAAGCACCGTACCCCTTGGGTGGTGTGGAAAGCGGTTGCATTTCGAATCGTTTTAATTTACCAAAATGAATTCTTTTTTTTCCGCTCTGCACTTTTCTTACTTTTTCTTTCTCTTCCCATTGTTCAGTTTCTTCGGGAGATATACCTACTGGGGAACCTGCCCTGCTCATTTTGCTAAAGTGGTAATGCATTCCAAGCACCGTACCCATTGTTTGATGTGGAAAGGGGTTGCATTTCGAATCGTTTTAATTTACCAAAATGAATTCTTTTTTTCCGCTCTGCACTTTACTTACTTTTTCTTTCTCTTCCCATTGTTCAGTTTTTTCGGGAGATATACCTACTGCGGAACCTGCCCTGCTCATTTAGCTAAAGTGGTAATGCATTCCAAGCACCGTACCCCTTGGGTGGTGTGGAAAGCGGTTGCATTTCGAATCGTTTTAATTTATCAAAATAAATTCTTTTTTTTTCCGCTCTGCACTTTTCTTACTTTTTCTTTCTCTTCCCATTGTTCAGTTTTTTCGGGAGATATACCTACTGGGGAACCTGCCCTGCTCATTTAGCTAAAGTGGTAATGCATTCCAAGCACCGTACCCCTTGGGTGATGTGGAAAGCGGTTGCATTTCGAATCGTTTTAATTTACCAAAATAAATTCTTTTTTATCCGCTCTGCACTTTTCTTACTTTTTCTTTCTCTTCCAAATTGTTCAGTTTCTTCGGGAGATATACCTACTGGGGAACCTGCCCTGCTCATTTAGCTAAAGTGGTAATGCATTCCAAGCACCGTACCCCTTGGGTGGTGTGGAAAGCGGTTGCATTTCGAATCGTTTTAATTTACCAAAATGAATTCTTTTTTTTCCGCTCTGCACTTTTCTTACTTTTTCTTTCTCTTCCCATTGTTCAGTTTCTTCGGGAGATATACCTACTGGGGAACCTGCCCTGCTCATTTTGCTAAAGTGGTAATGCATTCCAAGCACCGTACCCATTGTTTGATGTGGAAAGGGGTTGCATTTCGAATCGTTTTAATTTACCAAAATGAATTCTTTTTTTTCCGCTCTGCACTTTTCTTACTTTTTCTTTCTCTTCCCATTGTTCAGTTTTTTCGGGAGATATACCTACTGCGGAACCTGCCCTGCTCATTTAGCTAAAGTGGTAATGCATTCCAAGCACCGTACCCCTTGGGTGGTGTGGAAAGCGGTTGCATTTCGAATCGTTTTAATTTATCAAAATAAATTCTTTTTTTTTCCGCTCTGCACTTTTTTTACTTTTTCTTTCTCTTCCCATTGTTCAGTTTTTTCGGGAGATATACCTACTGGGGAACCTGCCCTGCTCATTTAGCTAAAGTGGTAATGCATTCCAAGCACCGTACCCCTTGGGTGATGTGGAAAGCGGTTGCATTTCGAATCGTTTTAATTTACCAAAATAAATTCTTTTTTTTCCGCTCTGCACTTTTCTTACTTGTTCTTTCTCTTCCCATTGTTCAGTTTTTTCGGGAGATATACCTACTGGGGAACCTGCCCTGCTCATTTTGCTAAATTGGTAATGCATTCCAAGCACCGTACCCTTTGGGTGATGTGGAAAACGGTTGCATTTCGAATCGTTTTAATTTACCAAAATAAATTCTTTTTTTTCCGCTCTGCACTTTTCTTACTTTTTCTTTCTCTTCCCATTCTTCAGCTTTTTCGGGAGATATACCTACTGGGGAACCTGCCCTGCTCATTTTTCTAAAATGGTAATGCATTCCAAGCACCGTACCCCTTGGGTGATGTGGAAAGCGGTTGCATTTCGAATCGTTTTAATTTACCAAAATAAATTCTTTTTTATCCGCTCTGCACTTTTCTTACTTTTTCTTTTTCTTCCCATTGTTCAGTTTTTTCGGGAGATATACCTACTGGGGAACCTGCCCTGCTCATTTTGCTAAAGTGGTAATGCATTCCAAGCACCGTACCCCTTGGGTGATGTGGAAAGCGGTTGCATTTCGAATCGTTTTAATTTACCAAAATAAATTCTTTTTTTTCCTCTCTGCACTTTTCTTACTTGTTCTTTCTCTTCCCATTGTTCAGTTTTTTCGGGAGATATACCTACTGGGGAACCTGCCCTGCTCATTTTGCTAAAGAGGTAATGCATTCCAAGCACCGTAACCCTTGGGTGATGTGGAAAGCGGTTGCATTTCGAATCGTTTTAATTTACCAAAATAAATTCTTTTTTTCCCGCTCTGCACCTTTCTTACTTTTTCTTTCTCTTCCCATTGTTCAGTGTTTTCGGGAGATATACCTACTAAGGAACCTGCCCTGCTCATTTTGCTAAAGTGGTAATGCATTCCAAGCACCGTACCCCTTGGGTGATGTGGAAAGCGGTTGCATTTCGAATCGTTTTAATTTACCAAAATAAATTCTTTTTTTTCCGCTCTGCACTTTTCTTACTTGTTCTTTCTCTTCCCATTGTTCAGTTTTTTCGGGAGATATACCTACTGGGGAACCTGCCCTGCTCATTTTGCTAAAGAGGTAATGCATTCCAAGCACCGTACCCCTTGGGTGATGTGGAAAGCGGTTGCATTTCGAATCGTTTTAATTTACCAAAATAAATTCTTTTTTTCCCGCTCTGCACCTTTCTTACTTTTTCTTTCTCTTCCCATTGTTCAGTGTTTTCGGGAGATATACCTACTGGGGAACCTGCCCTGCTCATTTTGCTAAAGTGGTAATGCATTCCAAGCACCGTACCCCTTGGGTGATGTGGAAAGCGGTTGCATTTCGAATCGTTTTAATTTACCAAAATAAATTCTTTTTTTTCCGCTCTGCACTTTTCTTACTTTTTCTTTCTCTTCCCATTGTTCAGTTTTTTCGGGAGATATACCTACTGGGGAACCTGCCCTGCTCATTTTGCTAAAGTGGTAATGTATTCCAAGCACCGTACCCCTTGGGTGATGTGGAAAGCGGTTGCATTTCGAATCGTTTTAATTTACCAAAATAAATTCTTTTTTTTCCGCTCTGCACTTTTCTTACTTGTTCTTTCTCTTCCCATTGTTCAGTTTTTTCGGGAGATATACCTACTGGGGAACCTGCCCTGCTCATTTTGCTAAAGTGGTAATGCATTCCAAGCACCGTACCCCTTGGGTGATGTGGAAAGCGGTTGCATTTAGAATCGTTTTAATTTACCAAAATAAATTCTTTTTTATCCGCTCTGCACTTTTCTTACTTTTTCTTTCTCTTCTCATTGTTCAGTGTTTTCGGGAGATATACCTACTGCGGAACCTGCCCTGCTCATTTTGCTAAAGTGGTAATGCATTCCAAGCACCGTACCCCTTGGGTGATGTGGAAAGCGGTTGCATTTCGAATCGTTTTAATTTACCAAAATAAATTCTTTTTTTTTCCGCTCTGCACTTTTCTTACTTTTTCTTTCTCTTCCCATTGTTCAGTTTTTTCGGAAGATATACCTACTGGGGAACCTGCCCTGCTCATTTTGCTAAAGTGGTAATGCATTCCAAGCACCGTACCCCTTGGGTGATATGGAAAGCGGTTGCATTTCGAATAGATTTAATTTACCAAAATAAATTCTTTTTTTTCAGCTCTGCACTTTTCTTACTTTTTCTTTCTCTTCCAAATTGTTCAGTTTCTTCGGGAGATATACCTACTGGGGAACCTGCCCTGCTCATTTAGCTAAAGTGGTAATGCATTCCAAGCACCGTACCCCTTGGGTGGTGTGGAAAGCGGTTGCATTTCGAATCGTTTTAATTTACCAAAATGAATTCTTTTTTTTCCGCTCTGCACTTTTCTTACTTTTTCTTTCTCTTCCCATTGTTCAGTTTCTTCGGGAGATATACCTACTGGGGAACCTGCCCTGCTCATTTTGCTAAAGTGGTAATGCATTCCAAGCACCGTACCCATTGTTTGATGTGGAAAGGGGTTGCATTTCGAATCGTTTTAATTTACCAAAATGAATTCTTTTTTTTCCGCTCTGCACTTTTCTTACTTTTTCTTTCTCTTCCCATTGTTCAGTTTTTTCGGGAGATATACCTACTGCGGAACCTGCCCTGCTCATTTAGCTAAAGTGGTAATGCATTCCAAGCACCGTACCCCTTGGGTGGTGTGGAAAGCGGTTGCATTTCGAATCGTTTTAATTTATCAAAATAAATTCTTTTTTTTTCCGCTCTGCACTTTTCTTACTTTTTCTTTCTCTTCCCATTGTTCAGTTTTTTCGGGAGATATACCTACTGGGGAACCTGCCCTGCTCATTTAGCTAAAGTGGTAATGCATTCCAAGCACCGTACCCCTTGGGTGATGTGGAAAGCGGTTGCATTTCGAATCGTTTTAATTTACCAAAATAAATTCTTTTTTATCCGCTCTGCACTTTTCTTACTTTTTCTTTCTCTTCCAAATTGTTCAGTTTCTTCGGGAGATATACCTACTGGGGAACCTGCCCTGCTCATTTAGCTAAAGTGGTAATGCATTCCAAGCACCGTACCCCTTGGGTGGTGTGGAAAGCGGTTGCATTTCGAATCGTTTTAATTTACCAAAATGAATTCTTTTTTTTCCGCTCTGCACTTTTCTTACTTTTTCTTTCTCTTCCCATTGTTCAGTTTCTTCGGGAGATATACCTACTGGGGAACCTGCCCTGCTCATTTTGCTAAAGTGGTAATGCATTCCAAGCACCGTACCCATTGTATGATGTGGAAAGGGGTTGCATTTCGAATCGTTTTAATTTACCAAAATGAATTCTTTTTTTTCCGCTCTGCACTTTTCTTACTTTTTCTTTCTCTTCCCATTGTTCAGTTTTTTCGGGAGATATACCATCTGCGGAACCTGCCCTGCTCATTTAGCTAAAGTGGTAATGCATTCCAAGCACCGTACCCCTTGGGTGGTGTGGAAAGCGGTTGCATTTCGAATCGTTTTAATTTATCAAAATAAATTCTTTTTTTTTCCGCTCTGCACTTTTTTTACTTTTTCTTTCTCTTCCCATTGTTCAGTTTTTTCGGGAGATATACCTACTGGGGAACCTGCCCTGCTCATTTAGCTAAAGTGGTAATGCATTCCAAGCACCGTACCCCTTGGGTGATGTGGAAAGCGGTTGCATTTCAAATCGTTTTAATTTACCAAAATAAATTCTTTTTTTTCCGCTCTGCACTTTTCTTACTTGTTCTTTCTCTTCCCATTGTTCAGTTTTTTCGGGAGATATACCTACTGGGGAACCTGCCCTGCTCATTTTGCTAAAGTGGTAATGCATTCCAAGCACCGTACCCTTTGGGTGATGTGGAAAACGGTTGCATTTCGAATCGTTTTAATTTACCAAAATAAATTCTTTTTTTTCCGCTCTGCACTTTTCTTACTTTTTCTTTCTCTTCCCATTCTTCAGCTTTTTCGGGAGATATACCTACTGGGGAACCTGCCCTGCTCATTTTTCTAAAATGGTAATGCATTCCAAGCACCGTACCCCTTGGGTGATGTGGAAAGCGGTTGCATTTCGAATCGTTTTAATTTACCAAAATAAATTCTTTTTTATCCGCTCTGCACTTTTCTTACTTTTTCTTTTTCTTCCCATTGTTCAGTTTTTTCGGGAGATATACCTACTGGGGAACCTGCCCTGCTCATTTTGCTAAAGTGGTAATGCATTCCAAGCACCGTACCCCTTGGGTGATGTGGAAAGCGGTTGCATTTCGAATCGTTTTAATTTACCAAAATAAATTCTTTTTTTTCCTCTCTGCACTTTTCTTACTTGTTCTTTCTCTTCCCATTGTTCAGTTTTTTCGGGAGATATACCTACTGGGGAACCTGCCCTGCTCATTTTGCTTAAGAGGTAATGCATTCCAAGCACCGTAACCCTTGGGTGATGTGGAAAGCGGTTGCATTTCGAATCGTTTTAATTTACCAAAATAAATTCTTTTTTTCCCGCTCTGCACCTTTCTTACTTTTTCTTTCTCTTCCCATTGTTCAGTGTTTTCGGGAGATATACCTACTGGGGAACCTGCCCTGCTCATTTTGCTAAAGTGGTAATGCATTCCAAGCACCGTACCCCTTGGGTGATGTGGAAAGCGGTTGCATTTCGAATCGTTTTAATTTACCAAAATAAATTCTTTTTTTTCCGCTCTGCACTTTTCTTACTTGTTCTTTCTCTTCCCATTGTTCAGTTTTTTCGGGAGATATACCTACTGGGGAACCTGCCCTGCTCATTTTGCTAAAGTGGTAATGTATTCCAAGCACCGTACCCCTTGGGTGATGTGGAAAGCGGTTGCATTTCGAATCGTTTTAATTTACCAAAATAAATTCTTTTTTTTCCGCTCTGCACTTTTCTTACTTGTTCTTTCTCTTCCCATTGTTCGGTTTCTTCGGGAGATATACCTACTGGGGAACCTGCCCTGCTCATTTTGCTAAAGTGGTAATGCATTCCAAGCACCGTACCCCTTGGGTGATGTGGAAAGCGGTTGCATTTAGAATCGTTTAAATTTACCAAAATAAATTCTTTTTTATCCGCTCTGCACTTTTCTTACTTTTTCTTTCTCTTCTCATTGTTCAGTGTTTTCGGGAGATATACCTACTGGGGAACCTGCCCTGCTCATTTTGCTAAAGTGGTAATGCATTCCGAGCACCGTACCCCTTGGGTGATGTGGAAAGCGGTTGCCTTTCGAATCGTTTTAATTTACCAAAATAAATTCTTTTTTTTCCGCTCTGCACTTTTCTTACTTTTCCTTTCTCTTCCCATTGTTCAGTTTTTTCGGGAGATATACCTACCGGGGAACCTGCCCTGCTCATTTTGCTAAAGTGGTAATGCATTCCAAGCACCGTACCCCTTGGGTGATGTGGAAAGCGGTTGCATTTCGAATCGTTTTAATTTACCAAAATAAATTCTTTTTTTTTTCAGCTCTGCACTTTTCTTACTTTTTCTTTCTCTTCCAAATTGTTCAGTTTCTTCGGGAGATATACCTACTGGGGAACCTGCCCTGCTCATTTTGCTAAAGTGGTAATGCATTCCAAGCACCGTACCCCTTGGGTGATGTGGAAAGCGGTTGCATTTCGAATCGTTTTAATTTACCAAAATAAATTCTTTTTTTTCCTCTCTGCACTTTTCTTACTTGTTCTTTCTCTTCCCATTGTTCAGTTTTTTCGGGAGATATACCTACTGGGGAACCTGCCCTGCTCATTTTGCTAAAGAGGTAATGCATTCCAAGCACCGTACCCCTTGGGTGATGTGGAAAGCGGTTGCATTTCGAATCGTTTTAATTTACCAAAATAAATTCTTTTTTTCCCGCTCTGCACCTTTCTTACTTTTTCTTTCTCTTCCCATTGTTCAGTTTTTTCGGGAGATATACCTACTGGGGAACCTGCCCTGCTCATTTTGCTAAAGTGGTAATGCATTCCAAGCACCGTACCCCTTGGGTGATGTGGAAAGCGGTTGCATTTCGAATCGTTTTAATTTACCAAAATAAATTCTTTTTTTTCCGCTCTGCACTTTTCTTACTTGTTCTTTCTCTTCCCATTGTTCAGTTTTTTCGGGAGATATACCTACTGGGGAACCTGCCCTGCTCATTTTGCTAAAGTGGTAATGTATTCCAAGCACCGTACCCCTTGGGTGATGTGGAAAGCGGTTGCATTTCGAATCGATTTAATTTACCAAAATAAATTCTTTTTTTTCCGCTCTGCACTTTTCTTACTTGTTCTTTCTCTTCCCATTGTTCAGTTTTTTCGGGAGATATACCTACTGGGGAACCTGCCCTGATCATTTTGCTAAAGTGGTAATGCATTCCAAGCACCGTACCCCTTGGGTGATGTGGAAAGCGGTTGCCTTTCGAATCGTTTTAATTTACCAAAATAAATTCTTTTTTTTCCGCTCTGCACTTTTCTTACTTTTCCTTTCTCTTCCCAGTGTTCAGTTTTTTCGGGAGATATACCTACCGGGGAACCTGCCCTGCTCATTTTGCTAAAGTGGTAATGCATTCCAAGCACCGTACCCCTTGGGTGATGTGGAAAGCGGTTGCATTTCGAATCGTTTTAATTTACCAAAATAAATTCTTTTTTTTCCGCTCTGCACTTTTCTTACTTTTTCTTTCTCTTCCCATTGTTCAGTGTTTTCGGGAGATATACCTACTGGGGAACCTGCCCTGCTCATTTTGCTAAAGTGGTAATGCATTCCAAGCACCGTACCCCTTGGGTGATGTGGAAAGCGGTTGCATTTCGAATCGTTTTAATTTACCAAAATAAATTCTTTTTTTTCCGCTCTGCACTTTTCTTACTTGTTCTTTCTCTTCCCATTGTTCAGTTTTTTCGGGAGATATACCTACTGGGGAACCTGCCCTGCTCATTTTGCTAAAGTGGTAATGTATTCCAAGCACCGTACCCCTTGGGTGATGTGGAAAGCGGTTGCATTTCGAATCGTTTTAATTTACCAAAATAAATTCTTTTTTTTCCGCTCTGCACTTTTCTTACTTGTTCTTTCTCTTCCCATTGTTCGGTTTCTTCGGGAGATATACCTACTGGGGAACCTGCCCTGCTCATTTTGCTAAAGTGGTAATGCATTCCAAGCACCGTACCCCTTGGGTGATGTGGAAAGCGGTTGCATTTAGAATCGTTTAAATTTACCAAAATAAATTCTTTTTTATCCGCTCTGCACTTTTCTTACTTTTTCTTTCTCTTCTCATTGTTCAGTGTTTTCGGGAGATATACCTACTGGGGAACCTGCCCTGCTCATTTTGCTAAAGTGGTAATGCATTCCGAGCACCGTACCCCTTGGGTGATGTGGAAAGCGGTTGCCTTTCGAATCGTTTTAATTTACCAAAATAAATTCTTTTTTTTCCGCTCTGCACTTTTCTTACTTTTCCTTTCTCTTCCCATTGTTCAGTTTTTTCGGGAGATATACCTACCGGGGAACCTGCCCTGCTCATTTTGCTAAAGTGGTAATGCATTCCAAGCACCGTACCCCTTGGGTGATGTGGAAAGCGGTTGCATTTCGAATCGTTTTAATTTACCAAAATAAATTCTTTTTTTTCCGCTCTGCACTTTTCTTACTTTTTCTTTCTCTTCCCATTGTTCAGTGTTTTCGGGAGATATACCTACTGGGGAACCTGCCCTGCTCATTTTGCTAAAGTGGTAATGCATTCCAAGCACCGTACCCCTTGGGTGATGTGGAAAGCGGTTGCATTTCGAATCGTTTTAATTTACCAAAATAAATTCTTTTTTTTCCGCTCTGCACTTTTCTTACTTGTTCTTTCTCTTCCCATTGTTCAGTTTTTTCGGGAGATATACCTACTGGGGAACCTGCCCTGCTCATTTTGCTAAAGTGGTAATGTATTCCAAGCACCGTACCCCTTGGGTGATGTGGAAAGCGGTTGCATTTCGAATCGTTTTAATTTACCAAAATAAATTCTTTTTTTTCCGCTCTGCACTTTTCTTACTTGTTCTTTCTCTTCCCATTGTTCGGTTTCTTCGGGAGATATACCTACTGGGGAACCTGCCCTGCTCATTTTGCTAAAGTGGTAATGCATTCCAAGCACCGTACCCCTTGGGTGATGTGGAAAGCGGTTGCATTTAGAATCGTTTAAATTTACCAAAATAAATTCTTTTTTATCCGCTCTGCACTTTTCTTACTTTTTCTTTCTCTTCTCATTGTTCAGTGTTTTCGGGAGATATACCTACTGGGGAACCTGCCCTGCTCATTTTGCTAAAGTGGTAATGCATTCCGAGCACCGTACCCCTTGGGTGATGTGGAAAGCGGTTGCCTTTCGAATCGTTTTAATTTACCAAAATAAATTCTTTTTTTTCCGCTCTGCACTTTTCTTACTTTTCCTTTCTCTTCCCATTGTTCAGTTTTTTCGGGAGATATACCTACCGGGGAACCTGCCCTGCTCATTTTGCTAAAGTGGTAATGCATTCCAAGCACCGTACCCCTTGGGTGATGTGGAAAGCGGTTGCATTTCGAATCGTTTTAATTTACCAAAATAAATTCTTTTTTTTTTCAGCTCTGCACTTTTCTTACTTTTTCTTTCTCTTCCAAATTGTTCAGTTTCTTCGGGAGATATACCTACTGGGGAACCTGCCCTGCTCATTTTGCTAAAGTGGTAATGCATTCCAAGCACCGTACCCCTTGGGTGATGTGGAAAGCGGTTGCATTTCGAATCGTTTTAATTTACCAAAATAAATTCTTTTTTTTCCTCTCTGCACTTTTCTTACTTGTTCTTTCTCTTCCCATTGTTCAGTTTTTTCGGGAGATATACCTACTGGGGAACCTGCCCTGCTCATTTTGCTAAAGAGGTAATGCATTCCAAGCACCGTACCCCTTGGGTGATGTGGAAAGCGGTTGTATTTCGAATCGTTTTAATTTACCAAAATAAATTCTTTTTTTCCCGCTCTGCACCTTTCTTACTTTTTCTTTCTCTTCCCATTGTTCAGTGTTTTCGGGAGATATACCTACTGGGGAACCTGCCCTGCTCATTTTGCTAAAGTGGTAATGCATTCCAAGCACCGTACCCCTTGGGTGATGTGGAAAGCGGTTGCATTTCGAATCGTTTTAATTTACCAAAATAAATTCTTTTTTTTCCGCTCTGCACTTTTCTTACTTGTTCTTTCTCTTCCCATTGTTCAGTTTTTTCGGGAGATATACCTACTGGGGAACCTGCCCTGCTCATTTTGCTAAAGTGGTAATGTATTCCAAGCACCGTACCCCTTGGGTGATGTGGAAAGCGGTTGCATTTCGAATCGATTTAATTTACCAAAATAAATTCTTTTTTTTCCGCTCTGCACTTTTCTTACTTGTTCTTTCTCTTCCCATTGTTCAGTTTTTTCGGGAGATATACCTACTGGGGAACCTGCCCTGATCATTTTGCTAAAGTGGTAATGCATTCCAAGCACCGTACCCCTTGGGTGATGTGGAAAGCGGTTGCCTTTCGAATCGTTTTAATTTACCAAAATAAATTCTTTTTTTTCCGCTCTGCACTTTTCTTACTTTTCCTTTCTCTTCCCAGTGTTCAGTTTTTTCGGGAGATATACCTACCGGGGAACCTGCCCTGCTCATTTTGCTAAAGTGGTAATGCATTCCAAGCACCGTACCCCTTGGGTGATGTGGAAAGCGGTTGCATTTCGAATCGTTTTAATTTACCAAAATAAATTCTTTTTTTTCCGCTCTGCACTTTTCTTACTTTTTCTTTCTCTTCCAAATTGTTCAGTTTCTTCGGGAGATATACCTACTGGGGAACCTGCCCTGCTCATTTTGCTAAAGTGGTAATGCATTCCAAGCACCGTACCCCTTGGGTGATGTGGAAAGCGGTTGCATTTCGAATCGTTTTAATTTACCAAAATAAATTCTTTTTTTTCCTCTCTGCACTTTTCTTACTTGTTCTTTCTCTTCCCATTGTTCAGTTTTTTCGGGAGATATACCTACTGGGGAACCTGCCCTGCTCATTTTGCTAAAGCGGTAATGCATTCCAAGCACCGTACCCCTTGGGTGATGTGGAAAGCGGTTGCATTTCGAATCGTTTTAATTTACCAAAATAAATTCTTTTTTTCCCGCTCTGCACCTTTCTTACTTTTTCTTTCTCTTCCCATTGTTCAGTGTTTTCGGGAGATATACCTACTGGGGAACCTGCCCTGCTCATTTTGCTAAAGTGGTAATGCATTCCAAGCACCGTACCCCTTGGGTGATGTGGAAAGCGGTTGCATTTCGAATCGTTTTAATTTACCAAAATAAATTCTTTTTTTTCCGCTCTGCACTTTTCTTACTTGTTCTTTCTCTTCCCATTGTTCAGTTTTTTCGGGAGATATACCTACTGGGGAACCTGCCCTGCTCATTTTGCTAAAGTGGTAATGTATTCCAAGCACCGTACCCCTTGGGTGATGTGGAAAGCGGTTGCATTTCGAATCGATTTAATTTACCAAAATAAATTCTTTTTTTTCCGCTCTGCACTTTTCTTACTTGTTCTTTCTCTTCCCATTGTTCAGTTTTTTCGGGAGATATACCTACTGGGGAACCTGCCCTGATCATTTTGCTAAAGTGGTAATGCATTCCAATCACCGTACCCCTTGGGTGATGTGGAAAGCGGTTGCATTTAGAATCGTTTTAATTTACCAAAATAAATTCTTTTTTATCCGCTCTGCACTTTTCTTACTTTTTCTTTCTCTTCTCATTGTTCAGTGTTTTCGGGAGATATACCTACTGGGGAACCTGCCCTGCTCATTTTTCTAAAGTGGTAATGCATTCCAAGCACCGTACCCCTTGGGTGATGTGGAAAGCGGTTGCCTTTCGAATCGTTTTAATTTACCAAAATAAATTCTTTTTTTTCCGCTCTGCACTTTTCTTACTTTTCCTTTCTCTTCCCAGTGTTCAGTTTTTTCGGGAGATATACCTACCGGGGAACCTGCCCTGCTCATTTTGCTAAAGTGGTAATGCATTCCAAGCACCGTACCCCTTGGGTGATGTGGAAAGCGGTTGCATTTCGAATCGTTTTAATTTACCAAAATAAATTCTTTTTTTTCCGCTCTGCACTTTTCTTACTTTTTCTTTCTCTTCCAAATTGTTCAGTTTCTTCGGGAGATATACCTACTGGGGAACCTGCCCTGCTCATTTTGCTAGCACCGTACCCATTGTTTGATGTGGAAAGCGGTTGCATTTCGAATCGTTTTAATTTACCAAAATGAATTCTTTTTTTTCCGCTCTGCACTTTTCTTACTTTTTCTTTCTCTTCCCATTGTTCAGTTTTTTCGGGAGATATACCTACTGGGGAACCTGCCCTGCTCATTTTATTAAAGTGGTAATGCATTCCAAGCACCGTACCCCTTAGGTAATGTGGAAAGCGGTTGCATTTCGAATTGTTTTAATTTACCAAAATAAATTCTTTTTTTTTCCGCTCTGCACTTTTCTTACTTTTTCTTTCTCTTCCGATTGTTCAGTTTTTTCGGGAGATATACCTACTGGGGAACCTGCCCTGCTCATTTAGCTAAAGTGGTAATGCATTCCAAGCAACGTACCCCTTGGGTGATGTGGAAAGCGGTTGCATTTCGAATCGTTTTAATTTACCAAAATAAATTCTTTTTTTTTCCGCTCTGCACTTTTCTTACTTTTTCTTTCTCTTCCCATTGTTCAGTTTTTTCGGGAGATATACCTACTGGGGAACCTGCCCTGCTCATTTTATTAAAGTGGTAATGCATTCCAAGCACCGTACCCCTTAGGTAATGTGGAAAGCGGTTGCATTTCGAATCGTTTTAATTTACCAAAATAAATTCTTTTTTTTTCCGCTCTGCACTTTTCTTACTTTTTCTTTCTCTTCCCATTGTTCAGTTTTTTCGGGAGATATACCTACTGGGGAACCTGCCCTGCTCATTTAGCTAAAGTGGTAATGCATTCCAAGCACCGTACCCCTTGGGTGATGTGGAAAGCGGTTGCATTTCGAATCGTTTTAATTTACCAAAATAAATTCTTTTTTTTTCCGCTCTGCACTTTTCTTACTTTTTCTTTCTCTTCCCATTGTTCAGTTTTTTCGGGAGATATACCTATTGGGGAACCTGCCCTGCTCATTTTGCTAAAATGGTAATGCATTCCAAGCACCGTACCCCTTGGGTGATGTGGAAAGCGGTTGCATTTCGAATCGTTTTAATTTACCAAAATAAATTCTTTTTTTTTCCGCTCTGCACTTTTCTTACTTTTTCTTTCTCTTCCCATTGTTCAGTTTTTTCGGCAGATATACCTACCGGGGAACCTGCCCTGCTCATTTTGCTAAAGTGGTAATGCATTCCAAGCACCGTACCCCTTGGGTGATGTGGAAAGCGGTTGCATTTCGAATCGTTTTAATTTACCAAAATAAATTCTTTTTTTTTTCAGCTCTGCACTTTTCTTACTTTTTCTTTCTCTTCCAAATTGTTCAGTTTCTTCGGGAGATATACCTACTGGCGAACCTGCCCTGCTCATTTTGCTAAAGTGGTAATGCATTCCAAGCACCGTACCCCTTGGGTGATGTGGAAAGCGGTTGCATTTCGAATCGTTTTAATTTACCAAAATAAATTCTTTTTTTTCCTCTCTGCACTTTTCTTACTTGTTCTTTCTCTTCCCATTGTTCAGTTTTTTCGGGAGATATACCTACTGGGGAACCTGCCCTGCTCATTTTGCTAAAGAGGTAATGCATTCCAAGCACCGTACCCCTTGGGTGATGTGGAAAGCGGTTGCATTTCGAATCGTTTTAATTTACCAAAATAAATTCTTTTTTTCCCGCTCTGCACCTTTCTTACTTTTTCTTTCTCTTCCCATTGTTCAGTGTTTTCGGGAGATATACCTACTGGGGAACCTGCCCTGCTCATTTTGCTAAAGTGGTAATGCATTCCAAGCACCGTACCCCTTGGGTGATGTGGAAAGCGGTTGCATTTCGAATCGTTTTAATTTACCAAAATAAATTCTTTTTTTTCCGCTCTGCACTTTTCTTACTTGTTCTTTCTCTTCCCATTGTTCAGTTTTTTCGGGAGATATACCTACTGGGGAACCTGCCCTGCTCATTTTGCTAAAGTGGTAATGTATTCCAAGCACCGTACCCCTTGGGTGATGTGGAAAGCGGTTGCATTTCGAATCGATTTAATTTACCAAAATAAATTCTTTTTTTTCCGCTCTGCACTTTTCTTACTTGTTCTTTCTCTTCCCATTGTTCAGTTTTTTCGGGAGATATACCTACTGGGGAACCTGCCCTGCTCATTTTGCTAAAGTGGTAATGCATTCCAAGCACCGTACCCCTTGGGTGATGTGGAAAGCGGTTGCATTTAGAATCGTTTTAATTTACCAAAATAAATTCTTTTTTATCCGCTCTGCACTTTTCCTACTTTTTCTTTCTCTTCTCATTGTTCAGTGTTTTCGGGAGATATACCTACTGGGGAACCTGCCCTGCTCATTTTGCTAAAGTGGTAATGCATTCCAAGCACCGTACCCCTTGGGTGATGTGGAAAGCGGTTGCCTTTCGAATCGTTTTAATTTACCAAAATAAATTCTTTTTTTTCCGCTCTGCACTTTTCTTACTTTTCCTTTCTCTTCCCAGTGTTCAGTTTTTTCGGGAGATATACCTACCGGGGAACCTGCCCTGCTCATTTTGCTAAAGTGGTAATGCATTCCAAGCACCGTACCCCTTGGGTGATGTGGAAAGCGGTTGCATTTCGAATCGTTTTAATTTACCAAAATAAATTCTTTTTTTTCCGCTCTGCACTTTTCTTACTTTTTCTTTCTCTTCCAAATTGTTCAGTTTCTTCGGGAGATATACCTACTGGGGAACCTGCCCTGCTCATTTTGCTAGCACCGTACCCATTGTTTGATGTGGAAAGCGGTTGCAGTTCGAATCGTTTTAATTTACCAAAATAAATTCTTTTTTTCCGCTCTGCACTTTTCTTACTTTTTCTTTCTCTTCCCATTGTTCAGTTTTTTCGGGAGATATACCTACTGGGGAACCTGCCCTGCTCATTTTATTAAAGTGGTAATGCATTCCAAGCACCGTACCCCTTAGGTAATGTGGAAAGCGGTTGCATTTCGAATTGTTTTAATTTACCAAAATAAATTCTTTTTTTTTCCGCTCTGCACTTTTCTTACTTTTTCTTTCTCTTCCGATTGTTCAGTTTTTTCGGGAGATATACCTACTGGGGAACCTGCCCTGCTCATTTAGCTAAAGTGGTAATGCATTCCAAGCAACGTACCCCTTGGGTGATGTGGAAAGCGGTTGCATTTCGAATCGTTTTAATTTACCAAAATAAATTCTTTTTTTTTCCGCTCTGCACTTTTCTTACTTTTTCTTTCTCTTCCCATTGTTCAGTTTTTTCGGGAGATATACCTACTGGGGAACCTGCCCTGCTCATTTTATTAAAGTGGTAATGCATTCCAAGCACCGTACCCCTTAGGTAATGTGGAAAGCGGTTGCATTTCGAATCGTTTTAATTTACCAAAATAAATTCTTTTTTTTTCCGCTCTGCACTTTTCTTACTTTTTCTTTCTCTTCCCATTGTTCAGTTGTTTCGGGAGATATACCTACTGGGGAACCTGCCCTGCTCATTTAGCTAAAGTGGTAATGCATTCCAAGCACCGTACCCCTTGGGTGATGTGGAAAGCGGTTGCATTTCGAATCGTTTTAATTTACCAAAATAAATTCTTTTTTTTTCCGCTCTGCACTTTTCTTACTTTTTCTTTCTCTTCCCATTGTTCAGTTTTTTCGGGAGATATACCTATTGGGGAACCTGCCCTGCTCATT
Organism: Argiope bruennichi; assembly: GCF_947563725.1. Lineage (NCBI taxonomy): Eukaryota > Metazoa > Arthropoda > Arachnida > Araneae > Araneidae > Argiope > Argiope bruennichi. Next base: position 42,013,224 of record NC_079155.1, read on the forward strand.
TTGCTAAAGTGGTAATGCATTCCAAGCACCGTACCCCTTGGGTGATGTGGAAAGCGGTTGCATTTCGAATCGTTTTAATTTACCAAAATAAATTCTTTTTTTTTCCGCTCTGCACTTTTCTTACTTTTTCTTTCTCTTCCCATTGTTCAGTGTTTTCGGGAGATATACCTACTGGGGAACCTGCCCTGCTCATTTTGCTAAAGTGGTAATGCATTCCAAGCACCGTACCCCTTGGGTGATGTGGAAAGCGGTTGCATTTCGAATAGTTTTAATTTACCAAAATAAATTCTTTTTTTTCAGCTCTGCACTTTTCTTACTTTTTCTTTCTCTTCCAAATTGTTCAGTTTCTTCGGGAGATATACCTACTGGGGAACCTGCCCTGCTCATTTAGCTAAAGTGGTAATGCATTCCAAGCACCGTACCCCTTGGGTGGTGTGGAAAGCGGTTGCATTTCGAATCGTTTTAATTTACCAAAATGAATTCTTTTTTTTCCGCTCTGCACTTTTCTTACTTTTTCTTTCTCTTCCCATTGTTCAGTTTCTTCGGGAGCTATACCTACTGGGGAACCTGCCCTGCTCATTTTGCTAAAGTGGTAATGCATTCCAAGCACCGTACCCATTGTTTGATGTGGAAAGGGGTTGCATTTCGAATCGTTTTAATTTACCAAAATGAATTCTTTTTTTTCCGCTCTGCACTTTTCTTACTTTTTCTTTCTCTTCCCATTGTTCAGTTTTTTCGGGAGATATACCTACTGCGGAACCTGCCCTGCTCATTTAGCTAAAGTGGTAATGCATTCCAAGCACCGTACCCCTTGGGTGGTGTGGAAAGCGGTTGCATTTCGAATCGTTTTAATTTACCAAAATAAATTCTTTTTTTTTCCGCTCTGCACTTTTCTTACTTTTTCTTTCTCTTCCCATTGTTCAGTTTTTTCGGGAGATATACCTACTGGGGAACCTGCCCTGCTCATTTAGCTAAAGTGGTAATGCATTCCAAGCACCGTACCCCTTGGGTGATGTGGAAAGCGGTTGCATTTCGAATCGTTTTATTTTACCAAAATAAATTCTTTTTTTTTCCGCTCTGCATTTTTCTTACTTTTTCTTTCTCTTCCCATTGTTCAGTTTTTTCGGGAGATATACCTACTGGGGAACCTGCCCTGCTCATTTAGCTAAAGTGGTAATGCATTCCAAGCACCGTACCCCTTGGGTGATGTGGAAAGCGGTTGCATTTTGAATCGTTTTAATTTACCAAAATAAATTCTTTTTTTTCCGCTCTGCACTTTTCTTACTTTTTCTTTCTCTTCCCATTGTTCAGTTTTTTCGGGAGATATACCTACTGGGGAACCTGCCCTGCTCATTTTGCTAAAGTGGTAATGCATTCCAAGCACCGTACCCCTTGGGTGATGTGGAAAGCGGTTGCATTTCGAATCGTTTTAATTTACCAAAATAAATTCTTTTTTTTTTTCAGCTCTGCACTTTTCTTACTTTTTCTTTCTCTTCCAAATTGTTCAGTTTCTTCGGGAGATATACCTACTGGGGAACCTGCCCTGCTCATTTTGCTAGAACCGTACCCATTGTTTGATGTGGAAAGCGGTTGCATTTCGAATCGTTTTAATTTACCAAAATAAATTCTTTTTTTTCCGCTCTGCACTTTTCTTACTTTTTCTTTCTCTTCCCATTGTTCAGTTTTTTCGGGAGATATACCTACTGGGGAACCTGCCCTGCTCATTTAGCTAAAGTGGTAATGCATTCCAAGCACCGTACCCCTTGGGTGATGTGGAAAGCGGTTGCATTTCGAATCGTTTTAATTTACCAAAATAAATTCTTTTTTTTCCGCTCTGCACTTTTCTTACTTTTTCTTTCTCTTCCCATTGTTCAGTTTTTTCGGGAGATATACCTACTGGGGAACCTGCCCTGCTCATTTTGCTAAAGTGGTAATGCATTCCAAGCACCGTACCCCTTGGGTGATGTGGAAAGCGGTTGCATTTCGAATCGTTTTAATTTACCAAAATAAATTCTTTTTTTTTTTCAGCTCTGCACTTTTCTTACTTTTTCTTTCTCTTCCAAATTGTTCAGTTTCTTCGGGAGATATACCTACTGGGGAACCTGCCCTGCTCATTTTGCTAGAACCGTACCCATTGTTTGATGTGGAAAGCGGTTGCATTTCGAATCGTTTTAATTTACCAAAATAAATTCTTTTTTTTCCTCTCTGCACTTTTCTTACTTGTTCTTTCTCTTCCCATTGTTCAGTTTTTTCGGGAGATATACCTACTGGGGAACCTGCCCTGCTCATTTTGCTAAAGTGGTAATGCATTCCAAGCACCATACCCCTTGGGTGATGTGGAAAGCGGTTGCATTTCGAATCGTTTTAATTTACCAAAATAAATTCTTTTTTTTCCGCTCTGCACCTTTCTTACTTTTTCTTTCTCTTCCCATTGTTCAGTGTTTTCGGGAGATATACCTACTGGGGAACCTGCCCTGCTCATTTTGCTAAAGTGGTAATGCATTCCAAGCACCGTACCCTTTGGGTGATGTGAAAAACGGTTGCATTTCGAATCGTTTTAATTTACCAAAATAAATTCTTTTTTTTCCGCTCTGCACCTTTCTTACTTTTTCTTTCTCTTCCCATTGTTCAGTGTTTTCGGGAGATATACCTACTGGGGAACCTGCCCTGCTCATTTTGCTAAAGTGGTAATGCATTCCAAGCACCGTACCCGTTGGGTGATGTGGAAAACGGTTGCATTTCGAATCGTTTTAATTTACCAAAATAAATTCTTTTTTTTCCGCTCTGCACTTTTCTTACTTTTTCTTTCTCTTCCCATTGTTCAGTTTTTTCGGGAGATATACCTACTGGGGAACCTGCACTGCTCATTTTGCTAAAGTGGTAATGCATTCCAAGCACCGTACCCCTTGGGTGATGTGGAAAGCGGTTGCATTTCGAATCGTTTTAATTTACCGAAATAAATTCTTTTTTATCCGCTCTGCACTTTTCTTACTTTTTCTTTCTCTTCCCATTGTTCAGTTTTTTCGGGAGATATACCTACTGGGGAACCTGCCCTGCTCATTTTGCTAAAGTGGTAATGCATTCCAAACACCGTACCCCTTGGGTGATGTGGAAAGCGGTTGCATTTCGAATCGTTTTAATTTACCAAAATAAATTCTTTTTTTTCCGCTCTGCACTTTTCTTACTTGTTCTTTCTCTTCCCATTGTTCAGTTTTTACGGGAGATATACCTACTGGGGAACCTGCCCTGCTCATTTTGCTAAAGTGGTAATGCATTCCAAGCACCGTACCCCTTGGGTGATGTGGAAAGCGGTTGCATTTCGAATCGTTTTAATTTACCAAAATAAATTCTTTTTTTTCCGCTCTGCACTTTTCTTACTTGTTCTTTCTCTTCCCATTGTTCAGTTTTTACGGGAGATATACCTACTGGGGAACCTGCCCTGCTCATTTTGCTAAAGTGGTAATGCATTCCAAGCACCGTACCCCTTGGGTGATGTGGAAAGCGGTTGCATTTCGAATCGTTTTAATTTACCAAAATAAATTCTTTTTTTTCCGCTCTGCACTTTTCTTACTTGTTCTTTCTCTTCCCATTGTTCAGTTTTTACGGGAGATATACCTACTGGGGAACCTGCCCTGCTCATTTTGCTAAAGTGGTAATGCATTCCAAGCACCGCACCCCTTGGGTGATGTGGAAAGCGGTTGCATTTCGAATCGTTTTAATTTACCAAAATAAATTCTTTTTTTTCCGCTCTGCACTTTTCTTACTTTTTCTTTATCTTCCCATTGTTCGGTTTCTTCGGGAGATATACCTACTGGGGAACCTGCCCTGCTCATTTTGCTAGCACCGTACCCCTTGGGTGATGTGGAAAGCGGTTGCATTTCGAATCGTTTTAATTTACCAAAATAAATTCTTTTTTTTCCTCTCTGCACTTTTCTTACTTGTTCTTTCTCTTCCCATTGTTCAGTTTTTTCGGGAGATATACCTACTGGGGAACCTGCCCTGCTCATTTTGCTAAAGTGGTAATGCATTCCAAGCACCATACCCCTTGGGTGATGTGGAAAGCGGTTGCATTTCGAATCGTTTTAATTTACCAAAATAAATTCTTTTTTTTTCCGCTCTGCACCTTTCTTACTTTTTCTTTCTCTTCCCATTGTTCAGTGTTTTCGGGAGATATACCTACTGGGGAACCTGCCCTGCTCATTTTGCTAAAGTGGTAATGCATTCCAAGCACCGTACCCTTTGGGTGATGTGGAAAACGGTTGCATTTCGAATCGTTTTAATTTACCAAAATAAATTCTTTTTTTTCCGCTCTGCACTTTTCTTACTTTTTCTTTCTCTTCCCATTGTTCAGTGTTTTCGGGAGATATACCTACTGGGGAACCTGCCCTGCTCATTTTGCTAAAGTGGTAATGCATTCCAAGCACCGTACCCCTTGGGTGATGTGGAAAGCGGTTGCATTTCGAATCGTTTTAATTTACCAAAATAAATTCTTTTTTTTCCGCTCTGCACCTTTCTTACTTTTTCTTTCTCTTCCCATTGTTCAGTTTTTTCGGGAGATATACCTACTGGGGAACCTGCCCTGCTCATTTTGCTAAAGTGGTAATGCATTCCAAGCACCGTACCCCTTGGGTGATGTGGAATGCGGTTGCATTTCGAATCGTTTTAATTTACCAAAATAAATTCTTTTTTTTCCGCTCTGCACTTTTCTTACTTGTTCTTTCTCTTCCCATTGTTCAGTTTTTTCGGGAGATATACCTACTGGGGAACCTGCCCTGCTCATTTTGCTAAAGTGGTAATGCATTCCAAGCACCGTACCCCTTGGGTGATGTGGAAAGCGTTTGCATTTCGAATCGTTTTAATTTACCAAAATAAATTCTTTTTTTTTCCGCTCTGCACTTTTCTTACTTGTTCTTTCTCTTCCCATTGTTCAGTTTTTTCGGGAGATATACCTACTGGGGAACCTGCCCTGCTCATTTTGCTAAAGTGGTAATGCATTCCAAGCACCGTACCCCTTGGGTGATGTGGAAAGCGGTTGCATTTCGAATCGTTTTAATTTACCAAAATAAATTCTTTTTTATCCGCTCTGCACTTTTCTTACTTTTTCTTTCTCTTCCCATTGTTCAGTTTTTACGGGAGATATACTTACTGGGGAACCTGCCCTGCTCATTTTGCTAAAGTGGTAATGCATTCCAAGCACCGTACCCCTTGGGTGATGTGGAAAGCGGTTGCATTTCGAATCGTTTTAATTTACCAAAATAAATTCTTTTTTTTCCGCTCTGCACTTTTCTTACTTGTTCTTTCTCTTCCCATTGTTCAGTTTTTTCGGGAGATATACCTACTGGGGAACCTGCCCTGCTCATTTTGCTAAAGTGGTAATGCATTCCAAGCACCGTACCCCTTGGGTGATGTGGAAAGCGGTTGCATTTCGAATCGTTTTAATTTACCAAAATAAATTCTTTTTTATCCGCTCTGCACTTTTCTTACTTTTTCTTTCTCTTCCCATTGTTCAGTTTTTACGGGAGATATACCTACTGGGGAACCTGCCCTGCTCATTTTGCTAAAGTGGTAATGCATTCCAAGCACCGTACCCCTTGGGTGATGTGGAAAGCGGTTGCATTTCGAATCGTTTTAATTTACCAAAATAAATTCTTTTTTTTCCGCTCTGCACTTTTCTTACTTGTTCTTTCTCTTCCCATTGTTCAGTTTTTTCGGGAGATATACCTACTGGGGAACCTGCCCTGCTCATTTTGCTGAAGTGGTAATGCATTCCAAGCACCGTACCCCTTGGGTGATGTGGAAAGCGGTTGCATTTCGAATCGTTTTAATTTACCAAAATAAATTCTTTTTTATCCGCTCTGCACTTTTCTTACTTTTTCTTTCTCTTCCCATTGTTCAGTGTTTTCGGGAGATATACCTACTGGGGAACCTGCCCTGCTCATTTTGCTAAAGTGGTAATGCATTCCAAGCACCGTACCCCTTGGGTTATGTGGAAAGCGGTTGCATTTCGAATCGTTCTAATTTACCAAAATAAATTCTTTTTTTTCCGCTCTGCATTTTTCTTACTTTTTCTTTCTCTTCCCATTGTTCAGTTTTTTCGGGAGATATACCTACTGGTGAACCTGCCTTGCTAATTTTGCTAAAGTGGTAATGCATTCCAAGCACCGTACCCCTTGGGTGATGTGGAAAGCGGTTGCATTTCGAATCGTTTTAATTTACCAAAATAAATTCTTTTTTTTTTCAGCTCTGCACTTTTCTTACTTTTTCTTTCTCTTCCAAATTGTTCAGTTTCTTCGGGAGATATACCTACTGGGGAACCTGCCCTGCTTATTTTGCTAGCACCGTACCCATTGTTTGATGTGGAAAGCGGTTGCATTTCGAATCGTTTTAATTTACCAAAATGAATTCTTTTTTTTCCGCTCTGCACTTTTCTTACTTTTTCTTTCTCTTCCCATTGTTCAGTTTTTTCGGGAGATATACCTACTGGGGAACCTGCCCTGCTCATTTAGCTAAAGTGGTAATGCATTCCAAGCACCGTACCCCTTGGGTGATGTGGAAAGCGGTTGCATTTCGAATCGTTTTAATTTACCAAAATAAATTCTTTTTTTTTCCGCTCTGCACTTTTTTTACTTTTTCTTTCTCTTCCCATTGTTCAGTTTTTTCGGGAGATATACCTACTGGGGAACCTGCCCTGCTCATTTAGCTAAAGTGGTAATGCATTCCAAGCACCGTACCCCTTGGGTGATGTGGAAAGCGGTTGCATTTCGAATCGTTTTAATTTACCAAAATAAATTCTTTTTTTTCCCGCTCTGCACTTTTCTTACTTTTTCTTTGTCTTCCCATTGTTCAGTTTTTTCGGGAGATGTACCTACTGGGGAACCTGCCCTGCTCATTTTATTAAAGTGGTAATGCATTCCAAGCACCGTACCCCTTAGGTAATGTGGAAAGCGGTTGCATTTCGAATCGTTTTAATTTACCAAAATAAATTCTTTTTTTTTCCGCTCTGCACTTTTCTTACTTTTTCTTTGTCTTCCCATTGTTCAGTTTTTTCGGGAGATATACCTACTGGGGAACCTGCCCTGCTCATTTTATTAAAGTGGTAATGCATTCCAAGCACCGTACCCCTTGGGTGATGTGGAAAGCGGTTGCATTTCGAATCGTTTTAATTTACCAAAATAAATTCTTTTTTTTCCGCTCTGCACTTTTCTTACTTTTTCTTTCTCTTCCCATTGTTCAGTTTTTTCGGGAGATATACCTACTGGGGAACCTGCCCTGCTCATTTTATTAAAGTGGTAATGCATTCCAAGCACCGTACCCCTTAGGTAATGTGGAAAGCGGTTGCATTTCGAATCGTTTTAATTTACCAAAATAAATTCTTTTTTTTTCCGCTCTGAATTTTCTTACTTTTTCTTTCTCTTCCCATTGTTCAGTTTTTTCGGGAGATATACCTACTGGGGAACCTGCCCTACTCATTTTGCTAAAGTGGTAATGCATTCCAAGCACCGTACCCCTTGGGTTATGTGGAAAGCGGTTGCATTTCGAATCGTTCTAATTTACCAAAATAAATTCTTTTTTTTCCGCTCTGCATTTTTCTTACTTTTTCTTTCTCTTCCCATTGTTCAGTTTTTTCGGGAGATATACCTACTGGTGAACCTGCCTTGCTAATTTTGCTAAAGTGGTAATGCATTCCAAGCACCGTACCCCTTGGGTGATGTGGAAAGCGGTTGCATTTCGAATCGTTTTAATTTACCAAAATAAATTCTTTTTTTTTTCAGCTCTGCACTTTTCTTACTTTTTCTTTCTCTTCCAAATTGTTCAGTTTCTTCGGGAGATATACCTACTGGGGAACCTGCCCTGCTTATTTTGCTAGCACCGTACCCATTGTTTGATGTGGAAAGCGGTTGCATTTCGAATCGTTTTAATTTACCAAAATGAATTCTTTTTTTTCCGCTCTGCACTTTTCTTACTTTTTCTTTCTCTTCCCATTGTTCAGTTTTTTCGGGAGATATACCTACTGGGGAACCTGCCCTGCTCATTTAGCTAAAGTGGTAATGCATTCCAAGCACCGTACCCCTTGGGTGATGTGGAAAGCGGTTGCATTTCGAATCGTTTTAATTTACCAAAATAAATTCTTTTTTTTTCCGCTCTGCACTTTTCTTACTTTTTCTTTCTCTTCCCATTGTTCAGTTTTTTCGGGAGATATACCTACTGGGGAACCTGCCCTGCTCATTTAGCTAAAGTGGTAATGCATTCCAAGCACCGTACCCCTTGGGTGATGTGGAAAGCGGTTGCATTTCGAATCGTTTTAATTTACCAAAATAAATTCTTTTTTTTCCCGCTCTGCACTTTTCTTACTTTTTCTTTGTCTTCCCATTGTTCAGTTTTTTCGGGAGATATACCTACTGGGGAACCTGCCCTGCTCATTTTATTAAAGTGGTAATGCATTCCAAGCACCGTACCCCTTAGGTAATGTGGAAAGCGGTTGCATTTCGAATCGTTTTAATTTACCAAAATAAATTCTTTTTTTTTCCGCTCTGCACTTTTCTTACTTTTTCTTTGTCTTCCCATTGTTCAGTTTTTTCGGGAGATATACCTACTGGGGAACCTGCCCTGCTCATTTTATTAAAGTGGTAATGCATTCCAAGCACCGTACCCCTTGGGTGATGTGGAAAGGGGTTGCATTTCGAATCGTTTTAATTTACCAAAATAAATTCTTTTTTTTCCGCTCTGCACTTTTCTTACTTTTTCTTTCTCTTCCCATTGTTCAGTTTTTTCGGGAGATATACCTACTGGGGAACCTGCCCTGCTCATTTTATTAAAGTGGTAATGCATTCCAAGCACCGTACCCCTTAGGTAATGTGGAAAGCGGTTGCATTTCGAATCGTTTTAATTTACCAAAATAAATTCTTTTTTTTTCCGCTCTGAATTTTCTTACTTTTTCTTTCTCTTCCCATTGTTCAGTTTTTTCGGGAGATATACCTACTGGGGAACCTGCCCTACTCATTTTGCTAAAGTGGTAATGCATTCCAAGCACCGTACCCCTTGGGTGATGTGGAAAGCGGTTGCATTTCGAATCGTTTTAATTTACAAAATGATTTCTTTTTTTTCCGCTCTGCACTTTTCTTACTTTTTCTTTCTCTTCCCATTGTTCAGTTTTTTCGGGAGATATACCTACTGGGGAACCTGCCCTGCTCATTTAGCTAAAGTGGTAATGCATTCCAAGCACCGTACCCCTTGGGTGGTGTGGAAAGGGGTTGCATTTCGAATCGTTTTAATTTACCAAAATAAATTCTTTTTTTTTTCGCTCTGCACTTTTCTTACTTTTTCTTTCTCTTCCCATTGTTCAGTTTTTTCGGGAGATATACCTACTGGGGAACCTGCCCTGCTCATTTAGCTAAAGTGGTAATGCATTCCAAGCACCGTACCCCTTGGGTGATGTGGAAAGCGGTTGCATTTCGAATCGTTTTAATTTACCAAAATAAATTCTTTTTTTTTCCGCTCTGCACTTTTCTTACTTTTTCTTTGTCTTCCCATTGTTCAGTTTTTTCGGGAGATATACCTACTGGGGAACCTGCCCTGCTCATTTTATTAAAGTGGTAATGCATTCCAAGCACCGTACCCCTTAGGTAATGTGGAAAGCGGTTGCATTTCGAATCGTTTTAATTTACCAAAATAAATTCTTTTTTTTTCCGCTCTGCACTTTTCTTACTTTTTCTTTGTCTTCCCATTGTTCAGTTTTTTCGGGAGATATACCTACTGGGGAACCTGCCCTGCTCATTTTATTAAAGTGGTAATGCATTCCAAGCACCGTACCCCTTGGGTGATGTGGAAAGCGGTTGCATTTCGAATCGTTTTAATTTACCAAAATAAATTCTTTTTTTTCCGCTCTGCACTTTTCTTACTTTTTCTTTCTCTTCCCATTGTTCAGTTTTTTCGGGAGATATACCTACTGGGGAACCTGCCCTGCTCATTTTATTAAAGTGGTAATGCATTCCAAGCACCGTACCCCTTAGGTAATGTGGAAAGCGGTTGCATTTCGAATCGTTTTAATTTACCAAAATAAATTCTTTTTTTTTCCGCTCTGAATTTTCTTACTTTTTCTTTCTCTTCCCATTGTTCAGTTTTTTCGGGAGATATACCTACTGGGGAACCTGCCCTACTCATTTTGCTAAAGTGGTAATGCATTCCAAGCACCGTACCCCTTGGGTGATGTGGAAAGCGGTTGCATTTCGAATCGTTTTAATTTACAAAATGAATTCTTTTTTTTCCGCTCTGCACTTTTCTTACTTTTTCTTTCTCTTCCCATTGTTCAGTTTTTTCGGGAGATATACCTACTGGGGAACCTGCCCTGCTCATTTAGCTAAAGTGGTAATGCATTCCAAGCACCGTACCCCTTGGGTGGTGTGGAAAGGGGTTGCATTTCGAATCGTTTTAATTTACCAAAATAAATTCTTTTTTTTTTCGCTCTGCACTTTTCTTACTTTTTCTTTCTCTTCCCATTGTTCAGTTTTTTCGGGAGATATACCTACTGGGGAACCTGCCCTGCTCATTTAGCTAAAGTGGTAATGCATTCCAAGCACCGTACCCCTTGGGTGATGTGGAAAGCGGTTGCATTTCGAATCGTTTTAATTTACCAAAATAAATTCTTTTTTTTTCCGCTCTGCACTTTTCTTACTTTTTCTTTCTCTTCCCCCTTGTTCAGTTTTTTCGGGAGATATACCTACTGGGGAACCTGCCCTGCTCATTTAGCTAAAGTGGTAATGCATTCCAAGCACCGTACCCAGTGGGTGATGTGGAAAGCGGTTGCATTTCGAATCGTTTTAATTTACCAAAATAAATTCTTTTTTTTCCGCTCTGCACTTTTCTTACTTTTTCTTTCTCTTCCCATTGTTCAGTTTTTTCGGGAGATATACCTACTGGGGAACCTGCCCTGCTCATTTTGCTAAAGTGGTAATGCATTCCAAGCACCGTACCCCTTGGGTGATGTGGAAAGCGGTTGCATTTCGAATCGTTTTAATTTACCAAAATAAATTCTTTTTTTTTTCAGCTCTGCACTTTTCTTACTTTTTCTTTCTCTTCCAAATTGTTCAGTTTCTTCGGGAGATATACCTACTGGGGAACCTGCCCTGCTCATTTTGCTAGCACCGTACCCATTGTTTGATGTGGAAAGCTGTTGCATTTCGAATCGTTTTAATTTACAAAATGAATTCTTTTTTTTCCGCTCTGCACTTTTCTTACTTTTTCTTTCTCTTCCCATTGTTCAGTTTTTTCGGGAGATATACCTACTGGGGAACCTGCCCTGCTCATTTAGCTAAAGTGGTAATGCATTGCAAGCACCGTACCCCTTGGGTGGTGTGGAAAGCGGTTGCATTTCGAATCGTTTTAATTTACCAAAATAAATTCTTTTTTTTTTCGCTCTGCACTTTTCTTACTTTTTCTTTCTCTTCCCATTGTTCAGTTTTTTCGGGAGATATACCTACTGGGGAACCTGCCCTGCTCATTTAGCTAAAGTGGTAATGCATTCCAAGCACCGTACCCCTTGGGTGATGTGGAAAGCGGTTGCATTTCGAATCGTTTTAATTTACCAAAATAAATTCTTTTTTTTTCCGCTCTGCACTTTTCTTACTTTTTCTTTCTCTTCCCCCTTGTTCAGTTTTTTCGGGAGATATACCTACTGGGGAACCTGCCCTGCTCATTTAGCTAAAGTGGTAATGCATTCCAAGCACCGTACCCAGTGGGTGATGTGGAAAGCGGTTGCATTTCGAATCGTTTTAATTTACCAAAATAAATTCTTTTTTTTCCGCTCTGCACTTTTCTTACTTTTTCTTTCTCTTCCCATTGTTCAGTTTTTTCGGGAGATATACCTACTGGGGAACCTGCCCTGCTCATTTTGCTAAAGTGGTAATGCATTCCAAGCACCGTACCCCTTGGGTGATGTGGAAAGCGGTTGCATTTCGAATCGTTTTAATTTACCAAAATAAATTCTTTTTTTTTTCAGCTCTGCACTTTTCTTACTTTTTCTTTCTCTTCCAAATTGTTCAGTTTCTTCGGGAGATATACCTACTGGGGAACCTGCCCTGTTCATTTTGCTAGCACCGTACCCATTGTTTGATGTGGAAAGCTGTTGCATTTCGAATCGTTTTAATTTACAAAATGAATTCTTTTTTTTCCGCTCTGCACTTTTCTTACTTTTTCTTTCTCTTCCCATTGTTCAGTTTTTTCGGGAGATATACCTACTGGGGAACCTGCCCTGCTCATTTAGCTAAAGTGGTAATGCATTGCAAGCACCGTACCCCTTGGGTGGTGTGGAAAGCGGTTGCATTTCGAATCGTTTTAATTTACCAAAATAAATTCTTTTTTTTTTCGCTCTGCACTTTTCTTACTTTTTCTTTCTCTTCCCATTGTTCAGTTTTTTCGGGAGATATACCTACTGGGGAACCTGCCCTGCTCATTTAGCTAAAGTGGTAATGCATTCCAAGCACCGTACCCCTTGGGTGATGTGGAAAGCGGTTGCATTTCGAATCGTTTTAATTTACCAAAATAAATTCTTTTTTTTCCGCTCTGCACTTTTCTTACTTTTTCTTTCTCTTCCCATTGTTCAGTTTTTTCGGGAGATATACCTACTGGGGAACCTGCCCTGCTCATTTTATTAAAGTGGTAATGCATTCCAAGCACCGTACCCCTTAGGTAATGTGGAAAGCGGTTGCATTTCGAATCGTTTTAATTTACCAAAATAAATTCTTTTTTTTTCCGCTCTGAATTTTCTTACTTTTTCTTTCTCTTCCCATTGTTCAGTTTTTTCGGGAGATATACCTACTGGGGAACCTGCCCTACTCATTTTGCTAAAGTGGTAATGCATTCCAAGCACCGTACCCCTTGGGTGATGTGGAAAGCGGTTGCATTTCGAATCGTTTTAATTTACAAAATGAATTCTTTTTTTTCCGCTCTGCACTTTTCTTACTTTTTCTTTCTCTTCCCATTGTTCAGTTTTTTCGGGAGATATACCTACTGGGGAACCTGCCCTGCTCATTTAGCTAAAGTGGTAATGCATTCCAAGCACCGTACCCCTTGGGTGGTGTGGAAAGGGGTTGCATTTCGAATCGTTTTAATTTACCAAAATAAATTCTTTTTTTTTTCGCTCTGCACTTTTCTTACTTTTTCTTTCTCTTCCCATTGTTCAGTTTTTTCGGGAGATATACCTACTGGGGAACCTGCCCTGCTCATTTAGCTAAAGTGGTAATGCATTCCAAGCACCGTACCCCTTGGGTGATGTGGAAAGCGGTTGCATTTCGAATCGTTTTAATTTACCAAAATAAATTCTTTTTTTTTCCGCTCTGCACTTTTCTTACTTTTTCTTTCTCTTCCCCCTTGTTCAGTTTTTTCGGGAGATATACCTACTGGGGAACCTGCCCTGCTCATTTAGCTAAAGTGGTAATGCATTCCAAGCACCGTACCCAGTGGGTGATGTGGAAAGCGGTTGCATTTCGAATCGTTTTAATTTACCAAAATAAATTCTTTTTTTTCCGCTCTGCACTTTTCTTACTTTTTCTTTCTCTTCCCATTGTTCAGTTTTTTCGGGAGATATACCTACTGGGGAACCTGCCCTGCTCATTTTGCTAAAGTGGTAATGCATTCCAAGCACCGTACCCCTTGGGTGATGTGGAAAGCGGTTGCATTTCGAATCGTTTTAATTTACCAAAATAAATTCTTTTTTTTTTCAGCTCTGCACTTTTCTTACTTTTTCTTTCTCTTCCAAATTGTTCAGTTTCTTCGGGAGATATACCTACTGGGGAACCTGCCCTGCTCATTTTGCTAGCACCGTACCCATTGTTTGATGTGGAAAGCTGTTGCATTTCGAATCGTTTTAATTTACAAAATGAATTCTTTTTTTTCCGCTCTGCACTTTTCTTACTTTTTCTTTCTCTTCCCATTGTTCAGTTTTTTCGGGAGATATACCTACTGGGGAACCTGCCCTGCTCATTTAGCTAAAGTGGTAATGCATTGCAAGCACCGTACCCCTTGGGTGGTGTGGAAAGCGGTTGCATTTCGAATCGTTTTAATTTACCAAAATAAATTCTTTTTTTTTTCGCTCTGCACTTTTCTTACTTTTTCTTTCTCTTCCCATTGTTCAGTTTTTTCGGGAGATATACCTACTGGGGAACCTGCCCTGCTCATTTAGCTAAAGTGGTAATGCATTCCAAGCACCGTACCCCTTGGGTGATGTGGAAAGCGGTTGCATTTCGAATCGTTTTAATTTACCAAAATAAATTCTTTTTATTTCCGCTCTGCACTTTTCTTACTTTTTCTTTCTCTTCCCCCTTGTTCAGTTTTTTCGGGAGATATACCTACTGGGGAACCTGCCCTGCTCATTTAGCTAAAGTGGTAATGCATTCCAAGCACCGTACCCAGTGGGTGATGTGGAAAGCGGTTGCATTTCGAATCGTTTTAATTTACCAAAATAAATTCTTTTTTTTCCGCTCTGCACTTTTCTTACTTTTTCTTTCTCTTCCCATTGTTCAGTTTTTTCGGGAGATATACCTACTGGGGAACCTGCCCTGCTCATTTTATTAAAGTGGTAATGCATTCCAAGCACCATACCCCTTGGGTAATGTTGAAAGCGGTTGCATTTCGAATCGTTTTAATTTACCAAAATAAATTCTTTTTTTTTCCGCTCTGCACTTTTCTTACTTTTTCTTTCTCTTCCCATTGTTCAGTTTTTTCGGGAGATATACCTACTGGGGAACCTGCCCTGCTCATTTAGCTAAAGTGGTAATGCATTCCAAGCACCGTACCCCTTGGGTGATGTGGAAAGCGGTTGCATTTCGAATCGTTTTAATTTACCAAAATAAATTCTTTTTTTTTCCGTTCTGCAGTTTTCTTACTTTTTCTTTCTCTTCCCATTGTTCAGTTTTTTCGGGAGATATACCTACTGGGGAACCTGCCCTGCTCATTTTGCTAAAGTGGTAATGCATTCCAAGCACCGTACCCCTTGGGTGATGTGGAAAGCGGTTGCATTTCGAATCGTTTTAATTTACCAAAATAAATTCTTTTTTTTCCGCTCTGCACTTTTATTACTTTTTCTTTCTCTTCCCATTGTTCAGTTTTTTCGGGAGATATACCTATTGGGGAACCTGCCCTGCTCATTTTGCTAGAACCGTACCCATTGTTTGATGTGGAAAGCGGTTGCATTTCGAATCGTTTTAATTTACCAAAATAAATTCTTTTTTTTCCGCTCTGCACTTTTCTTACTTTTTCTTTCTCTTCCCATTGTTCAGTTTTTTCGGGAGATATACCTATTGGGGAAGCTGCCCTGCTCATTTAGGTAAAGTGGTAATGCATTCCAAGCACCGTACCCCTTGGGTGATGTGGAAAGCGGTTGCATTTCGAATCGTTTTAATTTACCAAAATAAATTCTTTTTTTTCCGCTCTGCACTTTTCTTACTTTTTCTTTCTCTTCCCATTGTTCAGTTTTTTCGGGAGATATACCTACTGGGGAACCTGCCCTGCTCATTTAGCTAAAGTGGTAATGCATTCCAAGCACCGTACCCCTTGGGTGATGTGGAAAGCGGTTGCATTTCGAATCGTTTTAATTTACCAAAATAAATTCTTTTTTTTTCCGTTCTGCAGTTTTCTTACTTTTTCTTTCTCTTCCCATTGTTCAGTTTTTTCGGGAGATATACCTACTGGGGAACCTGCCCTGCTCATTTTGCTAAAGTGGTAATGCATTCCAAGCACCGTACCCCTTGGGTGATGTGGAAAGCGGTTGCATTTCGAATCGTTTTAATTTACCAAAATAAATTCTTTTTTTTCCGCTCTGCACTTTTATTACTTTTTCTTTCTCTTCCCATTGTTCAGTTTTTTCGGGAGATATACCTATTGGGGAACCTGCCCTGCTCATTTTGCTAAAGTGGTAATGCATTCCAAGCACCGTACCCCTTGGGTGATGTGGAAAGCGGTTGCATTTCGAATCGTTTTAATTTACCAAAATAAATTCTTTTTTTTTCCGCTCTGCACTTTTCTTACTTTTTCTTTCTCTTCCCATTGTTCAGTTTTTTCGGGAGATATACCTACTGGGGAACCTGCCCTGCTCATTTAGCTAAAGTGGTAATGCATTCCAAGCACCGTACCCCTTGGGTGATGTGGAAAGCGGTTGCATTTCGAATCGTTTTAATTTACCAAAATAAATTCTTTTTTTTCCGCTCTGCACTTTTATTACTTTTTCTTTCTCTTCCCATTGTTCAGTTTTTTCGGGAGATATACCTACTGGGGAACCTGCCCTGCTCATTTTGCTAGAACCGTACCCATTGTTTGATGTGGAAAGCGGTTGCATTTCGAATCGTTTTAATTTACCAAAATAAATTCTTTTTTTTCCGCTCTGCACTTTTCTTACTTTTTCTTTCTCTTCCCATTGTTCAGTTTTTTCGGGAGATATACCTACTGGGGAACCTGCCCTGCTCATTTTATTAAAGTGGTAATGCTTTCCAAGCACCGTACCCCTTGGGTGATGTGGAAAGCGGTTGCATTTCGAAACGTTTTAGTTTACCAAAATAAATTCTTTTTTTTTTCGCTCTGCACTTTTCTTACTTTTTCTTTCTCTTCCCATTGTTCAGTTTTTTCGGGAGATATACCTACTGGGGAACCTGCCCTGCTCATTTTATTAAAGTGGTAATGCATTCCAAGCACCATACCCCTTGGGTAATGTGGAAAGCGGTTGCATTTCGAATCGTTTTAATTTACCAAAATAAATTCTTTTTTTTTCCGCTCTGCACTTTTCTTACTTTTTCTTTCTCTTCCCATTGTTCAGTTTTTTCGGGAGATATACCTACTGGGGAACCTGCCCTGCTCATTTAGCTAAAGTGGTAATGCATTCCAAGCACCGTACCCCTTGGGTGATGTGGAAAGCGGTTGCATTTCGAATCGTTTTAATTTACCAAAATAAATTCTTTTTTTTTCCGTTCTGCAGTTTTCTTACTTTTTCTTTCTCTTCCCATTGTTCAGTTTTTTCGGGAGATATACCTACTGGGGAACCTGCCCTGCTCATTTTGCTAAAGTGGTAATGCATTCCAAGCACCGTACCCCTTGGGTGATGTGGAAAGCGGTTGCATTTCGAATCGTTTTAATTTACCAAAATAAATTCTTTTTTTTCCGCTCTGCACTTTTATTACTTTTTCTTTCTCTTCCCATTGTTCAGTTTTTTCGGGAGATATACCTATTGGGGAACCTGCCCTGCTCATTTTGCTAGAACCGTACCCATTGTTTGATGTGGAAAGCGGTTGCATTTCGAATCGTTTTAATTTACCAAAATAAATTCTTTTTTTTCCGCTCTGCACTTTTCTTACTTTTTCTTTCTCTTCCCATTGTTCAGTTTTTTCGGGAGATATACCTATTGGGGAAGCTGCCCTGCTCATTTAGGTAAAGTGGTAATGCATTCCAAGCACCGTACCCCTTGGGTGATGTGGAAAGCGGTTGCATTTCGAATCGTTTTAATTTACCAAAATAAATTCTTTTTTTTCCGCTCTGCACTTTTCTTACTTTTTCTTTCTCTTCCCATTGTTCAGTTTTTTCGGGAGATATACCTACTGGGGAACCTGCCCTGCTCATTTTATTAAAGTGGTAATGCATTCCAAGCACCGTACCCCTTGGGTGATGTGGAAAGCGGTTGCATTTCGAAACGTTTTAGTTTACCAAAATAAATTCTTTTTTTTTTCGCTCTGCACTTTTCTTACTTTTTCTTTCTCTTCCAAATTGTTCAGTTTCTTCGGGAGATATACCTACTGGGGAACCTGCCCTGCTCATTTTGCTAGCACCGTACCCATTGTTTGATGTGGAAAGCGGTTGCATTTCGAATCGTTTTAATTTACCAAAATGAATTCTTTTTTTTCCGCTCTGCACTTTTCTTACTTTTTCTTTCTCTTCCCATTGTTCAGTTTTTTCGGGAGATATACCTACTGCGGAACCTGCCCTGCTCATTTAGCTAAAGTGGTAATGCATTCCAAGCACCGTACCCCTTGGGTGGTGTGGAAAGCGGTTGCATTTCGAATCGTTTTTTTTTACCAAAATAAAGTCTTTTTTTTTCCGCTCTGCACTTTTCTTACTTTTTCTTTCTCTTCTCATTGTTCAGTTTTTTCGGGAGATATACCTACTGGGGAACCTGCCCTGCTCATTTTATTAAAGTGGTAATGCATTCCAAGCACCATACCCCTTGGGTAATGTGGAAAGCGGTTGCATTTCGAATCGTTTTAATTTACCAAAATAAATTCTTTTTTTTTCCGCTCTGCACTTTTCTTACTTTTTCTTTCTCTTCCCATTGTTCAGTTTTTTCGGGAGATATACCTACTGGGGAACCTGCCCTGCTCATTTAGCTAAAGTGGTAATGCATTCCAAGCACCGTACCCCTTGGGTGATGTGGAAAGCGGTTGCATTTCGAATCGTTTTAATTTACCAAAATAAATTCTTTTTTTTTCCGTTCTGCAGTTTTCTTACTTTTTCTTTCTCTTCCCATTGTTCAGTTTTTTCGGGAGATATACCTACTGGGGAACCTGCCCTGCTCATTTTGCTAAAGTGGTAATGCATTCCAAGCACCGTACCCCTTGGGTGATGTGGAAAGCGGTTGCATTTCGAATCGTTTTAATTTACCAAAATAAATTCTTTTTTTTCCGCTCTGCACTTTCATTACTTTTTCTTTCTCTTCCCATTGTTCAGTTTTTTCGGGAGATATACCTATTGGGGAACCTGCCCTGCTCATTTTGCTAAAGTGGTAATGCATTCCAAGCACCGTACCCCTTGGGTGATGTGGAAAGCGGTTGCATTTCGAATCGTTTTAATTTACCAAAATAAATTCTTTTTTTTTCCGCTCTGCACTTTTCTTACTTTTTCTTTCTCTTCCCATTGTTCAGTTTTTTCGGGAGATATACCTACTGGGGAACCTGCCCTGCTCATTTAGCTAAAGTGGTAATGCATTCCAAGCACCGTACCCCTTGGGTGATGTGGAAAGCGGTTGCATTTCGAATCGTTTTAATTTACCAAAATAAATTCTTTTTTTTTCCGCTCTGCACTTTTCTTACTTTTTCTTTCTCTTCCCATTGTTCAGTTTTTTCGGGAGATATACCTATTGAGGAACCTGCCCTGCTCATTTTGCTAAAGTGGTAATGCATTCCAAGCACCGTACCCCTTGGGTGATGTGGAAAGCGGTTGCATTTCGAATCGTTTTAATTTACCAAAATAAATTCTTTTTTTTTCCGCTCTGCACTTTTCTTACTTTTTCTTTCTCTTCCCATTGTTCAGTTTTTTCGGGAGATATACCTATTGGGGAACCTGCCCTGCTCATTTTGCTAAAGTGGTAATGCATTCCAAGCACCGTACCCCTTGGGTGATGTGGAAAGCGGTTGCATTTCGAATCGTTTTAATTTACCAAAATAAATTCTTTTTTTTTCCGCTCTGCACTTTTCTTACTTTTTCTTTCTCTTCCCATTGTTCAGTTTTTTCGGGAGATATACCTACTGGGGAACCTGCCCTGCTCATTTTGCTAAAGTGGTAATGCATTCCAAGCACCGTACCCCTTGGGTGATGTGGAAAGCGGTTGCATTTCGAATCGTTTTAATTTACCAAAATAAATTCTTTTTTTTTCCGCTCTGCACTTTTCTTACTTTTTCTTTCTCTTCCCATTGTTCAGTTTTTTCGGGAGATATACTTACTGGGGAACCTGCCCTGCTCATTTAGCTAAAGTGGTAATGCATTCCAAGCACCGTACCCCTTGGGTGATGTGGAAAGCGGTTGCATTTCGAATCGTTTTAATTTACCAAAATAAATTCTTTTTTTTCCGCTCTGCACTTTTCTTACTTTTTCTTTCTCTTCCCATTGTTCAGTTTTTTCGGGAGATATACCTACTGGGGAACCTGCCCTGCTCATTTTGCTAAAGTGGTAATGCATTCCAAGCACCGTACCCCTTGGGTGATGTGGAAAGCGGTTGCATTTCGAATCGTTTTAATTTACCAAAATAAATTCTTTTTTTTCCGCTCTGCACTTTTCTTACTTTTTCTTTCTCTTCCCATTGTTCAGTTTTTTCGGGAGATATACCTACTGGGGAACCTGCCCTGCTCATTTTGCTAAAGTGGTAATGCATTCCAAGCACCGTACCCCTTGGGTGATGTGGAAAGCGGTTGCATTTCGAATCGTTTTAATTTACCAAAATAAATTCTTTTTTTTCCGCTCTGCACTTTTCTTACTTTTTCTTTCTCTTCCCATTGTTCAGTTTTTTCGGGAGATATACCTACTGGGGAACCTGCCCTGCTCATTTTGCTGAAGTGGTAATGCATTCCAAACACCGTACCCCTTGGGTGATGTGGAAAGCGGTTGCATTTCGAATCGTTTTAATTTACCAAAATAAATTCTTTTTTTTCCGCTCTGCACTTTTCTTACTTTTTCTTTCTCTTCCCATTGTTCAGTTTTTTCGGGAGATATACCTATTGGGGAACCTGCCCTGCTCATTTTGCTAAAGTGGTAATGCATTCCAAGCACCGTACCCCTTGGGTGATGTGGAAAGCGGTTGCATTTCGAATCGTTTTAATTTACCAAAATAAATTCTTTTTTTTTCCGCTCTGCACTTTTCTTACTTTTTCTTTCTCTTCCCATTGTTCAGTTTTTTCGGGAGATATACCTACTGGGGAACCTGCCCTGCTCATTTTGCTAAAGTGGTAATGCATTCCAAGCACCGTACCCCTTGGGTGATGTGGAAAGCGGTTGCATTTCGAATCGTTTTAATTTACCAAAATAAATTCTTTTTTTTTCCGCTCTGCACTTTTCTTACTTTTTCTTTCTCTTCCCATTGTTCAGTTTTTTCGGGAGATATACTTACTGGGGAACCTGCCCTGCTCATTTAGCTAAAGTGGTAATGCATTCCAAGCACCGTACCCCTTGGGTGATGTGGAAAGCGGTTGCATTTCGAATCGTTTTAATTTACCAAAATAAATTCTTTTTTTTCCGCTCTGCACTTTTCTTACTTTTTCTTTCTCTTCCCATTGTTCAGTTTTTTCGGGAGATATACCTACTGGGGAACCTGCCCTGCTCATTTTGCTGAAGTGGTAATGCATTCCAAACACCGTACCCCTTGGGTGATGTGGAAAGCGGTTGCATTTCGAATCGTTTTAATTTACCAAAATAAATTCTTTTTTTTCCGCTCTGCACTTTTCTTACTTTTTCTTTCTCTTCCCATTGTTCAGTTTTTTCGGGAGATATACCTATTGGGGAACCTGCCCTGCTCATTTTGCTAAAGTGGTAATGCATTCCAAGCACCGTACCCCTTGGGTGATGTGGAAAGCGGTTGCATTTCGAATCGTTTTAATTTACCAAAATAAATTCTTTTTTTTTCCGCTCTGCACTTTTCTTACTTTTTCTTTCTCTTCCCATTGTTCAGTTTTTTCGGGAGATATACCTACTGGGGAACCTGCCCTGCTCATTTTGCTAAAGTGGTAATGCATTCCAAGCACCGTACCCCTTGGGTGATGTGGAAAGCGGTTGCATTTCGAATCGTTTTAATTTACCAAAATAAATTCTTTTTTTTTCCGCTCTGCACTTTTCTTACTTTTTCTTTCTCTTCCCATTGTTCAGTTTTTTCGGGAGATATACTTACTGGGGAACCTGCCCTGCTCATTTAGCTAAAGTGGTAATGCATTCCAAGCACCGTACCCCTTGGGTGATGTGGAAAGCGGTTGCATTTCGAATCGTTTTAATTTACCAAAATAAATTCTTTTTTTTCCGCTCTGCACTTTTCTTACTTTTTCTTTCTCTTCCCATTGTTCAGTTTTTTCGGGAGATATACCTACTGGGGAACCTGCCCTGCTCATTTTGCTAAAGTGGTAATGCATTCCAAGCACCGTACCCCTTGGGTGATGTGGAAAGCGGTTGCATTTCGAATCGTTTTAATTTACCAAAATAAATTCTTTTTTTTCCGCTCTGCACTTTTCTTACTTTTTCTTTCTCTTCCCATTGTTCAGTTTTTTCGGGAGATATACCTACTGGGGAACCTGCCCTGCTCATTTTGCTAAAGTGGTAATGCATTCCAAGCACCTTACCCCTTGGGTGATGTGGAAAGCGGTTGCATTTCGAATCGTTTTAATTTACCAAAATAAATTCTTTTTTTTCCGCTCTGCACTTTTCTTACTTTTTCTTTCTCTTCCCATTGTTCAGTTTTTTCGGGAGATATACCTACTGGGGAACCTGCCCTGCTCATTTTGCTGAAGTGGTAATGCATTCCAAACACCGTACCCCTTGGGTGATGTGGAAAGCGGTTGCATTTCGAATCGTTTTAATTTACCAAAATAAATTCTTTTTTTTCCGCTCTGCACTTTTCTTACTTTTTCTTTCTCTTCCCATTGTTCAGTTTTTTCGGGAGATATACCTATTGGGGAACCTGCCCTGCTCATTTTGCTAAAGTGGTAATGCATTCCAAGCACCGTACCCCTTGGGTGATGTGGAAAGCGGTTGCATTTCGAATCGTTTTAATTTACCAAAATAAATTCTTTTTTTTTCCGCTCTGCACTTTTCTTACTTTTTCTTTCTCTTCCCATTGTTCAGTTTTTTCGGGAGATATACCTACTGGGGAACCTGCCCTGCTCATTTTGCTAAAGTGGTAATGCATTCCAAGCACCGTACCCCTTGTGTGATGTGGAAAGCGGTTGCATTTCGAATCGTTTTAATTTACCAAAATAAATTCTTTTTTTTCCGCTCTGCACTTTTCTTACTTTTTCTTTCTCTTCCCATTGTTCAGTTTTTTCGGGAGATATACCTATTGGGGAACCTGCCCTGCTCATTTTGCTAAAGTGGTAATGCATTCCAAGCGCCGTACCCCTTGGGTGATGTGGAAAGCGGTTGCATTTCGAATCGTTTTAATTTACCAAAATAAATTCTTTTTTTTCCGCTCTGCACTTTTCTTACTTTTTCTTTCTCTTCCCATTTTTCAGTTTTTTCGGGAGATATACCTACTGGGGAACCTGCCCTGCTCATTTAGCTAAAGTGGTAATGCATTCCAAGCACCGTACCCCTTGGGTGATGTGGAAAGCGGTTGCATTTCGAATCGTTTTAATTTACCAAAATAAATTCTTTTTTTTTCCGCTCTGCACTTTTCTTACTTTTTCTTTCTCTTCCCATTGTTCAGTTTTTTCGGGAGATATACCTACTGGGGAACCTGCCCTGCTCATTTAGCTAAAGTGGTAATGAATTCCAAGCACCGTACCCCTTGGGTGATGTGGAAAGCGGTTGCATTTCGAATCGTTTTAATTTACCAAAATAAATTCTTTTTTTTCCGCTCTGCACTTTTCTTACTTTTTCTTTCTCTTCCCATTGTTCAGTTTTTTCGGGAGATATACCTACTGGGGAACCTGCCCTGCTCATTTTGCTAAAGTGGTAATGCATTCCAAGCACCGTACCCCTTGGGTGATGTGGAAAGCGGTTGCATTTCGAATCGTTTTAATTTACCAAAATAAATTCTTTTTTTTCCGCTCTGCACTTTTCTTACTTTTTCTTTCTCTTCCCATTGTTCAGTTTTTTCGGGAGATATACCTACTGGGGAACCTGCCCTTCTCATTTTGCTAAAGTGGTAATGCATTCCAAGCACCGTACCCCTTGGGTGATGTGGAAAGCGGTTGCATTTCGAATCGTTTTAATTTACCAAAATAAATTCTTTTTTTTTCCGCTCTGCACTTTTCTTACTTTTTCTTTCTCTTCCCATTGTTCAGTTTTTTCGGGAGATATACCTACTGGGGAACCTGCCCTGCTCATTTAGCTAAAGTGGTAATGCATTCCAAGCACCGTACCCCTTGGGTGATGTGGAAAGCGGTTGCATTTCGAATCGTTTTAATTTACCAAAATAAATTCTTTTTTTTCCGCTCTGCACTTTTCTTACTTTTTCTTTCTCTTCCCATTGTTCAATTTTTTCGGGAGATATACCTACTGGGGAACCTGCCCTGCTCATTTTGCTAAAGTGCTAATGCATTCCAAGCACCGTACCCCTTGGGTGATGTGGAAAGCGGTTGCATTTCGAATCGTTTTAATTTACCAAAATAAATTCTTTTTTTTTTCAGCTCTGCACTTTTCTTACTTTTTCTTTCTCTTCCAAATTGTTCAGTTTCTTCGGGAGATATACCTACTGGGGAACCTGCCCTGCTCATTTTGCTAGAACCGTACCCATTGTTTGATGTGGAAAGCGGTTGCATTTCGAATCGTTTTAATTTACCAAAATAAATTCTTTTTTTTCCGCTCTGCACTTTTCTTACTTTTTCTTTCTCTTCCCATTGTTCAGTTTTTTCGGGAGATATACCTATTGGGGAACCTGCCCTGCTCATTTAGGTAAAGTGGTAATGCATTCCAAGCACCGTACCCCTTGGGTGATGTGGAAAGCGGTTGCATTTCGAATCGTTTTAATTTACCAAAATAAATTCTTTTTTTTTCCGCTCTGCACTTTTCTTACTTTTTCTTTCTCTTCCCATTGTTCAGTTTTTTCGGGAGATATACCTATTGGGGAACCTGCCCTGCTCATTTAGGTAAAGTGGTAATGCATTCCAAGCACCGTACCCCTTGGGTGATGTGGAAAGCGGTTGCATTTCGAATCGTTTTAATTTACCAAAATAAATTCTTTTTTTTTTTCAGCTCTGCACTTTTCTTACTTTTTCTTTCTCTTCCAAATTGTTCAGTTTCTTCGGGAGATATACCTACTGGGGAACCTGCAATGCTCATTTTGCTAGAACCGTACCCATTGTTTGATGTGGAAAGCGGTTGCATTTCGAATCGTTTTAATTTACCAAAATAAATTCTTTTTTTTCCGCTCTGCACTTTTCTTACTTTTTCTTTCTCTTCCCATTGTTCAGTTTTTTCGGGAGATATACCTACTGGGGAACCTGCCCTGCTCATTTTGCTAAAGTGGTAATGCATTCCAAGCACCGTACCCCTTGGGTGATGTGGAAAGCGGTTGCATTTCGAATCGTTTTAATTTACCAAAATAAATTCTTTTTTTTCCGCTCTGCACTTTTCTTACTTTTTCTTTCTCTTCCCATTGTTCAGTTTTTTCGGGAGATATACCTACTGGGGAACCTGCCCTGCTCATTTTGCTAAAGTGGTAATGCATTCCAAGCACCGTACCCCTTGGGTGATGTGGAAAGCGGTTGCATTTCGAATCGTTTTAATTTACCAAAATAAATTCTTTTTTTTTCCGCTCTGCACTTTTCTTACTTTTTCTTTCTCTTCCCATTGTTCAGTTTTTTCGGGAGATATACCTACTGGGGAACCTGCCCTGCTCATTTAGCTAAAGTGGTAATGCATTCCAAGCACCGACCCCTTGGGTGATGTGGAAAGCGGTTGCATTTCGAATCGTTTTAATTTACCAAAATAAATTCTTTTTTTTCCGCTCTGCACTTTTCTTACTTTTTCTTTCTCTTCCCATTGTTCAGTTTTTTCGGGAGATATACCTACTGGGGAACCTGCCCTGCTCATTTTGCTAAAATGGTAATGCATTCCAAGCACCGTACCCCTTGGGTGATGTGGAAAGCGGTTGCATTTCGAATCGTTTTAATTTACCAAAATAAATTCTTTTTTTTTCCGCTCTGCACTTTTCTTACTTTTTCTTTCTCTTCCCATTGTTCAGTTTTTTCGGGAGATATACCTACTGGGGAACCTGCCCTGCTCATTTTGCTAAAGTGGTAATGCATTCCAAGCACCGTACCCCTTGGGTGATGTGGAAAGCGGTTGCATTTCGAATCGTTTTAATTTACCAAAATAAATTCTTTTTTTTTCCGCTCTGCACTTTTCTTACTTTTTCTTTCTCTTCCCATTGTTCAGTTTTTTCGGGAGATATACCTACTGGGGAACCTGCCCTGCTCATTTAGCTAAAGTGGTAATGCATTCCAAGCACCGTACCCCTTGGGTGATGTGGAAAGCGGTTGCATTTCGAATCGTTTTAATTTACCAAAATAAATTCTTTTTTTTCCGCTCTGCACTTTTCTTACTTTTTCTTTCTCTTCCCATTGTTCAGTTTTTTCGGGAGATATACCTACTGGGGAACCTGCCCTGATCATTTTGCTAAAGTGGTAATGCATTCCAAGCACCGTACCCCTTGGGTGATGTGGAAAGCGGTTGCATTTCGAATCGTTTTAATTTACCAAAATAAATTCTTTTTTTTCCGCTCTGCACTTTTCTTACTTTTTATTTGTCTTCCCATTGTTCAGTTTTTTCGGGAGATATACCTACTGGGGAACCTGCCCTGCTCATTTTGCTAAAGTGGTAATGAATTCCAAGCACCGTACCCCTTGGGTGATGTGGAAAGCGGTTGCATTTCGAATCGTTTTAATTTACCAAAATAAATTCTTTTTTTTTCCGCTCTGCACTTTTCTTACTTTTTCTTTCTCTTCCCATTGTTCAGTTTTTTCGGGAGATATACCTACTGGGGAACCTGCCCTGCTCATTTAGCTAAAGTGGTAATGCATTCCAAGCACCGTACCCCTTGGGTGATGTGGAAAGCGGTTGCATTTCGAATCGTTTTAATTTACCAAAATAAATTCTTTTTTTTCCGCTCTGCACTTTTCTTACTTTTTCTTTCTCTTCCCATTGTTCAGTTTTTTCGGGAGATATACCTACTGGGGAACCTGCCCTGCTCATTTTGCTAAAGTGGTAATGCATTCCAAGCACCGTACCCCTTGGGTGATGTGGAAAGCGGTTGCATTTCGAATCGTTTTAATTTACCAAAATAAATTCTTTTTTTTCCGCTCTGCACTTTTCTTACTTTTTATTTGTCTTCCCATTGTTCAGTTTTTTCGGGAGATATACCTACTGGGGAACCTGCCCTGCTCATTTTGCTAAAGTGCTAATGCATTCCAAGCACCGTACCCCTTGGGTGATGTGGAAAGCGGTTGCATTTCGAATCGTTTTAATTTACCAAAATAAATTCTTTTTTTTTTCACCTCTGCACTTTTCTTACTTTTTCTTTCTCTTCCAAATTGTTCAGTTTCTTCGGGAGATATACCTACTGGGGAACCTGCCCTGCTCATTTTGCTAGAACCGTACCCATTGTTTGATGTGGAGAGCGGTTGCATTTCGAATCGTTTTAATTTACCAAAATAAATTCTTTTTTTTCCGCTCTGCACTTTTCTTACTTTTTATTTGTCTTCCCATTGTTCAGTTTTTTCGGGAGATATACCTACTGGGGAACCTGCCCTGATCATTTTGCTAAAGTGGTAATGCATTCCAAGCACCGTACCCCTTGGGTGATGTGGAAAGCGGTTGCATTTCGAATCGTTTTAATTTACCAAAATAAATTCTTTTTTTTCCGCTCTGCACTTTTCTTACTTTTTATTTGTCTTCCCATTGTTCAGTTTTTTCGGGAGATATACCTACTGGGGAACCTGCCCTGCTCATTTTGCTAAAGTGGTAATGAATTCCAAGCACCGTACCCCTTGGGTGATGTGGAAAGCGGTTGCATTTCGAATCGTTTTAATTTACCAAAATAAATTCTTTTTTTTTCCGCTCTGCACTTTTCTTACTTTTTCTTTCTCTTCCCATTGTTCAGTTTTTTCGGGAGATATACCTACTGGGGAACCTGCCCTGCTCATTTAGCTAAAGTGGTAATGCATTCCAAGCACCGTACCCCTTGGGTGATGTGGAAAGCGGTTGCATTTCGAATCGTTTTAATTTACCAAAATAAATTCTTTTTTTTCCGCTCTGCACTTTTCTTACTTTTTCTTTCTCTTCCCATTGTTCAGTTTTTTCGGGAGATATACCTACTGGGGAACCTGCCCTGCTCATTTTGCTAAAGTGGTAATGCATTCCAAGCACCGTACCCCTTGGGTGATGTGGAAAGCGGTTGCATTTCGAATCGTTTTAATTTACCAAAATAAATTCTTTTTTTTCCGCACTGCACTTTTCTTACTTTTTATTTGTCTTCCCATTGTTCAGTTTTTTCGGGAGATATACCTACTGGGGAACCTGCCCTGCTCATTTTGCTAAAGTGCTAATGCATTCCAAGCACCGTACCCCTTGGGTGATGTGGAAAGCGGTTGCATTTCGAATCGTTTTAATTTACCAAAATAAATTCTTTTTTTTTTCACCTCTGCACTTTTCTTACTTTTTCTTTCTCTTCCAAATTGTTCAGTTTCTTCGGGAGATATACCTACTGGGGAACCTGCCCTGCTCATTTTGCTAGAACCGTACCCATTGTTTGATGTGGAAAGCGGTTGCATTTCGAATCGTTTTAATTTACCAAAATAAATTCTTTTTTTTTCCGCTCTGCACTTTTCTTACTTTTTCTTTCTCTTCCCATTGTTCAGTTTTTTCGGGAGATATACCTATTGGGGAACCTGCCCTGCTCATTTAGATAAAGTGGTAATGCATTCCAAGCACCGTACCCCTTGGGTGATGTGGAAAGCGGTTGCATTTCGAATCGTTTTAATTTACCAAAATAAATTCTTTTTTTTTTCAGCTCTGCACTTTTCTTACTTTTTCTTTCTCTTCCAAATTGTTCAGTTTCTTCGGGAGATATACCTACTGGGGAACCTGCCCTGCTCATTTTGCTAGAACCGTACCCATTGTTTGATGTGGAAAGCGGTTGCATTTCGATTCGTTTTAATTTACCAAAATAAATTCTTTTTTTTCCGCTCTGCACTTTTCTTACTTTTTCTTTCTCTTCCCATTGTTCAGTTTTTTCGGGAGATATACCTATTGGGGAACCTGCCCTGCTCATTTAGGTAAAGTGGTAATGCATTCCAAGCACCGTACCCCTTGGGTGATGTGGAAAGCGGTTGCATTTCGAATCGTTTTAATTTACCAAAATAAATTCTTTTTTTTTCCGCTCTGCACTTTTCTTACTTTTTCTTTCTCTTCCCATTGTTCAGTTTTTTCGGGAGATATACCTATTGGGGAACCTGCCCTGCTCATTTAGGTAAAGTGGTAATGCATTCCAAGCACCGTACCCCTTGGGTGATGTGGAAAGCGGTTGCATTTCGAATCGTTTTAATTTACCAAAATAAATTCTTTTTTTTTTCCGCTCTGCACTTTTCTTACTTTTTCTTTCTCTTCCCATTGTTCAGTTTTTTCGGGAGATATACCTACTGGGGAACCTGCCCTGCTCATTTTGCTAAAGTGGTAATGCATTCCAAGCACCGTACCCCTTGGGTGATGTGGAAAGCGGTTGCATTTCGAATCGTTTTAATTTACCAAAATAAATTCTTTTTTTTTTCAGCTCTGCACTTTTCTTACTTTTTCTTTCTCTTCCAAATTGTTCAGTTTCTTCGGGAGATATACCTACTGGGGAACCTGCCCTGCTCATTTTGCTAGAACCGTACCCATTGTTTGATGTGGAAAGCGGTTGCATTTCGAATCGTTTTAATTTACCAAAATAAATTCTTTTTTTTCCGCTCTGCACTTTTCTTACTTTTTCTTTCTCTTCCCATTGTTCAGTTTTTTCGGGAGATATACCTATTGGGGAACCTGCCCTGCTCATTTAGGTAAAGTGGTAATGCATTCCAAGCACCGTACCCCTTGGGTGATGTGGAAAGCGGTTGCATTTCGAATCGTTTTAATTTACCAAAATAAATTCTTTTTTTTCCCGCTCTGCACTTTTCTTACTTTTTCTTTGTCTTCTCATTGTTCAGTTTTTTCGGGAGATATACCTACTGGGGAACCTGCCCTGCTCATTTTGCTAAAGTGGTAATGCATTCCAAGCACCGTACCCCTTGGGTGATGTGGAAAGCGGTTGCATTTCGAATCGTTTTAATTTACCAAAATAAATTCTTTTTTTTCAGCTCTGCACTTTTCTTACTTTTTCGTTCTCTTCCAAATTGTTCAATTTCTTCGGGAGATATACCTACTGGGGAACCTGCCCTGCTCATTTTGCTAGCACCGTACCCATTGTTTGATGTGGAAAGCGGTTGCATTTCGAATCGTTTTAATTTACCAAAATGAATTCTTTTTTTTCCGCTCTGCACTTTTCTTACTTTTTCTTTCTCTTGCCATTGTTCAGTTTTTTCGGGAGATATACCTACTGGGGAACCTGCCCTGCTCATTTTATTAAAGTGGTAATGCATTCCAAGCACCATACCCCTTGGGTAATGTGGAAAGCGGTTGCATTTCGAATCGTTTTAATTTACCAAAATAAATTCTTTTTTTTTTCCGCTCTGCACTTTTCTTACTTTTTCTTTCTCTTCCCATTGTTCAGTTTTTTCGGGAGATATACCTACTGGGGAACCTGCCCTGCTCATTTAGCTAAAGTGGTAATGCATTCCAAGCACCGTACCCCTTGGGTGATGTGGAAAGCGGTTGCATTTCGAATCGTTTTAATTTACCAAAATAAATTCTTTTTTTTTCCGCTCTGCACTTTTCTTACTTTTTCTTTCTCTTCCCATTGTTCAGTTTTTTCGGGAGATATACCTACTGGGGAACCTGCCCTGCTCATTTTATTAAAGTGGTAATGCATTCCAAGCACCATACCCCTTGGGTGGTGTGGAAAGCGGTTGCATTTCGAATCGTTTTAATTTACCAAAATAAATTCTTTTTTTTTCCGCTCTGCACTTTTCTTACTTTTTCTTTCTCTTCCCATTGTTCAGTTTTTTCGGGAGATATACCTACTGGGGAACCTGCCCTGCTCATTTTATTAAAGTGGTAATGCATTCCAAGCACCATACCCCTTGGGTAAAGTGGAAAGCGGTTGCATTTCGAATCGTTTTAATTTACCAAAATAAATTCTTTTTTTTTCCGCTCTGCACTTTTCTTACTTTTTCTTTCTCTTCCCATTGTTCAGTTTTTTCGGGAGATATACCTACTGGGGAACCTGCCCTGCTCATTCAGCTAAAGTGGTAATGCATTCCAAGCACCGTACCCCTTGGGTGATGTGGAAAGCGGTTGCATTTCGAATCGTTTTAATTTACCAAAATAAATTCTTTTTTTTTCCGCTCTGCACTTTTCTTACTTTTTCTTTCTCTTCCCATTGTACAGTTTTTTCGGGAGATATACCTACTGGGGAACCTGCCCTGCTCATTTTGCTAAAGTGGTAATGCATTCCAAGCACCGTACCCCTTGGGTGATGTGGAAAGCGGTTGCCTTTCGAATCGTTTTAATTTACCAAAATAAATTGTTTTTTTTCCGCTCTGCACTTTTCTTACTTTTTCTTTCTCTTCCCATTGTTCAGTTTTTTCGGGAGATATACCTACTGGGGAACCTGCCCTGCTCATTTTGCTAGAACCGTACCCATTGTTTGATGTGGAAAGCGGTTGCATTTCGAATCGTTTTAATTTACCAAAATAAATTCTTTTTTTTTCCGCTCTGCACTTTTCTTACTTTTTCTTTCTCTTCCCATTGTTCAGTTTTTTCGGGAGATATACCTACTGGGGAACCTGCCCTGCTCATTTTGCTAAAGTGGTAATGCATTCCAAGCACCGTACCCCTTGGGTGATGTGGAAAGCGGTTGCATTTCGAATCGTTTTAATTTACCAAAATAAATTCTTTTTTTTTTTCAGCTCTGCACTTTTCTTACTTTTTCTTTCTCTTCCAAATTGTTCAGTTTCTTCGGGAGATATACCTACTGGGGAACCTGCCCTGCTCATTTTGCTAAAGTGGTAATGCATTCCAAGCACCGTACCCCTTGGGTGATGTGGAAAGCGGTTGCATTTCGAATCGTTTTAATTTACCAAAATAAATTCTTTTTTTTCAGCTCTGCACTTTTCTTACTTTTTCGTTCTCTTCCAAATTGTTCAATTTCTTCGGGAGATATACCTACTGGGGAACCTGCCCTGCTCATTTTGCTAGCACCGTACCCATTGTTTGATGTGGAAAGCGGTTGCATTTCGAATCGTTTTAATTTACCAAAATGAATTCTTTTTTTTCCGCTCTGCACTTTTCTTACTTTTTCTTTCTCTTGCCATTGTTCAGTTTTTTCGGGAGATATACCTACTGGGGAACCTGCCCTGCTCATTTTATTAAAGTGATAATGCATTCCAAGCACCATACCCCTTGGGTAATGTGGAAAGCGGTTGCATTTCGAATCGTTTTAATTTACCAAAATAAATTCTTTTTTTTTCCGCTCTGCACTTTTCTTACTTTTTCTTTCTCTTCCCATTGTTCAGTTTTTTCGGGAGATATACCTACTGGGGAACCTGCCCTGCTCATTTAGCTAAAGTGGTAATGCATTCCAAGCACCGTACCCCTTGGGTGATGTGGAAAGCGGTTGCATTTCGAATCGTTTTAATTTACCAAAATAAATTCTTTTTTTTTCCGCTCTGCACTTTTCTTACTTTTTCTTTCTCTTCCCATTGTTCAGTTTTTTCGGGAGATATACCTACTGGGGAACCTGCCCTGCTCATTTTATTAAAGTGGTAATGCATTCCAAGCACCATACCCCTTGGGTGGTGTGGAAAGCGGTTGCATTTCGAATCGTTTTAATTTACCAAAATAAATTCTTTTTTTTTCCGCTCTGCACTTTTCTTACTTTTTCTTTCTCTTCCCATTGTTCAGTTTTTTCGGGAGATATACCTACTGGGGAACCTGCCCTGCTCATTTTATTAAAGTGGTAATGCATTCCAAGCACCATACCCCTTGGGTAAAGTGGAAAGCGGTTGCATTTCGAATCGTTTTAATTTACCAAAATAAATTCTTTTTTTTTCCGCTCTGCACTTTTCTTACTTTTTCTTTCTCTTCCCATTGTTCAGTTTTTTCGGGAGATATACCTACTGGGGAACCTGCCCTGCTCATTTTGCTAAAGTGGTAATGCATTCCAAGCACCGTACCCCTTGGGTGATGTGGAAAGCGGTTGCATTTCGAATCGTTTTAATTTACCAAAATAAATTCTTTTTTTTCCGCTCTGCACTTTTCTTACTTTTTATTTGTCTTCCCATTGTTCAGTTCTTTCGGGAGATATACCTACTGGGGAACCTGCCCTGCTCATTTTGCTAAAGTGGTAATGAATTCCAAGCACCGTACCCTTTGGGTGATGTGGAAAGCGGTTGCATTTCGAATCGTTTTAATTTACCAAAATAAATTCTTTTTTTTTCCGCTCTGCACTTTTCTTACTTTTTCTTTCTCTTCCCATTGTTCAGTTTTTTCGGGAGATATACCTACTGGGGAACCTGCCCTGCTCATTTAGCTAAAGTGGTAATGCATTCCAAGCACCGTACCCCTTGGGTGATGTGGAAAGCGGTTGCATTTCGAATCGCTTTAATTTACCAAAATAAATTCTTTTTTTTCCGCTCTGCACTTTTCTTACTTTTTCTTTCTCTTCCCATTGTTCAGTTTTTTCGGGAGATATACCTACTGGGGAACCTGCCCTGCTCATTTTGCTAAAGTGGTAATGCATTCCAAGCACCGTACCCCTTGGGTGATGTGGAAAGCGGTTGCATTTCGAATCGTTTTAATTTACCAAAATAAATTCTTTTTTTTCCGCTCTGCACTTTTCTTACTTTTTATTTGTCTTCCCATTGTTCAGTTTTTTCGGGAGATATACCTACTGGGGAACCTGCCCAGCTCATTTTGCTAAAGTGCTAATGCATTCCAAGCACCGTACCCCTTGGGTGATGTGGAAAGCGGTTGCATTTCGAATCGTTTTAATTTACCAAAATAAATTCTTTTTTTTTTCACCTCTGCACTTTTCTTACTTTTTCTTTCTCTTCCAAATTGTTCAGTTTCTTCGGGAGATATACCTACTGGGGAACCTGCCCTGCTCATTTTGCTAGAACCGTACCCATTGTTTGATGTGGAAAGCGGTTGCATTTCGAATCGTTTTAATTTACCAAAATAAATTCTTTTTTTTCCGCTCTGCACTTTTCTTACTTTTTCTTTCTCTTCCCATTGTTCAGTTTTTTCGGGAGATATACCTATTGGGGAACCTGCCCTGCTCATTTAGGTAAAGTGGTAATGCATTCCAAGCACCGTACCCCTTGGGTGATGTGGAAAGCGGTTGCATTTCGAATCGTTTTAATTTACCAAAATAAATTCTTTTTTTTTCCGCTCTGCACTTTTCTTACTTTTTCTTTCTCTTCCCATTGTTCAGTTTTTTCGGGAGATATACCTATTGGGGAACCTGCCCTGCTCATTTAGCTAAAGTGGTAATGCATTCCAAGCACCGTACCCCTTGGGTGATGTGGAAAGCGGTTGCATTTCGAATCGTTTTAATTTACCAAAATAAATTCTTTTTTTTTTCAGCTCTGCACTTTTCTTACTTTTTCTTTCTCTTCCAAATTGTTCAGTTTCTTCGGGAGATATACCTACTGGGGAACCTGCCCTGCTCATTTTGCTAGAACCGTACCCATTGTTTGATGTGGAAAGCGGTTGCATTTCGAATCGTTTTAATTTACCAAAATAAATTCTTTTTTTTCCGCTCTGCACTTTTCTTACTTTTTCTTTCTCTTCCCATTGTTCAGTTTTTTCGGGAGATATACCTATTGGGGAACCTGCCCTGCTCATTTAGGTAAAGTGGTAATGCATTCCAAGCACCGTACCCCTTGGGTGATGTGGAAAGCGGTTGCATTTCGAATCGTTTTAATTTACCAAAATAAATTCTTTTTTTTTCCGCTCTGCACTTTTCTTACTTTTTCTTTCTCTTCCCATTGTTCAGTTTTTTCGGGAGATATACCTATTGGGGAACCTGCCCTGCTCATTTAGGTAAAGTGGTAATGCATTCCAAGCACCGTACCCCTTGGGTGATGTGGAAAGCGGTTGCATTTCGAATCGTTTTAATTTACCAAAATAAATTCTTTTTTTTTTCCGCTCTGCACTTTTCTTACTTTTTCTTTCTCTTCCCATTGTTCAGTTTTTTCGGGAGATATACCTACTGGGGAACCTGCCCTGCTCATTTTGCTAAAGTGGTAATGCATTCCAAGCACCGTACCCCTTGGGTGATGTGGAAAGCGGTTGCATTTCAAATCGTTTTAATTTACCAAAATAAATTCTTTTTTTTCCGCTCTGCACTTTTCTTACTTTTTCTTTGTCTTCTCATTGTTCAGTTTTTTCGGGAGATATACCTACTGGGGAACCTGCCCTGCTCATTTTGCTAAAGTGGTAATGCATTCCAAGCACCGTACCCCTTGGGTGATGTGGAAAGCGGTTGCATTTCGAATCGTTTTAATTTACCAAAATAAATTCTTTTTTTTTTCAGCTCTGCACTTTTCTTACTTTTTCTTTCTCTTCCAAATTGTTCAGTTTCTTCGGGAGATATACCTACTGGGGAACCTGCCCTGCTCATTTTGCTAGAACCGTACCCATTGTTTGATGTGGAAAGCGGTTGCATTTCGAATCGTTTTAATTTACCAAAATAAATTCTTTTTTTTCCGCTCTGCACTTTTCTTACTTTTTCTTTCTCTTCCCATTGTTCAGTTTTTTCGGGAGATATACCTATTGGGGAACCTGCCCTGCTCATTTAGGTAAAGTGGTAATGCATTCCAAGCACCGTACCCCTTGGGTGATGTGGAAAGCGGTTGCATTTCGAATCGTTTTAATTTACCAAAATAAATTCTTTTTTTTTCCGCTCTGCACTTTTCTTACTTTTTCTTTGTCTTCTCATTGTTCAGTTTTTTCGGGAGATATACCTACTGGGGAACCTGCCCTGCTCATTTTGCTAAAGTGGTAATGCATTCCAAGCACCGTACCCCTTGGGTGATGTGGAAAGCGGTTGCATTTCGAATCGTTTTAATTTACCAAAATAAATTCTTTTTTTTTCAGCTCTGCACTTTTCTTACTTTTTCTTTCTCTTCCAAATTGTTCAGTTTCTTCGGGAGATATACCTACTGGGGAACCTGCCCTGCTCATTTTGCTAAAGTGGTAATGCATTCCAAGCACCTTACCCCTTGGGTGATGTGGAAAGCGGTTGCATTTCGAATCGTTTTAATTTACCAAAATAAATTCTTTTTTTTCAGCTCTGCACTTTTCTTACTTTTTCGTTCTCTTCCAAATTGTTCAATTTCTTCGGGAGATATACCTACTGGGGAACCTGCCCTGCTCATTTTGCTAGCACCGTACCCATTGTTTGATGTGGAAAGCGGTTGCATTTCGAATCGTTTTAATTTACCAAAATGAATTCTTTTTTTTCCGCTCTGCACTTTTCTTACTTTTTCTTTCTCTTGCCATTGTTCAGTTTTTTCGGGAGATATACCTACTGGGGAACCTGCCCTGCTCATTTTATTAAAGTGGTAATGCATTCCAAGCACCATACCCCTTGGGTAATGTGGAAAGTGGTTGCATTTCGAATCGTTTTAATTTACCAAAATAAATTCTTTTTTTTTCCGCTCTGCACTTTTCTTACTTTTTCTTTCTCTTCCCATTGTTCAGTTTTTTCGGGAGATATACCTACTGGGGAACCTGCCCTGCTCATTTAGCTAAAGTGGTAATGCATTCCAAGCACCGTACCCCTTGGGTGATGTGGAAAGCGGTTGCATTTCGAATCGTTTTAATTTACCAAAATAAATTCTTTTTTTTTCCGCTCTGCACTTTTCTTACTTTTTCTTTCTCTTCCCATTGTTCAGTTTTTTCGGGAGATATACCTACTGGGGAACCTGCCCTGCTCATTTTATTAAAGTGGTAATGCATTCCAAGCACCATACCCCTTGGGTAAAGTGGAGAGCGGTTGCATTTCGAATCGTTTTAATTTACCAAAATAAATTCTTTTTTTTTCCGCTCTGCACTTTTCTTACTTTTTCTTTCTCTTCCCATTGTTCAGTTTTTTCGGGAGATATACCTACTGGGGAACCTGCCCTGCTCATTCAGCTAAAGTGGTAATGCATTCCAAGCACCGTACCCCTTGGGTGATGTGGAAAGCGGTTGCATTTCGAATCGTTTTAATTTACCAAAATAAATTCTTTTTTTTTCCGCTCTGCACTTTTCTTACTTTTTCTTTCTCTTCCCATTGTACAGTTTTTTCGGGAGATATACCTACTGGGGAACCTGCCCTGCTCATTTTGCTAAAGTGGTAATGCATTCCAAGCACCGTACCCCTTGGGTGATGTGGAAAGCGGTTGCTTTTCGAATCGTTTTAATTTACCAAAATAAATTGTTTTTTTTCCGCTCTGCACTTTTCTTACTTTTTCTTTCTCTTCCCATTGTTCAGTTTTTTCGGGAGATATACCTACTGGGGAACCTGCCCTGCTCATTTTGCTAGAACCGTACCCATTGTTTGATGTGGAAAGCGGTTGCATTTCGAATCGTTTTAATTTACCAAAATAAATTCTTTTTTTTTCCGCTCTGCACTTTTCTTACTTTTTCTTTCTCTTCCCATTGTTCAGTTTTTTCGGGAGATATACCTACTGGGGAACCTGCCCTGCTCATTTTGCTAGAACCGTACCCATTGTTTGATGTGGAAAGCGGTTGCATTTCGAATCGTTTTAATTTACCAAAATAAATTCTTTTTTTTCCGCTCTGCACTTTTCTTACTTTTTCTTTCTCTTCCCATTGTTCAGTTTTTTCGGGAGATATACCTATTGGGGAACCTGCCCTGCTCATTTAGGTAAAGTGGTAATGCATTCCAAGCACCGTACCCCTTGGGTGATGTGGAAAGCGGTTGCATTTCGAATCGTTTTAATTTACCAAAATAAATTCTTTTTTTTTCCGCTCTGCACTTTTCTTACTTTTTCTTTGTCTTCTCATTGTTCAGTTTTTTCGGGAGATATACCTACTGGGGAACCTGCCCTGCTCATTTTGCTAAAGTGGTAATGCATTCCAAGCACCGTACCCCTTGGGTGATGTGGAAAGCGGTTGCATTTCGAATCGTTTTAATTTACCAAAATAAATTCTTTTTTTTTTTCAGCTCTGCACTTTTCTTACTTTTTCTTTCTCTTCCAAATTGTTCAGTTTCTTCGGGAGATATACCTACTGGGGAACCTGCCCTGCTCATTTTGCTAAAGTGGTAATGCATTCCAAGCACCGTACCCCTTGGGTGATGTGGAAAGCGGTTGCATTTCGAATCGTTTTAATTTACCAAAATAAATTCTTTTTTTTCAGCTCTGCACTTTTCTTACTTTTTCGTTCTCTTCCAAATTGTTCAATTTCTTCGGGAGATATACCTACTGGGGAACCTGCCCTGCTCATTTTGCTAGCACCGTACCCATTGTTTGATGTGGAAAGCGGTTGCATTTCGAATCGTTTTAATTTACCAAAATAAATTCTTTTTTTTCCGCTCTGCACTTTTCTTACTTTTTCTTTCTCTTGCCATTGTTCAGTTTTTTCGGGAGATATACCTACTGGGGAACCTGCCCTGCTCATTTTATTAAAGTGGTAATGCATTCCAAGCACCATACCCCTTGGGTAATGTGGAAAGCGGTTGCATTTCGAATCGTTTTAATTTACCAAAATAAATTCTTTTTTTTTCCGCTCTGCACTTTTCTTACTTTTTCTTTCTCTTCCCATTGTTCAGTTTTTTTGGGAGATATACCTACTGGGGAACCTGCCCTGCTCATTTAGCTAAAGTGGTAATGCATTCCAAGCACCGTACCCCTTGGGTGATGTGGAAAGCGGTTGCATTTCGAAACGTTTTAATTTACCAAAATAAATTCTTTTTTTTTCCGCTCTGCACTTTTCTTACTTTTTCTTTCTCTTCCCATTGTTCAGTTTTTTCGGGAGATATACCTACTGGGGAACCTGCCCTGCTCATTTTATTAAAGTGGTAATGCATTCCAAGCACCATACCCCTTGGGTGGTGTGGAAAGCGGTTGCATTTCGAATCGTTTTAATTTACCAAAATAAATTCTTTTTTTTTCCGCTCTGCACTTTTCTTACTTTTTCTTTCTCTTCCCATTGTTCAGTTTTTTCGGGAGATATACCTACTGGGGAACCTGCCCTGCTCATTTTATTAAAGTGGTAATGCATTCCAAGCACCATACCCCTTGGGTAAAGTGGAAAGCGGTTGCATTTCGAATCGTTTTAATTTACCAAAATAAATTCTTTTTTTTTCCGCTCTGCACTTTTCTTACTTTTTCTTTCTCTTCCCATTGTTCAGTTTTTTCGGGAGATATACCTACTGGGGAACCTCCCTGCTCATTTTGCTAAAGTGGTAATGCATTCCAAGCACCGTACCCCTTGGGTGATGTGGAAAGCGGTTGCATTTCGAATCGTTTTAATTTACCAAAATAAATTGTTTTTTTTCCGCTCAGCACTTTTCTTACTTTTTCTTTCTCTTCCCATTGTTCAGTTTTTTCCGGAGATATACCTACTGGGGAACCTGCCCTGCTCATTTTGCTAGAACCGTACCCATTGTTTGATGTGGAAAGCGGTTGCATTTCGAATCGTTTTAATTTACCAAAATAAATTCTTTTTTTTTTCCGCTCTGCACTTTTCTTACTTTTTCTTTCTCTTCCCATTGTTCAGTTTTTTCGGGAGATATACCTACTGGGGAACCTGCCCTGCTCATTTTGCTAAAGTGGTAATGCATTCCAAGCACCGTACCCCTTGGGTGATGTGGAAAGCGGTTGCATTTCGAATCGTTTTAATTTACCAAAATAAATTCTTTTTTTTTCAGCTCTGCACTTTTCTTACTTTTTCTTTCTCCTCCAAATTGTTCAGTTTCTTCGGGAGATATACCTACTGGGGAACCTGCCCTGCTCATTTTGCTAGAACCGTACCCATTGTTTGATGTGGAAAGCGGTTGCATTTCGAATCGTTTTAATTTACCAAAATAAATTCTTTTTTTTCCGCTCTGCACTTTTCTTACTTTTTCTTTCTCTTCCCATTGTTCAGTTTTTTCGGGAGATATACCTATTGGGGAACCTGCCCTGCTCATTTAGGTAAAGTGGTAATGCATTCCAAGCACCGTACCCCTTGGGTGATGTGGAAAGCGGTTGCATTTCGAATCGTTTTAATTTACCAAAATAAATTCTTTTTTTTTCCGCTCTGCACTTTTCTTACTTTTTCTTTCTCTTCCAAATTGTTCAGTTTCTTCGGGAGATATACCTACTGGGGAACCTGCCCTGCTCATTTTGCTAAAGTGGTAATGCATTCCAAGCACCGTACCCCTTGGGTGATGTGGAAAGCGGTTGCATTTCGAATCGTTTTAATTTACCAAAATAAATTCTTTTTTTTCAGCTCTGCACTTTTCTTACTTTTTCGTTCTCTTCCAAATTGTTCAATTTCTTCGGGAGATATACCTACTGGGGAACCTGCCCTGCTCATTTTGCTAGCACCGTACCCATTGTTTGATGTGGAAAGCGGTTGCATTTCGAATCGTTTTAATTTACCAAAATAAATTCTTTTTTTTCCGCTCTGCACTTTTCTTACTTTTTCTTTCTCTTGCCATTGTTCAGTTTTTTCGGGAGATATACCTACTGGGGAACCTGCCCTGCTCATTTTATTAAAGTGGTAATGCATTCCAAGCACCATACCCCTTGGGTAATGTGGAAAGCGGTTGCATTTCGAATCGTTTTAATTTACCAAAATAAATTCTTTTTTTTTCCGCTCTGCACTTTTCTTACTTTTTCTTTCTCTTCCCATTGTTCAGTTTTTTTGGGAGATATACCTACTGGGGAACCTGCCCTGCTCATTTAGCTAAAGTGGTAATGCATTCCAAGCACCGTACCCCTTGGGTGATGTGGAAAGCGGTTGCATTTCGAATCGTTTTAATTTACCAAAATAAATTCTTTTTTTTTCCGCTCTGCACTTTTCTTACTTTTTCTTTCTCTTCCCATTGTTCAGTTTTTTCGGGAGATATACCTACTGGGGAACCTGCCCTGCTCATTTTATTAAAGTGGTAATGCATTCCAAGCACCATACCCCTTGGGTGGTGTGGAAAGCGGTTGCATTTCGAATCGTTTTAATTTACCAAAATAAATTCTTTTTTTTTCCGCTCTGCACTTTTCTTACTTTTTCTTTCTCTTCCCATTGTTCAGTTTTTTCGGGAGATATACCTACTGGGGAACCTGCCCTGCTCATTTTATTAAAGTGGTAATGCATTCCAAGCACCATACCCCTTGGGTAAAGTGGAAAGCGGTTGCATTTCGAATCGTTTTAATTTACCAAAATAAATTCTTTTTTTTTCCGCTCTGCACTTTTCTTACTTTTTCTTTCTCTTCCCATTGTTCAGTTTTTTCGGGAGATATACCTACTGGGGAACCTGCCCTGCTCATTCAGCTAAAGTGGTAATGCATTCCAAGCACCGTACCCCTTGGGTGATGTGGAAAGCGGTTGCATTTCGAATCGTTTTAATTTACCAAAATAAATTCTTTTTTTTTCCGCTCTGCACTTTTCTTACTTTTTCTTTCTCTTCCCATTGTACAGTTTTTTCGGGAGATATACCTACTGGGGAACCTGCCCTGCTCATTTTGCTAAAGTGGTAATGCATTCCAAGCACCGTACCCCTTGGGTGATGTGGAAAGCGGTTGCCTTTCGAATCGTTTTAATTTACCAAAATAAATTGTTTTTTTTCCGCTCAGCACTTTTCTTACTTTTTCTTTCTCTTCCCATTGTTCAGTTTTTTCCGGAGATATACCTACTGGGGAACCTGCCCTGCTCATTTTGCTAGAACCGTACCCATTGTTTGATGTGGAAAGCGGTTGCATTTCGAATCGTTTTAATTTACCAAAATAAATTCTTTTTTTTTTCCGCTCTGCACTTTTCTTACTTTTTCTTTCTCTTCCCATTGTTCAGTTTTTTCGGGAGATATACCTACTGGGGAACCTGCCCTGCTCATTTTGCTAAAGTGGTAATGCATTCCAAGCACCGTACCCCTTGGGTGATGTGGAAAGCGGTTGCATTTCGAATCGTTTTAATTTACCAAAATAAATTCTTTTTTTTTCAGCTCTGCACTTTTCTTACTTTTTCTTTCTCCTCCAAATTGTTCAGTTTCTTCGGGAGATATACCTACTGGGGAACCTGCCCTGCTCATTTTGCTAGAACCGTACCCATTGTTTGATGTGGAAAGCGGTTGCATTTCGAATCGTTTTAATTTACCAAAATAAATTCTTTTTTTTCCGCTCTGCACTTTTCTTACATTTTCTTTCTCTTCCCATTGATCAGTTTTTTCGGGAGATATACCTATTGGGGAACCTGCCCTGCTCATTTAGGTAAAGTGGTAATGCATTCCAAGCACCGTACCCCTTGGGTGATGTGGAAAGCGGTTGCATTTCGAATCGTTTTAATTTACCAAAATAAATTCTTTTTTTTTTCAGCTCTGCACTTTTCTTACTTTTTCTTTCTCTTCCAAATTGTTCAGTTTCTTCGGGAGATATACCTACTGGGGAACCTGCCCTGCTCATTTTGCTAGAACCGTACCCATTGTTTGATGTGGAAAGCGGTTGCATTTCGAATCGTTTTAATTTACCAAAATAAATTCTTTTTTTTCCGCTCTGCACTTTTCTTACTTTTTCTTTCTCTTCCCATTGTTCAGTTTTTTCGGGAGACATACCTATTGGGGAACCTGCCCTGCTCATTTAGGTAAAGTGGTAATGCATTCCAAGCACCGTACCCCTTGGGTGATGTGGAAAGCGGTTGCATTTCTTATCGTTTTAATTTACCAAAATAAATTCTTTTTTTTTCCGCTCTGCACTTTTCTTACTTTTTCTTTCTCTTCCCATTGTTCAGTTTTTTCGGGAGATATACCTACTGGGGAACCTGCCCTGCTCATTTTGCTAAAGTGGTAATGCATTCCAAGCACCGTACCCCTTGGGTGATGTGGAAAGCGGTTGCATTTCGAATCGTTTTAATTTACCAAAATAAATTCTTTTTTTTTTCAGCTCTGCACTTTTCTTACTTTTTCTTTCTCTTCCAAATTGTTCAGTTTCTTCGGGAGATATACCTACTGGGGAACCTGCCCTGCTCATTTTGCTAGAACCGTACCCATTGTTTGATGTGGAAAGCGGTTGCATTTCGAATCGTTTTAATTTACCAAAATAAATTCTTTTTTTTCCGCTCTGCACTTTTCTTACTTTTTCTTTCTCTTCCCATTGTTCAGTTTTTTCGGGAGATATACCTATTGGGGAACC
The DNA here is from genome assembly GCF_947563725.1 of Argiope bruennichi. Classification (NCBI taxonomy): domain Eukaryota; kingdom Metazoa; phylum Arthropoda; class Arachnida; order Araneae; family Araneidae; genus Argiope; species Argiope bruennichi. Next base: position 42,056,141 of record NC_079155.1, read on the forward strand.
TGCCCTGCTCATTTAGGTAAAGTGGTAATGCATTCCAAGCACCGTACCCCTTGGGTGATGTGGAAAGCGGTTGCATTTCGAATCGTTTTAATTTACCAAAATAAATTCTTTTTTTTTCCGCTCTGCACTTTTCTTACTTTTTCTTTCTCTTCCCATTGTTCAGTTTTTTCGGGAGATATACCTATTGGGGAACCTGCCCTGCTCATTCAGCTAAAGTGGTAATGCATTCCAAGCACCGTACCCCTTGGGTGATGTGGAAAGCGGTTGCATTTCGAATCGTTTTAATTTACCAAAATAAATTCTTTTTTTTTTCAGCTCTGCACTTTTCTTACTTTTTCTTTCTCTTCCAAATTGTTCAGTTTCTTCGGGAGATATACCTACTGGGGAACCTGCCCTGCTCATTTTGCTAGAACCGTAACCATTGTTTGATGTGGAAAGCGGTTGCATTTCGAATCGTTTTAATTTACCAAAATAAATTCTTTTTTTTCCGCTCTGCACTTTTCTTACTTTTTCTTTCTCTTCCCATTGTTCAGTTTTTTCGGGAGATATACCTATTGGGGAACCTGCCCTGCTCATTTAGGTAAAGTGGTAATGCATTCCAAGCACCGTACCCCTTGGGTGATGTGGAAAGCGGTTGCATTTCGAATCGTTTTAATTTACCAAAATAAATTCTTTTTTTTTCCGCTCTGCACTTTTCTTACTTTTTCTTTCTCTTCCCATTGTTCAGTTTTTTCGGGAGATATACCTATTGGGGAACCTGCCCTGCTCATTTAGGTAAAGTGGTAATGCATTCCAAGCACCGTACCCCTTGGGTGATGTGGAAAGCGGTTGCATTTCGAATCGTTTTAATTTACCAAAATAAATTCTTTTTTTTTCCGCTCTGCACTTTTCTTACTTTTTCTTTCTCTTCCCATTGTTCAGTTTTTTCGGGAGATATACCTACTGGGGAACCTGCCCTGCTCATTTTGCTAAAGTGGTAATGCATTCCAAGCACCGTACCCCTTGGGTGATGTGGAAAGCGGTTGCATTTCAAATCGTTTTAATTTACCAAAATAAATTCTTTTTTTTCCGCTCTGCACTTTTCTTACTTTTTCTTTGTCTTCTCATTGTTCAGTTTTTTCGGGAGATATACCTACTGGGGAACCTGCCCTGCTCATTTTGCTAAAGTGGTAATGCATTCCAAGCACCGTACCCCTTGGGTGATGTGGAAAGCGGTTGCATTTCGAATCGTTTTAATTTACCAAAATAAATTCTTTTTTTTTTCAGCTCTGCACTTTTCTTACTTTTTCTTTCTCTTCCAAATTGTTCAGTTTCTTCGGGAGATATACCTACTGGGGAACCTGCCCTGCTCATTTTGCTAGAACCGTACCCATTGTTTGATGTGGAAAGCGGTTGCATTTCGAATCGTTTTAATTTACCAAAATAAATTCTTTTTTTTCCGCTCTGCACTTTTCTTACTTATTCTTTCTCTTCCCATTGTTCAGTTTTTTCGGGAGATATACCTATTGGGGAACCTGCCCTGCTCATTTAGGTAAAGTGGTAATGCATTCCAAGCACCGTACCCCTTGGGTGATGTGGAAAGCGGTTGCATTTCGAATCGTTTTAATTTAACAAAATAAATTCTTTTTTTTTCCGCTCTGCACTTTTCTTACTTTTTCTTTCTCTTCCCATTGTTCAGTTTTTTCGGGAGATACACCTACTGGGGAACCTGCCCTGCTCATTTTATTAAAGTGGTAATGCATTCCAAGCACCGTACCCCTTGGGTGATGTGGAGAGCAGTTGCATTTCGAATCGTTTTAATTTACCAAAATAAATTCTTTTTTTTTTCGCTCTGCACTTTTCTTACTTTTTCTTTCTCTTCCCATTGTTCAGTTTTTTCGGGAGATATACCTACTGGGGAACCTGCCCTGCTCATTTTATTAAAGTGGTAATGCATTCCAAGCACCGTACCCCTTGGGTGATTTGGAAAGCGGTTGCATTTCGAATCGTTTTAATTTACCAAAATAAATTCTTTTTTTCCCGCTCTGCACTTTTCTAACTTTTTCTTTCTCTTCCCATTGTTCAGTTTTTTTCTGGAGATATACCTACTGGGGAACCTGCCCTGCTCATTTAGCTAAAGTGGTAATGCATTCCAAGCACCGTATCCCTTGGGTGATGTGGAAAGCGGTTGCATTTCGAATCGTTTTAATTTACCAAAATAAATTCTTTTTTTTTCCGCTCTGCACTTTTCTTACTTTTTCTTTCTCTTCCCATTGTTCAGTTTTTTCGGGAGATATACCTACTGGGGAACCTGCCCTGCTCATTTTGCTAAAGTGGTAATGCATTCCAAGCACCGTACCCCTTGGGTGATGTGGAAAGCGGTTGCATTTCGAATCGTTTTAATTTACCAAAATAAATTCTTTTTTTTCAGCTCTGCACTTTTCTTACTTTTTCGTTCTCTTCCAAATTGTTCAATTTCTTCGGGAGATATACCTACTGGGGAACCTGCCCTGCTCATTTTGCTAGCACCGTACCCATTGTTTGATGTGGAAAGCGGTTGCATTTCGAATCGTTTTAATTTACCAAAATGAATTCTTTTTTTTCCGCTCTGCACTTTTCTTACTTTTTCTTTCTCTTGCCATTGTTCAGTTTTTTCGGGAGATATACCTACTGGGGAACCTGCCCTGCTCATTTTATTAAAGTGGTAATGCATTCCAAGCACCATACCCCTTGGGTAATGTGGAAAGCGGTTGCATTTCGAATCGTTTTAATTTACCAAAATAAATTCTTTTTTTTTCCGCTCTGCACTTTTCTTACTTTTTCTTTCTCTTCCCATTGTTCAGTTTTTTCGGGAGATATACCTACTGGGGAACCTGCCCTGCTCATTTAGCTAAAGTGGTAATGCATTCCAAGCACCGTACCCCTTGGGTGATGTGGAAAGCGGTTGCATTTCGAATCGTTTTAATTTACCAAAATAAATTCTTTTTTTTCCCGCTCTGCACTTTTCTTACTTTTTCTTTGTCTTCCCATTGTTCAGTTTTTTCGGGAGATATACCTACTGGGGAACCTGCCCTGCTCATTTTATTAAAGTGGTAATGCATTCCAAGCACCATACCCCTTGGGTGGTGTGGAAAGCGGTTGCATTTCGAATCGTTTTAATTTACGAAAATAAATTCTTTTTTTTTCCGCTCTGCACTTTTCTTACTTTTTCTTTCTCTTCCCATTGTTCAGTTTTTTCGGGAGATATACCTACTGGGGAACCTGCCCTGCTCATTTTATTAAAGTGGTAATGCATTCCAAGCACCATACCCCTTGGGTAAAGTGGAAAGCGGTTGCATTTCGAATCGTTTTAATTTACCAAAATAAATTCTTTTTTTTTCCGCTCTGCACTTTTCTTACTTTTTCTTTCTCTTCCCATTGTTCAGTTTTTTCGGGAGATATACCTACTGGGGAACCTGCCCTGCTCATTCAGCTAAAGTGGTAATGCATTCCAAGCACCGTACCCCTTGGGTGATGTGGAAAGCGGTTGCATTTCGAATCGTTTTAATTTACCAAAATAAATTCTTTTTTTTTCCGCTCTGCACTTTTCTTACTTTTTCTTTCTCTTCCCATTGTACAGTTTTTTCGGGAGATATACCTACTGGGGAACCTGCCCTGCTCATTTTGCTAAAGTGGTAATGCATTCCAAGCACCGTACCCCTTGGGTGATGTGGAAAGCGGTTGCCTTTCGAATCGTTTTAATTTACCAAAATAAATTGTTTTTTTTCCGCTCTGCACTTTTCTTACTTTTTCTTTCTCTTCCCATTGTTCAGTTTTTTCGGGAGATATACCTACTGGGGAACCTGCCCTGCTCATTTAGCTAAAGTGGTAATGCATTCCAAGCACCGTACCCCTTGGGTGATGTGGAAAGCGGTTGCATTTCGAATCGTTTTAATTTACCAAAATAAATTCTTTTTTTTTCCGCTCTGCACTTTTCTTACTTTTTCTTTCTCTTCCCATTGTTCAGTTTTTTCGGGAGATATACCTACTGGGGAACCTGCCCTGCTCATTTTATTAAAGTGGTAATGCATTCCAAGCACCATACCCCTTGGGTGGTGTGGAAAGCGGTTGCATTTCGAATCGTTTTAATTTACCAAAATAAATTCTTTTTTTTTCCGCTCTGCACTTTTCTTACTTTTTCTTTCTCTTCCCATTGTTCAGTTTTTTCGGGAGATATACCTACTGGGGAACCTGCCCTGCTCATTCAGCTAAAGTGGTAATGCATTCCAAGCACCGTACCCCTTGGGTGATGTGGAAAGCGGTTGCATTTCGAATCGTTTTAATTTACCAAAATAAATTCTTTTTTTTTCCGCTCTGCACTTTTCTTACTTTTTCTTTCTCTTCCCATTGTACAGTTTTTTCGGGAGATATACCTACTGGGGAACCTGCCCTGCTCATTTTGCTAAAGTGGTAATGCATTCCAAGCACCGTACCCCTTGGGTGATGTGGAAAGCGGTTGCCTTTCGAATCGTTTTAATTTACCAAAATAAATTGTTTTTTTTCCGCTCTGCACTTTTCTTACTTTTTCTTTCTCTTCCCATTGTTCAGTTTTTTCGGGAGATATACCTACTGGGAAACCTGCCCTGCTCATTTTGCTAGAACCGTACCCATTGTTTGATGTGGAAAGCGGTTGCATTTCGAATCGTTTTAATTTACCAAAATAAATTCTTTTTTTTTCCGCTCTGCACTTTTCTTACTTTTTCTTTCTCTTCCCATTGTTCAGTTTTTTCGGGAGATATACCTACTGGGGAACCTGCCCTGCTCATTTTGCTAAAGTGGTAATGCATTCCAAGCACCGTACCCCTTGGGTGATGTGGAAAGCGGTTGCCTTTCGAATCGTTTTAATTTACCAAAATAAATTCTTTTTTTTTCAGCTCTGCACTTTTCTTACTTTTTCTTTCTCTTCCAAATTGTTCAGTTTCTTCGGGAGATATACCTACTGGGGAACCTGCCCTGCTCATTTTATTAAAGTGGTAATGCATTCCAAGCACCGTACCCCTTGGGTGATGTGGAAAGCGGTTGCATTTCGAATCGTTTTAGTTTACCAAAATATATTCTTTTTTTTTCCGCTCTGCACTTTTCTTACTTTTTCTTTCTCTTCCCATTGTTCAGTTTTTTCGGGAGATATACCTACTGGGGAACCTGCCCTGCTCATTTAGCTAAAGTGTTAATGCATTTCAAGCACCGTACCCCTTGGGTGATGTGGAAAGCGGTTGCATTTCGAATCGTTTTAATTAACCAAAATAAATTCTTTTTTTTTCCGCTCTGCACTTTTCTTACTTTTTCTTTCTCTTCCCATTGTTCAGTTTTTTCGGGAGATATACCTACTGGGGAACCTGCCCTGCTCATTTTATTAAAGTGGTAATGCATTCCAAGCACCGTACCCCTTGGGTAATGTGGAAAGCGGTTGCATTTCGAATCGTTTTAGTTTACCAAAATAAATTCTTATTTTTCCGCTCTGCACTTTTCTTACTTTTTCTTTCTCTTCCCATTGTTCAGTTTTTTCGGGAGATATACCTACTGGGGAACCTGCCCTGCTCATTTTGCTAAAGTGGTAATGCATTCCAAGCACCGTACCCCTTGGGTGATGTGGAAAGCGGTTGCATTTCGAATCGTTTTAATTTACCAAAATAAATTCTTTTTTTTCCGCTCTGCACCTTTCTTACTTTTTCTTTCTCTTCCCATTGTTCAGTTTTTTCGGGAGATATACCTACTGGGGAACCTGCCCTGCTCATTTAGCTAAAGTGGTAATGCATTCCAAGCACCGTACCCCTTGGGTGATGTGGAAAGCGGTTGCATTTCGAATCGTTTTAATTTACCAAAATAAATTCTTTTTTTTCCGTTCTGCACTTTTCTTACTTTTTCTTTCTCTTCCCATTGTTCAGTTTTTTCGGGAGATATACCTACTGGGGAACCTGCCCTGCTCATTTAGCTAAAGTGGTAATGCATTCCAAGCACCGTACCCCTTGGGTGATGTGGAAAGCGGTTGCATTTCGAATCGTTTTAATTTACCAAAATAAATTCTTTTTTTTCCGCTCTGCACCTTTTTTACTTTTTCTTTCTCTACCCATTGTTCAGTTTTTTCGGGAGATATACCTACTGGGGAACCTGCCCTGCTCATTTTGCTAAAGTGGTAATGCATTCCAAGAACTGTACCCCTTGGGTGATGTGGAAAGCGGTTGCATTTCGAATCGTTTTAATTTACCAAAATAAATTCTTTTTTTTTCCGCTCTGCACTTTTCTTACTTTTTCTTTCTCTTCCCATTGTTCAGTTTTTTCGGGAGATATACCTACTGGGGAACCTGCCCTGCTCATTTAGCTAAAGTGGTAATGCATTCCAAGAACCGTACCCCTTGGGTGATGTGGAAAGCGGTTGCATTTCGAATCGTTTTAATTTACCAAAATAAATTCTTTTTTTTCCGCTCTGCACTTTTCTTACTTTTTCTTTCTCTTCCCATTGTTCAGTTTTTTCGCGAGATATACCTACTGGGGAACCTGCCCTGCTCATTTTATCAAAGTGGTAATGCATTCCAAGCACCGTACCCCTTGGGTGATGTGGAAAGCGGTTGCATTTCGCATCGTTTTAATTTACCAAAATAAATTCTTTTTTTTTCCGCTCTGCACTTTTCTTACTTTTTCTTTCTCTTCCCATTGTTCAGTTTTTTCGCGAGATATACCTACTGGGGAACCTGCCCTGCTCATTTTATCAAAGTGGTAATGCATTCCAAGCACCGTACCCCTTGGGTAATGTGGAAATCGGTTGCATTTCGAATCGTTTTAATTTACCAAAATAAATTCTTTTTTTTTCCGCTCTGCACTTTTCTTACTTTTTCTTTCTCTTCCCATTGTTCAGTTTTTTCGGGAGATATACTTACTGGGGAACGTGCCCTGCTCATTTAGCTAAAGTGGTAATGCATTCCAAGCACCGTACCCCTTGGGTGATGTGGAAAGCGGTTGCATTTCGAATCTTTTTAATTTACCAAAATAAATTCTTTTTTTTTCCGCTCTGCACTTTTCTTACTTTTTCTTTCTCTTCCCATTGTTCAGTTTTTTCTGGAGATATACCTACTGGGGAACCGTCCCTGCTCATTTTATTAAAGTGGTAATGCATTCCAAGCACCGTACCTCTTGGGTAATGTGGAAAGCGGTTGCATTTCGAATCGTTTTAGTTTACCAAAATAAATTCTTATTTTTCCGCTCTGCACTTTTCTTACTTTTTCTTTCTCTTCCCATTGTTCAGTTTTTTCGGGAGATATACCTACTGGGGAACCTGCCCTGCTCATTTAGCTAAAGTGGTAATGCATTCCAAGCACCGTACCCCTTGGGTGATGTGGAAAGCGGTTGCATTTCGAATCGTTTTAATTTACCAAAATAAATTCTTTTTTTTCCGCTCTGCAATTTTCTTACTTTTTCTTTCTCTTCCCATTGTTCAGTTTTTTCTGGAGATATACCTACTGGGGAACCTGCCCTGCTCATTTTATTAAAGTGGTAATGCATTCCAAGAACCGTACCCCTTGGGTGATGTGGAAAGCGGTTGCATTTCGAATCGTTTTAATTTACCAAAATAAATTCTTTTTTTTTCCGCTCTGCACTTTTCTTACTTTTTCTTTCTCTTCCCATTGTTCAGTTTTTTTGGGAGATATACCTACTGGGGAACCTGCCCTGCTCATTTTGCTAAAGTGGTAATGCATTCCAAGCACCGTACCCCTTGGGTGATGTGGAAAGCGGTTGCATTTCGAATCGTTTTAATTTACCAAAATAAATTCTTTTTTTTCCGCTCTGCAATTTTCTTACTTTTTCTTTCTCTTCCCATTGTTCAGTTTTTTCGGGAGATATACCTACTGGGGAACCTGCCCTGCTCATTTAGCTAAAGTGGTAATGCATTCCAAGCACCGTACTCCTTGGGTGATGTGGAAAGCGGTTGCATTTCGAATCGTTTTAATTTACCAAAATAAATTCTTTTTTTTTCCGCTCTGCACTTTTCTTACTTTTTCTTTCTCTTCCCATTGTTCAGTTTTTTCGGGAGATATACCTACTGGGGAACCTGCCCTGCTTATTTAGCTAAAGTGGTAATGCATTCCAAGCACCGTACCCCTTGGGTGATGTGGAAAGCGGTTGCATTTCGAATCGTTTTAATTTACCAAAATAAATTCTTTATTTTCCGCTCTGCACCTTTCTTACTTTTTCTTTCTCTTCCCATTGTTCAGTTGTTTCGGGAGATATACCTACTGGGGAACCTGCCCTGCTCATTTTGCTAAAGTGGTAATGCATTCCAAGCACCGTACCCCTTGGGTGATGTGGAAAGCGGTTGCATTTCGAATCGTTTTAATTTACCAAAATAAATTCTTTTTTTTCCGCTCTGCAATTTTCTTACTTTTTCTTTCTCTTCCCATTGTTCAGTTTTTTCGGGAGATATACCTACTGGGGAACCTGCCCTGCTCATTTAGCTAAAGTGGTAATGCATTCCAAGCACCGTACTCCTTGGGTGATGTGGAAAGCGGTTGCATTTCGAATCGTTTTAATTTACCAAAATAAATTCTTTTTTTTTCCGCTCTGCACTTTTCTTACTTTTTCTTTCTCTTCCCATTGTTCAGTTTTTTCGGGAGATATACCTACTGGGGAACCTGCCCTGCTCATTTAGCTAAAGTGGTAATGCATTCCAAGCACCGTACCCCTTGGGTGATGTGGAAAGCGGTTGCATTTCGAATCGTTTTAATTTACCAAAATAAATTCTTTTTTTTCCGCTCTGCACTTTTCTTACTTTTTCTTTCTCTTCCCATTGTTCAGTTTTTTCGGGAGATATACCTACTGGGGAACCTGCCCTGCTCATTTTGCTAAAGTGGTAATGCATTCCAAGCACCGTACCCCTTGGGTGATGTGGAAAGCGGTTGCATTTCGAATCGTTTTAATTTACCAAAATAAATTCTTTTTTTTCCGCTCTGCACCTTTCTTACTTTTTCTTTCTCTTCCCATTGTTCAGTTTTTTCGGGAGATATACCTACTGGGGAACCTGCCCTGCTCATTTAGCTAAAGTGGTAATGCATTCCAAGCACCGTACCCCTTGGGTGATGTGGAAAGCGGTTGCATTTCGCATCGTTTTAATTTACCAAAATAAATACTTTTTTTTTCCGCTCTGCACTTTTCTTACTTTTTCTTTCTCTTCCCATTGTTCAGTTTTTTCGCGAGATATACCTACTGGGGAACCTGCCCTGCTCATTTTATCAAAGTGGTAATGCATTCCAAGCACCGTACCCCTTGGGTAATGTGGAAATCGGTTGCATTTCGAATCGATTTAATTTACCAAAATAAATTCTTTTTTTTTCCGCTCTGCACTTTTCTTACTTTTTCTTTCTCTTCCCATTGTTCAGTTTTTTCGGGAGATATACCTACTGGGGAACGTGCCCTGCTCATTTAGCTAAAGTGGTAATGCATTCCAAGCACCGTACCCCTTGGGTGATGTGGAAAGCGGTTGCATTTCGAATCTTTTTAATTTACCAAAATAAATTCTTTTTTTTTTCCGCTCTGCACTTTTCTTACTTTTTCTTTCTCTTCCCATTGTTCAGTTTTTTCGGGAGATATACCTACTGGGGAACCTTCCCTGCTCATTTTATTAAAGTGGTAATGCATTCCAAGCACCGTACCCCTTGGGTAATGTGGAAAGCGGTTGCATTTCGAATCGTTTTAGTTTACCAAAATAAATTCTTATTTTTCCGCTCTGCACTTTTCTTACTTTTTCTTTCTCTTCCCATTGTTCAGTTTTTTCGGGAGATATACCTACTGGGGAACCTGCCCTGCTCATTTTGCTAAAGTGGTAATGCATTCCAAGCACCGTACCCCTTGGGTGATGTGGAAAGCGGTTGCATTTCGAATCGTTTTAATTTACCAAAATAAATTCTTTTTTTTCCGCTCTGCACCTTTTTTACTTTTTCTTTCTCTACCCATTGTTCAGTTTTTTCGGGAGATATACCTACTGGGGAACCTGCCCTGCTCATTTTATTAAAGTGGTAATGCATTCCAAGAACCGTACCCCTTGGGTGATGTGGAAAGCGGTTGCATTTCGAATCGTTTTAATTTACCAAAATAAATTCTTTTTTTTCCGCTCTGCACTTTTCTTACTTTTTCTTTCTCTTCCCATTGTTCAGTTTTTTCGGGAGATATACCTACTGGGGAACGTGCCCTGCTCATTTTGCTAAAGTGGTAATGCATTCCAAGAACCGTACCCCTTGGGTGATGTGGAAAGCGGTTGCATTTCGAATCGTTTTAATTTACCAAAATAAATTCTTTTTTTTCCGCTCTGCAATTTTCTTACTTTTTCTTTCTCTTCCCATTGTTCAGTTTTTTCGGGAGATATACCTACTGGGGAACCTGCCCTGCTCATTTAGCTAAAGTGGTAATGCATTCCAAGCACCGTACTCCTTGGGTGATGTGGAAAGCGGTTGCATTTCGAATCGTTTTAATTTACCAAAATAAATTCTTTTTTTTTCCGCTCTGCACTTTTCTTACTTTTTCTTTCTCTTCCCATTGTTCAGTTTTTTCGGGAGATATACCTACTGGGGAACCTGCCCTGCTCATTTAGCTAAAGTGGTAATGCATTCCAAGCACCGTACCCCTTGGGTGATGTGGAAAGCGGTTGCATTTCGAATCGTTTTAATTTACCAAAATAAATTCTTTTTTTTCCGCTCTGCACTTTTCTTACTTTTTCTTTCTCTTCCCATTGTTCAGTTTTTTCGGGAGATATACCTACTGGGGAACCTGCCCTGCTCATTTTGCTAAAGTGGTAATGCATTCCAAGCACCGTACCCCTTGGGTGATGTGGAAAGCGGTTGCATTTCGAATCGTTTTAATTTACCAAAATAAATTCTTTTTTTTCCGCTCTGCACCTTTCTTACTTTTTCTTTCTCTTCCCATTGTTCAGTTTTTTCGGGAGATATACCTACTGGGGAACCTGCCCTGCTCATTTAGCTAAAGTGGTAATGCATTCCAAGCACCGTACCCCTTGGGTGATGTGGAAAGCGGTTGCATTTCGCATCGTTTTAATTTACCAAAATAAATACTTTTTTTTTCCGCTCTGCACTTTTCTTACTTTTTCTTTCTCTTCCCATTGTTCAGTTTTTTCGCGAGATATACCTACTGGGGAACCTGCCCTGCTCATTTTATCAAAGTGGTAATGCATTCCAAGCACCGTACCCCTTGGGTAATGTGGAAATCGGTTGCATTTCGAATCGTTTTAATTTACCAAAATAAATTCTTTTTTTTTCCGCTCTGCACTTTTCTTACTTTTTCTTTCTCTTCCCATTGTTCAGTTTTTTCGGGAGATATACCTACTGGGGAACGTGCCCTGCTCATTTAGCTAAAGTGGTAATGCATTCCAAGCACCGTACCCCTTGGGTGATGTGGAAAGCGGTTGCATTTCGAATCTTTTTAATTTACCAAAATAAATTCTTTTTTTTTTCCGCTCTGCACTTTTCTTACTTTTTCTTTCTCTTCCCATTGTTCAGTTTTTTCGGGAGATATACCTACTGGGGAACCTTCCCTGCTCATTTTATTAAAGTGGTAATGCATTCCAAGCACCGTACCCCTTGGGTAATGTGGAAAGCGGTTGCATTTCGAATCGTTTTAGTTTACCAAAATAAATTCTTATTTTTCCGCTCTGCACTTTTCTTACTTTTTCTTTCTCTTCCCATTGTTCAGTTTTTTCGGGAGATATACCTACTGGGGAACGTGCCCTGCTCATTTAGCTAAAGTGGTAATGCATTCCAAGCACCGTACCCCTTGGGTGATGTGGAAAGCGGTTGCATTTCGAATCTTTTTAATTTACCAAAATAAATTCTTTTTTTTTTCCGCTCTGCACTTTTCTTACTTTTTCTTTCTCTTCCCATTGTTCAGTTTTTTCGGGAGATATACCTACTGGGGAACCTTCCCTGCTCATTTTATTAAAGTGGTAATGCATTCCAAGCACCGTACCCCTTGGGTAATGTGGAAAGCGGTTGCATTTCGAATCGTTTTAGTTTACCAAAATAAATTCTTATTTTTCCGCTCTGCACTTTTCTTACTTTTTCTTTCTCTTCCCATTGTTCAGTTTTTTCGGGAGATATACCTACTGGGGAACCTGCCCTGCTCATTTTGCTAAAGTGGTAATGCATTCCAAGCACCGTACCCCTTGGGTGATGTGGAAAGCGGTTGCATTTCGAATCGTTTTAATTTACCAAAATAAATTCTTTTTTTTCCGCTCTGCACCTTTTTTACTTTTTCTTTCTCTACCCATTGTTCAGTTTTTTCGGGAGATATACCTACTGGGGAACCTGCCCTGCTCATTTTATTAAAGTGGTAATGCATTCCAAGAACCGTACCCCTTGGGTGATGTGGAAAGCGGTTGCATTTCGAATCGTTTTAATTTACCAAAATAAATTCTTTTTTTTCCGCTCTGCACTTTTCTTACTTTTTCTTTCTCTTCCCATTGTTCAGTTTTTTCGGGAGATATACCTACTGGGGAACGTGCCCTGCTCATTTTGCTAAAGTGGTAATGCATTCCAAGAACCGTACCCCTTGGGTGATGTGGAAAGCAGTTGCATTTCGAATCGTTTTAATTTACCAAAATAAATTCTTTATTTTCCGCTCTGCACCTTTCTTACTTTTTCTTTCTCTTCCCATTGTTCAGTTGTTTCGGGAGATATACCTACTGGGGAACCTGCCCTGCTCATTTTGCTAAAGTGGTAATGCATTACAAGCACCGTACCCCTTGGGTGATGTGGAAAGCGGTTGCATTTCGAATCGTTTTAATTTACCAAAATAAATTCTTTTTTTTCCGCTCTGCAATTTTCTTACTTTTTCTTTCTCTTCCCATTGTTCAGTTTTTTCGGGAGATATACCTACTGGGGAACCTGCCCTGCTCATTTAGCTAAAGTGGTAATGCATTCCAAGCACCGTACCCCTTGGGTGATGTGGAAAGCGGTTGCATTTCGAATCGTTTTAATTTACCAAAATAAATTCTTTTTTTTTCCGCTCTGCACTTTTCTTACTTTTTCTTTCTCTTCCCATTGTTCAGTTTTTTCGGGAGATATACCTACTGGGGAACCTGCCCTGCTCATTTAGCTAAAGTGGTAATGCATTCCAAGCACCGTACCCCTTGGGTGATGTGGAAAGCGGTTGCATTTCGAATCGTTTTAATTTACCAAAATAAATTCTTTTTTTTCCGCTCTGCACCTTTTTTACTTTTTCTTTCTCTACCCATTGTTCAGTTTTTTCGGGAGATATACCTACTGGGGAACCTGCCCTGCTCATTTTGCTAAAGTGGTAATGCATTCCAAGAACTGTACCCCTTGGGTGATGTGGAAAGCGGTTGCATTTCGAATCGTTTTAATTTACCAAAATAAATTCTTTTTTTTCCGCTCTGCACTTTTCTTACTTTTTCTTTCTCTTCCCATTGTTCAGTTTTTTCGGGAGATATACCTACTGGGGAACCTGCCCTGCTCATTTAGCTAAAGTGGTAATGCATTCCAAGCACCGTACCCCTTGGGTGATGTGGAAAGCGGTTGCATTTCGAATCGTTTTAATTTACCAAAATAAATTCTTTTTTTTCCGCTCTGCACTTTTCTTACTTTTTCTTTCTCTTCCCATTGTTCAGTTTTTTCGGGAGATATACCTACTGGGGAACCTGCCCTGCTCATTTTGCTAAAGTGGTAATGCATTCCAAGCACCGTACCCCTTGGGTGATGTGGAAAGCGGTTGCATTTCGAATCGTTTTAATTTACCAAAATAAATTCTTTTTTTTCCGCTCTCTACCTTTCTTACTTTTTCTTTCTCTTCCCATTGTTCAGTTTTTTCGGGAGATATACCTACTGGGGAACCTGCCCTGCTCATTTAGCTAAAGTGGTAATGCATTCCAAGCACCGTACCCCTTGGGTGATGTGGAAAGCGGTTGCATTTCGCATCGTTTTAATTTACCAAAATAAATTCTTTTTTTTTCCGCTCTGCACTTTTCTTACTTTTTCTTTCTCTTCCCATTGTTCAGTTTTTTCGCGAGATATACCTACTGGGGAACCTGCCCTGCTCATTTTATCAAAGTGGTAATGCATTCCAAGCACCGTATCCCTTGGGTAATGTGGAAATCGGTTGCATTTCGAATCGTTTTAATTTACCAAAATAAATTCTTTTTTTTTCCGCTCTGCACTTTTCTTACTTTTTCTTTCTCTTCCCATTGTTCAGTTGTTTCGGGAGATATACCTACTGGGGAACGTGCCCTGCTCATTTAGCTAAAGTGGTAATGCATTCCAAGCACCGTACCCCTTGGGTGATGTGGAAAGCGGTTGCATTTCGAATCTTTTTAATTTACCAAAATAAATTCTTTTTTTTTTCCGCTCTGCACTTTTCTTACTTTTTCTTTCTCTTCCCATTGTTCAGTTTTTTCGGGAGATATACCTACTGGGGAACCTTCCCTGCTCATTTTATTTAAGTGGTAATGCATTCCAAGCACCGTACCCCTTGGGTAATGTGGAAAGCGGTTGCATTTCGAATCGTTTTAGTTTACCAAAATAAATTCTTATTTTTCCGCTCTGCACTTTTCTTACTTTTTCTTTCTCTTCCCATTGTTCAGTTTTTTCGGGAGATATACCTACTGGGGAACCTGCCCTGCTCATTTAGCTAAAGTGGTAATGCATTCCAAGCACCGTACCCGTTGGGTGATGTGGAAAGCGGTTGCATTTCGAATCGTTTTAATTTACCAAAATAAATTCTTTTTTTTCCGCTCTGCACTTTTCTTACTTTTTCTTTCTCTTCCCATTGTTCAGTTTTTTCGGGAGATATACCTACTGGGGAACCTGCCCTGCTCATTTTGCTAAAGTGGTAATGCATTCCAAGCACCGTACCCCTTGGGTGATGTGGAAAGCGGTTGCATTTCGAATCGTTTTAATTTACCAAAATAAATTCTTTTTTTTCCGCTCTCTACCTTTCTTACTTTTTCTTTCTCTTCCCATTGTTCAGTTTTTTCGGGAGATATACCTACTGGGGAACCTGCCCTGCTCATTTAGCTAAAGTGGTAATGCATTCCAAGCACCGTACCCCTTGGGTGATGTGGAAAGCGGTTGCATTTCGCATCGTTTTAATTTACCAAAATAAATTCTTTTTTTTTCCGCTCTGCACTTTTCTTACTTTTTCTTTCTCTTCCCATTGTTCAGTTTTTTCGCGAGATATACCTACTGGGGAACCTGCCCTGCTCATTTTATCAAAGTGGTAATGCATTCCAAGCACCGTATCCCTTGGGTAATGTGGAAATCGGTTGCATTTCGAATCGTTTTAATTTACCAAAATAAATTCTTTTTTTTTTCCGCTCTGCACTTTTCTTACTTTTTCTTTCTCTTCCCATTGTTCAGTTGTTTCGGGAGATATACCTACTGGGGAACGTGCCCTGCTCATTTAGCTAAAGTGGTAATGCATTCCAAGCACCGTACCCCTTGGGTGATGTGGAAAGCGGTTGCATTTCGAATCTTTTTAATTTACCAAAATAAATTCTTTTTTTTTCCGCTCTGCACTTTTCTTACTTTTTCTTTCTCTTCCCATTGTTCAGTTTTTTCGGGAGATATACCTACTGGGGAACCTTCCCTGCTCATTTTATTTAAGTGGTAATGCATTCCAAGCACCGTACCCCTTGGGTAATGTGGAAAGCGGTTGCATTTCGAATCGTTTTAGTTTACCAAAATAAATTCTTATTTTTCCGCTCTGCACTTTTCTTACTTTTTCTTTCTCTTCCCATTGTTCAGTTTTTTCGGGAGATATACCTAATGGGGAACCTGCCCTGCTCATTTAGCTAAAGTGGTAATGCATTCCAAGCACCGTACCCCTTGGGTGATGTGGAAAGCGGTTGCATTTCGAATCGTTTTAATTTACCAAAATAAATTCTTTTTTTTCCGCTCTGCACCTTTTTTACTTTTTCTTTCTCTACCCATTGTTCAGTTTTTTCGGGAGATATACCTACTGGGGAACCTGCCCTGCTCATTTTGCTAAAGTGGTAATGCATTCCAAGCACCGTACCCCTTTGGTGATGTGGAAAGCGGTTGCATTTCGAATCGTTTTAATTTACCAAAATAAATTCTTTTTTTTCCGCTCTGCACTTTTCTTACTTTTTCTTTCTCTTCCCATTGTTCAGTTTTTTCGGGAGATATACCTACTGGGGAACCTGCCCTGCTCATTTAGCTAAAGTGGTAATGCATTCCAAGCACCGTACCCCTTGGGTGATGTGGAAAGCGGTTGCATTTCGAATCGTTTTAATTTACCAAAATAAATTCTTTTTTTTCCGCTCTGCACTTTTCTTACTTTTTCTTTCTCTTCCCATTGTTCAGTTTTTTCGGGAGATATACCTACTGGGGAACCTCCCTGCTCATTTTGCTAAAGTGGTAATGCATTCCAAGCACCGTACCCCTTGGGTGATGTGGAAAGCGGTTGCATTTCGAATCGTTTTAATTTACCAAAATAAATTCTTTTTTTTTCCGCTCTGCACTTTTCTTACTTTTTCTTTCTCTTCCCATTGTCAGTTTTTTCGGGAGATATACCTACTGGGGAACCTGCCCTGCTTATTTTGCTAAAGTGGTAATGCATTCCAAGCACCGTACCCCTTGGGTGATGTGGAAAGCGGTTGCACTTAGAATCATTTTAATTGACTAACATAAATTCATTTCCCGTATTTTAAGCTACTATATAATTCAAAGGACCTTTTCATTTATCAGGTCAATCGGAACTCAATTACGAAACGAACTTATTTATGCAATATTACTTCTGAAATCTAAGCAACGCATTTATATATGTTTAAATGAAATCTTTATTTTTTCTTGTTAAAATTTTGCATGTATCATTATGAACCTAATTCATTCTCTGCATTCAAATTTTTCTTATCTTAAAAGAAAAACAGTTCTTCTTTCCGGAATCAAGTTTCAATTTAAACAAAAATTAATTCAATCAGCTTCATTATATATTTTAATGAAATTTACCTAATTGCAATCTTGTTATGTTTTTCTTCCTTTATTTTCAGATATAAAGTTAATCCGTCGAAATAATTGACTCTTACATTATTTGTATTCTGTTAACGTGAAATAAGATACCTTTCTTTCTTTCTTTTTTTTTTGACCTTCCGGAGATTTGTAACTGAACAGATATTGTGATACTTTCAATTATTTGGTTGTTTATGTTAAAAGGAGTTTTTAGGTTTAGAATATCTAATTAATAATGGCTTGTTTAAAGATGGAGTTAAATTTCTTTCTCGAAATTATTATAGTGCAAGAATGTTTTACTATTTTTTACGCGTAGTCATACTTTATACAGCGAGACGTCAAAAAAAAAAAAAAAAAAAAAAAAAAAAACGCTTCAAAATTAAAATAAAACGACGAAAAAAATTTATTTTTTTCTATTAATTCTAAAAATTTATTTCTGCTATTGGAAAAATATGTTTTATTTCAATAGCAGAATAAAAAGCTATATATTTTAAATCTATGAAATCGTAAGTTCTGTTTCTCCGCAATAACGAGTGATAAAGTGATAAATGCTCAGAACAAAACGTTGCATTACAGACTCCAGTTTTGGCTTATCAATGGTCTCAAATTGTCTTTGAATCGCCCATTTCAAGCCAGAAATCGTTTTCAGCTCCTTCGAATATACTTTGTGTTTAAAAATGTTTTGTTGAGTAAGTGATTACTAGCAAGTTATATGAAATATTTTGTTGAATATTTTAGGAATAATCTATCGTGCGAATTAGCTCGTCCCCAAATTCGGCTAGAAAATAACAAACGTGAAAGAAGTATATATTTGTAATTTTGCGGGTCATTGTTTTAGTTCAATTAACTTTTTCTAATTGATAGAAAAAAATCCATTTTTAATCAACGTTATCCGCTTCTTTTTTTCACAAGAATATCATTGTAAATACAGATAGAAGTTGATAATTCTATTTTCTTCTAAAAATATTTTGTTATGTTTTCACTAGTTTTACTTAATACAATAATTTCTTTTCTGTATTTGAAACTTCCGTTCAACTTGACAATGAACAAATGGCCTGGCTATAAAAAAACCTATTAAAGGTCCTAAATCTTCTTAAATAGGGTTGTTGTTGGTAAGATAGTGTGATTTATTTCAAGTTTTTAGTGGGTTTCATTTTGGAATATCATGAAAGCTTTTGCAATTTTCTTTTTGTTCCAGTAAACAAACAATACTCCTATTAGAACAGAAATTTTCTTTCTGAAACCATTCTTATTGATATATGATGATTTTTTTTCCCAGAGGCAATAAGAACTCAAGTTATTACTACTATTTATAATTTTCCATTTATTGAAAAGTTCTTCAGGCTTTTGAGAAAATGAAATTGTTTGCGATCGATAGTGCACTTTAAAGTACATTCAATATAAAGAGGTCTATTTTTCTTCTAAGAAAGATTTTTAAACATAGAGATTCAACGAAATATTTGGCTGAAATTTCATTGCGATTTCATTATCTTCTTTACGTGGTATAGGAAAAGTTAAGGAAATTAAGAAGAACATGCATTAGTTATTTCATTATCTTGTTTACGTAGTATAGGAAAAGTTAAGGAAATTAAGAACATGCATTAGTTATATTATGGAAAATATCGAAAATCCACATTCCTTCTTTGAGATGTTTTTGTTTCTTAGATAAATGATATTATTACGAATTTGTATTATTACTTCCCTTTTCCTAGTAAGTATTCTAGTAAGGACGATAGCCTCATACATTTACTCATAATTGCTGAATTAATGTTAAATAAATACCCTTCGATCTTGAAAACATGAATTAATTAATGAATTTGGTTAGAAAAACGAAAGTTCCAGAAACTACTGAAATTTTGCGATATATCAAACAGGCGCAAAGATGCAATATTCTTCAAAAAAAAAAAAAAAAAAAAACATAGCAGAAATGTGCCAGTTGAGAGAGTAGTTGAGTTGAGCGCAAGCTAGTATTTGAGCAAATTCTGTGACTTGTTAGCTTTGTGTTGTTGCTGTTGCCTACTGTTAATTTTCTACTTGCTTATTGCTGTTTTTATGTGTTTAGGCTGTGTGTTATTATTATGAGCACGCGTTTTCTTGTAGAATAAGGATGCCATTATTTGTTATTTCACCGTATAATCTAGTGCACCTGATTTTATTTTACTGTTAAAATATGAAGGACAAGATTAGGAAATGATTATCTGCTAAAGTTTTGATCAAATGTTAACCATTTTGAAAGCAAGTTTGAACATTTGAATGCCTCAGTGATGTCGCATGTCTACTTTTGTGCGCTTATTAACATGCTGATAATCACACATTGATTACTCCGACACTTCCTGAGTGATATAGTTAAATCTGAATCACCGGACCGCCACGACAGCATTAGCGGGAACTGAGATTGAATCCCAATGGCCACCATAGCCAAGGTACAACCCTTCCCTTGTGAAGGACGTCCACTCATAGCTATGGAGTAATTGACCCCACATCATTTCTGTACCCATTCAGATGGCGATAATAAATCATCATGCTAAGGATACTTTTACTAAGACTACTTTTCATCCCCAAAACTAAAGAATCCCCTGGTGGGATTAAATTACTGATAAATAATGCAAAATTAAGAATCGTGTATGTTATATAGATACAAGTCATTTTTGCATAAAATAGGGGTATCAAATTCAAAAATGGACCACTATACAGGGCTTTTTGCCAGTGAATTAGGTGAGAAAAACGGTGAGATGACAAAACATTTTATAATATATGTGTGGCGTTGGCAATAGGAGCTCAAATTGCTCAGCTCAAATACATTATACCTGAGGAGTTGGAAACAGCAGCTAAAATACATTAGTATTATTTAAAATAACTGGCTGATGGAACACTGTAAATGTTGTCATTTTCTATTTGATTTTGCTGCAATTAAAACTTTGGATTTAGTTGATCATACATGTGTATCACATATTACTTACACTTAAAGCACTTTTACAGCTTATCTATTAAATTTATGGTTTTCAATGGATTAAATAGTCTGTTTATTCTCCATTGCCAAATATGCGAGTCGAAATACGCAAGACACATTTCATGGTCTGATAGAGATTATTACGACAAAATCTTTCTTCGTAGCAATGCAGTTCCTGATATGACGCATTCAGGCACAAATACGAATCAGTAACAATGTCTCCCGCAAACGTTCTCACATTTTCCCTAATAAATATTTTATCCTCTTCCACTTCACTCCCAAGTAAAAATTGAAACCTTGCTCAAGATCGGGGATGCCACGAGTACTCACAGTTTTCACTTTCAGAGTTCTTCATATGAAAATTTTGAGTTTCACAGTACAGATAAGAGAACCGAGAAATGAGAATGAGCAAATTTTCATCATTCGATTAAAATTGTGCAAATCATCAATTTTAATCGAACAATTTTTGTCATTGAAAAAATGTTCGTCATTTGTGGGAAGGCTAAAGGAAGCAATGCAACAGCTTTCACCTCAGACAACCAAACATCAAATTGACCTAGAGCTACAATTTTAGTAACAAAATTCCTTACCGAATTCCATTTATCTTAGTTATTACATTTGTGAGTTACATTCATATTATATATATATATTAGGAAGATTCCTGATAAAGAAGCATTTACGAAAATATTTTCCTGAAAAAGTCTTGTCTTTTTACTTATTATATAAATGCTGAGTGTTTATAACATTAAGAATATGACAATCATAACCTTAATATCGTTTCAAACCATTCAATTGATACACAATACACATTTTGTTATTCATTATAAAAAGAAGGCACCTTTCTATTAACTCTGATTTCACAGTTTCATCAAAATGACTGTAACGATAGACGTTGAAGTATTGAAAATTGTTTTCTTGCCAAAATTAATCCAGAGTAGATAAAAAAAGATATTAATCCAAAAATGTTAAATAAATCTATCAAAACTATCGGCTAGCAACAAGCACATAATTCATTTTCTACAAAAGTGTTTTGCTTTATTTCACGGCGAAATTTAGATGACTTAGTATAAAATAAATAGCGAAAAGTGTTGTGACTCTGAATAAAGTTGATATCATTTCATATTTCATCAAACCTTTATTATAACATTTTGAAATTTTGAGAAAATTTTTGAAAAATTCCTAGATAATTTTAAACTGTAAACTAAAAAATTCCACTGTTATCAATTGTAAGTTGTGAAGATTATATATAAATCCTTGTATTCCAAATCAATAAATTAATTTTTTTAAAGGTTTGTCAAGGGCGGGACAGCCTAGTTGGTGGGGTGTTGGATTCGCATCCCTAAGGTTGTGAGTTCGAACCTCACCAGCCGAAGACTCCCCGTGTATGCGGTGGCTTTTGCACGCATAAATCTGTTGTGGTCATAAATTCCTCCATGTCGAGTGCAATACCACTTCTTGATCAAGGCATCCCCAGTGCCAGGTAAGTATCGAGAGCAATACCACTGGGGGTACTGCTTCAGACGTGATCGTCCTCTGATTCAGGTCTAAATTAAGATTTGTGGAGATGAATGCATGAATGAAGTCCATCCCGTAAAAAGTGTTGTGAGGCGTGAGTAGCTAAGACATACTCTGGGCCCTACATGGCGCTTCTGAAAAAGAAACGTTCTCTCGGCTTAAAAAAAATTCCTGACTTCGTCAGTGGGCTTGTTTATGACAAGTGCTAGTAGAAACAACAACAAAAATTTGTCAAATTTTGTTGTTGGAGAATTTGCTGGAAATGTATCTCTTTCTACAAATCATAAAAATTGGAAAAAGGTTTCATTATTAAGATATCGAATTTTTATTTTTTTAAACGCAAAAGGTATCTTAAATTATATTTTTAAAAAGAATAAGTCATATGAAACAGATATATTGATAATTAATGTATGTAAGAAAAATAAAATTATTTGCAATAGGCATTACTTTGTCAAAAATGCATAAATTTGCAGTGTAAATTTGGCGCATTTATATCTCTAATTTTTTTTTTTTCGTTATTATACATCATACTCACGAAGAAAAAATTTTAAAATAAGGCTTCCCTTATAAACTTTTTTAATTGAAGGAATATGAGTCATAATAACTTTTTGCGGAAATTTGTTAAAGTTTTAGTTTGAAAAATTGAACGGCTAAAGAAGAATATTTTTATTACTTTTTCATTTTGCTCTGAGATGTAGCAGAAAGAAATTGAGATCTGAGAGTTTAATTTGGAATTACAATTTACTAATGTTAGAAAAATGTTGAGGAGCAATCAGTCACTGGGTTATCCACACTGATATTCGGATCTTTCGTAAAAAAGAGGAGAAGAGGAGGAAGAAAAACGCATGTAACTTTTTCAAACACTATCTCATGTTTAGCTGATATATCTTGAAGTAACCTATGACATATTAAAATAAATTTTAGAGAAACTATATTCACAGAATAATTCACTCTTTGGAGATTTAAAAGGAACTATATATCTAAAGGCCTATTTGTAAGCATAACTTTTGTAAAAATCTTTTTATATATTTGCATTTGACCATCAGAATGATCACCGTCTTATACTGTATCGAATGTTGGTTATGAATATGTATGAAAGCAAAAATAAAGTAGCATTAAATGAAATTTTAAAAAAATTAAGAATTTATTAAAAGCTAAAAAATGATTTAAAATTGAATGAAAGATTAAGAAATACACTACCAAAAAATATGAAGCTAAAAGGAAATAAGCAAATTATATGAAAGATATGCGATAGATTTAAATTATAATTCGAGCTAGCGGTATAGCATTTAGCATAAGAACTTACGTGGATTCCTATAGACGTAAACCTTTTTCGGAAGAAAATCCACGCTTGAATGAAAAAGAGTGAAAACATCAAGTTAGAAATTTCTAGAGGTATTTTATAATTATTTGCTTTACGTCTTTTCCAAGATATCACAGACTTCCTAGAAAAAGAAGGGAATAACATGAATTTCAAGCAATTCCTGGAATCCAAGCTATCTCGTCCATAAAACAAAGAAAGGAAAAGCACAAGGATAAATGCGTTGAATATGCATTAAATGCATAATTCATATAACGAGAATTATTCCCGATTTAAAGCTGTCTTATAATTTAGTTTTCATCGTCATATATCTCAGTATATAATATTAATAATATGATGCAATAAAGTGCAATCGTAAACGTTCCCTGATAAGGCACTTTAAATTTAAATAATTATAGAAACCGGCATTTTAGAAAACAATTATATTATAATATATATATATATAACTTACAAATTAAACAATAAAACGATTTAAAAATTAAAATAAAAGGATATAAAATATGAAAATGATTATTTAAAATTATACTATTAAAGTATTTAAAGTAGAGGTTATACTCCAAAAAAAAAAAGGAATGGAACTGCAGGAGGAGTCCCCATAACATGTATTTATATTAACATGCTCATTTAATCAAAAAGAAATACTTTGTCAAACTGTTTATCGATAATAATTTTTATTAATATATATATCAACATTATTTGCCGAAACACCAAACTAAAGCTAGAAAGCTAGCTCTGCGATCCATATTTCAAAGTTAGAATTCATTTGATCCCTTCATTTTTGCCTCTTGCAGTTATAGGGCACATAACGTTTTGGAAGAGCAATCAGGTCTCGGCTGCTGTAAGACACACCATTTTATTTCTTGTACTATGTATCTTGTACAAATATTATTACACATAGTAATAATATTAATTAACTATTAACGTAAATTAATTAAGGTAATATTAATTATTATATTATTAAGGTAATATTAATTATTATATTATTAAGGTAATATTAA
This sequence comes from Argiope bruennichi, assembly GCF_947563725.1. NCBI lineage: Eukaryota > Metazoa > Arthropoda > Arachnida > Araneae > Araneidae > Argiope > Argiope bruennichi. The sequence continues at coordinate 42,079,922 of NC_079155.1, forward strand.
TTATTATATTAATTAAGGTTAATATTAATTAACCTTAATTTATATTACGAAACTTGAAGCTCAAACTGGGATCATTGACCTAATGTCTACTTAGAATCCATTAAATATTGTTACGAATTTGTGATGCGGCTTCCCAGCATAGTTGGTTCCATAGAAGGTCCCGGAGCTTGGCGACGAATTTGGCGACTTTGGCGCCAAAATAGATTATACCGAAACATTGAGAATTTTCTCGAACCGTCCAGTAAGAACTGAGTTACACTCGAACGTTCCTGATTGGTTGAGAGGCTTCTAGCCCCGCCTCCTGAGACCTATAAAAGGAGCAGCCTGCAGCTGCCGGGGTCGTCTTCATTTTCAGTCTCCAGCTATGGAGGGAGACGGACGCAGCGAGAGCAGATGCTCAAGCAATGCATCAATGAGTAGCAAAATCTCCAGATGCTTAAGCACTGCATCTTTAAGTAGCAGAGGCATTGAAAATAATGCAGCAGTCCACAGATTCTATAAACATTGCGGGCTTTTATATAGCACCGAAAAAAAAATAGAAAGAATGGGTGTGGAAATTGAAATAGCGAGAAACCGTCTTAGAAGGCATTATAGCCCTAAACTATGTAAAGTAGAGGAGAAAAACATAGGGAAGCTCATAGAAAACCGGGTTGCTGAAATTGAATATTTTAAAAAATTAGGCCCCTGCATCCTACCATACTGCAACGTGCACCCGACCATAAACAAAACATCTGCCAGCAGATACAAAGACACATCGGAAGTATAAAACATCTACAGGAAACAATTGAATCCTTCGACATGACCCTACAACAGATGACTACCATACAAAGCAATACCTAGATGATCTCAACAAGCAAAAGGAACTTAGATCACAATTGGAATTTATAGAGGAAGAGCTTAATGCACTAATTCCCTGCACAGTAAATAATTGCAATTTGCACGCAATTACAGTCGAAAATAATAACATGGAAATAGAACAACACTTCCAGACGGCAGACAAAAAACATATGGCAAAAAGAAGGAGATCGGTAGAAAGCACTACATTAGAAACAGCCAATAAATTCCAAATTCTTGAAAACGAAGTCCAACAACCAAAGATAGAATCTCCCTCCATACATCTAAAATTGACAGATGATTACAACTTAATCTTGCAAGAAATATGTAGGAAATTTCCAGGCACAGAAAATCAACTTTCCAACGGACACATCAAAATTTTAACAGCTTCTGAGAAGGATAGACTTAATGTCATAGAAACCCTCAACAATAAGAAAAAAGAATACATCATATCAGAAGACCCCACCAGTAGACCCATTAAAATAATCATCAAGGGACTGCCAGGAAATAAAGACAAGGAGGAAATTAAAAAAGAATTAGAAGAGCTTAATTACAGCATTGGACGTATCTCGCAGTTAAGAAATTCCAGAACCCAAACCTTCCATCCCATCTTTTTAGTTGAAATCAAGAAAATTGGAAAGTACAAAGATATCTACTATGTTAGATACCTGTCCTACATGAGAATTAAAATCGAATCATACCGGAAACCAGCCAAAGCCACAATGTGTTTCAGATGTTCAGGCTTCTTCCATAGCGCACGGAATTGCAGGTGTAATTCGCGCTGCATTAAATGTAATGGAGAGCACATTACAGCAGAATGCAACATCAAAGAAAAAATTCCTGAGCCGACATGCATAAATTGCAAAGAAAAAGGACACCTGGCTTCATGTAAGGGGTGCCCTGATTATCCGTCTACAACACCAGCAATAAGCCCTAGAAAAACATATGCTGAGACACTCAGAAAAGGAACCCAGGAAAATAATCCCACCTGAAATCAAATCCCAACATCACAGCAGAGACCCAGAAACTAGCAAAGACATACTGAGTACAGAACATTTTCAACGGATCAAAACCCTAACCCAGAAAACTTGGACATCCATGAAATCTTTGAAGCCTTTAAAGAAATTAAGAAACTTTTAGATGAATTCCCTGGATTCCTGAAAATAGCAGCCAAATTGAAAGAAACAAACTCAAAAGAAGAACGAAAACTCATCCTCCTAAATGCTCTACTCGACTAAGTCGCAACTCTACCTCCCACCCGAAAGTAGCAAGCTTCTGATTCGCTGCACCTCAACAATAGAAAATCCACCAGACTCCGGGAAAACTCACTCTGATCAACTCTTCTACCAAAGACCTACGATCACGCCTACCACAGCTCCTGCTAACTCTAATTCGCCAATGAAGAACAATAGTTTATCTTGCCTCCTCCACCCTTCCCCCGAGAAATAGATGTCTTCACATTGGCTATGACAACTCTCCCCCTCTCCTACGCCCATGCTGACGGACTCCTCGACTAGTTCTCAAATGCAGTTCGCCAGTTATGCTCAAAGTTCATGGCATTAAATGACGCCAGGCTTCTTATTAACCAGGATCTTGGAGATATCCTTGCTACGCAAGGCGGGTGCTCCACAAACTCTACCATCTACAGTGCCGGGGTCGTCGTGAATTGAGTAGTCGGGATCGACGGTGCAGAGTAGTCAGAATCGAAGTAAAGAACTGGCTTTCCAGAGATTAGTGGAGTAGCGACGGAGTCAATTTAGTGCTGAATTAAGCTGTGCGCTACTGTCTGCAGTAGAGTCTGTTGTGTGCTGTTGTCTGCACGTCTCGGCTGAAGATAATTGTGTGCTGTATATAGTTGTCATCTTTGTGCTGTCCTGTGTGTCTTCGTGTAAATAAACGTCGTTGTTGTTTTTCTACTGCCTCCTGCTGATTGAGCATTTTCCACACCATATTACTCCCTCTATCCAAACGAACCCCAGGAAATTTCGTAACAATATATTTATAATTTCACTTCTTTACAAACAGATTTACTACGCTAGAAAGTATTATTACATATTCATGATTTTTTTTTTGTCTTTAGTGCAGAAATTTTGTTAGATATGCATTAATTTATTGTTTATAATTTAAGGTATCCGAACACGTTGAAAAGGTCGATTTTCACGAAAAATGACATTTAGAAAAAATCTTTTATTGGATAGACCAGTCTTTGAACTATCCAAAACAGGTTTACTTTTATCTCGTTAATTAGAAGTCAAGATATTAATGTTTTCGTAATGATCGGTAAACCGGAAATGGACATTTAAATAACCGGAGGCACCGATTTAGAGGACCAAAAGCATGTTAAAAATTTGTATAAATACATATTTAGTTTTAAATACTGAAAAATTTTTGCACAGCAAAATGTAAAATGCCAATGACAGTTTTAACGGTGTTTTGTAGAAATTTGTACCTTAAGATATCTTTGTTGAGCTCCAAATCTGAACCCTCAGTTTAGGGGCATTTATGTCTGTAATATATTTTAATGAAAGTTTTATAGGATTACTGAATGCCCTTAAGGTTATTGGAGGGTATCCTACTGCAAATGCTGTTAGAGCATTTGCTGAGCTCATTCATTGCCAAATGCAAAACTTGCTAGAAAAAAAATAAAATGATTAAAAAAGGAAAATTATTAAAAACTTAGGAGAAAGAAGGTATAACCTATAAATGGGGCGAATTTTAAGTTTGTACATGCATAATTTATTATTAAAACATGTTAGTGTATACTTTAAATGCATTTTTCTCAAAACTGATTTTCACTTATTTCTTACTCACTTCAATTAATTCAAAATATAATTATTACATTACTATGAAATTTAGTGGACTTTGTCTTTATACTATTTTCTAGGGAATGAATTAAAAGGATATAGATTGAGTGAATATTTTTTAATTTACAGCCTACTGTTTGAATAATAACGTCATAAATTTACTAAACATTTCATGATAAATCTTCGAAGGGCTCTAAAATTTTTATTTATTATCATAACCATACGATTGTAGTTCATTCTCTTGAGAAAACTATGTAGTTTATTTTGGTATAAGTTTTGTTCGGATGAGAGTAATAGATTTTGGTGGGGCCAATTTGAAGTTTTTAAAGAATTTGCTTAATGCCCTTAAATGCCAATTTTCGAAAAGTTTTAACGTTTATTTCAAATATTGACATCCTGTTACTAATTTTGAATTGTCTTAAATCCAGAAATATGGTTAAAGTATGTCTGCACCATGTTTTTCTAAAAAAGTGCTCCAAACATGTTCGGATACTTAAATACATATTTATATTCGAGTACGAATACTCGAATACAAATACTCGAGTACAATTACTCGAGTACAAATTTAATTCATTTTAGTTTATTTTGAATTCCAGTAATCTAAAACCCTACGTTTTAAAACTTTAAAGGTAAAATGTTATATAAATTGAATATCTCGCCTGGCTATACATAATTCATAGGATTTGAATGTCATTTTTGGTTTAATTCTTGTACTTATTTTTAGGTGGAAGTGCATAGTTTATTTGTATCAAAAACATGTGTCCGTGAAATGGCTTAAAAAAATTCTAAAGCAAATGTCAACAAAATTTATTTAAAATCTTTCAGTAAAGCGAAATATTAGAAATAGTTAATATTTATGTTGTGGTGGAATGGAGATCATTATGATCCGTGCATTGGAAGCAAGAGGATTTTTGTTTTCGGAAACATTTCTTTAATGATCACATTTCACACAAAACAAACACGAAATACAAAACAAGACATTAAGCGCACACCTCTTACAGAACAGCTTCTCATCTCATTATAATAACAATCGCAGTGCACTATGGGATGCGTACCTAACCAGGTACCGCCATCTATTAACCCAAAAGAGAAGATAGAGTAATGCAACTGCTACAATTTTTATTTAAAAGTTCACAACAATGTTTCTCTTTATTCATTTATTTTATGATATTTTCTGATTTATAAATAGGGGAATTTGAGGCCAAATGTAAAATTACTGTACTATAACTTTCAAAATGAATATTTTCCTTATTTTAGTTTCAAGCTTTTAAAAATATTCTATTTAATTTTTCTAATGCATTGTTTTGATGACTTACAAAAGATTTTTTGATTTTGAAAAATATCTAAAATATTAGTAATATAAAATAAATTAGAATCATCATAATAATTGATGGAGATTTTTTTTTCAATTTTAAAAAAAATAAAGCGCAGAAATAAAACACGGCTAAAAAATTCTTTCTATCATCTGTAAAATAGTCTAAGATATATTAAGTAATGTTTTTTTGAGCAGTTTCTCTCAGAATATGGAAGAAAATTTTTTCGAATGTTTTTAATGAATGCTGAATGGATGCCAAATCAATGATCTTCGGCCTTAACGACCAAAGTCTAATGAAGAATTTAACTAGAAATATAAAGTTTCTAGAAGATAATGGAATTCTGGTGATATCACTTTTAGGAAGCGATATCTGTAAATCCAAATATAAGATTTCATATACTGTTCTGCAGACTGTAAAAGCCTTTGCTATTGCATGAATGAACTCTATAACTGCGATATAAATGCTATTATCGCATTTTGTCTAAATATTGTTAAGGAACTTCAATTCCACTAAGCTCATAAAGTCACCGGGTTCGCTTGTAGTGGGTGTATGGTGTGAAAACAATCACACTACAACAAACAGTAGCTCACAAGTAGTAATCGGCAGTAATAACAACCACAGCATACAAGGCGATCAGACAGAATTCAGCAAGAGGAGGGGATCCTCGGAGCTTCGCTCTACGGTCTCTCCAAGCGCCTGCAAATCTGCACTGTCTCCTCGCTTTAGCTGTATCCAATTACCGACTCACTACTACACGACTCGATACTGCTTCTATAATAAACACCAGGACTCGGCGCACGCCTCAGCAATCGCTTGAGTTTACACAACGCTAGCTCTTCGCTGAACTGATCCAACTATTCGCCGTTGACTCTTTCTACGATTGTGTACACGACTGTCTTCGGTTTGAGACTGCCGGTCTTTTATAGATCCCGGAGCCAAGCAGAGAAGGTTCTGGAACAATCAGTCCTATCTCGGTTCCAATTGGCTCAATCGCTAAAATTCTGGAAGTTTCCAGTATTGTCTTTGTCGCCAAATGTTCGCAAGTTTTTCGCCAAGCCCAGAGATCACTGACTCAGCATCCAACAGAGCTAATCGTAAAACGGTCTTTCCAGTAATTGATCTAACCGTGCTGGAAAGCTATATTACAGATTTGTAATAATGATTTAAGATCTATAAAGTAATGTGGTTTTTCAAATCCCCAGTACTGCTGCTTCCTTGCGCAGTTTCTCACACAATACGGACAAAAGTTTTATCGATGTTTAGAATGAATGCTGAATGGATGAAGAGTCAATGATCTTTATCCTTAATGACCCAAGCTTGATGAGAAATTTAACTACAAAAATAAAGATTCTAGAAGATACAGAAATTCTGGCGATATCGCTTCTAGAAAACCGATATCCCTAAATCCACCTAGAAGATTTGATATACAGTTCAGGAAACTATAAAAGCCAATGCTCTTGCATGAGTGAATTCTCTCTTTATAGCGGTTTGCAGAACGAGCTCTATAACTGCAATATGAATGATATTATCGCGTTTTGTTGACTTCTGCTGTTGAGTTTCGATAAGTGTTTTCCGTTGTGTGTGATTCGATTGTGTTTCTTGCCATCTTTGTTACGTATTTTTCATGAAAAAAAGTATTATTAATTATTACTAAGCTTATAAATCTTCTCGCACAAATCTAAAAAAAAATTTCGCAATAGTAATTTTTAATTTTACTGATATTTTTGTACATTTTTATTTGTAAAATGGACATTTGGACAATGTATTGTTGTTATTGTATTGTTATTTGTAAATGACATTTAGACAAAATAAGTCTTTTTAAAAATCTTTTTGATAGCTATTTAATTAGCAATTTTAGGATCACTGAAGCTACTCATTGGATTTGTGCTGTTACTGGGAAAGTGCGATGAACCAACTGCTTCGTAAATATCCAGATTAAACGACTAGAGGCATTCGTAAAAAAAATAATCATTAATATAATGGAATATGTTACAATTTACTAAATTCTGGGAGTTTTCAAATTATTTCACTTATTTTTCATATTATATCTTCATTCAATTAAAAATGAAGGCTCCATACTGAACGCATTATCCTATTACCTTAACTTTAGCTTTCAAAATCAGGAAAATTTTTAGAACATCTGCGATCTTTAGGAAAAACTATAGTAATTAGGAAAAGTTCCGAAACAGTATTCTTCTGGTAAGAACAAAATATTGTGAATCCTGCACTTTTTCGTAAAACAACCACAAGTGACAAAGAATTTAATGATAATGGTTTTTTAATAGCTACTGTGTTGAAAAATTGCAGAAGGAATAAAGAACTTAGAGAAAATCTGCATGGCTTTGTAACTTACCAATTTGGATCATAAATCGTTTTGAAGAAGCGTAGAAAAAGAAAACTGTTTTTTTTTGTGTTATTATTTCTTTTTCATTTATGAATTGCTGCTCCAAAATGATGATATCTGTATTTCCTTCATTTCTAATAAACATAGTTTATTGGGGTTTAGATTTAATTTTAACTACATTTTAAATTTTCTTATAAATAAGCAAAGATGACACATATCTAAATGTCTTTCCCAATGAATCGTAACATCACTAGAACATTTTCACAAACATTTTTTTAACCTATTAACCATCAATATAACTAGTTCATGTTAAACCAGATCGAGTGGTCTCTTCTAAACTTTCTAGCAATAAAGATGTTACCCCAAGAATGCCTTGCTTTGCATTGGCGTGCAATAGTTTCGAACTATTAATTTTTGGTGCGAATTTAGAATTTTTACTAAATCCTTGGCGAGTTATTTGGCGATTAATTCCTGGCATATGGTTCCACCCGATTAAAACAAAAATTTGTCGTAAAATTACATTTGTAGTTACAAAATCTCATAACAAATTTGATGTACTTGAATAATTCCGTTTTCGAGTTATCTCGTTTACATATTTCTAAAAGTACAGACCGACAGACAATCAAACCCTTGTTGAATTTTGGCTCCAAATTTGATAGATGTTCATTCTGCGTTCAAAATTTTATTTAAATCTATTCGTCTTGTAATTATCGTGTTAACTTATATTCTTAGAACTGGGCAGACAGACTTCCTCTCAACAGAGTTTTCTCAAAATTTGATAGAAATCTACAAGTTCGGTATAAAGACCGTACACCAAATTTCATCCATCTAGCCTAAAGCAATTTTGAGTTATCTTTGTCACAGACAAATGGATGTACATTTCCGAAAAATGTGTTTTTCGAACTCAGAGGGATTTAGAACACGGAGATTTGTCAAAATCTCTAGTTCGAATGTTTTGATGTTAAAGTGTATGTACACACTAGAAGATTTGTTTTTTAAATTTTAACTTTAAAAATCCAGTTTTTTCACAATAGGTCATTAATATATGTTTAAACTCATTTCAGAGAAAAAAAACCATATTACACTACTTATTAATTAAATAATATTTAATGAGCTAATTAGCTTATTTTTTAAACATGATATCTTAAATTCTAATTTGTACAGACAGACAATTCTAATTGAAAATTATGCATAATATTAGTTTTCATGTTGTCTGCCTCAATCGAGTTATAAATATATATAGTTTTTTTAACAATTTTTTCATCAACGATGAATAGAAAAAGCGAGTCATTTTTCTTATTTTTAGCTTTTAAATAGCTATTAAAAATTTATTTCTATAAATATAACTTTGATTGAGGCACAAAACATCCATTGTGTCATACAGATTATTTTGATATATAAATAATTGTATTTGATTTCTTGTTGAGTTATGATTGTTTGAATGAAGCAACATAGTGGAAAAATAACATTTTTCATAAAATGAATTAAAAAAAACGAAACTAGAGTTTTTAGTGAAAGTACCTCAAGAAAAATAATTATAACTCGAAAAATATTTCGAATATTGACAACATCTTGGTATCGTTGGAAAGTTAAAGGATCAGAGAACATTTTGAAGCAATAAAAAGTATTCGATATTTTGAATGATTTTCGAAATTTTAAGTGTGTACGTAATAGTAAGTAAGTATGTTCCTTAACTATACTTTCTTGATAATAAGTGCACAGGAAAGGAAAAGGAAAATTTTATATTTAGATTTTGTGTCCACTTTGGCATCTGACTCAAGTTCGCAGAAAAAAATAATTCACCCAATCTTTTTAAATTGCGAAACTAAATTAATGAACAGAATAAAGAAAAATGAATCCTTTGGAAATAGTTCGCACTTATCACCATATTTCTTTTGGACCAATGAGCTCAAGGCATATTTAAAGGTGTTTCCTCATTTTTCCAAAACACTCTTAAACCGAAAGGAGACATTCATCCATATGCAAACGAGTACTTCTGGGGAAATAAAATAAGGTTCCAAATACCCCGAATTTGATCTTGAGAAAAGAAAACAATGAATAAAATATATCGAGACTTTGGAAGATATTTTCAGACGATTCTTCGAAAATCCTACAGTTTACATTCTCTTTGTTGTGTATAAAGCACACACTTGCAGAATGGAATGATACGAATTAAGAAGCATAACAAGTATGAACTCGAATTCTCAGAATTTTATTAATTCAAAATCACATTCTGTCGAATCTTAGCATGAATGAAGGTAGGAAGTATTCTAACCATATTTCCATTACGCGAGAGCTTTGAAAAGTAAAATGGTTTGAATGTTGCTTGAAAACTAAAATATATCATATAGATAGTTTTCTTTGAATTTTAAAAAGGCATACTCATTGAAACTTCCTTCGAGGTATATTTCTTCTAACACGAATCCATCATTTCTATTTGAATTTTCAACTTTCAATTTTCTCTGATGATGGATTTATTATATTATTTTATTATTATATGATAATTTCAATATAAAAATGACTTTGAGCAAATATTTTTTGTTCTTAAAAATCACAGATACATCATAAGCCTTTCACTCCTACTTTTCTCTCTTTATTTATTTGATGAAATTTTAGGATATACGGTGCGTTTTTTTAACTGTCAGTGCGTTAAATTTAAACGTCAGTGGTATTTTTTTCTGTGTGTCAGACAATATGCTAGCAGCATTTCTCCTAAAATACAATAGAATTTTTTTCTGATTATTAAAGGAAAATATAAGTACCAGTACGGAAAACAGAACTGAAAATATTCGGGTTTTTTTTTTCTGATTGAGGGTAGAGAAAATTAGTTTATATAATTAGTCTCGAAAACAACTGGCTCATATGAAACACAATAAACTTATATACAGTAATATGCGTTGTAAAAGATTAAACTAGTATTTGTTAATGTTTAAGATGACGCAATTAAGGAAAAAAAAAGAGTGCAGTTTTCAGTTCCTACTATTAGTTCACACTCTCCCTATATATGCTTATATATCTTGTTCGAATTTTCAATCGTTAATAAAACACTTTTTATTCATCCACTCAAGTTCAAATCATTTTTTTTAAACTTGTAGTGGATGACACTTGATGTTAATACAGTTTTTTCAAATATTAATTCATTAATTAAATTTAATTAATTTTCAATACTTTAAATAGAATTTTAGCAGTTTGTAATGAAAATTGAAATCAGCAGGCAGTAGTTCAATCGGTAAAATGCAAGGATTTCAGTATTTTTCACATGAAGGTGAAGAATGCGAGCTCAATTCTTGCGAAAATCAATAATTTTTTCATACTTATTTTTGATACTCAAAATTTTTTTGATAATTAGGAGGACTTTGTGACCATGACATATTTATACGTGCGCCAGCCACCACACACACCGAGAGTTTTCAACCGGCGGGGTGCGAACTCGCAACCCAAGGGACGCGAATCTAGCGCCCTACCAACCAGGCTATCCCAGCCCTCAACGGGCTGTACAAATCTTCTGATATATATATTGACTGAAACATAATAAAATGTTATTATTTACGCCATATTCAGAGAATTTTTTTCAACTGAAAGTATACACTTATATGCAATAGTTTATAATTAGCTGCATTGATTTTCAAGTGATATGAAGACATTTTTTGTTGTAATATTTTTGGAAGTTCTGATGAAAAAATTCTAAATTTCGTTTAATTTTTAGTAAAATTTCTAATTAAAATATTCCAAATAAATGGTTTGAAACACGCATGTTCAGCGTACAAATTATATACGAGCCAAAGTTGGTAAAAATAGGTTAAGCAGCGTGGACTGTAGAACACCAACATACACACACAGACGCAGGCACATATTGAGTTTTATATTATTAGAGATGAATGTGTATGTTGGTGCATTACAGAATAAATCGTTAGAATTAGAGCTATTACATTTGGCAAAAATACACTCGGAAGACGATAATGTGTACCCTGGAGTGATTTTTTTAAAAATTAATTAAAATTATCAAGTAAATATTGAGCCTTTTATATTTTGATGTTTTTTTATATAATTTTTGAATTTATTGCAGCATAAAAATAATCGTTACATAATCTTAAAATTCAACATATTGTCTTTTCAATGATATAATTTAATTGTAGTTCAAAATTTTTATAGTGCTGAAAATTTTTCAGTGCTAAAGACGAACGCACGAAGACGCGACTTATTTTTCCTAAATGAGTAAAATGTGTTTGTATTATATTGTATTGTATTGTCTTGTATTATGCATTAAAATGTGTTTGTATTATATTGTATTGTCTTGTATTATGCATTAAAATGTGTTTGTATTATATTGTATTGTCTTGTATTATGCATTAAAATGTGTTTGTATTATATTGTATTGTCTTGTATTATGCATTAAAATGTGTTTGTATTATATTGTATTGTCTTGTATTATGCATTAAAATGTGTTTGTATTATATTGTATTGTCTTGTATTATGCATTAAAATGTGTTTGTATTATATTGTATTGTCTTGTATTATGCATTAAAATGTGTTTGTATTATATTTTATTGTATTGTCTTGTATTATGCATTAAAATGTGTTTGTATTATATTTTATTGTATAGTCTTGTATTATGTAATAAAATGTGTTTGTATTATATTTTTTTTAAAAAATTTGTAGTGATAGATGAGGTTTAATTTCACAAGTAAACAATAAAAAATCATTTTTTTCAATGTATTCATTTTTAAAGATTGATGCTTTTTCCTATAATAAAATTAGATATATAAAAATATGTTATTCTTATCACAAGAAAATCCACTTTCTAATTGTAGTAAACTATATTTCATATCGAATCGAAGAAACTTTAGTTGAAGAATCTTCTGAAATTACTTCATGAATGATAAAAAATAATGTGCAGTACAGATTAAAGTTAGTGAGTCAACTTACAGACAAGACCCTACTGAGCTATTCTATTTTCTGTATTTATATTAAAAAACATGTTTGGCTATGTTCTACTTAATCTAAACATGAAATGCACTATTTTATGAAAATCATGCAAGAAAGTGGAAAACGAATCTATAAGTTTTGTTATAACAACGATTGATATACGATTTGAAGATTCGAATTGGTATTTTAATGACTGGGTATTTCGTAGATAGATAAGCTTCAAGAAAATCATCTTAAGAAAAGCATTTAAAAAACAAGTTAATCTTCACATTAATAGGTTATCAACAAGTACCGGAACAGGAATTATATATATATAAAAAAAATGGAATTCTAAGTAATTTATAAGAGCAAAAGAAGAGTGAAGAAATGAAGTTAACCAAGAAATATTCATTTATGAGGACTCGCCTCATTTTTTCTCCCCTTCATAGCACAGAAATAAAAAGGTAAAAAAAAATTAATCATTTTTTAACAAGAATTTTATTTTTTTAAATCTTAAAAATTCCTATCTTGAAATCTTAAAAAAATGGAAATGTAATCCTATCTATTTAATTCAAGATTTTTTTTTTACCAATCAGGATTACAAATGAAATCGATTTTGTTAATTTTACAATAAAACGATATTTCTGCATAAAAAAAGGAGAAAAGGATACTTTAGTATTCTGATTGAAAAAGATTAAACGCTACAAATTCCATAGTATTATTCGGATATCGATTTGAGTGTTAAAAAAAGTAAGCCTCAAGTAAAATTGTACCTGCATTTCTTAAAAAAATCGATATAGGAAATAATCGTACAAAGAAGGGTTATCAGATAGCGTATCCGTCCTTTAAATAGCTCCAAGCAATGCTTCTCGGTATAGAGTAAATGTAGAAGAGACTGATAAAACGCAAGATCGTAATTATCCTACCGTTTCCAGAAATGGAATAAAATTTTTGTTCAAGGTATTTTAAGGTATGCTCTCAAGAATCATATGAAAAATAAAAGTTAAGCTATAACAGCTACCATTACATTGACAGAATTTCAAAATTTTTAAAATGTTAATTCCAACTTTTTTTTTATTGGGATGTGTTTTCCATAGCAAAGAGCAATAAACAGAGTTGGAAATCTGCAGCACGAAAATCACAAGTGCTAGACAGTCTAGAAAGAAAAGGGTTCAAATTATGGCTTTCAACAGATTTCTTTCGTCATGGCACGTGCTTTGGGTCTAGGAACCATCTGCCGTATGTAAAGTGTCATCATGGTCAAAGAAGGTCAAGTAGAAAATTTGTGAAACGCAATTAAATGTTTTTTTCTCTTGTTTCTCTCCCGTTATTGGCTATTTTCTCCTTTCTTCTTAGTCTGTCTAGTACTGGTGATTTTCGTGCTGCATGTACCATTCCAATGATATTTATTGTTTTTGCTATGAATAACCCATTTCAATAAAAAAAATTGGTGTAGTCGTTTGAAAATTTTGAAATTTTTCCACTGTAGCTATTTGAGCTTAACTGTTGTTATTCATATAATTCTTGAGCACATACCTCAAAATATCTTAAGCCAAAATTTTATTCCTTTCCTGTGAATGGTATAGTAGTGTCTCATATATCGGATAGTTTTTCTTATATTCACATATTTTATTGACACATTTCTTCTGTTATATTTCTTATATTTTCTTATTTTATATTATAGTTTTACATAATCCTGAATAATGGTCTTATTATATATGTAGATTCAGATATGGGTCACTAGTGAAACTATATATGCACGAATTCGAAGAAATGCAGACGATTGAAATGCTTTTATAAATTCACTGAACTGCCCAAAATTACGGATTCTAATTAGGAGAATTAGAAATCTACTATGCGACTGTATAACTGAGACAGTTAACTATATCTTCAAAGGGAGATAATTTTATTCTCTTAAGTATTCTGTAATGAAATAAATTGGGAAAGGAAGTCATACCAAAAGGATTGTAATATGATTATTCCCCAAATAATTTATAGGAATTGTCAAATATATTACACCATCCCTAATAAATTTAATGCGAAATTCATACCTAAAGAATACAGAGAATGATTAGCAAAATAAGTTGCTATTAAATCTGCTGACACCATCAAACGTATTGTATCACCCTCAATAATTTAAAAATGGATTTCATATTAAAAGGCTCGTGCGGGAAATGATAAGCAAAAGAGACATTCTAAATCCCATTCATCCCTAATTTGTTATAATATTCATATCCAGTATTTTATATAAACATGATTTTCTATAGTTTATATAGCATCTCTAAATATATTGTGTCATCTTTAATAATTTGGAAATAGAATGTATACCAAAATAATTGTATAAAGAATAATAAATGCTTGAAGCAATATATATTAATATCCGTACACAGTATTCAACATAAGCACAATTTTCCAGAAGTTAGATGGCATTTGCCAAATATATTATCCAACCTCCAGTCATTCTAAGATGTATATTTTAATGCCTAATGCAATTCTACATAAATAAATGTCGTTGGGGAAATATTGTTTCATTGCTAATTTAGTTTGATCTTAAGAAAGAGTTTTACAGTCACCTCTAATAGATGCAGAATGAATGCCAAGTCCATGACTACCGACCTTGGCGACAAACTTGTTGACCATTTGGCGACTTATGCCACATAAATTCGATATTCGAGAATATTAACTATGTGTCTATTAACTCTTTGATTGCGTAATTTAGATGAGATGTTTGCAAATAAGTTCAAATATTTTTTAAAGAAATTGATCTGATACTTTATGTTACACAATAATAATGTGATATAATAAAAATCTGTAATCGTAAAAATAAACATCTAAACTGCGAAAAACGCAGGATGCAACAGAAAATGGACTGATTGCCAACCCGCGCAGCTGGAGGGTTCAGTTTCGAGTTTCGGCATTGGTTCTAGAGAATTCTGCCACGGGAGCTATAAAAAGTGAAGGCACAGAGATGAGAGTAGTCGAGTGGAGCTCAAATGAGAAGCTGAGTGAAGTCTCTCTTAGGAATGTTGATCTCTACCGTGTTCTATCTCAGCATCTTGTGCTTTTGCACTCATTTAGTAGTGATTTACTGCTTTTGCGCTGCTGTTTTTGCGATTCTGCGTTCGTATTTTCATATAGAATAATTCACCATTATTAGTTAAAACTGTCGAACTTTTCCATCATACAAACATACGGAGGATTTTCCGTAAAAATAAAATTTAAAATTGCTAAACAACATTTTTATATTACGATTCATTTTTGCGAGTTCGAAAAAACAGGAAAATAGTAAAAGCCATTTTTCGACTATCGGTTTTATTAAAAAAAGATATGCATTTTTTAAAACTGATGCAGATATCGATCTGAAAATTTTTAACAGATAACAGATTCTTTTAAACAAAATGCACTTTAATAGAAGTTCTAACATTTGGTTCAAATTAAATATTTTGTAAAGTGTGGTTGAAAAGGACTTTATTTATATTAAAATTATGTTTATGTTTAATGAATTATATCAAATTATGATTCTTAATTAACTTTCTGAAGTTTATTCTACTGTATAGAAATTTGCCAAGAAACAGTTGTTAGGCATTTCATCGCATAGTTCATTAGAATGCCTTCTTCACAAGAACAGTTATGTTTCCGATGACAAAAGAGGAGAAAGTTTGTATGGAAAGACATGTCCTTAAGCATAATATTCTCACTGTACCATATTGCAAGGTTATTTGAAATTCTGGGCATTTCATATAAGAATTTAGAAGTTCTATCCTTTATCCGTTTCTCTTCCCAGAATTCAGATTTCAAATATGGCGGTAGTATAGGGAGAAAGATGTTATCACCATATAGCCAGATTTCTGAATCAATTTAAATCTGGAAGTTCCAAGGTGACTCTGATGTTTTCTTCTCTTCAAAGAGTCCTTGGATCAAGAACCTGATTAAATATATTAGACCAAATGGGATTAAAACTAACTTTACCCTTAACCTTTCTCAAGATACTATTCTATTCATTATATTTCAACAATATTTAGGCAACATAAATATGAATAGACTGCATACGTATATTATATCATTAATTATTTGTTGAAAAATAATAAAATAAATCATATCGGTGTGATTTAGAAGGTGATAAATTAAAGGAATAGAAGAAGCATATATAATTAGCGAAAATTTATTGAGAAAATTCGAGTTTTAAAACTCAAATAAATTAGGTAAACTATCATAAAGATATCGTTATATGTGACAAGATTGATATAGTTCTTTTGAAATATGTCTTCTCATACTTCCGGCATTTCCTCGCAATTCATGTTAAGCTAAGTTTTGCAGGAACAATTACTATCTAAAGTTTAGTGCGATAAAGAGGTAGATGACAATATTAAAAGTTATAAAACTTTTAATTAACATCTTTTTTTTATATTCTATGTTAGAGATAAAATCAAACAGAGATAAATAATTGTATAAATTCTTTCACATTTTATATTAATTAGAGGAAAATATGACTTGTTAAAAAATAAAACGGTTGACAAATCGCTCTAGTTTCTTTTTTATAACAAGTGTTTGCAATAAAAGCATAGAGAATTCATAATTGAAAATAATACCAAATTATAAATGTTACAGTTTGTTTAAGTCAAAAATATTACTTATTGGCACAAAACTTTTCAAAATGACTTTTTTTAAATCGATTTGGAGAAAAATGAAAGAAGTCGAACTACAGTAGACTCCCGATTATCCGCGGGTGGGTTATCCACTGTGCGGATTATCCGCGCCTGCCGCACAAAGTTTTTTTTTTTTTTTTGACTGATTTTTTCAAAAAGGTGCAGTTTTACAGTTTTGCTTTTGTAATTACATAATACATTACAGTATTAAATCAGTACATATGTATTAATTTTTCTGTGTATCCTTGACGCCTCTCGTAAATACAAAGCACTTTTCTGTTTTCATTATCAAAATACATTTTAGGTTAGTTTTGAGTGATACACTAAAATATTAAGCGTTAGTTAAACATTTCCTGCTGTTTATTTTACGTTTTATTGTACATAAAACGATTTTTCAAAGTTGGAATGACTGTTTTCTTTTTTGCTATACCCGTTTTTAGCTTTTTTCGGATTATCCGCGATTTTTGTTATCTGCGGCGGCCGCGCCACCCAATTCCGCGGATAATCGGGAGTGTACTGTATATCCAAAATATTGTACCACGGAGGGGGAGCACGTAATTGAGGACGAGAACTGGTGGTTGGTTCTCGCTATCCTTGTGGGTACACGAAAAGGTGGAAGTCTGGCTCTTCCCATTGATGACGGTAGGTATTTCTTTAGGAAAGGGTTGTACCGTGGCCGGTGATGGCATTAGAACTGAACCGAAGTTCCAGTGTTGCAGTTGCGGCGGTCCTGTAATTTAGTTTTTATACGTGTTCCTTAGATGGATCGGAATAACGAGTTTGTGGAATATGATATATGAAATATAAGTTATATCGAATACAGAAGCTTATATGAATATTTAAAATATGCATTAGATATTCAGAAAATGTGTTCATTTTCTAAATTAAAAATACAACCATCGCTTTCTTTCCTTACTTTAAATGTCATTGTGATTTCTTAAAACAAATATTTCTTTCTAAATATAAAAAGGCGTTGAGTTTTTGAATTTGAAGGGATTTAAGTCAACTTAAAATTTTCATCTCATTTAAAACATTATAATGAATACAGAATAATATAATATAGAAAATAATGAAATAAGAGCTATATCGAATATAAAAGCTTATATGAATATTTCAAATATGCATTAGATATTCTGAAAAATGCTTTCACTTTCAAAACTAGAACTACAATCTCTGCATATCCATTAGTTTAAATGCTCTCGTGATTTCTTAATTTTTTTTTTAATTCTAAATATAAAAATCATTTCAGCTTTTAGATGTGAAGGAATTCAACTTAAAATTTTCATCTCGTAAAGAATTATAACGAAAGAAAAATAAAAATAAAGCTATTTATGTGTTATTGTTATTTTAAAATGTCACTTCTGTTATAAAAAGAAATTGTTTCCATAAAAAAAAATTATCGAAATGTATCAGAATGATTTCACATTTATGTATTTTTTCAACTTCTCCAGAAAGGCTTGGTGAATTGTCTGAGAATTAAAATTTTGTATTTATTCTATATAAAATATCTGTTCAGTTTTTAGATTTGAAGGAATTCGAGTTAACTTAACATTTTAATCTTAGAAAGAAATATAACAAAAGGAAACGAAAATAAATAGCAATTAATGTGTTCTTGTTATTTTAAAATATCACCTCTGTTATATAAAAAGAAATTGTGCATATCAATTCACCTTATATGATGAAAAGTATCCGAATACTCTCAGAATTTTACATTTTGTTTCAACTTCTTTAGAAAAACAGGGCCAATTTTGATTATCTAGACATAATACATAGATTCACATTTTATCAGGGTAATTCACTCACTAGGGAAATGAGTGAATCGACCAGAAACTGTAGGAAAAAAAAAATCGATTTATTTTATTTTACAGAATATAGATAATTGTATGAAATCTGCAACAGAAGTTTAAGTTATTATGGACAATTATTAATTGAATATTTGTAAAGATAGCCCATATTTTTGGAAAGATACTTACTTGGATTTTTTTTTTTAAAAATCCCATATTTCTTCTAGATATACGTGGCATATGAGATGCAATTTCAAGTATTCAAAACTTACACAATATGTGGCTAAGTACAATTGAAAAAAATCAGATAAAAGTTTTTCTATAATTATTAAGAAATATAAGTATTTTGAAAAATAATTAATAAAAATTTTAATTGCGCACGCGCAAGGTTTGGCATATTTTCCTTTCCATTATTTCAAAGCCAAATATGTAAAGCAACTCATTGCCATGCTGTTAATAGGCAAATATCTGTTTTCTTTACTGTACTAAAAAGACAACTGTCACGTGAGATTCTAAAAGTTAAAAAAAAATATTAACACTAATGGCGTTCACGGCTTTACACAAGGTCCATACTGGAGATGAATAATGCCTTTTATTAGAGAATACGCAGGAAAGTTTTAGGGTATCTACTCCCACATGGAACATGGGCATGTTTTGTACGCACATATTTGAATAAAAGATATTTGATATGTGATTTTAGTTCAAAAAATTGTTGTTTTCTAAATTCTGGTTACAATTTGTCCAAAACAAAGAATTCATATCATTGACTCTCCGAACCGTCCGAAGCCCACGGATAATAAATAAGGAATGACCGGACCTCCGCATCAGCAACACTGTGGGAATTGTGGGAAGGGCCATCACCGATCACGATACAACCTTCCCCGAAGGAAGTACGTCCCGTCATCGATGGGAGGAGCCTGATCCCCTCCCCCCCCCTTTTCGTGTACCGTCTAGGGTGGCGTGATCCAACCACCTCGCCGGAAACATCTGATCCCCATTGAGTTGCTCGCCGGGGAGATGTCAAAAATAAAGAAATTCTAAATGTATAATCAATTATTTTTACTACATTATAAAGCACAAATCGCTCCCGTGTAGGACTCGTGGCGTTCACGGTGTTATTGAAATCCACGATTTTTATGCTGTGGACAAAAGGTAACAATTTCGTTAGGGAAGACATTGAATACCAGGTAATATGCTAGAATTAGTCAGAGGGAATTCCTGCTAATTTTAATTAGGGTATTTATTCTCACGCATTTTTACATACAAGAATTCCTTCTAGCAGGTAGAAATTGGATGCAAGTACTTCATATGAATTTTTATCGTCTATCAAAATGCATTTTTAAATTATCTTATTCACAGACAGACGGACAGACATAATACAATATGTATACAATACACTCCTGATTATTCGTGGAATTGGGTGGTGCGGCCGCCGCGGATAACAAAAATCGCGGATAATCCGAAAAAAAAGCTAAAAACGGGTATAGCAAAAGTGAAAACAGTCATTTCAACTTTGAAAAATCGTTTTATGTACAATAAAATGTAAAATAAAGAGCAGGAAATGTTTAACTTAATGCTTATGTTGCCATAAATGTTTTATTTTTGCCATAAATAAACACGATGTTAGCAAATTTAACGTTTCGCTCAGTTTTGTGAATATTTCTATTTTCTTTGCGTTACGCTTGTACAAAAAACTTTGTGCGGCAGGCGCGGATAATCAGCTCCACGGATAATCGGGAGTCTACTGTATATTTAATATTCAGAAACATCAAAATGTCTTTAAAATCTCGAAATTGAATTTTTTATGATTTCAATATTTATTCATTGTGCACTGCTTATATGAGAAAGTAAAAACGATGCATGATATTTTATTTTTTAAAATCATTCTATAATCATGTAATTTCTTTATATAAGGAAGAACAGAATGGGAGAAATTATACGTAAAACACAAAATACTACCATTTGCTAATTTTAAGAATATTTTCCCTTTCATTAAAAATCTCCTTAAATAATAATACTTATTAGCAAAAAATTAGTTATTTTATTCAATTATTCATTTTTTTAAAAACTAATTTCCAAATAATTGCGCAGTTTATGGAAATACTTCTATAAACATATGCATAAAATGTAAGTAAGAGACTGAACACTGAACTAATTATTCTTTTTCCATTCGATAAAATTCTTAGTTTAAATTCAGATACTACAGAAGATGAATAATTTCGAACAGAAACTTATTTTGCTTATATAGCAAGCACATAATGAATATTTTTTTTTACTACATTTGCTTTCATAAAGTAGAAACCTCTTCATCATTTTTCTTTGCAAACTTAGAATGATGAACTTTCACATTTAACTTCTGAATAATAAATATGTAAGCCTAGTCTCAATTACTTTCACATTTAACTTCTGAGTAATAAATATGTAAGCCTAGTCTCAATTACTTTCACATTTAACTTCTGAGTAATAAATATGTAAGCCTAGTCTCAATTACTTTCACATTTAACTTCTGAGTAATAAATATGTAAGCCTAGTCTCAATTACTTTCACATTTAACTTCTGAGTAATAAATATGTAAGCCTAGTCTCAATTACTTTCACATTTAACTTCTGAGTAATAAATATGTAAGCCTAGTCTCAATTACTTTCACATTTAACTTCTGAGTAATAAATATGTAAGCCTAGTCTCAATTACTTTCACATTTAACTTCTGAGTAATAAATATGTAAGCCTAGTCTCAATTACTTTCACATTTAACTTCTGAGTAATAAATATGTAAGCCTAGTCTCAATTACTTTCACATTTAACTTCTGAGTAATAAATATGTAAGCCTAGTCTCAATTACTTTCACATTTAACTTCTGAGTAATAAATATGTAAGCCTAGTCTCAATTACTTTCACATTTAACTTCTGAGTAATAAATATGTAAGCCTAGTCTCAATTACTTTCACATTTAACTTCTGAGTAATAAATATGTAAGCCTAGTCTCAATTACTTTCACATTTAACTTCTGAGTAATAAATATGTAAGCCTAGTCTCACTTACTTTCAAATTTAACTTCTGAGTAATAAATATGAAAGCCTAGTCTCAATTACTTGCTGATTGCAAAGACCCCATTTATTTTCAAATAGTTTTCTTTAAGTTAACGCAAGAGTTCATAAGTTTTGATAGTTAATATAAGGGGAAAACTACTAAAATTTTCTTATTTTTTCCTACCTATTTTGAAAATGTAAATGAACCCTCTCTTTACCTGTTATAGTTTTCCTGATTTTTTGGGCGTATTCATATGATTGTAAAAAATAAATTTTCATTTCGGGAAATTACATTTTTTTTTATATCTTGTATATATAAAAGATTCAAATTACTGAATGAGTTTTATATCTGACTAATTTGGTGAAAGAAATAATGGGGTGTAATGTTTAGTCAGGTAAAGATCAGGGGTAAATTCGATGCTATTAACAAGTTGCTTACTGATCATAAACTTTAATTTTTAAGAAAGAAAACAATTCTGAAGGATATTAGAAGTTTTCGACTTGGTTTGTTTGTCTTTATTTTCATCCTTAAAATTCTGTTTCTAATTATAAATGAGGTAATGCGCACAAAAAGAAATGTAATTCATCAAATCTAATTCATGCAATGCAAAGTAATATAATTTAAAGCACTAAAATTAAAAAAAAATTATTATTGTAAAAGATGCATGGATAAAATTTTAAGAAAATTCTTTACAATTAATGAAAAATATTCTGAAAATTTATAAAATTCATAAATATATATATATTTTTTAGTTTTAAGGAATTGTAAAGATAGTTCATTTAGATTTTTATCTCGAAGTTACTGAAGATAAATGTTAAAATTTTGATTAGTTTTAAACGAAGATCATATTAAAATTTTGAAAATCCTTCCTAAATGAGCATTTACTTACCCAAGAATTAGCTCCCACCAGGGGGCACCTCAAAAATGAGGACAGAAAAAGATGGAGATTAGCACCTCCCATCGATGACAGGATGTATTTCTCAAGGGAAGGGCTATATCGTGACCGGTGATAGCCCTTAGGATTCATACCACAGTTCTCGCCAGTGTTGCTGTCGTGGTGGTCCGGTCATTCAATTTTATCTGTGTGCCATATGGCGGGTCGGAGTAGTCAATTTTGATTACCCAAGAATGCTTGTCGAATTTGGTAGTTCTACGTCCAATATCCTAACCCGTTGAACATTTAACCAATATTTCCCTTATGCATGTTGTAATTTACAAAAATTGACGTCAACATATTCATTCCTTAATTTAAACTCAAATGAAATAATAAACAAAGATAAGAAATGTTTTAATATTTACTTACAGCCTGAGTGAAATATCGTCATTTCATCAAAAATTGCTTAATTCACTAAAAACATAGTAAGCCATGTGTTTTGAATTACTATTGTTGCGTCCTATTGTGAAATGAGTAAAATAAATTAGAGTGGTATTCCGAGATTTGAGTTCTGAAAAAGCCGAAAGACGAAGAATATGTTTACATGATTTCACAAAAAGAGGGGAATGCTTCAAAAATTCGAATGGATTTTAATATCGAATATTTTAAAGTTTCTGCAGTATTCTAAATTAAAAATTGAATAAAATTATTTGAATGGTAGCTAGTGTAAGTATTTTTCTAATATCTTCGTAAAAAAAAAATCTTATCGTTTTCATCCAACACTGAACTACTTTCTAGAATATTAAACGATAGAATTTCTCAAATGTTACGTAAAAAATCGATTTTAGAAAACACTATACAATTGCCTTAGTAATAAAAGATTACAGAAAATATGTTGAGTGAGGTTGAAAGTAATCCAACATGCTGGATCAGGGAAAAGACCTTACATTCCACGAATACTCCAGAAAATAAGAAGCATGAGTAACGAAAACAGATCTGAAACATACACATACAGTGGGCCACACATTTGAGTATACACCTTAGAAACTTAGAGACTTTTTGCAATTACAAATTAAATATTGCTTTAAGATAATTGAAATTTTTACCTTATATACTTTAGTCTATGCTTTACCGTACTAGACTAATAAAATTGTAACGTGTATTTATTTTTTACGAAAAAAATTAAAAGATCTAAGACGAGAGGAAAAATAACACCACAAAAATAAGTATACACCTTTATTAATTTCCTTTTAATGTACAAATTAATATTTCGTTGCATAACCTTTTGCTTGAATTACAGCTTGTAATCTTCTGGGCAGTGATTCTACTAGTGTTTTAGCGGTTTCAACAGAAAATTTAACCCATTCTCCTCTCCGAACCTTCTTGAGAACTTCCTTGCTTGTGATTTCGTGCTCATGTACAGCTTTCTCTAATTGCGACCACAAATTTTCGATGACATTTAGGTCTGGAGACTGGGCTGGAGTGCGTAATTGTTTCCTGCAATGTTACAGCAAGTATAACTGCACAATCTTCGCTGTATGCTTGGGGTAGTTGTCCTGCTGGAATATGAAGCTTGACCCAAGCCCCAACTTACTGGCACTTTTTTTCAAGTTATCATTTAAAATCCCCAAATATACATGTTTGTCCATAATACCATCAATAAAAGCAAGCTCTCCAACTCCTCCAGCCGCCATACAACCCCAAACGAGGACAGATCCACCTCCGAACTTGACTGTCTTAATGGTGTTTTTAGGTGCCAGTGCTTTCCCAGCTTCTCTCCATATTTTAAATCGTCCATTGCTTCCGTAAAGATTAAACTTACTTTCATCAGAAAATATTACAGTGTTCCAGAAAGAAATAGGCTTTAAACGATGTTCTTTGTCAAAAATCACTCTTTTGTCTATTTACATACTTGATGAGTGGCTTTCGTATTGGTGTACGGCCATTAAACCCATATTGGTGAAGGGTAAGTCGATCTTTCTTTACTGAGTGAATGATCTTCCTCTTCGCTGTAGTACTCAGTGTTTCTTTACGTCCTCTTCCAGGAATATTGGCCACAGATCCAGTTTTTTTATACTTCTGTAGTATTTTTTGAACACAACCATGAAATACACCAATCAACGAAGCGATTTCTCGAAGAGATTTGCCCTCTTTCGACCATTTTACAACCAATAAACGTTCAGATTCAGTAGTTTCTCTACGAGAGCTCATTTTACGATTTTTAATGAGAAGAAATACTATTTAAAAGCATTGAAGTGCAATAGCACGTGTTATAAGCAGCAGCTACTCCTGAAACTCTTTAAAGAAAATTTGAAACTAAAAAAAAATGGTGGCAAAATTTACAAATATAAGAAGTGTATACTCAATTTTGCGGCATGGTTTTCTATCTTTTCTTCGAATCGCTTAACTTTTTTCGTAATAAATAAGTTAACTATAGAATTGTGTTATTATAGGATGGTAAAGCAGAGGTTAAAGTATCTAGGATAAAAAAATTATCTATTTTAAATCAATATTTAATTTGTAATTGGAAGAGGTCTAAAAGTTTTAGAGGTGTATACTCAATTTTGTGGCTGACTGTAGATCAGCAACTCTAAAATCTCACAACACAAAAAAAAACAGAAAAGGTCTAATTACAAAACAGAAATATCGCTTAGTTTAGTTTAGTTTAGTTTAGTTATATTAATCCTTTCTAGGGCCGTGGGAAGTATGCTTCCCACCAAATTTATCAATCTTTGTATGAAATTATGTAGGTTGGCATCAGTTCTGACAAATTTTTTAGAAAGACAGAAACTTAGATGATTCAGTTTTTTATCTTACACAAATTGATGTGTTTTGATTTGTTACTAAATTATTAATTAACCAAATTAATTAATGAATCAAATTAAGTTTATCTAATAAGCTGAATGAAACCCTTTTCTTCTTCTAATTTCAAGCCTAAAAATATATAAACATAATATGACTAGAAAAAAATGACCCTTTAAAGAGAAAATGTTCCCTTTTTAAAGCAGCACTAGGGCTATTTTTGGACGGACCTCGTCATTTTGAACCGCGGTCAGATGACGAGGACAACACCTGAGCTGGCACCTCCCTCTCCACACCACACCAGTGGGAGGACGTTTTTCTTTGACGGATTTAACATGCCACCGACGGTTCTTCGATGGAATCGGGTCTCGAACCTGAAACCCTACGGCTCACGAGCCAAGACCACTAGGCCACCGTGGCCCCCGAAATATCGTTCAGAGTATATACCTAGAGAGCTCAGTTCACGATCAACACTCCAAAGAAGGAATACACCCTCATGTCACTTCCTTTTTTATAATCAAAATTAATCGGAATTTTCTTGAAGATTCTAGATTTCGGGTCTTAATAGGGATTGAGTTAAAATCCATGCACTTTCAATAATTTTATTTGTGTTGCCAATATCGCCATATTTGCCATCAAATCTCCAAATGATCACGAAGATTGTTGCTAATGTGTGGGAGGGGGAGGAATTGTTCACATGACATCCGTTCAGAATCTATTAAAAATTACTATCTATATCTCTTTCTAACCATGACACTAATTTAGTAAGAAGACTGTATTACAAATTCGTTACTAGAGGATACCATCTAATTTCTTCGGGTTGAAATTATAACACAAACTGTCATCAGTTTCCTTTTATCTCTTCAGGTTAAACAATGTTAGTTGTCGATCGAAACGTTAAGCAAAGGTAGCATTTTTTCTATTTACTCAGTAATAATTTGAAATATTCTTTTACAACTTTAAAGAATGTCTGAATGTTTTATAGTCAAGCACAAATAGTCTTAAAGGACGATCCTAATGTAAGGGAGGAAGTTTAGTCTAAGTGCTCTGAAATAATTATACACAAGCATTACGAAGTGGAAGAAATCTAAAGACAGTAAAGAATTCACCAAATGAAGCAAATGAAACTTTAGTCACTAAATAGATCCATTTTTCACATCATTCAAAAACGATAAACCGATGCGCAGTGGCTACGTATAATGAAAGATAGGTTTTGCATTGCAAACACCTACATAAATATCTATTAACAATAAAAATTAACGTGTGTCGACTCTGTACGAGCCAGGCAGTTTGACTTCAAGCTATCAAAGTTGGCGTATACGTTGTAGAGTAGGAATGTAAACTCAGAGCGAATCTTTTAATTGGATTTAAAATTTAATACAAATTTGGATGTTCTTTTACCGTAACTTCCAAAAATATTACAGCAAAATAATGATTTCCGCTTTATCATAAAACTAAAAAATATATATATGGTTTTTAAAGATTCCAATTCTGATACCGTAAAATTTTTCATTCTTAATTGATTTAAAAATATTTTAAATATATTTTATAACAATACATTTCGTTATTGAAATGAAACTCAAATCGTTTTCAATGTTGTTATTAATATTTCAATCATTGACTTTTTTCCCATTATTGATGATAAAGATCTGAAAATTCGTCTTATTTTTTTCATGTTGAGACATAATAAAGCATGAATTTAATAAACTATTTGACCTTTTCTAGAATTTATTGTAAGTTTAACTTCAGAAATGGTGAAACGTTTTTAGGTGTGCCATTTTTAAACACTATTGCTCTGTATAATAAATTAGCTGTTAAAAACTATAAAGAGAAAATTTTTAGAACAAACAATGGAATGATGTAAGGCTTCTAAAATAATGTAATCATATATCTATCAAAATATCATTTAAAATGTATTTTGCTGTGTTAGAGATCAGGACCAAATTAAACAAAATATTTAGTTAATTGTTTTAGCAATCATTACTCCAGTCGAATCAACTGGTCACCAAAGATAATTCTTTCTAATAAATTCTTCATTAGAATCGGCATGGTTGATTTTCTGATACACACTGAAAAATGTCCAGATATAGGGCACGCTACCATGATAGGATCACTTTCACTTGGAACATCTATCTTGAGCTTTGCCATTTAAAATACAATACTGCATTAATTAGTAATTAGAGTTAATGAATTCCATTAATTCTTAATTAATGTATCAAGAGATTTAAAAAATACTAAAAAGACTAATAAATTTCAAAATTAATTGTAAATGATGGTTCACAGAGCATTTTAAAATAAATAGTGTGTAGTAGAAAACCATTAAATATTGTACATGACATATTCTCTACTCTGGACTAATTTCTGGATTTTCTGAACTCAAAATATAATATAATAATTAAATAAAATTTCTTCTTAAATTCTTAACTATAGAATATCTCCTTGATAAGTTTTATTCTGAAATCTAAATTGAAGTAGGGAAAATGGGATTGGTGACATTCCAACGGGAACTTGGACACAAAGTAAAAAGCAAAAGCAACGACGACCACCTGCCACTTGGGGATTAAAGCAAACTATAATCTTCAGATAGGAGTTAGATTAACACGATAGAGTAAGAAGAACTGTCTAGACATCTAGATTCTGTGTATCAACTGTCTTGAAAAAAAGAATCACAGCACAATAGTAGCGATTGATTTGATGCTTTGAATTCACAAGTTCTTGATAAAGATTGCTGTTTATATTGCTGTTTCACCTCCCCTTAACTGGGGAGGTGAAATTTTAGGACTTAAATGGGGAGGTGCGGTCTACGAGACTGCATTTCATTTAGACTCAAATTAAATTTTCTAATGAATGTATTAGTATGAAAAGCTGCCAATATATTTTGCAGATATTTTTCTTGATATATAGATATGTTTTAGAAATTTTTCAAAATATATTGTCATTGAAAAAAGTAAATGCGTTGGAACATACATATTCTTCTCAAATTACATGTTACAATAAATAATATTCTTGAAAAAGCATATTACTTTTTACTTTTCAAATCATATTTATTTTTACAATATATGAAGGTATATAGAAGACAATATAATGTAAAATTCAACAATTATATGAAAAAAAAATGACAATGGGTAAAACTGGCCCTTTTTTTATCACCTTGTGTGACTTTCATAGCACGGTTTTCTAGGGCATTTTAAACATACAGGTTAAGAACTAGTATAAAAATCAGCCTATAAATTCTGTATGTATATCTCTTGGTATATTAATATATTTTATAAATTTTCCAAAATACATTATCACTAAAAAAAATTAATTATGTTTTAATATACATATCAAAATCAGTTCAATGCGAACTTTCATCGAAAAACTCTTCTGTACAATTATCCTTATCACTAAAATCGCTTTCGGCTTCATTTAAAAGTGTCTGGAGCACAGCGTCATAATAGGATCAGTAAACTGGATGATATTTCGGGCCCTAAGTTTTAGCGCCATCTTCTAAGCCTTGTTTATCACTGGGAAACTGACAGGGAGATGTGGTCTCGCAGACCACACGTCCCCAGTTAAAGGTTAAGTGAGGATCCTCAAGATATATTTAGACTTAAAAATATGTGATAATAACATTTTAAATTTATTAAAAAAATTTTTAGATACAGTGTCTTATCAATTTTCGTTCATCCCCTCTTTTGCCGTTTGAATCGTTGATTAGAAATTTTTCTCTGTTTTTGCCTCTATAACTAAAGAAATTAGCAAACACGTGTCAAAAATCCCTAATGATTGCATTTTCCATACGGCAAAAAGAGAAATTAATTTTTATTATGGATTTTGTAGCGATGACTCGAAACATTATTCTGCTCTTTTTAATTTTCTTATGCAAAATAGCAGTTATAAATAAATAACAGTAATAAATAATAACATACTCATAAAATAACAGTAATCCTCAAAACATTTGAACTTGATAACTTGATGTATCCTTAATTTCAGACTTTGCTGAGTCCTAAAAATATATTTTTGGAATTATATCTATCTCTAGTGAGTACGTTAGCTCAAAAATATTTTGGATTGACGGATACTTCTTTTACAAAAAGTATACAAAAAGAAAGTATAGAAATCGTTAAAAAAAATTAAACTACAGAATTCAACGAATCTCTAGTTTCAGATCTTTCTGAATCCAAAAAGCGCCTTTTTGGAATCGTATGTATCTGTCTGTAAATATGATAGCTGAAAAAGATTTTGGAATAGAATGGTAAAATTGTGCATGTAGACTTAAACACCAAAACTGTAGATTTTCATAAATTTCTAATGAAACCCTTTAACAAAGAATGTGTTGTCTAACCGAAAAGTCTATCCGAGTATAAGTGAGCCCAATTACCATAAGACATTGACAGTTAGACAAATAAAATATAGTACATACTTTTAGCATATAAAGTATAGTTATTTACCAAATTTCGATCCAACTCTATCAATGGGGTGACTGTACGTCTGTAAATTCGCATGCATATGGAGATAATAATTCAGAAAGGAACGATTAATATAAATGAAGTTTCATATGTAATCTTGATACTAAAGTTTCAATTTTAACCAGTTAAAATATTACCAAAACTGTATACTCACTTTCATTCACTTCGCTTTGCTATGAATCACAAAACGCTCATGGGCAAAAGGAAATTCTGAGTACTCGTGATGTTCATGATCTTGCATGAAAGGAGGGCAGGGGTTGAAATTAAGATGCATGCAAAAAAATTTCACAATTCCCGCTGGTTAACATTACTGCGTTAAATGAGAAAACCACCCACAGATTGTAATTCTGTCTTTCTCCCTATGCCTTTTCCTTTCGGTAGTGTAATCTTCGAAGACATTAATCACTATGCCGCTAGGAAGGCTGTTCATATTTGTATGCCAGAAAGTTTCATGGACACCATTCCTGCTTCCCTTCCTGGTTAACATTTGCGTGTTAAGCGAGAAAAATGCCAGACTGTTGTTTCTCTTTCTCCCTATGCCTTTTCCCTTCAGTAGTGTAATCTTCGAAGACATTAATCACTATGCCGCTAGGAAGGCTGGTGATATTTGTATGTGAGAACGTTTCATGGAGATTATTCCTGCGGGTTGGCATTTGTGTGTTAAACGAAAAAAAAAACACCACATACTGTTGTTTCTCTGTCTTCCTCCCTATGCCTTTTCCCTTCAGTAGTGTAATCTTCGAAGACATTAATCATTACGCCACCAGAAAAGTTGATTTTTGTATGCAAGAAAGTTTCATGGAAACCGTTCCCGCTGGTTAACATTTGAGTATTAAATGGGAAAAACATTTCAAACTGTTGTTCCTGCGTCTTTCTTCTTATGCCCTTTCCCTTGGGCAGTATAATCTTCGAGGGCATTAATCATTATGCCCTCGATTATGCATCGGGCTCCTGTCGAATTTCTGCAATTAGTTTTCTTTGGTTAGCAAAAAGTCTCACTCTCTTTTTTTCTGGATATAATTTTTTTGATAAAAATTTAGTAGAATGAAAATAACAATGAGTATTGTTTGAGTTGCATTTGTTCTTTCATTGATTGAAATTGAAAGATATTATTTCGAAGGAGATAAAATAAATTTTAGCCAAAAATTGATACTGCGTTTTACGCCACCAATCTGAGTACTTTTGAATTATATGTTCTTTTTAGCCATTGTTCTTCATTTCGTGTAGTTCTTTTTTTGACAGGCAAATAAAATATAGAGACATGCGTATTTTCTGCTATATATGAGCAGAAAACAGACTGATGTAGTAGCCGATGATTCATTAAAGACATGGAATTAGGAAAAAGACTGATTTGAATACTTTTTATAATTTCACTGCTTGAATATTATATTTTTCACGACCCAGAAACTGCAATGATGGTCTTGTATAATTAACTTACAATGAGGAACTTGTTAAAATTTCATTTTATTAATCACTTGCCACCCTTGGTGATCAACTAATTCGCCTATTTGAACATTGATCTTATCGCGTAATTTACAAGTTATGCTTTTAAAAAAAGGAATTTTCAGAACCTTTATTGGCATTTCTTGATAGTGCTTTGAAAAACTTAGACTCTAATATATTAAATATTAAATCATTTGGTTCTTATATAGGTTCTTATTAGATTTTTATATATTCTTCTTATATATTAGATATTAACCTAAATGCCAAATACCGAGTGTCCCAAAAATATATACCATAATCCCTACTATAATTCAATAGTTTAAAAATTATGTCAAAAATATATAAACATTTATCTTATCACGTAATTTGTAAGCTGTGCTTTTATAAAAGGAATTTTCAGAACCTTTATTGGCATTTCTTGATAGTGCTTTGAAAAACTTAGAATCTAATATATTAAATATTAAATCATTTGGTTCTTATGTAGGTTCTTATTAGATTTTTATATATTCTTCTTATATATTAGATATTAACCTAAATGCCAAATACCGAGTGTCCCAAAAATATATACTATAATCCCTACTATAATTCAATAGTTTAAAAATTATGTCAAAACTATATAAACATTTATCTTATCACGTAATTTGTAAGCTGTGCTTTTATAAAAGGAATTTTCAGAAACATTTATTGGCATGACTTGATAGTGCTTTGAAAAGCTTAGAAACTAATATATTAAATATTAAATCATTTGGTTCTTATGTAGTTTCTTATTAAATTCTTATATATTCTTTTTATATATTAGATATTAATCTAAATATTAAATACCGAATGTCCCAAAAATAATTGATAAATTTTGGAAAAAAAATAGTGCTTGATAGTGCTTTGAAAAGCTTAGACACTAATATATTAAATATTAAATCATTTGGTTCTTATGTAGGTTCTTATTAAATTCTTGTATATTATTTTTATATATTAGATATTAATCTAAATATTAAATGCCGAATGTCCCAAAAATAATTGATAAATTTTGGGAAAAAAAATAGTGCTTGATAGTGCTTTGAAAAGCGTAGACACTAATATATTAAATATTAAATCATTTGGTTCTTATGTAGGTTCTTATTAAATTCTTATATATTCTTTTTATATATTAGATATTAATCTAAATATTAAATGCCGAATGTCCCAAAAATAATTGATAAATTTTGGAAAAAAAATAGTGCTTGATAGTGCTTTGAAAAGTTTAGACACTAATATATTAAATATTAAATCATTTGGTTCTTATGTAGGTTCTTATTAAATTCTTATATATTCTTTTTATATATTAGATATTAATCTAAATATTAAATGCCGAATGTCCCAAAAATAATTGATAAATTTTGGAAAAAAAAATAGTGCTTGATAGTGCTTTGAAAAGCGTAGACACTAATATATTAAATATTAAATCATTTGGTTCTTATGTAGGTTCTTATTAAATTCTTATATATTCTTTTTATATATTAGATATTAATCTAAATATTAAATGCCGAATGTCCCAAAAATAATTGATAAATTTTGGAAAAAAAAATAGTGCTTGATAGTGCTTTGAAAAGCTTAGACACTAATATATTAAATATTAAATCATTTGGTTCTTATGTAGGTTCTTATTAAATTCTTATATATTCTTTTTATATATTAGATATTAATCTAAATATTAAATGCCGAATGTCCCAAAAATAATTGATAAATTTTGGAAAAAAAAATAGTGCTTGATAGTGCTTTGAAAAGCTTAGACACTAATATATTAAATATTAAATCATTTGGTTCTTATGTAGGTTCTTATTAAATTCTTATATATTCTTTTTATATATTAGATTTAATCTAAATATTAAATACCGAGTGTCCAAAAAATAATTGATAAATTTTGGAAAAAAAAAAAAAAAAAGAAAAAAAAAGACGAAATGTGATAGAGATGTTCGTTTGTAGCCTTACGCTTGGGAAATCAGAGAATTTTATCCCAACAAATTCCAAATTTAGTTGGCATTGAGACCAATAGGTGGCGCAGCAAGGCGATTTGCAACAAGTATAGTTAAAAGGGAGTACTAGAAATCACCATACTGTAACTCATTCTTTTGCCTCAAATTGCACCATGTTATTGCTGCCAATGAGGATAACATTGAAAACGTTGTTTAATTTTTTCCAACAGTCCTTGAATCATTTTCATCCGGTTTTTATTTTTTCTAATTACCTGTTGGTGGCAATATTAAATAAATTTACAATTTGGCGAGATAAAATTCATTGATTTTCCAAGAACAAGGTCGCAAACGATACATCTCTATAGCATTCCTTCTTTTTTTAAATTGATTTTCAAAATCCATCAATCATTTTTGGCGCGACCGGCTTATAAGAAGAATCTATTTTCCATAACATAAACAGAACAGAATGTGTACACATTTTAAAAAATTATTATGATGATGATAAAATTCCTATTTAAAAAACGCATGTCTTATCTAACAATCATAAAATAATTTTTAAAATTCTGCAAGGATTTTTACGCCATAAATAGTGATACTTTGACTACTTTGGTTTTACGCTTTCACTGTTAAAGGACTTATGACGTTCCAAAGGGGTTGCAGAACTCCATTTTTGACCAAGATAATGCTTCAACACTCACTATTTATTTTCCTTGCAGCACGCAAGACAAGATAAATATGCGTTTTCATAGATTAATTATAACTTCTGATCCCTATTAATCGAATGTGTGATACTAAGTAGGTATTGATTGAATAATCTCTTCTCTTTCTTTCAGAAGGCAAAGATAAATTGTGTAGTGGGATTTTCAAAGTTTGATACACAATGAAACAGAATATGATTAAGAAATTCAATTTTGAATGCAATGATTTACAATAATGTATTAATCTTTCTTTCAATGCCATCATTTTTTATAAACCTGCAATACTGTTTTCTTGAGCATCCAATTCCATATTATGGGAGAGATATTTACAGTATTAATGGACACTGATTGAATGTCAGGTTAATGATCCTGAACTCGTCGCCGAATTTGGCGACAAAAATGAAGGTCTTAGAATATATAGGAATTCCAAAATAAGTTCTAGAATATACAGAATTTTTGGCGATATCTCTACTAAGAGCTTTATTTGCTAATATTCCTCTGAGAAATTCTACATCCTATTGGGACACTATGTAAATGGGGACAATCAAAAGTGAGTGATTTTTCTGTAAAATATTGATGGTTGAGCGAGCTCTCTAGCTGCATTCTGAGCTCCATTGTTATGTTCTGTCTGCTTGTGTTGTGATTTTCTATAGTTGCTGATTTTTGTTTATCGTTCGGCTGTATTCGTTCTTTCTTTCTTTGTACATTTTTTTGTGAAATAAAAAGTCGTTATACATAAAGGAGTTTGTTGTACTACTTACACTTTATTCCCTGAAGAATTACATTATAATATCTTCAAACAATCACAACCTAGGTTCAAACGAAAGCTATGGATTATATAATTACATTCATTTAAATATTTTTAAATAGTATTCTATTATATGAAAATTATTTTTTAATCGAAGTTCTTTCGTTAATATTGCTTCAAATTCATTTTTTTTTATCAGATATTTTGACTTGGCTGTATTTAATTATCAGTTATACAGTCCAGACCTTTGCACAGAGATAGTCATTTTTTTTAATACATGTGAAGACCTATTTTGGTGCCAGAAACATTAATAGAAAATTGAAAATCGCTGAATTTTTGACTGTTGTAAGCGATCTTGAGGAAAATATTAAAATACTCTATGTTCGTTATTAAACTGGCAACAAAATTATATAGGAAAATAGAAAAGTATATGTAGCATCAGAAGCTATGCCTTTTTTTCATGTGTTAGTCTTATGAATTTTAAAATTAGTCTTGCTTAAAAATAACTTTCTTATTTTATAATGGGCGATACAATGTTGCGCATCCACAGAATTTTAATTTTGTTAGGAGCTGGTATGATAACATTGCTACTGAACAATTGGATTCAATATATTGCTTTGAACATGTTGATGCTCTTATATCTGATAAATAATTATACTCTCTTGTCCAATAGAGTAACCATATTTGTCATGGGTAGATTGATTGCCAGTATAAGAAAAAAATAGGCTAGTAATCCCAAAGAATGTCAAGAGAGACTAATTGGAGGGGGATTGCTGCTTGATAAGAGGAAAATCATGATAGAGAACTCATCTATTTCGGTAGATAATTTCTTATCGATGGACGCACTTTATATATGGATGTGTCTGGGACACAGATTGCTTTATTATTTATGTATTCTGAATGAGGATATTTGAAATCCAGAAATTGCAATTTTGTAAGGAGGATGTAGTAATAAGGAATCCTTATTCATATTAAATTTTTTTTGCATGAATTATGTATGTTTGTAATATTACTATTTTCAAAAAAAAAAAAAAAAGGAGGCGGATATTAATTTAGATTTCACTGATAGGCCCATTTCAATTTATGATCCAGCTGCCAAAATAAGAAATAATTACTCCCTCTGTCCTGTAATAATAGTAGCAAGGGAATATTTAAAGGGAAATTAATGGCGAATGTAATTGGAAGTTTTATATTGTCTGACTCAAAATTGCAAAGCCTTCCATCAAAATCCATACTTCATGACATCTGTCATTTGTTTTAACACATCTTTCAGTTTTTATATTATCATTACGAATGAGGTTAAAATTATTACTGTAATTTCCTTCATTAATTAAAATCAATTGTTCTATTTCTGTTGGATATCAATCTATTGTAAAAATAAGACGAAAGGAAGAAATTTTTTCAAGCAAAGATCAATTGAGACTGTTCAGTTGTTGGTGTAAATTGTAGAAAAGTGCTTTTATATTCGCTGCAAAACAAATTTAGTAAAGCAGAATGATACCATCAAGAATTTGGGATCAAAATGGGCTTCCGTAAATAATTATTAACGCGCAACGTAAGCTAATGTTGTTTCGTTGAAAATACAAAATGCAAAAGTTGTGGAGAAAAATTTGAAACTGAGATATACTTCTGTTTCTAAAAGTGGCACCATAAGATCAACAACTAATTGGATTGAAGTTCTCAAATCTACACTATTTCGGATTTTGAAAAGAAAAAGTAAAGAATTGTAACTTACTATCGCAAATTTTTTCAAGTTATCACGTGAGAACATTATTTTTTCTAATCTAATCGAGTTTTAAAATTTTTTTCACAAGATCGGATTTTTTTTTTAGTGAAGAACCAGATTAAACCGGTTAGAAAGAATCACATGGCTATCAGATTGAGCATGCGTCGATATTTAGAAATAAGAGGGTTTTCTTCATCTCAAAAACGTTATATATATATATATATATATATATATATATATTATTATTATTATTATATACTCATGCCCTTTATTATCCGCGTACGCATTTTGAAGCTTAAGAAACACCGAAGCAAAACACACCATGTCTTCACAGATTAAAAAAAAGACACCCCTCCATAATCACCATTTTATACAGAAGAGAATAAGAAAGCAATGTGCAGATAGTATTCTTTGTTGATGGCATCTTTTTTGCTGCCAAGATATAATATCTATAAATTTACAAAGCTGTAACTACATTATTTAAAAACCCAGAAACCATTTGAATATTCTAAATAAAGGGATTTTTATTTTTTTTTATCTGTTCTTTAATTTCATGTAATTTTTTCGATAATAAACGCCACGTTCCATATTTATTTTCTTCTGTTATTTTAATATTGAAGAAAATTAAATTCATCAACTGCTTTTATTAATAATTTAAGTAACAATTTATGGCTTTAGAAAAGTTATTGACATTCATGACATTTAGGTGAAAGATGGAAATGTTATTTAATTAAGAAAAACACAACACAAGCACATTTCAATACAAGACTTTATCATCACAGACAAGACATCGAGAAAACGTTAATAACAGAACATGGATGAATATATAAACATCAAAGAACACTGAAATTGTAAATAGGATATAAACTTTAAGTATAGGTATAAGGTAACTACGCCAAATGACTACTTGTGGGTGATTTTATGTAAACTGAGGGAGCATTGCACATTTCATGGTTCTTATATCATATCAATCTTTAGTTGAAAAACCAATTTTACATACATTTATGAAAAAACGAAAAATAAAATTTTCCTGATGTGTTCTACTTCATTCAATAGAATAACTAAATTAAAAATGACAAAATATGATGAATGCAACTAAAGTACAAATGAAGAATGAAAAATCACTGTACAGTAAAACACAACATAATATACAGTTCACCATTTTTAAACTAACTTAGAAATTTCTAGAAAAATTAGAATATATTTAATATACCTTATAGTATATTAAATAAGTGAATATATTAATTTTTTTTAAATAAAGTTTTATTGCATTCGCAGAAATATTTATATTGTAGATTTTCTTAATGATAATAATAAAGAAATAAAAATTAAATTGCAAATTAAAAAAAATAATTAAATGGTGAAAATTAAAGAGAATTTTTACTACATTTCAACAAATGCAAAAAAAGTCTTCTAAAATATAAACAACTTTAATTAAAATAATTAGTACATACTGGAACAGTAATAAATATAATAATTAAAATTTATAATAAAATCGATTTTTAAACACATCTTAACAAGTATTAAAAAATTTCGTTTTTGAATAAAACTTTTTTCAGAATTATAGTACATTTTTTCAACATTTAAATAATAGGGTTTAAAAATACACAATAACACGTACATTATTTTACAATTATACAAGTTGAGAACATTTAACAAATATTTATTATATTTATTTATTTCTCTGACAAATCGAGAGAAATCCCTTAAAAATTAGAATGTATTCAATTTATTTTATAGCATATTAAGTACATGAATATATTTAACGTTTATTTAAAATAAAATTTTATAGCATTTACATAAAGTGGTATTTGGTATTTTGCACATTTTTCAATTATAATAATAATGAAATAAAAATTAAATTATAAATTAAAAAATAAAATTAAATGATGAAAATTTAGGAAGATATCTTCTATATTTTAGAAATACAAAAGATTCTTTTAAGAAATAAACAATTGTAACCAAAATAATCACTATATCCTTAAACTGTAATGAATAGAATATTTAAAATTCTATAATCAAATAAAATTTTAAACTCACCTTAAGAAATTTTAAAATGTGTTTATTTTAAAATAAAACTTGTTTTCAGAATTCGATTTTTTTTCAACATTTAAATAATACGTACATAAAAATGCGTAATAACACTGAATTTCACAATTATACAAGTTAAGAACATTTACGAAATATTTATTATATGTTGTCAAATAGAAAAAAAAGCCCTAAAAATTAGAATGAATTTAATATATTTTAATGTATATTAAGTGAATGAATATATTTAACATTTCTTTAAATTAAATTTTATTACATTCGCATAAAAAAAGATCTTCAAATATTGTACCTTCTTTTGAATAGTGATAATAAAAAAAATATAAATTAGATTGTAAATTAAAAAAATTAAATTAAATGTTAAACATTTAGGATAATATTTTATACATTTTACAAATGCAAAAAAATTCTTCTAAGATATAAAAAAAAATTACTTAAAGTAAGTATATCCTTAAACCGTAATAAATAAAATATTTAAAATTTCACAATAAAATAAACTGTTTTTAGAAATCGATTTTTTTAATAATGAAATAATATGTATATAAAAATGCACGACAACACGTACCATTATTTCACATTTATATAAGTTGAGAACATTTACGAAATATTTATTATATATTGACAAAGACACACGAAAACACACTGAAAAGGGAAATCAAAGTCCATGGCATCACACTTAATAATTATCATTCCAAAATGCATGCATTAATTAATACATCATTTAACTCTTTGTCAACGGTCATTTTTAATAAATAATATTTTTGGTACATTATAATCCGCCCTCTTCAACAGATAAATATCTGAATTTGGTTGTCTACAAATTTTTTACAGCAACCCTACAAAACGAACTATTTTTCAAGCGAAATTTCGTTTTTTGTCTTTATTCAAGATGGCGGCACACGAAAACACACTGAAAAGGGAAATAAAAGTCCATGGCATCACAAGATACTTAATAATTATCATTCCAAAATGCATGCATTAATTAATACATCATTTAAGTCTTTGTCAACGGTCATTTTTAATGAATAATACTTTTGGTACATTATAATCCGTCCTCTTCAACAGATAAATATCTGAATATGGTTGTCTACAAATTTTTTTACAGCAACCTTAGAAAACCTTTCAAGCGAAATTTCGTTTTTTGTCATTATCCAAGATGGCGGTCGTTTGGTGGAAATTAAGATTTAAAATTTTGTGGGACAATTAAGTTGAACCAAAGATTGCGATCATTAAAGATTTTGAATAAAAGTTTCAAAGTTTTAAAAATTTGGGAATATGAGTGGAAAAAATTACTTCATAAAATATTAGATCTAAATAGTTTTATTAATTCTATATATCAGAGAAAGTGATAGTTTAAATTATAAATACAAAATTCATAAATAACATCAGCCTAATATTTTTAATTTAATAATTTCTGAAACATACTTCAAATAGTACCGGTTAGGTATTATATATATATAACTCGATCTTTAAATTTCGCCTACTAGATTTCATTTTAAGCAGATACAAAGACATTTAAAGTTCCATATAAATAATTACTTTGAAATAAATTTCTTATCTTATGTTTTTAATAAGAAATGAATATTGAACGGCCATTGTTTCAGAAACCATTCCAGTTTGTAATTTTTAAAATTTTTTGAATAATATAATAGAGACAAAGTATAAAATTAAAACGTTGCTTCTTACTTTCGTTTTCATATTTTTCACAAACGAATGGTACAGTACAATGCTTAAATTTAATAATTTTATTTTAAAAACTATTTTGGCTTGATTCTATTGAATAAATATAAAATTTTTCATTTTTATCTCTTTCTAATTCAGAAATATTCAAATTAATCAACTTGGTCATCAAAATCTTTAGACTGTCATAAACATTTTTCTTAGGTTGGACAGTACAAACCTTTTTCTACTCATAATTTTATACTTAATTTCTATTAAACATATTTTGTACCTTTGGTTCTCAAGATGATGATACAAAAATATTTAAAAAGCACGATACAAATGTATTTCATGGTATGATCTGTGCTGAATGGTCTCATTTTAGTAATTTTTTTCTGGAATGTTAGTTCTGTTCTGCGATATAAGTGAGAGATTTGTTAAAAAGAAATGTTTTAGATGACAGAAAGTGAATAGTTAATTGGCGTCATAAACATAGTTACTGAAAAAGGTGTGAAGAAGTGAATGATATTTTCAGTTCCTTTCCAGTGAATACTTTTTAATATAGAACATCACGATAACATTCATCAGATTTCGTCTGATGAATATCCAAACACAGTGTCTTTAAGTTCGAAGAAACATTCAGTAGAATATTTTTATTTTAACGTTTTTCCTTTCGTCAGAGAAATTGAAAAAAATCATGGTTTTAATTTCCAAATACTATTTGGTGGAATATATTTATTTCCCAGTCTTTACTTTCATCAGAATAATTGCAACAAATCTTCACTTTCATTTCCAATCAACATCTGGAAGAATGTTTATTTCAATGTCCTTTCTTTTGTTAGAGTAATTGCAACATATCTTCCATTTAATTCCCAATCACCATCTGGCAGAAAGTTTATTTTAATGTCCTTTCTTTTGTCAGAATAACTTCACCTGGCAGAAAGTTTATTTCAATGTTATTTCTTTGTCAGATTAACTCCAATAAATTTTCACTTATTTTTCCAATCACCACCTGGTATAAAAAGTTTATTTCACTCTATTATATTTTGTCAGAGTAACTGAAACAAATCTTGGCTTTAATTTTCAATCATCACCTGGCAGAATATTTATTCCAATGTCCTTTCTTTTCTTAGAGTAACTGTAACAAATATCCACTTTAATTTCCATGTACCATTTGGGGGAATGTGTTTGTTTCAATGTCGTTTCTTTCATCAAAGTAGCTATAACAAATCTTTGCTGTAATTTCCAATCACCATCTGGTAGAATGTTTATTTCAATGTAAGTAACTGCAACAAATATTCACTTTAATTTCCGAGCAACATTTAGCAGAAAAAGTTCATTCCAGTCTCCTTTCTTTTGTTAGAGTAACTGTAACAAACCTTCACTTTAATTTCCATTCACCATCTGGTAGAATATATTTATTCTATATATTTTATTTTATCAGAGTAACTGCAACAAACCTTGTCTTTAATTTTCAAGCAAAGTTTACTTATTTCAATGCTTTTTGCTTCATCAGATTAACTGAAACAAGTCCTACCTTTAACTTTGAAACCCCATTTAGCAAAATATATTTACTTCAATATCTTTTATCACTATATTAACTGTACAAAAGCTTCGCTTTAATTTCCAAGTACCATTTAGCAGAATATGATTTTCTTAAGGTCCTTTTCACATCAGATCGATTGTAGTAAAACTGGTCATTAACATCAGAGCACCATCTGGCAGAATATTTTTATTTCAAAGTTCTTTCATTCGCCAGGTTAACTGCAACAAATCTTTTCTTCGAAACAAACTCTGATAGAACAGGTTCATTTCAATGTCCTTTCAGCGGTCAGATAAATTGAGTTAAATCTTGTCTTTAACTTCGAAACATCATCTAGCAGAATATGTATATTTCAATGATTTGTCACTGTTAGGTTAATTGAAATAAATATACAGAATTAATGAAATTAGTACAGAAAATAAAGAAGATAATTATTTTAAATCAACATAGATTTGACATTGTTTTACTAAACGTCTGATCTTTTAAATTAATTAGTGTTTAAGAGAACTGTACACAAGATAGACTTTTGAATTAATTCAGAATTTCAGTATACAAAAATTAATTAATTCGTTTTTACTTATAAATTAGTTTGGAGTTTCATGAAGGAAATATAAAGATACTATTTCCAGACAGTACATCTCTAGAATTTGGAACAAATCAGTCTGTTAATGTAGTATGTCATTTAGCCAATGAAGAAGCTATTGGTGTTAGGGATTATAATACTCAGGCAATTATTTCATCTTCTTATAGAAGTGAGTTGTCTATTTTATGCCATAAATTTTTGATAAAATGAGAATTTCAATCCATAGAGCTATTAAAAAATTAAAATTATTTTGGTGAGAATTTAACAATCCACAATATTTTCTTAGAATAGTTTCAAATTGGATTTTTCTGTGGAACGTTTTTATCACAAGTGCATGATAAAAAGTCCCAATCATTATAGTAACAATTTAACAATTCAAATGATCTCTTTGGAAGGATTTCATACTGGATCTCTTAGTACAATATCTTATGTGCTATATGCATTAAGATTAAAAAATTCCAATTATTATGATGAAAATTTGATAGTCCAAAAGATATCTTGGAAAAAATTTCCAACTGGATCCTTGACTTGAACATCTTTTTATTGTATAACGCAAGATTAAAAAAAGTAAAATACTTATGGTGAAAAATTAACAATCCAAAATATACTTTAAAAGAATTTCACGGATCTTTCAGTCGAGCATCCAGCATTATGTGTATACGGCGTAAAATTTAAAAAAGTCAAATCATTATGATGAAAATTTAACAATCCAGAAAATTTCTTCAAAAGAATTCCGCATTGGATCCTTGAGTCGAACGTCTTGTATCTCGAATGTATGATGTATGGGTATATCTGCCATTCGAACATCGAACTTTTCTCATGGTGGACAGAGCGAATGATGGTTCGAATTTCGAACTACTTTGAGTACTGGAGGCAGGCTTTCCTCGTTTCCTCAGGTGGAACGCTCCGTAGATGACAGGGTTGAGCACAGCTGTCGAGCTGCCGAAGAAGAAAATGACGTCATGTAGGGTTTGTCCAAGTTGCTCATCAGGTTCTAAGAATACTGAGATGATCATGCTGATGTAGTAGGGAGTCCAGCAGATGATGAAGGTACTGACGATGACGACAGTGATCCAAAGTGATTTGATCTT
Source organism: Argiope bruennichi (assembly GCF_947563725.1). Taxonomy (NCBI): domain Eukaryota; kingdom Metazoa; phylum Arthropoda; class Arachnida; order Araneae; family Araneidae; genus Argiope; species Argiope bruennichi. The sequence continues at coordinate 42,123,197 of NC_079155.1, forward strand.
GGCTTTTCTCAGCATTTTGCACCTGGCATCGTCCAGAGGGCCAAGAGGTCCACCAAAAATTCGTGTCCTGCCTGAAAAATGAATTAGTATTGTAATTATGTATGGAGCTTTTTTTTAACTTCATAGCACAAGATACTATAAAATATTGTTACATATCTGCACGATATTTTACAGCATTCAGAATATCGAATCCTGTCGTTGTGCAATATCCGGTGCTAATAGAGTAAATTTCATTAAGATACATTACAATTCAACGAAGTCAGTTAAATTTTCCTTAATTATATTAAAGACAAAATAAAAGTTTAATATAGGACCATACAAATTTAAGAAAAATATGTACTCTGTTTGAGGCACTGATTTTCTTTAAAACCTCATTTTTATATTCAACATGGAATGAAAGATACATTTGTTTATTTTTTAAAGTTATCAAATCTCTTCGGCAGAATGCTTCATTCCAAATTTTTTGAAATCACATATCATATTCAAAAATAAATCAACAAGTCGAATTTCTTTCCCAAGCTAAAATATCACGAAGAAAGCACAAGACCGAGTTATAATTTTTACAACAGCCGTTACACTTATTTCAAATTTTAAGATTGTGTAAGTGACATAAATTGGCGACAAAATTTGATGTATCCTTGAATGTTCAATTCAAGCAAAAGTCATTGTAATTAAAAAAAAAATTTATTTCATTTTATATGATGCAGTTTACTAGAAAACAAAGGAGCAGTAAAAAAATCATCAGGAATATTCAATTATCAATTTCTAAAAGATCCAATGCCATTTGCAACGCTGTCTTGATGTTTGTGTTTACAAATGCAGCTATATGTTCTTGAACATATGAAAGAAACTTCTGTTCAAGTAAAACTTATTGTTAAGAATCTGTGATGCAACGCGCCTGCCACAATAATATCATCAGTGGCGAAATAGATTTACAGTGATTCTTAAAAGATGCTGAATTGGTGCCAGGTTAACTAACCTTGATTTTGGCGATAAACTTGGCGATCATTTTATGACAATATTAATGATTCTACCAGATTTAACTTTCTACCTAAATTTCAAACCGATATCTGGAGTTTTTTCCGGAAAATTCCATGAATCGGTGGTAGCATATAGAAAGAGAAACTCTTACACGAAGAGTTAATTCTCTATTCGGAGTGCTTATGGAATTAGTAATTAGTGGGGCCGAATATTGTTGATTGCGGCCTTATTTAATTAACGATTTCTTTTCTGCTTCTTTGCTGCTATTCTTTAGAAGTGTCGTTTTTTGGGTACATCTCGAATGATTTTTTCTTACTTGCGTTTCTTGTTTCTCATAAAATAAAACATTGTTTACCATTATTCAACAAGTTGGACTTTATTTTATTGTGCAAAAAACTGCACGTACAGCAAGGTAATGATATGAAGTCAGCGTTTAGTTTATTACGAAAATTCATTGAAAAGCAATTAATATTAACGAGGAAACAATACGGACATAAATATTTGCATTATCCGAACACTGTATTGTAATGGTCATCTTAGTATATTATGATTCAAAACAATATTATAAAATATAGCTGTAATGCTTCAGATTGGTCCATAATTCAATAATCAGAATGTCAATGGCATTTGATCATGCAAATATTTTAACGATATTACTGGATTGCATATTATAACGCTTGGATGCAGAAGCAGCTCTAGGTTGTATTATCTTTGATATTATGCTATATTTAATAAACATACAAATTCATAAAGCTAAACTGTATTTCATTCCTGGATGTTATCGCTTTCCCGAATTAAAATACCAAGAAAAAAAGCTGCAAAAAGATTTAATTCGGGGACTAATTTTACAAATGTTTGGTAGAATTAATGAATCAGAAAATTAGAGTTATTTTCAATATTCTATGTCTAATATTGTCATTTTATATTTCATACCATTTCAACAATTAAAACATGTGTAAATGCTATTTTCTGAGACAAATAAAAAATGATGCCCGTTTAAAGCAAAGGGAATGTGCTATTCATTTAAAGAATATAAAGGTAAGTAACTGTTATTTCCATGTTTTAAAAACATTTTTGATATCAAACATTATATCGGTATGTAATAAGTAATTGAATTTGATTAAAATCTACTTTAGTACGCTTTTTCATATCGTCAAAAGTATCAAAAATCGAATATCAAAAAAGTACGATAACTGAAAAAGGAAAAAAAATTCCTCTGAAGCAATAATCGAATTATTGCTAGCTGAATCATTCCATTTTATTGAAATCACATTAAAATAGGTTTCAAACTGAATTTTAAATAAAATTTAAGTTGTATATTTGTAGTTAATCACAGTAATTAGTATAAACATTTGCCTTCTTATGTATGAAATATTTATAACATATTAGTTCTAAATATTAAAAAGTAATGTTTTATTACTATGCTATTATTTATGTTCTTTTTACTTAAAGTGATTAAATGTTTACAAGTCACCTTCGGCTGCCAGCTGCTAGCTATTATCTATATAGAGGAAATAAATGGCAAAACCAAAGACCCATAACGATCCATCACCTTATTGATTTTGACAATTTTTATTTCATATAAAATTAATGCCATCAATGGCAATATGAAGAACAAAGGATTTTTCATATCAAATGAATGATAACTCCCTCTAACCGTCGTCTGTTTCCAAAGAGATATTTCAAAACTTTATTTCTTTGTGGGAACAAAACCCTAACAAAATATGTCTGTCACAACAACTATCGAATAATATATCTAATGTACCTATTTAGTCAATTGTTACATATGTAGGGAGTCATGAGATTGCATTTGAAGAAAATTTTATTGAAAATGATTCAATGGTTTTGGCTGTCGAACTCCGTCGGAAGATTTAGAGATTAGTGTTTAGAGAATGCATTGCGCATTTTTGTTTTCTTCGAAGCAGCTTAAATATGCAAGTATATTAAAAATATTCTTGCACAATGTTGCTAGAGCATTATAATTGGTTAGCGTTACTTCAAAATGTCGGAATTTGCGAAATTGAACCGGTTACTAAGGCTCGGTGGTTCTGCCAAAATTTTGTTTTGCAATATCCCTTGAATTGGAAAGGATGTGAGCACATGGCCATTAAGGATATTTCTATGAGTCTTAACCATCAAGACGAAACAGAAATTATCGAAATTCAACCGGTAATTAGAGCAGGGCGATTGATTCTTTGGTTATTCTTTTTTATAGATATTATATCAGATATTTGGTAACGATATTACTGCCAAAACTCTATCATTAGACTTTGTTTTATTATGTGCTGTTTTGCTGAAATGCAAACAGCGCGTTTTTTTTTATCATTATCAGCCAATAAAATACCATTTGTGGGAAGTTCTTTCTTTTTTAGTCTAAAGAAGAGCTGTTGAAAGTCATCGAGTATTGTTGGAAACTTACGGTGAACATTGATTTCAAAAGTTTTAGAATTGGTGATTTCAGCATAGTTGACAAAGAAGTTCTGATGAATCGAATTTGAAGCATTACTTGAGCAAGATTCATGGCAAATGCAAGATAAACTTGGTGAATAGTTGAATGCAGATAGCACATAAATTTTTAAGCGTTTAAATACACTCGGTGTGATTCAAAAGCAAGAAAATGGGTATCATAAGAAGCTAAGAAATGTTGAATGTCGATTTTCACGAATTAACAACTGCTACAACATTAAAAAAACAAAGTTTTTCGAGTCCTATATTCACTTGTGATGAAAAATAGATATGCAACAATAATATTAAAAGTAAAAAAACCGCGGGCATGCTACGTACGCATCAGCATACGTAGGCAAGACCGAATATCTATATCTCATGCCATGTATTTATTGGAACAAGCTTGGTGTTGTATTCTATGAGTTGCTTCTACCGGATGAAATATCACTGGCATACATAACCGATCGTTTAAGCCGCATATCAAAAGAAAAACGATCGCACTTCGAGCAAAGGCATGTAATTTTTCAGCATGATGCTGCACTCGACCACATATTGCTCTTGTAGTCAAAAGTATTTAGAAATGCTGGAATTGTATGTTTTAAACCCTGCCCTCTCCACCAGATATTGCTCCATCAGATTACTTCTTATTCTGATCCACGGAATACAGCCTGGCACCACGGGTAAATCTTCCGAAGATACGAGAATTTGGATCGATAGATGGTTAATATCAAACGATCCTTGTTATTTGAACTAGGAATCGATATACTGCCAGAAATAAGGAAGACAGTAGTGGCTAGCAACAGACAATATATTGAAAAATAATAATATACACAATTTTCACACTAAAACCTCGAATTTGAAACAAGTACCCCTCAGAATTTATTCACATCCCAGATATAGTTAAAGGACAATTCATGAGAACATAAAGAACGTAACTGTCTAATATTTCAGTTTAATGAATTTGTAAAAGAGATGTATACATTTCTTTTTGTTTGAGAAATCAAAGTTTTCTCCATTTATTCCAAGAATCTTATCTTTTTATTAGAGTTTCCTACTATATAAAAGCTTAAATAATTGTCTATACGTTTAAAGTTTTATTTTTTACATTATTGTAACTTTGTTCTGTTCATGAAAAGAGTAAAAGAAATATTTAAAGAATTCGAATTTACTGATATTTTCATTTTCAACAGGGGAACAAAAACGTACTAAATACATTTTTACTATCTGCGTAGAAGGTTTAAGTGAATTTTCTAAAATTTTTCTTAAATTAGAACTGTAAACTTAACCAATTGACATTTTTCCAGTCTTATTAGGTACTTACATTTTTGGAGCATGTTATTGCTTTGATTTACATAAGAAGGATCCTTCGGCTTATTATCGTAGACACCATGTATTTTTGCACCGCATTTATATGTCTATAGTTCTCAATAAGGTTAAACAATAGCGTGGATGGAATAGCGGAGATACACGAATTTGAGAAAAGAGCATATAAGGTATATCTTCTGATCGTGCTTTTAGTATGCATAATTCAAAATTTAATATGTCGATGTGTCACAGTGAATAGTGTCTTACAATCGGGCCTATTACTGGTGATTTTACTAGTTTTCTTCCAAAATAAAAATAAACATTCATTAGTTTCCCTTATAATCCTGTAACAAGGTAACTTTCTCGATATATCGGAGCTAATTCATACCCTTATTTCATGTACTATATAGATATTTTATGATTACTTAATCAACAGAAGATACCTCATTTCCATTCTATTCAATATTTAGAAACAGACGATTGATATGATATCTAATAATAAATTGATTGCTGCAATCGGCCCTAATATTGTTAGTTTTCCAACAAGATAAGCACAAATGTTGATCAATTTCCTTAACAGTCAGTAACACAGTAATTTATTTCTTCATCTCGAAATGAATCAAACTTCTACAACAAATGATATCTATATGTTCCACGATCACATTGACCAACAGATGATATCTATATGTTCCACGATCACATTGACCAAAAGATGATATCTATATGTTCCATGATCACATTGACCAACAGATGATATCTATATGTTCCACGATCACATTGACCAACAGATGATATCTCACTTTCATTACCTTCATTACATAGAAACAGTCGATTGATATGGGCTCTAACAATGAACTGCTCGCTGCAACTGATCCTATCACAATTAGTTTTGGTTTAAGATAAGCACAACAGTTGATCATTTCCTATAGGAGCCAGCAACTAGGTAATTTACTCCTATGTATCGAATTGAATCAATCTTCTATAACATATGATATCTACGTGTTCTGTGGTTTCATTGACGAAGAGAGAATATCTCGCTTCCATTCCATTCATTATTTAGAAAAACACTTCGATGTGGATTTTAAAAATAAATTGTTCATTGCAATTGTTCGCTGCTAAAGGGCTGTGATCGTTTTCTTCCAAGATAAACAGATAGGCCGAGATATTTTCTTTGATACCAGCTACAAGGTAACTTATCTCTACATATCAAAGTCAGATTTCTACTGCATCTTGCTATCTTGACATCCAGTTTTCTTATTATATGTCAACAGAAAATTCTTAAACCTCTTTATCTTATACCTATAGACTTGACTGGATATGTCAATCTCAGTCAAATTAAGAACCACAGCCTCTACGATTTAATTTTAATTTATAGGTTGTAAATTAATAAGTAAAAACCCGAACAAGCTTGGACAATTGAGTCGATCGCATCTAGAATTTATATGCTGAAATATATTTCTAAAGAACACTCAGATACTTAATTTCAGGTAAATTTTTATATCGAAACGTATAGATATTGCTCAAATAAAAACCAGCTGGAGTGGTTTACAAAAAACTGTCTCGCATATTCTTGCACAGAATTGGCGCACAAATATTACAAAATATAAATTTTTGGCGTGAATTCAGCATTTATACTGTCTATCGTATGATGCTTGGCAAGTTTCTTGGCGATTAATTTCTGGTATGTGGTATCCGGAAATCTAATATGTGTTTAACACTTTTTTCCTCAGAAATTGGGTGAAAGTTTTAATTTGCACTCATAAATCTCATACTATTTATTATCTCATACTATCAATCTCATAGCCATTATATTTTTGAATCATCGCATTTACATACTTCTGAAAATGCAAACTGAGTGACGGTCAAATTCTCATTGGAATTAGCTCAAAATTTGATAAGAACCTACACTATACATGTTAAATCTAATTTTATCCATGTATCACTCTTCACTTTGTAGTTATCTTATATTGGAACAGCCGGACAGACAGATTTCCCTCTGAAATAATTTTACTCACAATTTGACAGAAATCTATAAATTTGGTGCAAAGCCCGTATACCAAATCTCATCCGTCTAGCTCAAAGCGATTTTGAATTATTTTTGTCATAGACAAGCGGACATTTTCCAAAAATGTGTTTTCCGGACTCAAAGAGGTCTGAAACGTGGAGATTCGTCAAAATCTCGAGTTCTAATTTTTTGACGATTACAATACTTTATACTACGTTTACAAGAAAGTAAAAATTACAAATCCAATTTGAAATTTTTTATAAGCTCTTGATAATATGGACACAATTCTAAGCATAAATTTCAGTTATTTTCTTCGTCTAATATTCGTTAGATATGCTGACCTTCCAGACAGTACATTCCGTAGAATATTAGCTTTTCATTTCCGATAATAAGGTTTGATTCTTGGCTTGTTTTTTCTGTTCATTTCAAATTTTTCCTCTTCAAAAATATTTCAAATTAACATTTTATATATAGTTTTTAATTAATATATTTTTAATTTTTGTAATGCACTACAGAATTCGTGTTTCTAACTCTTGAATTATAATTTGATTTTTAAATGAAAAATAATTATAAACCGGGGTGTGTTAAAATTATTTAAATTAATTCATCAATTTATCGATAGTTTCAATTAATATATTATTCACTTTTGCATGCAGAAATTAATGTTTTCCTCTTAATACTCGAATTATAATTAAATTCCTAAATGAAAAATAATTATAAATATAAATGTGCTTCTAAAAAAATCTTAAAAATATTTAAATTAATTTAACATTTTGTAGATAGTTTCAATTAATCTAATTTTTTCAATCTAAAATAAATGTTCATTCAACTAATACTTTAATTATAACCTAATATTTAAGCAGTAAATAATAATAAATATAAATACTACTTAAATGGTGATAAATATTAATTATAATTACTGACACCATAAAAATTTTTACTCAATATTTTGAGATATTTATTCTACATTCATTAGTTTTCAATGCCATATAAGAACCAAAATGATATTTATCGTAGAATCGTTGGAACAAAACACATTTAAATATCTTGCACAATTGATAATTAAAGATTGTTCACAACAGAAGCATTAAATAGATCTATTGGAAAACAATTTTCACTTATATTCAAAAATATTTGTTTTTCGTCAGAAAAATGGGCAGTTCACCGAGCGTACCATGTCACGTTTTAAAAATATCGAAACATATATCTATGCGTTCAATAAATTAACACTTGCTTTCTATTTCTTTTCGATTATAATAAAAAATACGTTAGCTTACATCTATACTTATAATAAAGCTCAATGTGTGTGTGTGTGTGTGTGTGTGTGTTGGCGCTCTACAGGCCAGACCGTTTGACATACAGCTACCAAATTTAGTACATGTATACCTTGGAGGTCGGGAATGTGCACCTGGGGTTTCTTTTTTCGAATTTTTAATTAGAATTTTAATTATTAATTAAAAACTAACTTTCCCGCCAAAAAATCTTCCATTTTCCCCACCGCCAACGTTTCCGCCAAAAAAATCTTCCATTATCCCCAGCGCCAAACGAGAAAGGCTTCAGTTTTTTTTTCTCCCAACAGTAATGAGGCTAGGGTTAAAATTTTTCGGCGGATTATTTCAATCGGTTCTGTTTATTTTCTTAATGTTTGATGCATTTAAAATTAAACATTGTTAATGAATCAATCTTTCAGATTCATTCTGAAGTATTTTTGCATTAAAATAAAACAGAATAAAGGAAATTAAAAATTTCTAATCCACATAGCGTTACCCCAACTGGCGTAGAAAAAATCACGTATTTGCGTTACGTAACCGGTGAAGAAAATTCACGCATGCGCATTCTGTTCTGATTGTTGCCATGATAACGTTATCAATGGATGATTTAAATTATTTTTGGGTTAGTTGCATGCTTTTGTAAGTAAATTGTATTTATGTTAGTTATATATTTTTTGTATATGCTTATAGTTTTAAGTACATCGTTTTTTAAGTAGTTTTTTTAAAACCTGTTTTCAACCGTTTATTTTAAACGATTCGTTTTATTTTCTTAGTGTTTGATGCATTTAAATTTAAACATTGTTAATGAATCGATCTGCTCATAATGAATCTAAGAAAATTTTGTTGACCAACTCTTGAGATATTACATAAATTTAAAAAGATATTCTTTAGTGCCCATAAAGTTTAAACGCTGAGGGACTCTATTTTCAGTAATCAGATTATAAAAAAATGCTTTGTTTCAGTAAAAAATATTATTATATTAATTGAAGATAAATTCTTTCCACTTTAATTTAAAGCATAAATTCTACGGGTGCTAACAGAAAATGAGAGAGATACATATTACGTTATGACTGAAGGTCTTTATAATATTATGAATGAATTATATGATAATCAAAATTTGAAGTTTTAAAATATTTTGATGAAGAAGCTATTAAAGTAGAAATTGCATAAAATATTTAATTATTAAAATTTTAACGAACATTAAGATTGGCGAACCGGCTGGTCGCCAAAGGCGGCTAGTATTTAATAAATTATGAGTTGTTCTCTTTAATTTGAAATATAAATACGGTTCGTTGAATTAGAACAAAAGCTTTGACTTTAAATAAAATTGATACTAACTTTTCGATATTTTATAATTATAACAATTATTTAAATTAACTATAACATTTGCAGTTATAAGTATATATATTTTAACGTTTAAAAATTTAATTATACTTATAATTTAAATATCATACCAATGAACATAATTTTACTTAAAAAATAATAAAATATTAAATTTAAAATTAGTGATGTATTAAATTAAAATAAGTAATATCAAAATTATTAATATATTTCATTGAAATGGTTTAAATTGTTAATTCAATCTAAATAATTTATATATGTATTTAAAAACCACATATAAATTTATAGTTTTTCTTTTAAAAATTAAATCATTATTCATGAATTATGAACATTTATATATGCATAAAAAATGAAAGCCCTATTAATTAAAACTATCTGTAAAATTTAATTTGAAATATTTATTGAAAAAAAACGCGAGCATTGGACCGAAACCTGGCTTTGTGGATGAAAAGTCAAGGCTCTACCGATCGCACAGTTTGCATGACCAGCAAAGAATGCGAATTACAAATATATAAGCAATACTCAAAATTTGAGTATTGGTCAATTAGTATCATTGGCCAATTGGTTGGCTATTGTGCTTTAAAATTTTAATAAATGAATGTCCTAACGGTATACTACCATTACACTAAATCCCTTTCCGAAATCAATTTTCCAAATCGTGCCCTCTCCTTGTTAAACAGATAATTATCTTTAAGATGAGATTTTATGATGAATCCATTTTTACCAATAATCATTAGCCAAAATTTGTCACATACTTTATATAATTAGGAAATATGCTTTACATAACTTATCTTTTCATAACATGTTTCATGTCTGAAATGATTCGATAAATAATAGAAATTTCTATTCCATGTCAAAGAAGAGCTTAAAATAGAATAATAAAATGTTTATTTACTACAACTAATTAATACTACAAATCTGAAATGATTCAAAAATAAATCTATTTTTACACATATGAGATGTTCCATTAACGTAAAATTGTGGGAGAAATGTTTAGATTGATTAAAAACAAACTGGAATCATAAGTAGACCGTTTTTCTTTTGGCCTTCAATTGAACATACAAGCGACAAATGTAGACAAAAGAATTGAATTTATTATCAAATTTTATGTTTATGCTTATTGTATGCTCAATTGTTACGTTATCATAGTTACTTTTCGACATAATTGCCCTAAAGTTTTAGATATTTACCAATTGATGGACACGGGATACCCTTTTTGAAAACATTGATAACAATGAGGTGAAATGAATCTTAATATTGATATAAAACTCCTCATTAATATGGGAATTCATAAAACTCTCTTTCATAAAAGGAATAAGGAGCAGGAATATATTAACCGCCAAAGTTGCGATTTTGATATAGTGATCGGTCAGTTCGTTGTTTGGGATTCCAGCATTCCCATTTCTTACGAACTATTTCTTTAACTGTTTGAACAAAATCTTCTATTGCAACAGAATTCCGTTCTTGTTCCACTTCATCAAGAGCACGGCTTATAAGGGGAGGGCGTGGGTTGGAAAATTGAGTTCGAGATGAGAATTAGCATAATGGTAGTACGGTTTGAAGATGTTCATTCACTAAATAAAGCGCAATAGGCAACCGATTAAAGCGCAATAGGCAGCCGATTTTGTAAACCTGGTCCTCAAACTTTCAATATTGTTTATATACTAATAATGTGTCATCGTCGCCCATCGTCCAAACAGCTGTCGGTAACGCAATAGCTTACCATTTAGAAGACCTGAATTCGGTCACTGGCAAGTGTATTTTATTTTTTCTTTGTTATTTGTTTTCTTTCAAAATTATTTTAGTTCTTTCAGGTTTTCTCTGAAGAATAAACATGTCATGACAGATATACCATTCTCTTTCAAGGAAGTATTTTTCCTCGATAACCGGGTTGTGATTTTTCAGAGATGATGAATGACATGCTTGAAATGGAAGGGGGTACTTTCTTGTCAGCATATTTTCAATCAACAGTTGGACTTGTTTAATGAATTCTGATTAAACGTTTTCTAGCAATATTCAATGTCACAGTCCGCCTAGACTAAGGTTTTGCTAAGTGTTATCGATAATATCACAGCAAACATGGACAGGCGTTACCTGTATTTTTTAGAGATCTGTCTTCAAATAAAAACACGAATACATCAAATTTTAGGGAATTACGAATAGTTTGAAAAATGATAGATTTATCTTCAAACGACACTGGACGCATAAAGACGCTTTCTGCACAATCCCATGGAATTGTCTGCATTAGGTCTTTTAGGTGATAGCTAAAAACTAATCAAGGCAGGATAGATCAATTAATCTCTTCCAACATTGCCTGGAGTATATTTTTTTAGAGTTGACCAATGACATGCCTGGAATGGACAGGGATTTCATCTAGTCTACCCATTTCACAGCATATAGACAGATGGATTTGTTCAGTGATTTCTGATAAAATTTTTTCCGACAATATTCAGTACAGCAGTCCGTCTAGACATACTTATTTTGTAGGTTCTTGATGATATTGCGGCAAATATTTATTGAAAACTCTCGAGTAACATAGAATTTTTCTAATGCCATTGAGAGCTTGGATATGCTGTTTACGATCAAGCATATAAAACGATTTTGATCCAATTTCAAAAATTTTCTCTTCAAAACTCTCTTAGTGTGTTTCATACCTTTAATTTAACAGTTTTTTTTATTTGACCTTTTTCATGTAATGAATCTCTAATGTATTTTGTGATGGTAGAAAGGAAAGTGTTTTATTTCTCTGTTTTTCAGCGTTTTCAAGATTTCTATTCAAGGGACAATAAGAGTACAGCGAAATATATTTATTCTGTTTCTTGAATGACTTAGTTTTAAAAAAATAGCATTATCTTAGTATAAGATATAAATATAAGCAATTTCCATTGATACCATCAGATGTTTTTATAAATTAAAATTTTTTTATATATCTGTTAAGATGAAGTTTCATTAGTGATTTTTTTCACTCAGTTATGAATGTAATAGAAACCTAAATTATTTTCACAGTAGTGTCTGCATGAGAAAAATACAATATCTTGATATTTTAGCGCTTAATTCTCAGTTAATTGATTAATTTGAATGAAAATTTGAATGCGTGTGAGAAATGCTATAAGGTGATAAATATGGGGAAAGAAGGATCACAAAATTCGGTTATAGTTGTAACAGTTAATTATAAAATATATAAAGGAAAAAAATAAATTGAATAATAAAAAAAAGTCTTGAAAAACATGATTTTATTTGTTAAAAAAAGTAAAAGATTTTCAATTTAATTTCAATAAAAAGTAAGGATATCAAAAAAAGATCACTCAAAATTTGCATTGAAATAGTTATATAAGCAAACTATTACAAGGTCAAAAGAACGTTTTAAGAATCAAATTTCTAAACTTCAATTAAAATTTAAATAAAATTCTTATTGTTTTATACTATTTCTATCATTCCAGTGTTTTTATTATTTGCTATAAACAAATAATATTTATAATTTTCCAAGGCTTTCTATTGCTCTAATAAAATTAAGTTTTCTAAAAAAAATTTAATCTATTATTTGCATAATATAAGTATCTCATGACCAATACAAAATGAAAAAGGGATAAAAAAAATTGCAATTGTTTTTTGAGAAGCAGAAAAATAATAAACGACAGGTTTTAAACAAAGGAATGCCTGCAATCATTCAGTTTCATGACCAATAATAATAAAAAAATACTTACATTGTATGAATAATATAAATAAAATCACATCTTCATGACTTAAATTCATGACTTACGGAAAGATACTGATCTGTGTACACTTACCGGAATCTGAAAGAAAAGGAGGAAAAATCATGGCGGGTACAAAAAGAGAATAATTATACAAGAAAAATGTCCTAGAATTTTTATTTCGCTTACAGTTAAATTATTTACATCAATTTAGTTTTAAATTTATTAAATATACTCATAGAGGATAATACAGAGATATTTAGAAAGAAGGGACAGAAAGAAGGGAACGACTAAAGACAGATATACATACGATATGTCCTTGGATAGAGAACGTATTACATTCAACATGAGTACCATTTATCACATGACACACATGTCAAATCACAAGTCTACTTCTTACAATATCTGAAGTAATTGAATGGAGTGTATTGAACTCACTACAATGAATACACTCAATTCAACCTTGCTGATCTCAGAGGTTTGGTTTGGTTATATTAACGTCCCGTTTCAAGCAACACTAGGGTTATTTTGGGACGGACTTCGTCATTTTGAACCGCGGTCAGATGACGAGGACGACACCTGAGCTGGCATCCCCCTCTCCACACCACACCACGCCAGCGGGAGAACGTTTGGTCATGACGGATTTAACGTGCAACAAACCCCCTTACACGACGGTTCTTCGGTGGAAGCGGGTCACGAACCTGAAACCCTCCGGTTCCGAAGCCGATACCTTACCACCAGGCCACCGCGGCCCCTGCTGATCTTAGAGAGTAGCAGGCGTAAGTTTTAAACAAGTCATATCATTCGTTGCGCAATTACTAGATATCTGCCTTTTCAACTTGTTGATTACCTATGGTTATGTTCCAAAGCAATTTTAATATGCTCAGACTTTTTCATTTGCCTTGCAATGACAAACAATATATTTTGCTTTGAAAATTCAGCAATTTTCAAAGAATATCTTCTCTTACCCGTAAATGCGTTCAACTAGGCCCGACTTTGTGGAACTTACAAATAAATGCACTCTGAAATGCAACAATGGAGTTACTCTTTTAATACTTTGGCACAAGAAGCGACTTTTGTTGAGGCATCGTCAATTTCTTGCAAACAGTTAGCTGCATCAATTTTAAAGATTATTTGAATACAAACAAAAAAAAATCGTTCTGAACTTTTCTCAAATCAAAATGCTATAGTTTTTGTTCTCATACCATAAAGAACTGCACTGATTTATCAAATAAGTATTAATTAAATAGATAATTTTACATGGATTTCCAAACTTTCAGTGGCAGGCGAGAGTTTTTCTCATTGGACTATGGTAATTATTATTATTTTTTAATTATCTGAATTGTCATGAACCGCAAAAAAGCTGACTTGATCAATTTAATTTTAGAAACATACTAGAGATTATATATTTTTCCAACCCCAGAAGGATCAAAAACATAAAGAGCAAACTAAATTTAGTACCAAACGTTATGTTCACACCATGGCTACCTTTCAACATAATCATTTGAAAGATTCAGCAACTTTATATTAATAGACCAAGTTTCCGATTCTTTCTTCGAAGAAATGGATGTTGCCACGAGTGTTGTGAAATTGGTCTTCAGGTTTCGTTGAAGCACTTCATTTATTTGGAAGCTTTGAATTTCAGAGAAGAGATGAAAATAACTCAGTTCTATGCAGGTTTCTGATCCATTCTTCGAAGAAATTGCTATTGCTGCTGCTCATTAGTGCTGTGAAATGGGTTTGAACTCTCCTTTTAAGCACCTCATGAGTATAGAAGTCTTGGCCTTCTGTCAGTTCTTCAATTCATAGAAGATATGAAATTAAATCGACGTTAAGCAAACTCGAGAAAAACAGAACAAAGATGCAAGATTGTCACAAAAATCTTGTTCAACGTATTGAATAAGCAGTTCGAAAGGAACGGAAGATGGTGGAATTTCAAGCATTTTTAAGGTGGCATACCAGAATGCCAAAATTGAGACTTTGGATGTGGAATATTTATATGTTGCAGTTTTATATGTTTTACTTAAATAAAAATTCAATGAACTCCAGATTAATGAAGAGATTCAAGGAAAAGTTAATGCCTATTTCACAGTAGAGGGGCGCAAAAATTCTTTGACGAAGGGATCGATAATTTAGTCCACAAATATGAGAAATGCCCAAATATACACGGCAATTATGTCGAAGAGAAACCATGTTAGGGCATAATTTTGATCTTTTTTACAGTAATCAGAGATTGGATCAAAATGTTACTCGTAGTAACATAACATGGCGATTATGTTAAAGGGAAACCATGTTAGAGCATAATTTTGATCTTTTTTTTTATAGTAATCAGAGATTGGATCAAAATGTTACTCATAGTAACATATTAATATGGCCATTATGTTAAAGGGAAACCATGTTAGAGCATAATTTTGGTAACGAACTAATTTTTTTATACTAGAATTAGTAGAATAAATATAAGAAGATAGAATTCCTTGTATTTACATATGATTAGAACAAAAAGGGCATAGCACCACACAACAGTAATATTAAGTTACATGTAAGTATATGGCACGTACAATTTCGCTTAACACGATAAATTCACTCAACGAAAATTCATTTAATTATAGAATTTATAATCATATAAGACAATTTATAAATTTATTTTAAAAGATTATAATTGCATTCGGTATTTTTCAAATAAAAATACAATACAATAAAGGATATTAAATTAAATATATTTCAAATTCATCAAATATATTTTTCTTTTGATTTTCATATGTTTTTGAGAAAGGGATTTTTCTTAAATTCAAAAATATAAATTGTAAAGGATATTTTAATTTTTTTTTTTACTACATAGAAATGAATAATTTACACAAATACATTTAGAAAGTGCTTGAAGAAAAAAAGGGATCTTTGTTGAGAACTGCGCAAACATTATGAAAGAAAAACTAGAGGAGAACAAATATTATGAAAAGCGTCTCTAATTGGTGAGTATAAAATTGTTTGTGAAGCATGATAAAATGTTTTTGTATCAAAACATCTTTTAATATGAATATCTGTTTATTTTGCGGAAGGAGAAGCAATGCGACTCATCTAATTTCTATGTACCATTAAGAGGGGAAAAAAAAAAGAAACAGTGCCAAAATACAATATGAAAATTGAGAATTCATGCTTCAAAAATATCAATTTTAAATAAAAATGTTTTTACATTTGCTATTATTTACTGTTTTATCGATTATCAATGTTACTTGTAAACTTATACCATTTATTAAAAATGCTTCTAATGAAAATTAGCATCTAAATAGTAATATTCTTGGCATCGCTAAGCAAAATTCCTATCGAAGCGTGTAACAACATAAAAAATCGTTTTTTTTTTAAATCGGCAACAATAAGATGCAGATTTTTCAAGAGCAGAAATTAAATAATTACGTAGTCTTTACGTAGTAGCTGTTACGTAGTCTTACTGTAGTAGCTGTTGTAGTAGCTTTCCCACTGCTGAAAGGAGTAAAGTGAATATGATGTTGTATTTTTAATTTCTTTTCATTCTATCCTAATATCCATCTCGGGAAAGCAATTTATTGACAAGCAGACGCAGCGCGGCACAAAATCAGAAGTAAGAAAGAAGGCAAAAAGAACAATACAAATGATCACTAGTTTTATATAACATGGGATTTCCGATCACTCGCCAATTCAATACACGTGGTGACCTTTGACACTTTTTCAAGGGCACCGAAGGGATCACTTTCATTTGACACGTGGTACTGATGGCGCATTATTTTAACAGAGGAATTAATTAAACCGAAAGTGGAATTGGATCACGAAATAAGATAATATTTTTAGAATGAAGTTACTATGGGCTAAATTAAGATAAAATCTTGGTTTAAAAAATTAAATTAAAATTAGAATATATATATATATATATATATATATATATATATATATATATATATATATATATATATATATATATATATATATATATATATATATATATATATATATATATATATATATATATATATATAAGATGGTTGAAAATCCTTTAAAAACAGTTGTAATGCCTAAAATCTATTAAATTCTTATTTGATGCCTCCATTATTATTATTATAGATAGAAATCAGGGAATATACTAAGTGAGTTGAAACAGTATACATTGTTTAAATCTTATGTGAAATTATTCATGGATTACGGAGACATGCGTAGATCAAAAAGATTAATTGAGAGCGTGTTAATGGCTTTTATACTTTCGAAAGGGGAAATCTTCTGAAAAACAGCTTAGCCAAAAACTCCAAAGAGGTGATACGAAAATTCTTTTTCAGGCAGTGAAAGCTACTAGAATTAGATTTTGAGAATCGTGAAGAAAATTAATGGCTCACGGGAATTTTTAATTAAATTAGCGGAGCTTGTACGTTGAGGAGCAAATTTATTGAGGAGCAAATGAACTAATTTAAAGGCTCTAGTAAGTTGATTTAAGCATATATCTTTTCAAAATTTTTTATAGAGTTACTTGATACAAGAGCTTATAAAAATGTTAAACATTGCATTAGAATACATCGAATGGATCTTTAAACTTGATTTTAGAATATTTCATTTCTTTTAAATAAGTTAAAATTTTATTTTTAAAGAAATATTCAATAATATTTTCTGGTTTAGTATTGTCACAGCATTAACATTAAATTCAAACAAGATGCAATTATGCAATATAGGACCAACACAAAAAAATGCAGTTAACAGTTCAGATCTTTTTTAATTTCTATTTATATAGTTTGTTGTGCTACAAAATGCAGCTGGTTTAATTTTATATTGAAACCTGCCTAGGATATTTTGCCTATAGAGGAATATGATATTTTTTTATCATTAAACTTTTACATTATCATGCAAGATACGAGGAATATCTTGAACATGAATTGTTATAATAGCAAAAATAGGAAAGTTCTATTGGAAATCAAAAGACGTTAAGTTCTTTTATTCTTTAAGGCACTCTTGAGGAGAGTTATTCTTGTCTTTATCGTGAATAAGCACAGAAGCTTTTATTTTTACTAATCATAAAAATGAATGTGTGAGTGTGTGTATTTTTGTGTCGAAATTCTGTAGGGCAGATTATTAGACTTGGGTATCCCAAATGAGGTATATATATACTCTGGAAATTGAAAGAAAAAGAGAAATTAAATATAATTTTTGAAAATTAAAATATAATTTTAATTAAATAAAAATTATGTAAAATTTTGACGTTTTATCATCATCATTTATAGCAAAGAATAATTTTTACACCATTTTAAAATTAAAAAAAAAATTCAATGACTCAAATTGTTTTGCTTAGTATTATTTTTCTTTTTATTAATTTTTTAAAAATATTTTAAGCAAGTTTAACAATAATACACTTTATAGTTTCAAAAAAATTTCATTTCTATGGAACTCCAATTACTTTCATCTTTTATAAATATTTCACACTTGATATTGCTTTAATTTTTCTTGCAAAATACAAGGCTTATTTCTCATGTTTCCATAAGGCTTATTCCAATAATGCGTATTGCAATAAGTACCCATAAAGCTTATTTCCCATTTTTCAAATACGCTCCCGTTTGAGGCAAAATTAATTTTTTTTGAAATCTTGTTGCAATTACAAATAAAGTTTAACTTCTAAATTGAAGGATTGTTTTAAAGTTGAAATTTTGGGTAAAAGGACTGAAAATTAGAGATTATATTTTGTCTCTTATTTAGCACAATAATGTAAGGCTTCTTAAAACGTGAAAGATTAAGTTTAGTTCCACAACTATTGAAATTTGAATTCCAAAAACCCTTTGGTAAGAAAGTCCTTAAAGACCAAATTACACGAAATATTTAATAGAAATTTCTATTAAGTCCTTAATCTCGGTGAATCAGCTGAAATTAGTTTTTACTGAAATCATATATACTACAAAATTCTATAAGTCAAATTTATTTATTCAATCTACTTGAAATTTTTTCTGTGGACACAAAAATATTAACTTATTAGAAATGGGCTCCGATTTTTAAAAATATGAAAATATTTTTTTAAAAAATTCTTAAAAATGGTTAAAAAGACAAAAAATCTAAAATTTTCCCCAAAAAAAATCATAAAACTTTTTGATTAAACATTTTTTGCTCTGAAACCAATTCAGATATCCAAAATTGGAGTCTAATTCCATTAAGTGGATTCTTCAAATATTTTAAATGTCAAGTATTGCAAACTGAATGAGTGAAAAAAAAAATGTTCATTTTTAAAGAAAATTAAAAAAAATAGCTTTAAATTTCTTAACACGAAAAATATTTTTAAAATTTAAATTTCTGAACAGTTCACATTTAACTACAGCAAAACAGTTCAATAAGATATAGCCGAATTAAATAATACCTTTTAAAAAGATTGCTTTCTTCATAATCTGTTTTTAATTAAATTGAGCCTATTCTAAGAATAAAAAAAAATCTAATTTTATTTAGATTTGAACAAAAATAATATGAACAAAACACATTAGCTAATTAAAATAATCAATTGGCAACTTAGCGAGAAAATAAATGCAAAATGCTCTGCCTTAAATTCATGGAAGACTCGTTTAAATCGTTTTATCTTAATTACTAGTCTCTTTTACTTCTTATGATTTCCCAACAGTTGAATGATTTGGTTGAACTTTTCATTTAAATATGTAAAGACGACTCCTTCTTTTGTTATAATAACTTTCAAAATGATAAATATCTAAATTTTTATAAGGAAGTTTAGGAATAGAATTTACTAATATTCAGTTAATGAATTGGTTTTAAAATGCGGTTTGTGCTTTCAGAGTTTAAAGTATTAAAGTATTTGGAGTAAAATTTCAAATTACTAGAATGGAATCTTAATCTATTTAACGAGATTAATAAAAATAATATTTAAAATTCTTCTCTTATTAATATAGTTAAAAGCAAAATTTTTTCCTAAATAAATTTGCATTTCTTAGTATTTTATAATATTCTCATCAATTTAACATTTATAGTATGGAAGCGAATTGCTTTTTCTCACTTCTGGATAGCGTCACTAGTGTGAATTCTAAATTTATTTAAATTACTAAATTAACTGATTACTAAATTTTGAAAACTTTAAAAAATAATTTATTGTTGAAATTGCAAGAAAAATATAAAACTGCAGCTTATTTAGAAGAGAGTATAAAATGAATTAGAAAATTCCTTTCTTTGCAAATATAAAGCCAGCCAATATTTATCGCTTTTGAGGCATCCATTTTCTGTTTTTAAAGCTATTAGAAAATGATTAAGAATATTGTAACATTTGGCGACTTATCGCCAACAAAAAGTTATAACTTGGCGCTAATGTTCACCATGCATCTGATTCTTCCGCTTGGCCAATAAAGAGCAGGATCTTAAGAAGTTATCGCCCGAAGAAGCACAGGGAAAAAATGGGATTGAACGCTAAATTGTATATATATATAAGAAATAATCAAAAATATAAGCATTATGAAATTTTAATTAAAATTAAAACCAATTTCTGAAAACAAACTAAAAAAAATTAAAAATTATTTTTGAATAAACTAAAAAAGATGCAATTGTATTTATTTAAAGAGCGCTAATGCTCTACTACTAATATTGTTGGATAAAAGTCAGACTCCCTGCAGAAAAAAATCTTTTGTTTTAATATCTGCCTGAAGGTGACCCTTGAGAAAGTCTTCAGGCCGGATTCTTAATTTCTTCCTTTTTTATTCTATTTATATTCTTTTTGCTTATATTAACTTGGTATTTTTACTAATTTGGTTATATATATATATATATATATATATATATATCCAATTTTCCTAGCTTACAAAAACTGTTTTGGAGCTGGAATGATTTTGATATTAAAACAACAACAACAAAAAAAAAACATCGTTTTTTTGAAAGCTGACGATTGCACAATACAATAGTCACCTAATCATTCCAAACCAGTTTGAATTTTGGAGCTCGAAAAATTTTGAGATGAATTAAAAATATCGTTTTCTAAATATCGATATCTAATATTGATATCTAAATATCGCATGCGTAATCTGATAGTCACGTGATTGTTTAAAACCACTTTAAACTGGCGTTTCACGAAAACAAATTCTGACCTCGAAAAAAAATTTTGGAATTTAATTGATTTTCATATGGTCAAAAACCATTGCTTTTTAAAATTTTGGTGATTTCTAAATATGAGCCACATGAGAACACGGTGATTTTCTGTCGGACTCATACCACGTGACTTAAAATAAATAATGTTCTCACATGATAACTTAAAATTTGCTATAGCAGATTTTAATTTTTTATTTATAAGAATTTATTTTAATAAGAGTTTTTGAAGTTTACTATAGTGGAAAACAATTCTGGAATCAACAGTTTATTGAAGCGGCATTTAATAAAACTGCTTTCTAACCAAATTTTTGGTTTATTTGATATTTTATCTCTTCGATAATATTAAACAAGTTAACAACACAGAGTTTTGAGATATTTATACCTCTCTAACTATTACTTTATCATTATTTAGTATCACAAAATACTTAACTATTTCTTTTGATATCACTATTATCAATTTTAAAGGCGTAACTTATAAATGAACGCAACAACATGCATTTAGTGCTAAAGAATAAAATTTATTAGATTTTTGTGATAACTAACACTATCACCCCCCCCCATTGCATTTTAAATAGATATAGATTGTCAGATAAAACATAATCCCTAATTTATTATTTCCTTTCGTTATATCTGGTTTCACAAGAAATAAATTTAAAGCGGAATTCTGAAAACATTTTAGTCTTTTATTATATTCCAAATGCAGATTAAAATAATTTATGTAACATCCTTTTAGAGATTTTAAGACAGGGATTTAGCTTTTAAATTGTTACTTATTATTCCTTTTTATTACATAATTTTTTAATCTAATGGTGTGTTGGTGTGAGTTAATATATTGCCGCGTTGAAAAAAGACAGTCGAATCTCCATGGCCGAATGGTCATGGCACTGGTTTCATAATCAAAAGACAGTAGGTTTGAATCCCGCTAGAAACAATGCGATTCATAGTATGTGTAAATATTTAATTCTTTGATGTTATGTTTTCCTTTATTTCCTGTTTCAGAAGATTCTGGACATTTCTTTAGTTTACCAGACAAGTGTTCTGGACTTTTCTTACTGTCAGAGTATCTTTGTCTTATTTTTGTCACAGACAGACAGACATTTTCCAAAAATATGTTTTTCGAACTCAGTGAGGTCTAAAACTTGGAGTTTTGTCAAAATCTCGAATTCGAATTTAGTGGCGATTACAATACATTATACTTCGTATAGAGAAAGTAAAAATGTGTTTTTTAGATTCAGGCAGAACTGAAACTTTGAGATTTGTCATAATCTTGAGTTGATGATCATGACACTTTCTCAGTGTATATTTCGCATGCAAGTAACCGGAAAATAAAAATTGTGCAAAAGGCTCTACAATGCCGACCATCGGACCTTAACAAGTATTGCACGAAGCTATTTTATTGATGTCAATGGACATTGAGAGTTTGCTTCTCGAAATTTTAATTAGATTTTAAATTACATTTTTGGACATTTTAACATTTTCCCACAATAGCTTCTGAAAATATAATTGAGCAGAAACCATTTTTACATCTCTAATTTTTTTAAAAAAATGTTCTTAATAATATCAGTTTTATTACAGCACAAAATTTTGTCTAGTATTCATTAATCATTTTTTTTTGCATCACTTATTTTTATAGTTTCATCTACTCGATTGAAGCTCAGGTGCAGTGTGTAACGATATTAGAAAATATTGAGATGTAATTAAATCACTTAAAAATAATAATTTATAAGTAAAAATAATCAAAAATCAAATCATATGACCAAAAATAATCAACATTACATCATTTAAAAAATAATATCATGTTGAATTAATTTTTAATTTTTTTAGATATTAATTACACTTTACAGTAAAATTAGAATAGATAGTGATTTTTTATAGCTTAAGGATATAGTAGCTATATTATCTATATGGATATATAATTTTGAGTATAAAATAAAAAAAATATATATATATATAAAAAGAAAAAAAATAACCAATTAAAATAGTGCTAACAAAATAAAATAATATTTAGAATAGAATTGAAATTTTTAAATATTAATATTTGAAAATAATAAATAAAATAAATGATGATGAGAACTTCTGACAATCAAAACATGTCGATCGCAATTTTATAATAAGTTCAAAATAAATTTTCTCCCTATTTTCGAAAATCTTCTTGCTAATTTCCACATAAAGTTTTTATTTCCTTATTAGAAACGACCAAAAATTAATAAAATTCTGATTATCAACAACCTCATTTTCTATAAATAGATCGAAAAGTGGCAAAGAGGAACTAAAGATCCATCACACCAATTAAAAGGTAATATTAAATTAATTTATCGAATTAATAAACTGACAAGCAAAGCCATCTTTATGTATATATTTTCATTTTATCTTCATAAAACAAATTAGTAGAAAATATGAGAATTCTATTAATATTATTATCTTTCAAGGAATTTAGAAATTCAAAAGAATTTTTATACCTTTTTGCTAAATTACTTGATTTCATGATTAATTAGTTCAACATATTTGCTTACAATGTCCTATCTGCAATTCATTTTTTTATTTTAGAAGCAATTAATTAGTTCATGTTATGACAATCTGTTTATTTTTGGCATTTAATAACTTTAAAATTGGTGAAAGAATATCTCAGGCCATTCAGGAAGTTTTATTATAGAATTTTATTGGTTTTCTATTGAAATTTTTCCAACATGCATAAAATTAACATTTTACATACAAAGATATGTGCAGTATGAAATTCCAAGTAAAATGCGTATTATAATTGAAGCAAATGCCTATAGTATATTTTTTTAGAAATTTAATGCAACTTCATAGATAAATATCACATAAAATTAAAACAGAATTCTGAATAAAATAATTGTGGAAAAAAAATCAGTTTTTTATAAAAGTTGTCAAAGTGAATATTCATTTTTTTTTTCATTATACCATAAAATTGCTCAGATTATGAATTTTGAAAATAAAAATCTGAGCATTTCTCAGAGTTCACGGCTTTGCTTAGTTTAAAATTTTTATTCGGGGAACGGGGATAAGGTCTTTATTAGGAAGAATGCGAGAAGTTTATTACCTCTCGATTACCACGAATACCCTGTATAAAGTGCTTTGTAAAAAGCTTATCTTAGAAAAAAAAATTGAAATTCAGATCCTGTATAATAATGTGGCTTCCAAACTCCAATTTTAGTAGTTTAAAAGAATACTAAAAACATTTCTATGATTAGGAAAGAAAATAGTATCAGCTAGAAATAAAACAGAGAATTTAATTGTAATTTCTCTTCTATATAAAGATTAAATACGAGGAGATTAGTCTTATTCACTCAATATTTTTCTAATTCGCTTATGAAAATTTATGATACTATACCGTAAGATAAGTTTTCAACTCCCTATACATTTATAAAATCTTCGAATATACGATACATTCAAAATGAAGGAAAAATTTGTTACATATTCTTTTTTATCAATTATTAAAAGACTTTATTAAATTTACGCATTATAAATTTTCTTTTTCAAAGCAATTGAACCATTGACAAATGGCTGTTCTTTGGCTCAAAAACCTTTCTTATAAATTACGATTGAATAAATATTTACCCATAACACAGAATAAAAAGTTTTGCTTGCGTATATTTTTAAGAAAAATCATACTTTATTTACGGTGCTAGAAAGTGTAATATGCAAGAAGACCAATACTTTCGGTAACTAAATTTTGGTATTAAAATCAGGGAGTTCCAAAGGGCTCAAATTCTGGTCCAATTTTGTGGTTGTTAATTATGAACGAGTTATTGAATGAATTTGAGGACGGTTTATTCCACGAAAAACATGCTGCAGAAATGGCAAAAACGCAATTGACGCATCTATAAAGACCAGCTGTTGCTGAAACTCAGAACAAATGCGACAGCAATTTGTTAGGTAGAAAACAGTTCAACACAGTCAACTAAAGCTGCCATCATTAGACAAAAGAGAGAATTCTCTTCATTACCAGGTTTCAATGCCACACATTTGTATAGTTCTACTGACTGGGCACAGAACTTTGTAGAAGTTTTGGATATCAACTTCTACTAAAGATGTCATTATAATTGTTGTAGAATCTTCATATTTCTAGCCAAAGTCGCCAAATGGCTGCCAAGGTAGAGAGAATTAAAACGACATGCATTTAGCATCCTTTGAAAGCATTTGCAATTCTGTCTTCCTTATTTGTACAGGGAAACATTATTATAGATGCATAACAATAGAATAATTGCTTTATGAGATTTTTCTTGGTGATGCAGATATCATCGAATGATGTTTCGATTCGTTTCATGGAACTTACATCAGAAGTGCCTACTTGTTTCCTAATGTCTGACGTAAAATTTGCGGAAATAATATTAGATTGAAATATAAATCATTGACAAATTATGAAAAATAACCTTCCATTATTACGAAAATAACCATTATTGAAACCTTCACTAAATATAGTTATATGAGACTGTAAATGCTAGTACGACATATGTAATACGAAATGTTTTCTTGAACCCAGAAACTATTATCCAAAATCCGAGAGTTTACCATCATAGTTCCCCACGTTCTTATAGAAATTGCATTATTTTCTTTGAGTTTCAAAGCTATATCTCTTAAATGATTTATAAAAACTTGTTTTAAAATAAACTAAAACTATTTTTAAATCTATCTATATAGAAAAGTTGCAAAAGCCCGTTCAATGAAGCTACACAGCCCGCCAAAGTCATCTAGATATTTCTGTCAAATTCATCTCCATTTTGTTAAGTGCGATTGAATACTCGAGACGTTTGCTTTGTTCATTAGAGAAGCTCACCCGGATGGGTTTGGGAGACAGATATGTTTTGTAAGAAAACTCAAAGGATATCAGAGCATGCATTTGCGAAATAACTTTTCTTATAATAACCTTTTAAGTACGTGGGCTTGCATTGCGATATTTGAAAGGGATGGAAAATTTGTTCGCATCTTTGAAAGGAAATTCCAATATTCTAAGGTATCTGAGTTAAAATGATCTTAGGATTGAGAAGCTTGTTTAGTCACTTTTTCATACTAAGCATCTGGTGAATAGCTAAAATTAAAAAAAGGGGGGGGGGAGAAAACAGAAATCCAAAAATAAATCAATATTTAAGAGAGACGCAATTTTGAGCGACACGTAAACCAGCCTCAGAAAACATCGAAATTCGCTTGTCACGTAATAGCTGTGCAATAACTGAATGCGAAAACGAAGATTCCTCGGTTGAGATTAGTAATAGCTAGTTGCTTTAAATGCTGATCAGGTTTGGCGCATTGCCAGCTGCATGACGCAATTTTTTTGCCTCTCTTCCAAGCAAGACTCGCCTTTGCATTCTTGATTTGCTTTTCTTCCCTTTTTCTAGAAAGTTATTATTTGTTTCTGATTTCCTTTTTTAGGCGAGAATTGATTTATTTTCTTTTATTAGAAATTATTCTGGGTGATAATTTTCTAAAATAAAAATTAATCCTGTTTCTTAAGAATTGCATTTTTGATTGTATTCTTTTGTAAAATAATTTTTTCAGCACTGGTTATTTCTGAATTGACATGCCATCACCGGACTAAAGCTGTACTGACGACTATCTTCTGTAACATGGAGAAACTTTACAGGCATTAAGAAAATATTAATTTTATTGAAACACTAGAGGGTAAAAATCGTTCAGCTGTTACAAATGGAGCTGCTACTTTCGAATAATGTGTTCAACTGCTGCAGTGCTCTTTTAATATAATAAGGCAGTAAACTTTGATTGAATTAATTATCATTAATTATTAACTGGAATTTTGCATCAAGATCGGGAGTTGTGCTCGAGTTGCAAAAAGGGGCAGTTCTTGCTTGAGCGTCTCATGGTCATACAAATAAAGTCATCAGATTTATTGATGCTTTTCAGCAGACTGTTCAATATGTTTACTATCAGTTAAGAAGTGTAATCATGAAGCATATTGGAAATATACTCTAATTCAAAGGAAACTGAAGACGACAAACATTGGTCAAACATTGCACAAACATTTGGACATATGAAAGGAAGGGAATTGAAAGAAACTGTAAATAGAAGAAGAATTTTAAGATCTGTGCATCAAATTCTCTTCCACACCAGTAAGGAATAGTTGCAAACAGTGAATGAACGTCGAATCCAACCTGCTAAAAAGAATTTTTTGATGGAAACACATGGACATTTGGAATCGCACATCTCACAACATGTCAGTTGTCACTTGAGCATATAAAGCTGGATGCTTATATTTGACCATTCAAAAATTATTAATCCTTAACTGGGGAGGTAAAATTTTAGGACTTAACAGGAGAGGTGTGGTCTACGAGACCGCATTTCATTTACACTCAAATTAAATTTTCTAAATTATGTATTAGTATGAAAAAGTCTCAATATATTTTGCAGATATTTTTCTTGATATATATATATATGTTTTAGAAATTTTTCAAAATATATTATCATTGAAAAAAAGTAAATGGGTTGAAACATACATTTTCTTCTCAAATTACATGTTACAATAAATAATATTCTTGAAAAAGCATATTACTTTTTACTTTTTAAATCATATTTATTTTTACAGTATATGAAGGTATATAGAAGACAATATAATGTAAAACTCAACATTTATATGAAAAATGAAAAAAATGACAATGGGTAAAATTGGCCCTTTTTTTATCGACCGGTGTGACTTTCATAGCATGTTTTTCTAGGGCATTTTAAACATACAGATTAAGAACTAAATAAAAATCAACCTATAAATTCTGCATATATATCTCTTTTATATTAATATATTTTATAAATTTTTCAAAATACATCATCAATAGAAAAATTAATTATGTTTGAACATACATATCAAAATCAGTTCAATGCGAACTTTCATCGAAAAACTCTTCAGTACAATTATCTTTATCACTAAAATCACTTTCTGCTTCATTTAGAAGTGTCTGGAGCACTGCTTCATAATAGGATCAGGAAACTGGATGATATTTCGGGCCCCAAGTTTTAGCGCCATCTGCTAAGCCTTGTTTATCATTGGGACACTAACAGGGAGATGCGGTCTTACAGACCGCGCTCGAAGAGATAACTGAATTATTTTAAAAAAGCATCTACTGAAATCAGTTGAAAAAGTGCACGTGTATTGAAGGTGTGGTGAATTACATATAAGCCAGTAACAGCGCTTCTATCCGAACAGCTGTTTTGGTAAAATCGGTTAGTTACTGGACTGCTAACCAAAAGCTCCCAGGTTCTATCCTCGCGCATCGCTTACCCTTTATTGGTGACCTTGGACGCTCAACCTTCATACAGCTGTTGTGGTGCCATCTACCCGCAACTAAAGTCGCCAAACTCACTTGGCGCAGCAAAGTCGTCAGACTCACGTGACGCAGCAACCCAAAGTCGCCAGACAAACTTGGCGCATCAGCACCCACACACGCTCGCCATAACGCTTGGCGCTATTCAAACTGGGTACAGGCCCATTAAGACAGCAGCTACTAATAATAATAACTCAATACATTACCACTCAACATCCGTATCGTTCGTCTCCCCTTCGACTCACTGGAGGGAGAGTACTGTGGTGAATTGCATATAAGCCAGTAACAGCGCTTCTACCCGAACAGCTGTTTTGGTAACTAAAGCTGGACTAGTTAGCAGACCAGCTGGTAACGAACAGTTGGACTGCTAACTAAAAGGTCCCAGGTTCTATCCTCCCGCGTCTCATACCTCTAAAAAGGTTACAAAACAGGAAGCTACAGGGTCAATCCATTCAATTGAGCTAAAAATAGAATAGAGGTGACAGAAAATCCATCGCTAGCGGTCTGACAGACCGCACGTCCCGAGTTAAGTGTTAATGGCAATTAACCAAATAAATGAGATAGTAATTAGCAACCTCTGTACTAATTCGAAAAGCATTCTTTGGATGTATGGTAAAAGAATTCTAGTTGGTTGAATAATGGAAAAATCAGTCTTAATTCCACAAGAAAACACGCTGCAGATATAGTAAAACCTCTGGCATATATATATATAGGCATGCATATATAGTAGCTACAGTTATAGAAAGTCAAAACACAAGTAGTCTGAAAAACAGTAACAACGCTCAGCAATAACACCGCTATCAACGGTCCAAAGAAAGAATTGCTTGAATCGTTCTAGCCATTTATGAAGTTTTCATACAAAGCGGGAAAGATTGAGCTAAAATTCTTGCATTTTCCAGAGTCTCATTTTTGTCGACTATGTCAAGAAATTCTTTACTAAATGACCAGCAAGCTTGCCATCAAGGTTGGAGTATTGAGACGGAATCCATCCAGTATCCATTAAGAATCATTGCAAATCTCTTTTTTATGACACTAATTTGGCAGAGAAATGAATGATATTACAGATTCGCAACTATATTATTTTTTATGTTTCATATAACTCAAATTTTTCTCCAACTAATTCCAGATGACATTTTCTCCAACAACAAAGCAAACAAGTGAACCGAGAGAGAAAAACAACTATTACATTTGATATGTCTTTAGTATATATTTATTTGAGAATAATTTTTTTTTGTGAGTTTTAGAGAACTGAACTCTGGACTGCGATTCCATTAGATATTTATAGTAATCGGAATGAAAGGCTACAAATCCATTTAAACAAAGGGAAGCTAGCTTTTACTTGGTAACATTTTTAGGACGAGGGGAAACAATAAAATAGCTTTCTAAGCAATACTCCAGGGTAAAGTTGACAAAATAAGTAGATAAATATTGACAAGATTGTTTTTATTCATGAAGACATTGTATGGAGAGCAACTGAAAAAAATTACAAAGTATTTATTTAAAATAAAAGGCATTCTATTGCTTTATAATATGTTTATGCTGATGCCCTGAATATTTTTCATCGTGTAACATGTACTTCGTATAAAGGAATTAAATAATATTATGAAATACCAAATAAAATTTCTATAACTGTACTATAAAATGTCTGAAACGTTACTGCATCTTTTGCATTTTGTAGACTTAGGTTGACAGTTTTAAGTATTTTTGAAACTATTTTTGCAATTTTTACTTTCCAAGAGAAAGTATTGAAAGTCCGAAGTAAAAAAAAAATTGTTATATGGTTTCTACTCCAGAATGATTTCTACAAAAAGGAAGAGAACTAGATAAATGAAAATTGCACTCATATTTAATGAATTATATTCATTAGTTGTTGCTCATTCATTGCTCATTAATAGTTGAGATATGTAATAAATTTGGTATCAAATCTGTGTGGGAATTGATCGTCTTTCGGTCTGTATTTTTACATGCATTGAACGTGATAATTCAATGAGTGAATTATATTAAATTTTGTAAATTATCTTGTTATTATAATTGTAATTCTTTGTCATAGTTTGTTCAAATGCACATTCGGTTTTCTTCATATATTACGAAGTACAAAATGCTTATGTGTGGAACACTGAAAATAAAAATCTGAATATTCGTGGAATTCACGACTTTACGCAAGGTCTATAACTTTATGTGGGGAGGGGGTATATTTTTTTGTTTGTTAAGGAATACATGAAAACATTTCAGGAAGTTGTTAGCTGATATCCATTCTAGTTGCGTTATATAATTTGTACAAACGAAAATACAGGCAGACTTCCATTCGAACGAATTCGTTTAAATTTCGTTAAAATTAAAAGATAATTCAAAATCGTAATGATTGACATATATGAAATTTGGTATGTGATTTTGAGACAATTATAGTTTTATGGCAAATTCTAATTTTAATTGTCCGGATAAAAGGTGTCTAAAATATACATTCTGTATCCATGGTCCTTGAGTAGTAAGCGCATTACAACTATTAATCGCCAAAAAAAAACAATAAAGATCGAATTCTAATAGGCTTTTTTGTAATAATTGTTCTGAGATAGTTTATGGTTAATAATACACATTTATTAAAAATTATGCTGGATAGTTTCAGGGAATAACTCTCTTTGGTTTAAAATGTTATTTGGAGCATGATTTGTAATAGGTTGCATTAAACCCAAATTTAAACTGATATTTTTAGATAATTAAAATTAGTTTAAACTATATTTATGGTTTAAGGAGTGAGCGCTTAAATTCCTATTTATGATTTTCATATGGTATAAATAATCTAGCTTGAAGGAGTTATCCCCATCTTGTCCCAGACACCAGCGTCATTGAATGGTCATTTTCACTGTTTGGAAGGTGGGAAATCTAAGATAGAGTCCTAAAGTATCACCGGTCTTCATCCGAACTCTCCAGGGGAAGGTAAAATTCGTTATTGGAGTGAAAATAATTCGATTTTACAACATCTTTTTTACACGTTAGGGGGACAAGAATTGCTTCTCATCCACATATTCGTAATGTCCGTATTAGTCCTAATGGCTATCACCAGTCACAGCCCAATTCATACCGTAAGATGTATTTTCCGTCATTTGAAGGATGATAACACGACCGTGTGACATTTCTAGACCAGTTGGTGTCATGTGAATGATAGTTATCCAGACAGCAGAAGGCAAACTCTGAGGTTAAAGTCCTGAAAACCATTACCGCCCACAATGCAATTCCTCTTATAAGTGATAGAGTCTGTCTTTGGAGTGGAGGTATACACAACTACACCACGGAGCTATAACCGCCAGAAAAATGAGAATCTTCCAACTCATACAGTAATTTCTCATCCACATATTCATTATACCCTTATCGAGATTTATATTTCATGAATGAAAAATGGGTATAAATATTCAAAAATATGTAATTACTTAGAATTCGTATGAAACATTTGAAGTTAAAAATAATATTTCTTTTAATCGCAAAGAAAAAAATATCATAATTCTAACAAAATTTCTATTTTCCTCAATTACTCATTAAACAATTTTGGAACAGTAATTAAAAAACATAATTTTACATTTTTCTCCAATTTTTTTGTATTATGATCAATGTAATGCGTTGAATTAAAAAAATATCTATAAAATGTATACATTATCCTTATGAGCAATCCTTATGGCATCCTTATGAGCAACGCCGCTGTTGAATAAATAACGAAATTTAGTAAAGCCATCCATTGTCTGAACTGATTTAAATTGTAGCCTTAAATTTTGATTTTCGCATTGATTTAATTCTAAAAAAACATCTTTAGCTTTATTTTTTGGTATTCTATAGTATGAATGAGCTGACTTCGGGTCCTTGGTTTTGTTGTTAGATGTCTTGCGCTTATTATTGGAACTACCTTATCAGATAGGTTGCTACGAGGCAATCTATATTTCCCGCTTTGTCTTCAGTTTGCGTAAGATTTGGACTTTATATATACCAGAAAGTAGAAAGAAAACACTCATGGTAAATGTTTTTCTTGTAGAATATTCAGTAATGTGTACACTTACCAACATAGATTCCTACTTGTCCAATGTCGAAATGTAAAGAATTGATATTAGCCCCCAAAAATGCATCTAAAATTCTTAGGCCTTCAAAATTTATCAAAATTACGTGTATAGTTTTTTTCTACAAAAAAAAGTTATAATACTTTAGAATTGGAAATATTCGTCGAGCTTATACTTGTGCCTTGATTTGCACCAATATTTATGAAATTGTATAGTCAAATCTGCCATTGTTGTGCAATTTTGGTTTCCGAGGAAATAATAGGCAGTTGAACAAATACAAACACTAACAGAAGCGAAATATAACCAAAAAAAAATCTCTTCATGTAAATTTATTTTATGAAAATCTGTGAAATTAATGTATAAAATAATTCTTAGATATATCATGTCTCTTTATCCGTTACTAATATCATTTTCAACTTTACAAATGGAGAACCTTTCCTTCATAAATTTTAAAACTAATTAAAATTAACAGTGTCATTTAAGAGCAACTGCATCAAAGGTGACATTATAGATGCTTCTTTATCTTTAATGTTACATAAATCATTTTCCCATTTATGAACTTTAAAATCTAGTTAAAATTGATGATATATAGCTAAGAGAAACCACATCACAGGTGACATTATAGATGTTTCTCTAATTTTAGTATTACGTAAACTCAAATCATTTTTCCATAGATTTTCATTACGCATATATTTGTTAAACTACCTAATTTTAAGAAATCCTTAGGTCTCGGGATCATAGAATATTGTAAAATCAATATTCGTTTTCGTATACTTTAGAGAGTGTCGTTCTAACGAATTTGGCTTGTGCTTTCGATTTTTAATCAATACCACTGAATAAAGGAGATGGCGCAAATTCGCTGGGACATTCAGGCGTTTTGGACCATTACTGTCTCTTGCTTAAAAGGGCTTTTCAGCTGTTTCAGTACTGAAAGAGTTGCAATTAAATATTGCTTATATGACTAATTTACTCGTTATATATAAAGTTTATAACCAGAACTTATTAGCAAAGCTTAATTTAAAAAATCAGTATTAAAACATGTATTATCGTATTGAATTGGCATAAACTAAAGAACATTTCAGCCGATGAAATGGTTAATAAATCAAGTCTACTTACTCGCAATGGTGGCGAATGTGGTGGAATAAGTCGTGATGAGGATGCCGAGGGGTATCAAGAACATGAAGAGCAAACTGAATGAAGTATAGACTTGCTCTTGCCATGCTGCTGTGTAGAATCCGTACGTGACACACTGGTAGAAGTCTTCGATAAAAGGGCCTTTAGCCACTCGGAATATGACGGCCTATAAAAGATGTAAACATCATCTTTAAAATAGCCTTGATAATACATCACTTATTGCTAATTCATTCAATTATAAAAAAATGGTAAAATGCAAAGAGAGAGAGAGAGAGAAAACACCCATCGGTATTGGTCTCCCGACACTTTCTAGCATACTCTCTAATAAAGATGTCATGCTAGATAGCGCCTTAAATGGCGTTGGCGTAAAATAGCTACGGAATATTAACTTTTGGTAAGAATTTAGCATTTTACGGAGTCTATTGTGTCATCCTTGGCGAGTTATTTGGCGATTAATCTCCGACATATATTGATGTTATCTAAAAATAGAATTTGTGATTTAGACACGTTTTTCACAACCGATTGAAACGAAGATTTGACACAAAACTGCACTTGTAGTCACAAAATCCCATATCTAATTTGATATATTGTCATTGCGATTTTGAATTATCGCGCTAACATGTTTATGAAAATACAGATGGACAGACAATTAATCTGTTGTTGGATTTGTTGTAGACAGATGTTAAATCTTATATATTCAGCTCTCTTCGTTTTGTAACTATCGTGTCAACTCATACTGGACAAAAAGATTTCTTCTCAACAGAATTTAATCAAAATTTGATAGAAATCTGAATATTTGGTGTAAAGACCGTATCCAAATTTCAACTGTCTAGCTCAAAGTGTTTTTTGATTTATCTTTGTCACAGATTGACAGACAGTCGGTCATTTTACAAAAAAGAAATGTGTTTTTAGAACTTAGCTAGGTCTACAAAGTGGAGATTCATCAAAGTCACGATTTTGACGATCACTATTCTTTCTTTATATAATGTATACAAGAGAGTAAAACTGGTTTCAAAGATTTTGAGATTATGTTTGGAAAGCGTTCGCTTTGTGGATGTACAATTTCTTTCCTTTATCTCCTCTAACAATATTTAATGCGATTATTTGTTAAAATCAAACTAGCAGTGAATTGGTTTCTGTGAAAGATCGATATTTTCCCATTAATTCCGACATTCTCATAGTTGTTTGATAGAAGTTGGAAATATTCGCTGAATGCTATATTTCATAACCGCAAATATAGAAGTTTGGTAAATACTGATAGTCAATATTGAATAGTTTTTATATTAACGCCCACACTATATTAATCAAATATTTTATATTAATATCAACAATGGGGCTAGTTTGGGACGGCCCTCGTAACTCTGAACCGCGATCAGAAAACGAGGACAGCATCTGACCTGGCACCCCCTTTCCACAACACGCCAGCGAGAGGAAGTTTGGCCCAGACGTTTAATGTGCACCAGACCCGCTTACACGACGGTTCTTCAGTGGAATAGAGATCCAAACCTAAAACACCCCGGTTCTGAAACCGAGACCTTACAACCAGGCCACCGCGGCCCATCAATGTTGGATAACATTATACATTAAGAATACATTTTTGTACATAAAGAAATAATGAATACTTGCAAGTAAATAAAATGTTAAACGTAAATCGAATAGTTTATTCTAAATGAAAAAAGAAAATAATATTAACAGTAAACTTATCTGATTCATGCTAGACAATCCTATTTATTACTAGCCGCCTTTGGCGACCAGCCAGTTCGCCAATCTTAATGCTCGTTAAAATTTTAATAATTAACTATTTTATGTAATTCCTACTTTAATAGCTTCTTCATTAAAATATTTTAAAACTTCAAATTTCAATTCACTCATAATAATATAAAGGCCTTCAGTCATAACGTAATCTGTATCTCTCTCATTTTCTGTTAGCTCCCGTAGAATTTATGCTTTAAATGAAAGTGGAAATGATTCATCTGCAATTAATAGAATAATATTTTTTACTGA
The DNA here is from genome assembly GCF_947563725.1 of Argiope bruennichi. NCBI lineage: Eukaryota > Metazoa > Arthropoda > Arachnida > Araneae > Araneidae > Argiope > Argiope bruennichi. The sequence goes on from NC_079155.1 coordinate 42,158,774, forward strand.
AACAAAGCATTTTTTTTTTGTAATATGATTACTGAAACCAGAGTCACTGATCATTTAAACCTTATGGGCACTAAAGAATATCTTTCTTAATTTATGTAATATCTCAAGAATTTGTCAACAAAATATTTTCAGATTCATCATGAGCAGGTCTATTAATTAACAATGATTCATTTTAATTGCATCAAACACTAAGAAAATAAACAGAATCATTTAAAATAAACGGTCGAAAACAGGTAAAAAAATAACTTAAAAAACGATGAACTTAAACTAACATAAATACAATTTAATTACAACTAACCTAAAAATAATTTAAATCAACTCCGCTTCCGTTGAAAATAGATGTAAACAATCAGAACACAATTCACTGCATGCGTGATTTTTCAACGCCATTTACGTTAATGCATTTTCTACGCCAGTTGGGGTAACGCTATGCAGATTAGAAATTTTTAATTTCCTTTACTCTATTTTATTTTAATTCAAAAGTACTTCAGAATGAATCTGAAAGATAGATTCATTAACAACGTTTCATTTTAAATGCATCAAACATTGAGAAGATAAACAGAATCGTTTGAAATAATCCGCCGAAAAATGTTAAGCCTAAGCCTCATTATCGTGGGAAAAAAATGCTGAAGCCTTACTCATTTGGCGGTGGGGAAATGAACATTTTTTTGGTGGAAAAGTTAGTTTTTAATTAATAATTAAAATGTTAATTAAAATTTCAAAAAAAGGGACCGCAGGTGCACATTACCGACCTCCAAGATATACACGTACGAAATTTGGTAGCTGCAGGTCAAATGGTCTTTTCTCTAGAGCGCCAACACACATACACACACATTGTGCTTTATATAAGTATAGATAACATCTTAAGTTTCTCGAGCTGAATTTCCTTGGCTTCTTACTCACTTATCACGAGAGTTTATCTTCGTATCCAGGCAATGTACAAGAACAAGAATGTGTAAGAATACTAAGAATGTACAAGACTACAATCAAATATTCTGTCTTTCATCTAGCTAATGGTATGTCTCGACACACTTCGGGGAATATTGCTATCATTTTCATTGCTAATTTCATTTCTCTATAACCATTAACTAATTTCTGTCTTCTTCGGTAACATATATGCAAAAAAATCAAGCACGATTTGTTACTTTTAACTACTAAAACCTCTCTATCTCTGTCTTAGAATTCTATAAAGAAAGTCATTTGATCTTGTCTTCCAGATTTCATGTAAATATATTTAGGTAGAAGGAAATATGCATCAAGGAGCGTTTTTAAAAACTTTTACTTAGAATTCTACAAATTAAAATTTAAGAGAAGTTTTTGGAGTCGATACATCCGTAAATAATCTCCAAAATTATTGTTGTTCGAAGAAAGTGATTTTATTATATTATCTAAAAATTCTGCCGGCGTCCTTGCAGAGGGGTAGTGCATTTTCCCCGTGATCTGGGTTCCCCCAGGTTCGAATCCCGGCTCGGGCATGGTTGTTCTTCATCTGTGTTCTATCTGTGAGGTGTGTGAATGTGCCCCCCCCTTAAAAAGGGGTTGTGCAAGCGAATGTGTGTGTTTCAACTTCATATGAGCTAGAAGTCAGACTTCTGCCCTCGGTGTTCAGGGGTCCTTACACTCAGAAGCCCTTTCTGTGGTAACGCGGACACGACATCATCATCATTTAAAACTTCAAATTATTTTCTGTTTTAAATTCAATTTAATATTCGTAGAATTTTTTCTTCAAGGTTTAAAAATCTTTAAAAATGTCTTTTAATATAATATTTGAATACATATTTTATTTTCAATCAAATTAAAACCATTTTCATCATTTAATTAAATTATTCATAGTGAGAATTTTTTCTTTTGCCGGAAGCTAAAGAAGAATTTTGTTTATTGTCTTACCAGTATTATATATAGCGAATAAAAAGTAATGTTACAATACAGAGGAAGAAGAGTACAAATTTTAAAACTTGAACCGGATAATTACACTTTTAATGATACTATGATGTCATGAGACTCGATTCCTTTAGGAAGGTTCATTAAAAATAATAACAAAACAGTTGTAAGGCTATTAAGACAAAGACTCTATTATCTATCAGATTTTGAGGTTTAAAAGTTCTTAGTTGATGGAATAATGGACATCAAGATACGCATAAGATATTGGACTGTATTTGAACGTGATTGATATTTCTGGCGAGCGAGCTGATCGCCAAAGGCGGTTAGCTGTTAAATTATAATCGTTGTTGTGACTTATGGCACTTTACAAGTCCGCTGACAGTTATCTATCAGAGAATTATGCCAAGTGAGCGTGTCTTGTTTTTTCAGTAGCACCAACTAAGTCCAAGAGTGAGACTTAGCTACTTCATGCGTCACATTCGCTTTCACAACCTCTTTTTACAGGGGGGCACATTCACACACTTGACATATAGAACGCAGAAGAGCAACAACCACGCCCGAACAAGGACCTGGACCCGGGTGCTACCCCTATGCCCGGACGCCGGCAATTATAGTTGTAGATAATAACATATTAATTGGACTTTTAATTTATTTTGCTTACGTTTCAATGCACACCCAGTACTTACAATTGAGGTAATTCTATAAGAGGCTAATAATTATAGGCTATAACTAATCCATAATTTGCTAACTACTTATGGTGGTCTTTCTAAACCCCTATTTAGTGAACTGAATTACGGACATTAAGGGCTTAATGTGGGGAATATTTTGAGAATAATTGCTGCCAGAGCTATAAAGTGCAGTCATTATTTGATAGGAAATCAATAATTCGCTAAAGTTTACCGGATTACCACTTATAAAAATGAGACTAATGGTTTGCTTATTCCTTTCGGCATTAGGAATTGTAGAGAAGATAAAAGTTTTTTTTATTCAATAGATGATTACCAAAATTTTCAGAGATCATAGGGGGTGTATTGGAGAGTTGAGTGAATTTATTATTGTTTTATTTGGCCTTTGATTCTCAAAATGTCCAATCTTTTCACTCGCTTTCACATCTAAAAAATTAGTCATATTAGCTTTTAAAGCTAATAAAGATCTTTTCTGATTTTATTTAATTTGTATAATCTTAAAAAATATTCTGTTGATGGAAATTTAAGAAATCTCAATTTTTCTTTTAAACTTGTATGAAAAGAAAACTGCCGGCTTAAGAAAACGAAAAAGTCGTCTTTTTTGAAAAAAATTGTTAAAATTAAATAAATAAATATCAAGAAAATGGAATTAGTATTAGTTGGAAAACTAATTTTTTGAATTTTAATCCTCCAGCTGCGTATCCTTCGATTTACGCAGGTTGTCAATCAGCCCATTTTCTGTTGCATCCAGCGTTTTTTGCGGTTTAGAGTGTTTATTTTTACGATTACAGATTTTTATTGCATTATATTATTATTGAGTAAAATATACTTTAAGTTCACTTTCTTTGAAAAATATTTGAACTTATTTGCAAACATCGCATCTAAATAGTGATTTTAAAGAATTACGCAGTCAGAGGGTTAAGTCTGTATAAATTTTTTTGAGCAATGATATGCTTCGAATTATTGAGTTAGTAGTTTAGTTTTGACTAATTTTTAATTAATAAAAATATAATCAAAAATTAAGAAATCTTCATTATAAGTATGTACAATTCAAGAAATAACAATATGCCAAATTCAGGTCCAAAGCTATGCATAGTAAAGCGTTCCACAAAATTTCATAGAAATCTACATATTTGGTGTAAAGACTGTTAACAAATTACATTCATCTACTTCAAATTTCGTTTAAGTTATTTTCGTCACAGATATACAAAATATGTTGTTAACCTAGAATATGTTTTACGAATTTGAAACGTGTAAATTTACCAAAATCTCGAGATTGAATTTTCGAAAATTATATTACTTTATCTTCAACAAAAGAAATTTTTTTAAAAATGCCAGCTGATTTTTTTAACGGAGAGAAATGGTACATCAATATTTTTTTAAATAGAATTTCAATTTTCAATATAAAATAAAAAGCACCAGAATGAATAAAAAATAATAACTGATATTATATCTAAAAGTTTTCTTCAGTATATGAAATTAAGCTAAAAGGGCTTATCTTAAAAAAATGTCAAGAAAAAAGTTTCAAATCATTAACCGTACGATGAAATACAAGTAAGCATTTCAAAAAGCCAATTTAACATGTTGTATTCTCGCTTTCATCTTTACATTTTATTTAGAAATTCACACTTGTTTTTGGAAGCGATTTCAACATCACTCAAAATGGAAAGTTGTTATTAAAAATCTTCAACAAATAAACACTAAATCCTTATGAATATTTGTAAGAATATCGTTTTAATATCTGAATGAATTTTCATGAACATATTTTTTCCCTCAGAATAAACAATGAAACTCTGTTTTGAAATTATGTGAAAAGTATTAGTCTCAAAAGTTAGTGGAAAATATCGATGGTTACGCAAAGAATTCTCATTATTCTTTCATTAACTAGGTTTCCGCTCGTATATTAATGTTTGTAAAAGCGCATTGATCCCATATTGATTTATTTCTGACTCAAATTACTTTTGGTTGTTTTGGAAAACATGATAGGACTCAATGTGATACTGATAAACAATCTTAAGTTATAACGACAACGGAATGATTACGTATTAGAAATTTTGGAAATATGCAAATCTCAAAATTTTTCTACATTTATTAGATAATTTTTCTAAATACTTTTTTTCTACCTGAGTTAATTGGAAGAACGCGATAACCATATATATTTTATAGTATTCATTCACTAAAAAATTAAACTTTTAAAATATCACCTATATATTTGAAATTATTAGGAAAAAAACTATTATTTCAGCCCCAACAACTGATCTGATTTCGCCAATATGCATTGTACATAAACACTCATGGAAGTTTAGATATGTCATAAAGGATCTTTTGCTCTCCATTAATCGCCACTGTCAAAAAAAAAAAAAAAATGAAAAAATAACATTGCACAGTTAGGGATGACGAATATTTTCAGAGCGGTTATTACGTAACCAATATCAAAAAGTCACAAATACAAGTGATCAATACTTTTCAAAGAGGGGTGTGATTCAAATCCTTGATACGATCTTACTGATGATATTTCGATTACAAGTTTTGGATCACGATAGAAACTAACAATCGATACGATATCACTGAAATTTGCCGGAGCGGTGACGATACGATCTGTCCAATGGAAGCTCTCGAAAGAAATCTGTGATTGGATTGAAAAGTGAACGGACCGGTTATTGGAATTATCGTATCGTATCATTGAATTGCATATCACTGAAATTTATCGGAGCGGTGATTTCACCGGAAAGTGCGAGGCTTCACTGGAAAGTGCGAAGTCACCACTCCACTTTACGGGAGTGACCGATATTCTTATTTGATGATGCACTATTCCATACAGATCATTTTTAATTGCTCGTGACATGATTGACTTTGATTACATGTACTTTGTTTACTACGGGCGCCATCTATTGGTAGAATATAGCACTAAAGTAAACATTTTAAAGAAATGACATATATTTTTAACTCATCTTTTCCAGAAAATGGTACACTCTAATAAATAAATTAAATAAATAGTTTTGAGAAAATAAAATTTAAGAAGTAAGCTGAAACAGATAAATTAGTTCAATCACACGTTAATTAAATTAGTAAATTATTAATTACAATTAATAAATTTTATATTTAATATTAAGTAATAATTTTTAATTAATAATATGATTGAAATAACAGATATTTGGAACGCATATTTAAAAATAACAATAGAAATACTATTTGTTATTCAAAAAATCGTGGATTATGCATCTCTATGCACAGTGCACACCTTCTGTGACGGAAACACGTCATGGAGTTCGCAGCATCAAAGACGGGACCAATTTCGGAAATTTCAATTTAATATAAAAGCGTATGACGTGGTTCTTCTCCATTTTTGAAAAAAAAAAGAAACTTTGCTTCATTATACATTATCTATAGGAAAAAACCTGTGACAGAATTCGCCAGCCACAAACATGGTACTAAATTTTAAATATTTGTATTTCGTATGAATGTTCATGAGCATATATACGGCATGCTTGGTTGTCTGTGGATTTTAAGAAATATTGTAAAATACAATTTCGCTAGAGTTCTGTATCTCAGCAACTGGTCTAATTTTGCCAATTTTCGTCGCCAAACCGATATTTCGTTAATTCACAATTTTGAAACGAAGCAACATAACTTTCCGTAATCCCTTTGCTCTTGTGTTTCCTCATGAGAAAATGGGAACTTTAAAATGGAAAACAAGACTTGCTTGGGGATATCAATGACCTTGACACAACAATAAGATTTTGAATATTTTTGAAATATTTACTATATAAAATGGCTGTCCTGTCATTGTGCTCTAACTTATAGACCTTCGCTGCAGAATTGAAGTTACTGCTTGAATTAAATTGAACGTTTTTAACTAGCCTTCGGTTATTTAATAATTAATTATTACGTTTTTAACATCTAATGATGGAAGAAGCTTTAATAGTAAAAGAATCTTAAAAAATAGTTAAAGTATTATTTATTTTTAATTAAATTTTATTAAGTATTAACTTAAATTAAAATAATTTTTTTTCATTGCCGTTATTATGCTCATCACTCTTGTTCGTGTTAAATAATAATGACCTAGAAGTGCAAGTTAAATAATTTGTTAATAAGAAGTAGTAGGTAAATAATAATAAATCCAAGAAGTATAAAGTTAATAATAATACGTAAATAGAAATAAATGTAATTCTATTTATTAATACAAGGGGTGTTCAATTGAAAAGGTGCGAAACGGCACTGTGGGTATAAATGAAGTCTTTATTCAAAGTATACACCATAGGCCTGAGCACAACGATTCCATTGATTAACGATTCTATTGATTAACGCGCCGAAGAATTCCTTGTTCCCAGAATTCCTGTGGCGTGACGAGACCCAGTCCTTCACAACGTCCTTGAGTTCACCGTTTGAGTTGAAGCGCTTCCCACTCAGACGTTTTTCCAGGGGACCAAACACATGAAAATTGCAGGGCGACATGTCCGGGCTGTAGGGAGTATGGATCATCGACTCCTACTTGAACTTGGCCAGTTTCAATGTGTGATCATATTGACGTGTGGACGCGCGTTATCATGGAGCAGAATCCCACCCTCCGTGAGTAACCCCGGTCTTTTGTTCTTGATGAACTTGCGTAGTCTTCGGAGTGCCTCACAGTACACATCGGAGTAAATGGTTCTTGTGTGGTTGAGGAATTTGTCACTTAGACGGCGAACTCAAGGACACTGTGAAGACTGGGTTTCGTCACGCGACAAGAATTCTGTGAACAAGGAATCCTTCGGCTCGTTAATCAATAGAATCGTTGTGTTCAGGCTTATGGTGTATACTTTGAATAAAGTCTTCATTTATACCCACATTGTCGTTTCGTATCTTTTCATTTGAACACCCCTTGTAGTAAAAAAATTCTTAAAGGAGAAACCTATTCTTCTGGTTTCATTCCGAGGGAAAAAATCAATATTGTTTTCCTTGATATTTATGTGATTATCAAATTATACAAAGATACGGACAGTCGAAAAGAATATTTACTACAAGGATTTTATTCAAAATTTCTTAGAAATTTGATCCTTTGGTGTAACCTCACCGTACTAAATTTCATTTATCTCGCTGGTTAATGCTTTGAATTATCCTTACCTAAAAAAAATATAATAATTATAGAGCCATAATTCATCCCTAAGTCTAATATCAAGAAAATTTTATACAGGTTCTGAAATATTTTTAAAAAAAATGTGTCTGACAATATGTGCATGAAACATGCAGACTTTGTATGAAATTTGACATGCAAATCTATCTATCTATATATATATATATATATATATATATATATATATATATATATATATATATATATATATATAGTTTTAATTGATATTTTTTTTACAATTTAACAATTACCCAACAATAAAAATATAAATAACGAAATGATTATGATATTGCTTTATATCGCATTATTCTATTTAGAATTTTCGCAAGCTATTGATAAGAAAAAGATTTATAATGCCTATTGGACAACTACTTCTTTATAAAACATCAACAACGAGTTAAATTTCTAAATATACAAGAAGATTATTTTTATAATAATGTTAATATTTATTAGTTGGCTAATTATGTGTAAATTGCATTATGCAAGCTTAAAAATTCTGTAGAACTTTTATATCATTAAAATTAAATATTTGAAATTTGTTAAATAGTTGCTTGTTGGATAGTTAAAGAAAAAGAGAGCTTTTCAAAGCTTTAATTAGATTTTTAAATAAATTAAAGTCTTTACTAAAGACTTTCAATTGATATTATTGAATAAAATTAATTTTTATGTTATTTTAAAATAAAAAAAAATCTGCGATATGAAGTTTATTGAATCAATTTTTAAAAATTTATTTAAATAGATTTTATTCCAGTAATTTCTAGTATTTTAGTTCCTGTATTTATATATACACTCATGGCAGGAAAATAAAATACATGTTTTTGAGCAGTTATTGCTGCTGAATAATTAATAGTAAATTTTAAAGGTAAAGCAAAGGTCAAGGAACTAATCTTAAAACATTATTTTGATGTGAAGTTTCAAGCTATAGATTTAAATCTCATTTGTTGTTTTCCTCATTTTAAATTTTTCTGCCATTCCATTCCTAAATGGCAGAAGCTTCAAATAATAGAATCCCAAAGAAATATATTTTAAATTTTATAACTCAATAGAAAAAGATGTTATTTATATTGAGATCAGACTATTAGGGAACAGTTTCTAATTCTCATAGAATATCAAGAAAGATTTAAAGGAATGAATGTCTCACTCGTCACAAAGTATCCCATTAAATGAAAATAATTTAACAGCATCGATATAAGATCTTCAGAAAATGTCAACAAATATATTATGCATGTATTTAGTTAAACTGCCAATTTTTGTCTTAGTTAAGATATCGATAGTTAAGGAAATGACGTATAAAGCAGGAGATAATCATATAAGAATGTTATTAAAATTTTACTGAGAAAATATTCAAGATTCGTTATGATAGTCCTTATCATATTAAGCATAAATGAAATACATTATTAAAAACTGTAATGGCCCCTACCTTTGCAATTAGACTAATAGTGAGGAAAAGAATTTACGGATATTTTAAATGGGTTCTTAAAGATGAAATATCAATGCCCTCCTCCCGGCCTTGGCCACAAAAATCTAAAAAAAATATAGGAATTATGTCGATAACTTTATAAGGAGCTGAAATTCGGATACCCTCAAAAGGATTCGATGCACTTTCGAAAAGCTAATATAAACGAGCGATGAGAGCAATTTAACTAACTATCTCTTTCTTGAGTATTGATCGCAGAGCTAGCTCTCTAGCTGAGCAGTTTTGTTATTTAGTAACGATTTTTTGCTTGCGTACGAATTGTAGATTTCTGCAAAGGCTGTCTTTCGGTATGTTTCGCCTGTATTTTACTACCTATGTTTGGTGCTGTTTTTAATCTGTAATCGAGCATTTTGAGTTTCTCACCGTAGTTCAAATAAACACTTCCGTAACAATATATTTCTTTAAAAGCATTCAATTTAAGAAAAATGAAATTCCTTCGAAATTCTAATGGTTCAAAAATGCATAATTTGGTATTTAAAAGAGAAAAAATGTTAATTGTTTTTATAGATATTATACTTATCGATTTTTAACATTAACAGTAAAGTACAAAAAGATAAAAAAAAAAGAACTATCTCCATCACTAAAGTATTAATAGTAGAAAAAAAATAACGAGGGCTGAATGCTAGGGGAGTTGATTTACCATTATTAAACAAATGCGAGACCCCTCCTTTCCCCCAAAATTACTTTGAGATCTGAAGAAAATTGCCTTAATTGGATGTTAAAATGTCTCAAATTGTGAACGGTAGTTTAATGAATATAATGATTGATGTAACAAAGCAATTTTGGACATTTATTTTTATGAATTAAAAAGTAATAGTTCTCTGTAAAACAAATTGGTGTTAAGTTTTACTTGAGAAAACTATATTATGTGCGTTTTTTAGAAAATATTCTTCAGAAAATTTTGTAAGCTAGAATCTTAAAAAATAATAATACAGTAAAAAAATTAAACTTATTATGATGCTAATTTATGTATCTATTGTATTATGATATTTATTTCATTAATTATTAGAAAAATTATAATTAACTAGTAATTTCTTCAGATATATTAATAATAATTCAACAATTTTTAGGGTATCGTTATTTTTTTATTTCTGTGTTTATTAATTAATTTAAATTTAAAATATCCAACAAAAAAGAAGGGTTTTTAATATATAAACTACTGGTGGCGAAACATTTTCAGAAATTAGCAGAGCTCCGAAAATATTTATCAAGAATTTGAATTTAAGGGAATGTTACTAACCCACAAGTAGTCTTAAATTTTTAAATTTCAAAACAAGATATGAAATCGTTAATACCAAGCGTCATTACATCTATTGCATTCCTTAAACGCTTTGCAGAATTTTCATAACTTTTTAATCCTTCAAGAAAGTGATATAAATAATTTAAACCATCGACAGTCCATGGACAATTTCCCCCATAAAATAAAATTATGAAAAATTATGCATTTTTTACTTTACTATTGTATAATCAGCAATATTTAGAATAAAATTGGAAAGCTTGAAACATTTGCTGCTACTAGGTTTTACTGCTTGGAGACTTTTGCACAATATTAAATCCGTCATAAAACGACCTATATTTTTAATATTGAATTTTTCCTTTTTGTATTATAAGTGAGTAAACACGATAACTGAATAAAAATTATAAGTGAGATCATAAGTTTTATTATGAAAATTATGATAAGTGAGATCATAAGTTTTATGATGAAAATTATGATGTGAGATCATAAGTTTTATTATGAAAATTATGATGCAAGATCATAAGTTCTATTATGAAAATTATGATAAGTGAGATCATAAGTTTTATTATGAAAATTATGATAAGTGAGATCATAAGTTTTATTATGAAAATTGTGATAAGTGAGATCATAAGTTTTATAATGAAATTTATGATAAGTGAGATCATAAGTTTTATTATGAAAATTATGATAAGTGAGATCATAAGTTTTATTATGAAAATTATGATAAGTGAGATCATAAGTTCTATTATGAAAATTATGATAAGTGAGATCATAAGTTTTATAATGAAAATTTTGATAAGTGAGATAATAAGTTTTGTTATGAAAATTATGATGTGAGATCATAAGTTTTATCATGAAAACTTAGGATAAGCGAGGAAGTTTATGATAAGTGAGAAAGTGAGTGATAAGTGAAAAAATATAATTTTTGAAATTCTTAAATTTAAAATGTTGTTTCATATGTAATAATTAATAATGATTCATCACTCTTTAGAAATTTTTTCACATGCATAATAGTTTAGAAAATTATCTTTTTTTTAAAGAACGAAAAGAATAATTAAAAGAAAATTAATATTCAATCAACCAAATATGTTTTCTTTTGAAGAAAAAAGAAACTAAACTAAAATTCATTTAGATGCCGATTTCAGAAAGTAAAAATCAAAATAAATAAATAAAAAAAAACACCCTACAAAGAAACCTAAGGCGAACATTGAATAAGAAAAAGAAAAAAGATTAATTGGCTGCGCTTCAAGGCAGTTCTGATGGAATTGTAACTTAGGCATCATAGGCTGAAAATGTCGATTTCAGTTCTGAAATCAATCAATCAATTACAAGAACAGTAGGATTTCATGGATAGTCAGATGATTAGCGCCAATTTGGGTTTGTCTTGCTTAATACATGTACTTTTCGTTTTATTTCGGGGTTTCATAGTTCTTTCTTTCTTTTTTTTTTTTCGTTGATCATTGGACTCTGTTAGAGATAAATAAAGAAAGAAACTCTTGAACTTTCACAGTAATAAATAAATAGAATCAATACATGTATAAAATTCTCGAACTCACACTCACTATAATAAAATAAAGGCAGAGCATCATAAATAGTAAAGGAATAAGATAAAAAAACAAAAATACAATGTTAAAAATAGCTTCAGGAACTGTTGCAGTTCTGCAGTCCTAATGAACATGTCGCCACTGATATAAACAGTGACTAGTTTACTATTTTTTGTTTACTAGAGTTAAAACTTCAGGCGAAATGATTTTTAGAAGCTTTGAAAAGAATATATGAAAGATATTTGAGGAATAGAATTGTCTGTTTAGAGCGTTGACTCATATTATATGGAATAGTAAAGTTGTTGTTGTAGGGTTTTATGGAACCAGCACCAATGTTGTCTATGCTGTGCCAAATAGAATAGTATAAAAACAAACAAACAGTGAATAAACCAGATATTCCTTGCGAATTCCAATAAAGAAGTTATGCCTAATGCTTTACTACTCAGTTTGGTGAGAAAAATCAAGAACATTAAAGACAGACAAATGCACTGTGGAAATAAGACTGCCGGCTACATAGCTCAAATGAATATGTATTTCCAAGATTATGCACTATGGAACTTTTTATCTAAACATGATACAGTTTCTTCTCTCGTATAGTAAAAGTTCGTTTGATTCTTATCAATGAATTATTCTTTTATTCGATCTCAGAAACTGATGAGAGCTTTTATAACTGAAGGAATTTCAGAGCTAGATATTAAGAGATATATAATTCAGTGAGAGTTCTTTTTATTACTATAGTTTTTTAGTACCAGACATCTTTTTAGCAGAGGAATCATTCCTTTAACTCTGTATGTATAGTTCTTTTCCTCTGTATATTTAGTTCGAGAACTAAAACTTTTTAGTCTTCGTTATCCTTGGAAGATTAAAACGTTTTTGTATAGCTTTGGTGAAATACTTTTTAGGTTATACTAAATTTTATTGAACAAATTTTAATAAGAATAATAATCAGTGAATATATGGTGGTTGATTCCAACACAATTTTTAAGGTACCTTTTAGACAGGTTGTAAAGGCATTTTTCCCCCTGAAAAATTTCAATTTTATTTTATAATCTAAAGATATAATCTAACTTCGTTGATTCTAAAATAGTCTTCATTTTTAATTTAAGTAAGATAAAACTATAGATATAACAATTTCGACAGCACAAAACAGATGAAAATGAAGCCGGAAATAACAACATTTTAAACTGTAATTGGATGAGTAATTTTACTTTTATTTTAAAATTCACCAAAAGAATATTTGAGGCGCTTGTAGCTATGCCAGCAGAGATTAATTATTTTAATTAATAGAAAGAATAGGAGAAGAAATACAAGAATAAAATTCTAAAAATTTCTTGAAAATAATATTTGTTATTGTTTCTTACGGCACTTGTCATAGACCAGCCCACTGATGAAGTCAGCGATTTTAAGCCGAAAGAATGTTTTTGTTTTAGCAGCGCCATCTAGGACCAAGAGTACGACTTAGTTGCTCACGCGTCACAACCCTTTTCACGAGGCGGATTTCAGTCATGCATTTCATTCACAGATTGTAATTTAGACCGGAATCAGAGAAGGATAACCTCTTAACTAGTAACCCAAGTAGTATTGTCTGGACTTGGAGGACTTTGTGGCCAAGACAGATTTATACGTGCACCAGCTATAACATACACGGGGAGCCTTCGGGCTGCGGAGTGTTCCCAAGGGATGAAAATCCAACTCCCTGTCAATCAGGCTATTCCGGCCCACATAACATTTGTGTTTAGTATATTTAGATTAGCTAATGAACAAGTAATTTTTAAAAACAATTTCTGAAGAATATTTTATCACGATTGATTCACAGAAAACATGATATTTCAAAAACAATTCAATAATATAGAATAAAATTTGGTATACTTATTTCAAAAACTTGTGAAAGTGTAATAAACTGCAGGTATTGTTATCATTTAGTCATATATTGCAATAATTTTTCAATTGAAAATACAAAGAAAATTTGACAAAACATGATTAATGATGACTCAAAATATTCCTCATTTATTAAAATAATTTATACATTGTGGTCTGTTAACTTCTATATAGTTTTTAAAGTATATATATGACATTAAAATGAAATATTTCTATTATTTTTTACTTTTCTATTCTTTTTAACAATGAAAATTTAAAAAAAAAATCTTAATAATTAAAATAGTAAAAACACTAATTTTTGAATAAAAAAAGCACCTATCTCTATATCTGGCTCTGTCTCTATCTCTATCTATCTGTCTCTGCTAAACATGAGTTTTTATGGCTATTTCAGTTATTTGAAATTCTAAGTTTTTTTTTTTTTTTTTACTTATCAATTAAAATAAAACATTCTTTCTGATACCTCAAAAATGAAGAATTTAATTGAATTCTTCAATCTTTTTAAAAGAGCAATATTTTGAAATGATGTTCCGTAGAATTAAAAAATAGCAAATGGAATTTAAATTTCATAATCTTTAGCATATAAGAAAGTATATTCATCTCAAACTCACAGACAAACTCAATTAATTCCAGTATGAAGCATTCCAGAATTACATTATATGTTAATGAATTGTCACAAGATGTGCACGTAGTTTATCTTCTTCTGCAGTAGTAAATGCAAAAGCAAAGTTGAAAAAGGAGTATTAAATGAATTTTGAATCTAGCTATACTGTCAGACATTAATATCAGACGTTAATTAATGACATTAACATTTTGAAAGTATATTCTTAAGTCCAGGGTTTAGGCTGCTGTAACCTTTTTCAAAATTTTAGCGAGCGCTATAATTCAATTTATGAAGCTTAACTGAAACTATGAAAACTGTTGTCACATCTAGCGGCGTCTTTGTGAAGGTGCCATGTCTCATACTTATAAAACCTTCGTCATATCTTGTTTTATGTTTGAATTTTGTTTAATTTATCAGTCGAACGGCAGGATTTAAACATTAGATAGTTTAATTTTTATTCCATGAACTAGGTACTTTATTTTTTATTAGTTGTCTTTGGCGATGAACCTG